>NC_092685.1:47746464-48946464 GCF_964275005.1 Diadema setosum
GGGGCTATAAATTCTGGTCGGCCATAAATTTTGGTCGGCCAGCTTGAGATGCCAGTCCATTCTCCGGAATTCCTCGGAGCGGTGTTGAGAGGGAAGCGAAATCGTCCTGGCATTGCGTCGTCGGGCGTGGTCGCCTGCGCTAGAGCACTGCCCTCAAGCTGCTCATTGACGTAGGCAGATTCATGACAGGAAAGGCCTCTCAAGCCATAGTCTTTCTCCACAGACTCTGCATGGCAATGAAGGCTTGCTGTGGTGCTCTTTACAACTGTGCCCGGTGTGTATCTATGTATTCGATGAGATAAGGGAGGGTTTTTTTTATTGTTATCACTTCAGTTAGACTTTACTGGCAGTGTGTATTTTTCTGAGCGCGAGGAACAAGAGTTTTGTGAAGTCGCTTGCCTCCTCAGTCATATTTTTAAAGGCATTATTTATCATTTGCAGATGAAACAAAAACCCAGCTTTAGTGCCTCAAAATAGTTCTGAAATGTGAGATAGAGATAGAAACAACTGATATAGAAATGTTAATCAGTGTAATCAATGTAAAGTATTGTCAGATAAACAAAATGTGAACAATAGTTAATAATATTGTTTTTAGAATAAACCCTCTCCAGTCATCGTTTATTGAGAAAAATAGTCATATCTCCATATATTCTAGGCTTTATTGTGAAATTTTTATATGGTAGGATGTTTTGTGATACGACTGTCCCAAACATATTAATGATGCATTAAAAATGTGATAACTTGAATATTTTTTAGATCACTGCTCCCAATGGTAAACAATACCTTTAACTAGGGAGGTGGAAAGAGACTCTTTCCACCTCCCTCAGAGTTGGAACTTCTGATTTTCTTTTTTTTTCCATACAGCAAGTATGAAAAAAAATATAAAAGAAATGAGATGCAGTGATAGAAACTGGGTCTGAGTTTGGAAACTAGTTTCCCCCACATGTTCTGGAGTGGAAGTGCGTTGTGGGCATTACACAATTCGCACTCGAGCATGAACGGAACATCCTCGCCCTACTCGGGATTCAGGGGCTAATGCTGTTAAAAAGTCAGCCCCACGTTTGGAAAGGGATATTCCTGGGATGGTACGTCACTCCGGGAACGACTGCAGCATGAGGAGGTCTCTGTAACTGTTGACAGCTGTCTAGAGAGCAGGTCAATTGTATTCCATCAGATCAGGACCAGGGTGTGTTTGAATTTGATGTTTGATGTCCCAGGTGGAACTTAATGTCTCCTCATGGATCAGCTGGTCTCTTCGAAGGATAGGTTAAAAGAAATCAGGAGGACTTGACTGCCTCCTTTTTTTTTTTCTCTTTCTTTTTTCATTCCTTTTGATTCAGAGACAGTGATACCATTCATTGGATTGTTTGTTAACTTGTGTCATTTCAACAACACCCGTCATCAAAATGTCAATATCGATATTCACTAACCGGATGAGTCAGAAAAGGTAAATGTGTGTTTTCTGTTCTGTAGATAATGATATTGTGTTGTGGTTGTGGTTGTTATTTTTTTCAAAAGACATTTTCAGCTCATGAAAAAGGGAAAGTTTGCTCTATTGTATCTGATATTCAGCCAGATTTGCAATGTGCCTATTGACACACAGAATAATGGCACTAGATATTATTGTTGTCGCTGAACATCACATTGTGTAGCATAAGTCATGAGTAGTGTGGGATATTTTTTTTTTTTCTCTCTTTTAAGGAAAGAATCGATACACAGTGTACTTTATAGAGGGTTAAAGATGAGTATGGGCCAAAGTGAACTGCAGAAAGCTTGTAGGACCATTCATATACAGGTGACCTACACGATGTACTTTCTAATCACCGTACCGTATTCCTCGACCATCTCAGCTTATGAATGGAAATGTCACCATCCAGAGGAATTTCTCCCTTTCGCACAGTTACTGTAGTGCAATATGTGGGTTGGGGGGGGGGGGGGGGGAGGGGGTGCGCTAACTGTTCTGCCACAGCGGTATCACTCGGGGCGAGTATCAGAGTATAGGGAGTACTGGTAATGTGTGGTGTTCATCAAGCAGTATCAAATACATTGTACCTAGTCGTGTTATAGAGGATGGCATACATGTAACAATTGTGTAGATCTAATTCTCTCGCACTTCTAAAGCTGTGTTTATCATCTTTTCCATGTTTGAAACACGTTTCAATGCATTTTCAAAGGAGTTCAGATCGTGTTTCTCAACACTTCGTATCACCTCTATTGCAAGTTGAGAGGAAGGCAGTCCCATTTTGCTGTTTGACCCATGGACTAGGTCCATGTTTGACCCAAGGAGCACACGTCATGTACCGGTAGTTGACTTTGCGTATCGTATCGTCCCTACATGCAGAAATGCATTTCTGGCTCAAATGCATTCAATTTCAGATTGCGCTTTTTTGCCATTTCAGAAAGGTGTTTCCAACCCCATAATAAGAATAGCTTTGCATTTATCATCTGCCCAAATCTCCCTGAAAATCATGTGGAAACCTTAAATCTACGCCAGAAATGAGTTGATAAACATGGAGCGTGCATGTATTCTCAATTGCTGAGAAAGGTTGATAGAGGAAATTTTAATGATTAGTGCAGATTTGAGGACAACCCCCCCCCCCCAAGAAAAACAACACAAAAACAATAACAAAACAGCAACACAAAACTGTGAACCCATGGATTGGCTGAGTATCAATATGGACCATTGCCATCACTCTCAGAATCATGATCCATACGAGAGATGCTCACTTTGTCCTATGGAGAGGATACAAAGCTGTCAGTCCCATGGTTGCTTCTTCATTGCTTCCCTAGCAAAGGCTCTTTTGAGCTATTGCAATCATTCGTCGTCCAGGGTCTAAATGTACTTGTATTTATCAAACAGTTCCAGAATTTGTGATTTGCGGAGTATCTATACCATCAGCAGAAGATGACATGTGTTGGATATTAAAGGGCCTTTCAGCAGGATGAGGTGGTTCTAGCCTACCATTCTCTTTTTGAACACCCTCCCATTTCCTTCTCAATTTTCAGTTTGATACAGTTTGTTGTTCTGAACGTTCATTAATCTGAAAATGAAGTAAGGTTCACTGTTCCAAAGATTGTTCATCTGAAAATAAAAATAGGTAGGTTATTCTGAAGGTTTGTTTATCCGAAAACAATATCAGGTTCATAATTCCAAAGTTTCGTTCATACGCACATTCTTTTTATTTTCAGATTAATGAACCTTTGGATTAACATACCTTGGGAATTATGTGTGTTTCAGAATAACAAACCTTTCGAATAACAAACCTTACACTATTTCACTTTCGGATTAAAGAGCCTCAGGAATAACGAACATCACTCCAATTTTCTTTTGCACTAAACAGAAAGCAATTGGCAGCAAATGGATTTCTATAATCAGATGGTGATTTCATCTGATAAGAATGTTCAAAAATAATGCTCTTAAATATCACTTGTAAGTTGTCATGAGTTCTGTGCTAGACAAGAGCTCACATGGTAATTTGTAGATATTGGGCTGACATCTTTAAGGTACGTGTTCTATTATGTAAGCCGCCCTCCGAGATTCTAGAAATCTTTGTTTGATTCTGGCTGTAGTATTAGAATAGAATGGTGTACATGTTTAGTATTGGCCTAAAATTCTTATCTTACACAGGGCTCGACACTAACTTTTTACATGGTGGCCCAATTTGGCCTCTGAAATCTTTGAATGTTAAACTTTGGTGGCCCAAGAAAGAAACATATCATGGCCCCAAATGAAAGGAAATATAAATGACAATCATTTTGAATATTAGCTGCCCAATCTGGCCCCTAAAAGATAAAATTTTTTGGAAATTTGGTGGCCCAACATTAGTTTTTCAGTGGCCCCAGGCCACAGAGCCAGCCCCGCAACAGTAAAACATGAATAGCATTCCTGACATACTTCCTGTTGCAAAACAAAACAAAGCTGAAACAGTTCCTGAAAGCCAGAGTATGATATTGTTAGCACAATTGTGTTTTGAAAATAATGACAAGATTTGCTATGTGTACGTGTACAATCTATCTTTTTACCTATTTAAATGTATTACAGCAGTATGAAAGAATAAAAAACCCTGAAGACCATTTTCAAAGAAAAATATCAGCATTATATACCAGTATGTAGGCTGAATATCATCATTAGCTATTACCAAAACAAAAACAGCAAAAAATCTGATTGATTCAGCTGTAGGCCTACCATACAGGCATTTTCTTGTCCAAACTATGCTTAGTTACATTACATGTACATGTACCTATGACATTATGCTTTTATAGATATTCGTGCCACTAGAAATAAACAGCTTAGGGGTTTAATAAACACACAAGCTGTCGCCAAGCATTTGGAGGATGATTTTAACATGACAAACTGCTGCTGTACGATCTGTCTGATGTTTTGCACATGTTCTTGATGTAGTGTTAGGTATGTCGTGTCTATGCCTGTGTGTTTCTTGTTCTTGGTATTCCAATGCTTCTGACAGACTTTGTTTTGCTTTCTTTTCATCGAAGGAGTGACGGTGTCATGAGCGACAGGGGGAAGATCGTCACGAGATGGCAGGCATCGCTGAGGAAGGGGACGGACTTTGATTCCTGGGGGCAGGTGGTGGAGGCCGTGGAAGAGTATCAAATGTGAGTAGGGGTACATTCCGCGAGATGTAGACTATTTTTTTTGTCGTCTTTTTCCTCATTTCAGAAGACAGGGTTCCCTTTGTTTGTGACAGTGATATTCTAAAACAAATGAGAACATCATATCTAGGGAGGGGAAAAAAGAAGCTTTTTCTTCTAGCATTCTGTTGATTATAATATGTCTTTTAGTAATGAGGCAGATTTTACTCAAAGCCAGTGGAGGAAGACAATCTTACCCCATCGAAAACTTATCCCGAATACACTCGGTCAATTCTATATGGGAAATGGGTATTACAGCACAATTAACTCATCCTCAATGGGTTAGATTGTTCTAGTGTCGCGTCAACATTCTCTCAATATGCGAGAGAAGTACTGTACATGTAACTCTCAGCCATGGAGTCCAATATTCTGCGTACTGTGCGGCTCATGTAAGTTTTTTGTTACAAAAATATTTTGAACTAGTTCCTGGTCACTCCAGGAAAGATATCCCGGAAGGTGGCAATTTAATCATTTCATTCCAAAATTGGCAGAACATATTGATGCCCTCGGTGTGAGTGTATTCTTGTTTCTTCATCATTAGCTTCAGTACAGTGGAAACTCGATTTAAAGAGATCTGATATAACAAAATGCTTGATATAACAAACTAATTTCTCCAGTCCCGATGAATATATTTCCTTTGTTTTGTATTGTTTATTGTATAAAAAAATAACTGATATAAAGAACAGATTGTCTTGGTCCCAAGGATCTCGTTACACTGAGATTCAACTGTATTAGATTTTGATATTCAATGTCATCATCTGTTTCATGTTCTGCCAGGTTGTCAAAACATCTCAACAGAGAAATGAATGCCAAACCATCAGTGTTTTCAGAGAGCCAAAAGGTAAAATATCTTCTTGTTAATCTTATTTTGTTTTACTGCTATTTTTTTTTTTTGGGGGGGGGGGTGGGGGGAGGGAGACTAGTTACTCTATTAGCTGTTTACATTTTGTAACCTCTAAATCCCTCAGTGTTATGCAAGAGTGAAAAGAGGGTGTTCTTTTTTATTTGAGAATTTATACTATAGCTATGTACATTTTCACTCCTTACTATACTGGGAGTCATGAAAAGGATTGTGTTATCTCTTATACACATACATGTACACACCAACAACAACAAATTATTTTTTGATTAAGCAGCAAATTCAACTTAAGTCCGTTGTCAGGGATTGGTCTAATATCAGCGATTACAGGACTCCCGGAATAGGGTAGTACTCGTCTTAAATTACCCTCGGGCTTAGCCCAGAGTCCTGCAAAGAATCAGAGACTTGGGGGGAAGATTACGCCAGCAGCGTTCACTTGTACGAGTCTGACTCTGAGTCAAGGGAGCTGCCCGGCTCTGTCTGTCATTGGCTTTCCTATCAATCAAATAAAAAAAGGTGTGAGCAAATTATGAGCAATAATTGTTGATCTGCCCCATTGGAGGCGGCAGGATAGGTGGACCTGAGGTGTGTCCGCTCTAATAGATTAGCTCAGGTATTAGGCTGCTAATTCCAAAGTGGAAGCTGTTAATTAGGCTTGCAAAGCCCCTGTCTAGTGCTGAGCATTTAGCAAAAATGGTCTAAGAAAAAAAAAAAGTTAATGAAAAAAAAAGGGGGGGGGGGTAGAGTGAGCCTTATCAATGCTCTGCATGCTTTTGTCCCCAAACGTACTTGCTCCTGTATGCGGTTTGACTCTCAGCTTTCAATTTCTGCACCCCTTCTGACACGAAACAGGTTAGCATCACAGGATTAGGTTTCTTCGCCCCCCCCCCCCCTTCTTCTTCTTTGATATGATTTGCCAATGGGGGCAGATTAAATGCAAGCTAACATTTTTGTAACTATTCTGCCATGGGATGACATCACTTTGGGAGTGAAATAAAGTTTGGAGCCATTGCTTCATTACCATTGCTTCATTGCTCTTATCAAGTGATAAGAGAGATATGTAATATAGTATTAAAAACCACTCGAAAGATATGGTATAAATACTTTATATAATGTCTAAACTACATTGACTGTGAAAATATTGAAATGGAGGACCAAATATATGAATTTGATATTTTCCCCCAAAGTTCAACACACCGCATCCACTCAAATTCGCATACAATTACAAAATATGATTTTTGAACATTGGAGTGGCAGCAACAGTTTTGATTGACTAAAGTCAGTGTGACTTCACAATCTGATGCGCTTGTAGATATAGGGAAATTTAGCCCATAACTGGAACTTTTCATGCGAAATATAGATGGTTTTCAACATTTTTCTGAGACTACTATAATGTAAGTTCTGTGTGATGTGAGAAAATGAGAAAGCTAGAGGAAGATGAGGAATTGGAAAGCTCAAAAATGAGAGAAGGAAAACTCTTCTTCCCCCCCCCCCTTTTTTCTTTTTTATGCCTCCGCCACGAAGTGGTGCCGGAGGCATTATGTTTTCGGGTTGTCCGTCCGTCCGTCCGTCCGTAATGAATTTTGTGGACAGGGTAACTATCAAAACCTTTTGAGGTATCCTAATGAAACTTGGCATGTATGTGTATTAGGGGGTGAAGTTGTGCCTATCAACGTTTGGGTGCACATGCACAAGGTCAAAGGTCAAAAGTCAAGGTCAAATACATAAAATTTCACTATTTCCACCATATTTATGCAATCCCTGAAGATATTTTCTTGAAACTTAGTGTATTCATGTATTACCCAATCAATAAGATTCTCTGGTGAAAGTTTGGGTCGTGAGGTCAAAGGTCAAAAGGTCAAGTAAAAATATTAAAACTTCACCTTTTTTCTCTTTACCTTGGAAATTGTTCAAGATATCTTCATGGAACATACATGTACTGACTGCCAGCAGGATTTTTTCTTTTTTTTTTACACTTGGGGTATGCCTGTGTAACCTAATAGAAATTCTCTGGAAAGTTTTTTTTTTCTTTTTCTTTTTTTTTGCCTCAAAGGTCAAAAGTTATCTTGAAACTTACTACATATTTATGCATGTTCTGCCTGACAGTGATTATCTTATGAATTTTAGGGCCAAAGGCCAGATGAAAATGGTAACAATTTACTATTCAATACAGAAATTGCACTTTTTTTCCATACCTTGAAAATTACTCAATGCATAAATGTATGAATGGGTCAAAGTCAAGTTAAAGTCCTTAAATCCCCAAATACATGCTCTCCTATTCATCCAATTAAACCTAGGTCAAGGAAGGTGAACATTCAACACATTTGTGACAAACTTGTCATTTTAATATTTTGCCAATTTTGTGAAAATGTAATCACTTATTGTCCACATGTACTATCTAGACCTATTAGGAGAATCATGCATTATGGCGGAGGCATACCAGTCGCCATAGCGACATTTCTAGTTTTTTTGAGGGACACAAATACCTTTCTGCCAAATCTGAGAGTTTAGCTCACTCGAATTGATGAAGTGCTAGTGAATCATTAACATGTTTTTATGTGACGTGTGTACATGTGTGCGTATGTTTCTAAGTTTGTACGTGCTTTCATGCACTTGTTTTATTACGCTGTTTGTTGTGCGCTCAACTTGTGGAATCGTCGGAAATGGGTAAAATGTGCGTGGCTTTCGACAAATTTCGTGCATGTGCTAGGTGCCTTGAGAGAAGCCTATCAATCAAGTCATGGTGTCCCACAAGAGATCGGTTGCTGGATTTTCTTGCAGAGGGTGAAATAATGAAGTTATCATGTGCTGAAACTCAAACCCATGATCAAGCATCTGATCAGAATCATGTGGGGAGCATGGCATGATTGATTTTCAAAGTGAATGTGTACATCTCTTTGCTCTAGTTTATCAATTTTTCTAACATGCAGGCCTACAATTGTATAGCTAGTTGTTATAAATTTCATCTCTCTTCTATTTTCTCAGTTTATAGGTAACTAGTTTGTTTAGTTATTACAATTGTTTATGCTCATCTTATTATGAGGTGCATTAAAGGTACAGTTTTCCTTTGGGAGCAGTGATTTAAAAAATGTTCGAGATATCACATTTGATGCTTATGTGTAGGTCAGTTGTATCACAAAACATCCCACCATGTAAAAATTTAGCAATAAAGCCCTAAATATAAGGAGATATCCCTATTTTTTTTTTTCAATAAACCATTACTGTAGACAGTGCAATAGCCTAGAAACATTTTATTGTAACTATTGTTCACGTATTGTATATTTAACAATACTTAATTTTAGTTATACTGATTCAAATTTTCCATTGGTTGTTTTTATCTCTAACTCATATGTTAGAACTATTTTGAAACACTTAACTGGGTTTTTTGATATACCCCCGCCAAACGAAGTTTGAAGGGGGTATATAGGAATCAGCGGACGGTCGGGCGGTCGGTCGGGCGGTCGGTCCGTTGCAAATCTTGCGTCGCGAACTACTTCCTCAGTTTTCAACCGATTCCCATAAAACTTGGCACAGATGTGTGCCTTGGGTTGTAGATGTACAAGACGTATTTTTTGACAGTACCCAAAAGTACGTTGCCATGGTAACGGCATATTATGGGCAAAAATGGGTACAAATCTTGCGTCGCGAACTCCTCCCACAGTTTTTGATCAATTTTTATGAAATTAGGTACAGATGTTCATCTGAATATGTTAATGTGCGAGACACATATTTCCGCAGTGGCAAAAAGTGCGTTGCCATGGTAACGGCATGTTATTGGTAAAATATAGGGCAAAATGCTTCATGGCAAAACTGCTTCATCAGTGTTCTTCCAATTCTCATGGAATTCATATTGAATGTTTGTCTTAGGATATAGGTCAGCATGACACATTTCTTGACAGTGACAAAAAGTATGTTGCCATGGTAACAGCTCACATATTATGAGCCAAAATGATGGAAAGTTTTGTGTTGCAAACTACTTCCTCAGTTTTTGCCCAATTTCCATGAAACTTGGTACAGATGTGTGCCTTTGGTTGTAGATGTGCAAGACGCATTTTTGGACAGTACCCGAAAGTACGTTGCCATGGTAACGGCATATTAATGGCAGAAGATCAAGGAAAGATCTTGCGGATTTAACTACTTCCTCAGTTTTTTGACCAAAGCTTATGAAATGTTGTTTTG
Organism: Diadema setosum; assembly: GCF_964275005.1. Lineage (NCBI taxonomy): Eukaryota > Metazoa > Echinodermata > Echinoidea > Diadematoida > Diadematidae > Diadema > Diadema setosum. The sequence continues at coordinate 47,756,153 of NC_092685.1, forward strand.
ACCAAAGCTTATGAAATGTTGTTTGGCGGGGGTATAACCAGTCGCTGTAGCGACATTTCTAGTTTCATCTGCAAATGGTAAATTATGCCTTAAAATATGTTAATTTATCACTTTGCTCTGGCAGCAGCTTTGTATTTCAGTTCAATTCCCAGGGGTACACTGTATGTATACATATTCACAAAAGTCACAAACATGCATGCCCAGTGAGTGGAATATTGATTCTAACCACATTGCAGATGTGAAGTTTAAGGAAGAAAAAAAAAGTAGGCAAAAAAGGAGGAACTATCACCAATTTGTCGCAGTGATTAGACGAGACGCTAAGGACCACTCCCATCTCCCGTTCGCAATCTTGCCCTCCTTACACTGGAGTGGCAATATCACTGGAGGAACCAAGCGGGAGCAGTGTACTATTGCCTGCTTGTCAAAACGAGGGAATCTGTGTAGTCTTGTCTTCACAGACCCTTGTCTGCATTGTCACTTGCTTCTGCAGCATGGGTGAAATTTTTAAACAAGGACACTTACCAGCAAAGGTTTAAAAGAAAAAGCAAACCAACAGACCGAAAATCTTTCAGTTACTGTGCATGACAGAAAGAGGGTGTTGCCTACCGAAACAGAAAGAATGCGTGCAGATGATATTGCTTCCGTAGCGACAAATTCAGAGCGTGTGGGCTCGTTTTTGACACTCACTCACCAACTTCCATGTGTACAGGTGATGACACTGGTTGTGGTTCTATTCCCAAGTATTGCAGTGCACCAGGTCTTGCAGGTAGCAAGTGTTCCAATGCCGCAGAATCTGCCCGATCTCCCCAACTGTCATGCTCTTTTTTCCTTAGTTCTTCTGTGCAGTGCAGTGCAGTGCAGTTAACCTTTCTGATATCAAAGCTCACAGCTACCAGTGGGAGTCTACTGGTGTGCTAATTGTATTGCAATTAAATAATTTAAAAAAAAAAAGATTGTTTCCAACCCACTACTGAACAGGGAGGGCACTTCAGGAATAAAAATTGGGTACTCCTATCTAAACTATTTCACACTTTTCATCTTGAAATACTTCAAAACGACTAATTATCCTGACAAGTCGCATCAGCCAGACGAGTTTCTTGGTAGAGCCTTTCGATATTGTAAGCAAATTTCAAATGGTGGAAGATGAATTTGAGCCCTTCTGAGAATTATGTTTCACCTTTAGAGTAACAACTTTACAAAGTACTCACACATGTATGAATAGGATGTTGTGACATATGTGCAATTCAAACAAGAATCTGCAATAAAAATTTTTGATGGCTTGGTGTTTGTGAAGATTAGAAGTACATTAATATCAAGTGCTGTGTTATTACCATCCTTTACAAGCTGTAAAATAAGAAATGCAGTAGCAATAGCACAAAATTTGTGTTTGTCCCTGAGTATGAAAGCTTGTAAATATGTTTACAATAAAAATTTGTACTTTTAATGAACTGAGTTTATGTGGCTGATGTGTAATGATGGAGATAATTTGTAGTCTACTTATACACACGAATACACACATACTTTGAACAAAACTTGTGTAAGTAGTATTGTAGAATCCTTTTTTTTTTTCAAGCAAACTTCTTTATGAGCTATGAAGATAGGAAAATTCTTTTCTTTATCAATGTTGATTACAAAAATGCACTCCCCCTAAAAGGGTTCAAACAGTTTCAATTTGTGTGTGTGTGTGTGTGTGTGTGTGTGTGTGTGTGAATGTGTGATTCTACATGTGAATGATATAGCTACAGTGTGGGAAAACCTTGCATACTCGGCAAGCTTATGTTTTTTCCTTGAAGACATACTATTTGGAATGTTTAAAGTTTCAAGGAGCCATATTTAAACCAGAGCCATCTCACAACCACCCCCACCCTATCTTACAATCAGCGTTCAACACACCATCATTATATTGCCAACAGTTTACAGAAAAAAAAAGAGTGAGTCTGAAGACAAGGCTAAGCCCTTGTCTCTGCTTCAATTCTCTGAGAGTTTGATGTACTTTAATTACATACAGGCTGTGATGTAAAGTAGCTGGGAGGAGTCACATCTGCACCCAGATTCGCAAGCAAGGGTAGAAATGTCACATGCCGTGTGATGTAGAGAGTCTTCTTCTTCCAGTGGGTACAATGGATACCAATCATAATGTCTGTGCCTTTCACACATTTATGGCTTTCACAGAGTCCCAGTTATTTTGGCAGGAAGCAAGCCTAACAAATGAAAACCATTCAATGAGAAAGAGCACAAGTGAAATTGGATTACAGTCAGTCAAACAGTGAAATTTGATTACAGTTGCCAAACAGTGCAATTCAGCATCAGCTTAAAGAGCATTCACTGTCTGTTCGGTGATTAAATTGTCTAAAGTCCTTTTAGGCATCGTTTCTGCTTGCTTGTCATGCTTCAAACCTGATTTAATGTGTTCTCTTATTATCAACCTATCATTACCACTGCATAATTTAATTTGTTTTTCTCTCTTTGTTTGTTTGTTTGTCAGAAAACACTTCAGAGAATCACAGTGTGCCTGGAGCTAAGAGGTCAAACCTTACAGGTTGGTATCAATTTGAAATCCCTTACAATGTCTTGAAAACGTGAAGTTGTGTGTAATAATTGTATGATTTTCAGATACTGTGTTAATCAGTTTAGTCCACTGTACATTAGGCATCAGATGATAGTTTTGTTTTGCTGTTCCCAATGGCAAGTTGATAAAGAACTCGAGGCCTTAAGAGATTTAGTTTTGAAGCTGATCTGGATTGTTTGCATTGTTGTAAGGTTACAAGGTCCAAACAGTAGTGGGATCCTGTTATGTCCTCCCTATACATGTATTATATAGCATTTGTGAACATTTAATAACATTGTAAAAATGAATTCAAATGGTTTTGATATAAAATGTGTACTGAGGGTGTGGCAGGTTTTTCTTTGGTCGAAGTCCTTCGACCATTTTTTTTCCCTATAAAATTTATTTGCTTTTTTTTTGTGCTTCCTTGTTTTCATATTGTGATTGTATAGTTGATATGATTTCTAATGCACTAAATCCACTTCTGTGGAGTGCTCTAGGGGGCAATAGAATAAAATGAGAAAGTTAAAAGAAGTAAAGAAAGTGCAAAAAACTGCAACAAAATCAAACAAACAAATTAACACATAGTGAAAAGGAAAAATTAAACAAGTACATGTATGTTTTTAGGCCCCTTTTAAAGGAGTCTGATTGAGGGTAGAAGTCTAAAGGTAAGTTATTCCATGAGGTGGGACTGGGACTGTGTGCCCCAAGTTGTTGCGAATTTTGGAATTACACGAAAGTCATAGTTGGATGAGTGTAGAGATCTAACAGGGGTGAAAGTATGAATTGAATTAATATTATACGGCAGAACAGTGCCAGTAACACAAGGGAAAATCAGAAGAAAAATCGTAAAAATAATAGCGTGAAAAAATTATAATAATCATCATTGTTGTTATTTCTGTAATGATGATGATGATGATGATAATAGTAATAATAACAATAATGATAATAATAATAATAATTATTATTATAATGTTGTTACTTTTGAGTTATATTTGTTACCATTGTCAGTGTAGTAGTATTACTAGAAATACAGCTGGTACTAAAGGCATTATTGTCATTGATAATATTTTGTCGATATCATCATCGCTGCTACACTTACTTGTACCGATACAACTCACAGCTACCATTTGAAATGTAAATATTTTTAGTCTGATTTAATCATTGTTTCTCTTTCTGCTCTGTGCAGTCACCAAATGCGACGAACGAGCTGTCATTAGAGGATGTGAAGAAATTAGATGCAGGTAAGATTACGGATACACTGGCAAATATTGAAGTCAAGCAGAATATCTTTTGTTTTCTTACCAACATTGACAGATATGGGAATTCTGATGAATGGATTGTCAGAATTAAAATTTTCTGATTGGCCTTCAAATGAAATCAGTAGAAAAGAGCAATGGCAGTACCAAAAAAAAAAAAAAAAAATCATGTACTGTAAGAGTGTTTACACAGCAGATGATACCAATGCTTCAGTCATTTTTGCCAACATCATTGTTTGCCCAGGCAAACACCTGGGCAGGATCCTGCATGATCCTGATTCAAGCAGGATCCTGAGGGTTCCTGCTGGTCGTAATTTTGATGCAACGCCTTAGGCATCATTCAATGAGCAGATATGTTGGGCTGGATGCAACTGGATGCAACATGTACACAAGACAGTGCTGAGGGAAAATTATCTTTTTTAAGATACCAAAGACATATGAATGAGCCGGACATGTAGGTTACAAGTTGATGACATTTCTTGGCTTATGTTTTGTTGAAAGGGAGACCTGTAGTTTCTGCCCTTTAATGTTCATCATTAGAAAGACATTACATCATTAGAAAGACATTACACTGAGTAGCCTGTCAACATTCAAGTTGCTGGTGGTCATGTTTGATGTACCTCTACTTACACTAGGTATTTGTATTTATGTATTTATGTGTTTATGTTTGTTTGTTTTAACCCTAGCCTTGCAAGATTTGCTGTCCAGTTCACCAGCTGAATTTCCCATCGAGATACCGGCCAGCCTTCTTCAGACAAGGTGAGCTCTAGCATTCAAATGTTGTTGCTATAGCAACATTGCATTAAGGAGAAGGAGAGGAAGAATTCATTGTATTGGCAATAACTGTGAGGTCAATATTTTCTTAGTTCATCTGTGACACAGACCATGGGTAAAAGACATTTTTTTTTTTTTTTTTGTCTAACTGTATTCATATCACACTTTGGGTTTCTGTTACATTCAAGTCATGACATACTACAACGGTTATTGTGAGATGCACTTGAGAGGTAGAAAATCTTTCATTTACTGTAAAAGCAGGTTTGGATATTTTCGCTCGACTAATTTTTCACGCTTAGCCGGGTGAGAAGAGTTTCACGTGTTTTTAATTCCGCGGAATCAAGACACCAAGTACAGGAACATACGGCAGCAAAAATATTTGTGTGCTTTTATTTTCGCACTAGTTTCTGGTTGCGCGAAATGCGCAAAAATTTCAACACCGCGAAAATTTCCACTTTTACAGCAGTAGCAAGTGGGCATGTTAGCCTTTTGTTTTAAGCACAATAGAGACAAGGAGTTGACTGAGAGGAGGATGCAATTGTATCTCTTGAAAATGCTTTAATGGACTTGCATGTTGTTCGGCAGGCAGAAGTCCCCGAGAAGAAATTTTGAAATCGACATGGAAGGCGACGAGGAAGAGGATGTGGAGGAGGACGAGGAGGACGTTGAACCCCAGCTCCAGTCAAAAGCACAGAACATCAAACCAACCGGTGGGTAGCCTTTGAACCCGTCGGTGCAATGTTGCCGTGGTGACAGCATCACTGATGGCATGCATTATGGGTGCATGGTCTTTCTTGTAGCCCATAATGTTTCTTTATATCTCAGCGATGCAGATGTTCTGAAGCTGCAAATGATTTGGAATTGCCTGATCCTTATCCCTTTTGAACCAGAATGAACTCTGTGAAGGTCTAGAGCAATATTGCACCCCGGTGGGTTTGTTAAACTTTTATCAAGGCCAAGATTTTAGGGAGAATGGTCATATTGCCGCAAGATAGCTTGACAAGTTAGAAGTTAAGCCCTTTGGCGCATGAAAATGACAATTAACACCTTTGTGTGTGCTGTATAGAAGTGATTCCTATCAGCATGATTAGTATAGATCATTGTTTTGGTTAGAAATATGCTGTATCAAAGACTGTTTATTATTGGACATAGTAATCATTATGATTTGAAAAGATGTGATGTCATCCCCTTTGTCCGACAGGAACTCTGCTAAGCAGGATAGCACATGAACCAGGTACCACCGGTCTGACAATACACATTGAGAAGATTGGTCTAAAGGATGCATCCGTCTACTTGGATCCTTTTATCACAATCTCGGTCAAAGGTGAGCTCTTCATGTTTTTTCTGTGTTCTCGAGTACTTTTCTGTCCATTGTTTGCTTCATTATTGTTTTAGCCCAGACCTTTCTGGCCAAATTATGTGTGAATTATGTGTACTTACTACAAATTATGTCCCATGCATAACTTTAAAGATAGAAGGTAAACACATTGATTCCAAACAATATCTAGTTGAAAAATAGATTCAAGCGTGTGAGAAGTGACTGTTTTAGGGGAAAAGTGACTGCGCTATGCAGATGGCCATTACAGAGTGCAGACAGGTTCCATAGCGGCTCTTTCTGTCTTTGAGAAATTGTTATGGCCTCTGCAGGTGGTTACCGTTAACAGTCACCTGTATGTGCATATTTATGAGCAACAATTATTTCACGTTCTGTGCTCATATTTCATTGTGTCAAACACAATTCTGCATACCTGGCGTATTCATGTATGTTTCCAAAATCTCCAAACATTAATTTTAAGGTGACAGAACATTTGCTCCTGCGACATTGCTCTGGTCTTATTTTCTTTAGGGTTATTAGGATTATGGTCAGTGTTGTCATAGGGTGTTAGGTTTAGTTTGATATGAGGATTAGGATTAGGGTTAGGGTTACGTTTGTGGGTAGAATTTATGTTTTGATTAGCATGTTCATGGGAGCAATTGTCCCAATAGCAAATGTCGTGGAACCTAATTTCATACCCCATTTTCACATCTGGGTCTTTACTTTTTTTTTGGTCATCCTTGTCTTTTTTTTTCTCCATGTTACACCATCTTCACAGATGTTGCCGGAGTTGACGTCACAAAGTCACAAGACACGCCCGTCGCTACAAGGAGAGAGGAACCCTACGTTATGTATGGAGTAAACGTAGAGCTGCAAAAGCCCCTGGAAAAGCTTCCGAAAGGTAGAAGCCCTTCCCTTCTGTCCTCTCTCTAGCCACTTTAAAGACATATATCTCCATCACTCGACATGTGCTGCGAGAACTTTATCAAGGAATCCCCAACAAATATGTCCATGTGTCATATGAATGATTTGGCACAAGTTGGGTGAGAAATGTCCTCCTAATTTGCTTTTTAAACTCTACTTCATCTCGCTTTCCTTACCAATCCATTTAAAATTTGTCATTCTAAAGCCAGTCAGAGTCATTACTAGAAATAAGTAAGGCTCACTGGTATATATGTTTGATACCGAACATACATATTACTCACTTTTATAACAAAAACAAAGATTGAAGAAGTAAGCCAGAGATGAGCAAACTACTATAAGACTATTTTCTGAGTCTTGTGAGCTTGGCTGTCCATAGCCTGATTGAGTCATCTGTCAGCGACAGTTTGCTTCACAATTTCTCTGGGAAGCTCTGAAAATAATTTGATTGGGAGCGGAATTACTAATTTCCCGCTGTGCCTGGATCTCAATTTCCCCTCCCACATGGGCATGTCTAGGACGGGCTGGATAGCTGATAAATCATCCGAAATCAGTCTCGCTGGAAACCATGCCCAGAGAGACAAGATAGACTTCTACAGACACACTTCATTATGTTGAGCCCATTTTGATGTCTTGTACTGAAGCCATATCCATCAGTGACATGCAGAATTGCAGTTGTCAATTTCACCAAGTGAATTACGTATTTCCTCTGCCAACTGATGAATGTACATGAGACAATTCTGTTTGATACCTCATTCCCTGTTTGTATGGTTAGATGTAGCAGTCTCTATTAAAAACTGCAAAGCTTGGAATTCAAATTTGAATTTCATGATTTCAGCTCAACTACAAGTTAAACTGGTAAACATATTCCACATGTGAATCCTTGGTGTTCATCATGTTTTCATGATGAGTATGCATTGAAAAGTGATGAGTGTTATGTTTTTCCTACACAGGAAAGGTTGCCTATACATCTGAAAGTCATATCTAATCCAGTGCAAAGTAATATTGCTTTGAGTTTCATATAATGATGTTAACATAGAGAGTTGTATGACGGAGTTGTCACCCATAATTGTTCCTTGCCAGGCTAACTTCACTTTAATACAATTCTTTTTCTCACATCTCACCATTTTAAAGTCAGTCTGGATGTGTCTGATAATTTAGATGAACAGTAACAGCATTCTATGGTCATCTATAGAATAACAATATTTGCCTCCCCTCTCTATTTTTTTTTTTTTTACTGCAGGAACGGCAGTGTTCTTTGAATTCAAACACTACAAGGCCAAGAAGAGAGCTATCAGTACCAAGTGTTTTGCTTTCATGGAGATGGACGAGATAAAAAATGGACCCCTTGTCATAGAGCTGTGAGTAACCAAAGTCACTTCACATGTTCAGGTCCTTTAAAATGATGGCAAACAACGCTAGCTACTGTTCAAACTGTTTAGTTGTATCTCTTGCTGTCATGTGAACCAAAAGACTTTTTTGATCTGGAAATGTATCATTAAAAGAAAATAAAATGGATAGCAAATCTTTGATGCGGAGTAGTAAAACTCCCCTTTCTGTGGCGACAGTCATTCTCATTACCATTTTATCAGTGTTTCTGAAGCATCTATGCCAATCTTCAGTCTTAAATGTGTTTTGCGTACTTATGTGAGAACATGTGTGAACATGCATCGTGGTGCAAGTATCAATGCTGGCTGTCTACAACAGATTCACTTTTTGGTAACTTTGGAATTATGAAGCCTTTGATTCACCTTAGCCCTTATTTGTGAGGGGAAGAAAGGACAATTTCATCAATCACCATTTCATACATAATGCTTATCGTTTAAAGGACAAGTCCACCTTCATTAACATAAGGATTGAGAGAATGTAGCAATGTTAGTAGAACACATCATTGAAAGTTTGAGGAAAATCGGACAATCCGTTTAAAAGTTATGAATTTTTGAAGTTTTTGTGCAGTCACCGCTGGATGAGAAGACTACTGTAGTGTATGATGTCACATGCGTACAATATAAGGAAAATATAAAGAGAATTTCACAAAATTTCATCTTTTGAAAAAAGTACACATTCCCTTGACTTGTTACTGACATATGTTATGGGTAATATTATTCCCATCGCCTTTAGAAAGAGGGAAGTCAAGTGCTCTTTTATTATGTGAAAAAAAGTGAAAATATGTTGAATTTTCTTTACATTTTCTTTATACTGTTGTACTCATATGACATCACGAGCCTTAGTAGTCTCCTCATCCAGCGGTTCCCACTCAAAAATTTTAAAAATTCATAACTTTTGCATCGATTGTTTAATTTTCCTCAAACTTTCACTGATGTGTTCTACTAATATTGCTGCATTCTCTCAATCCTTATGATTATGAAGGTGAACTTGTCCTTTAATGGTTTGATATGTCTTCATTATTGCTTTTATACATACTGTATTCTATACTCTTGTTGATATTACAGTAGGACTTGCAGTATGTGAAATTAGACACAGAATTAGGACTAGTTTTTTGGCTGAATCTTAAATGCACATGTCAGCCATGTAATGCCATGATCTTTTCCCTTTGGAGTGTTTACATATACCATACATTGTCTTTCTTTCATTGTCACACCTGTGCAGGTATAAAAAGCCAACGGACTTCAAGAGAAAGAAGCTGAGTCTACTCACGGCCAAACCACTCTATCTACATCTCAAGCTGAATTTGTACGAGAACTAGAGAGGGCGCACATCCTCTTTGCTCGCGAGGTTTCTGCTATGTGACCCAGGAAGCAGTTTTCTGGATCACAGTATTATGAACTTGAAATGAAGTCCAAGTTCTTTGTATTTGTATACCCGATGTGACAGGTCGTGGCTACTTTGCACATCGATATGCTTGCCTCGAGGCAACGTCGAAAGCTGACATGCCTCTGTTGTCCAGCCTTGAAGAGAAGTCGCTACGCTAGGTATGGTTTGGAGCAACCTTGAGTGTACTACGTGCCTTCTTGGAGACATACCGTCAAGTTCCCTGTATATGGTACACTGCTGTAAAGGGCACATTCCGACTTTAGGAGTTGGCAAAAAAACATAATGATAAAAATTTTCACCTCATCTAATGTGTGTTTGCACACAAGATGCAAGTATGCCAACTGCTTGCATGCCACTACAAATGCTATTACATACTGGACGGGAATATATACGCTACTAATCATTTCTTTGGCATTTTTTACTTCACAAAGTCGCCAACAAACTCTTCATCGCAACCCGCAAAGTTACAATGAAATAGTAGCATTGATGGAATGAAATGCATATGGGTTGATTTTGCTGAATGGTGTAATGTGAAATTAAAAGTCAATGTCTTTTCGGTTCCTCTACAAAATCATACCTGCACACACAATACTCGCAATGTATTGACTTCCTAAGACGGGATCCACATGTTGGGCTTGGCAACCACTGCCAAGATTTTCTGGTACCCATGTACAAAGTGCATCCCCAACTTTTCATATTTTCCATGATGATAAAAGTGTGCCATATACGTGGAACTTCACCTTGTTTGGGGCGTAGTTTGAGCTCCGCCAAGATATAGTATATATATCTATGCATTTTATGAGCACAGGTCTCGTTAAGTTGCCCCCTTTTTTCCACTTTCAAACCTGGTATCAGATTGCTGCAAGTGAGGGAATCCTTTATGAGTCTATAACATGAGAAGTTCAAACATGCATGATTTTAGATACTAGGGAGCTTTAGATTTTAGATGCGCGGACGTTCAGAGGGAAAATATATGTTCTGAGCGTGCGCAGAAGCGCACCTCAAGTCGATCTATTTTTAGCTTGCGTCGCCTGAGTTTTTCACTACGCGTACTGGGCTATTTTCACGTCCGCACAGTTTGCAACGTAGAGAACTACTTCATGCATGATCATATGGGGGCGCGATTTTATTTTTTATACGTTGCGTCCCAGAGTAATCTAAAGCTACTTTTCCACACGACACGGAGAGAGGAGAACGTCCAGCGCACTCGTCGTCTCAAACGTCCGCGCGTCAAAATCTAAAGCTCCCTATTAGCAGATCTCAACAGACAATCAAACTACAAGATCAGAAGGATTTTGTGATGTTTAGTCTGTAGAGTTGTTGCAGTCACCATGCAGTCACCATGAAGATTTCCCCGTCCGGTAAGCATGTGTTATTTGTGAGCATAGCTCAATGATGTAGCAAATCAAAAAAGAAATCAGAGTTTTGCCATGGATAAGTCCAAAATCATGGAGACAAAATCTTGTTTCGTCTGTATCACAAGAAAGAAGGTAAAAGAAATAGAGAGGTGCATCAGAATGTTCATGTACATGTATTTGTATCAGAGGAAATTTTGTGTGGCAAGTAATGCAGGTCTTGATAACAAGGGCCGATTTTGTGTTCTTGTGCTCTGTTGATATATCTTTTTCAAGCTATGCGAAAAATGGTCTCTTAGTATCTCACATCAAGAAAGGCCCATGTTTGCAGGGAGACTGTGCAAAATTAGGCAGCAAAGTCTGCCAGCATTGAGATGTAACATGCCTGTAACCAAGTGTTACTTGCACCAACCTTTAATAAGGTTGAAACTGTACATACATACATGCACCTCGAGCTAACACTGTTATCAGCTCTTTCTGTTGTGATGCTGGTAACAGTCCCTTTTGACATCGTAACTCAATCGTAGTTGGTTAATAGTGGACAACAGTTTTTCAGAGCAGCATCGTATCGCGTCATTCTCATTTGAAATTGTATTTGAAATTCATTATCTGGTGGATTCTGAGGTGTGACACTTCTTCCCTGGACAGTGTGGAGGAGCGAAGAATGGCACTGAAGATAGGTCTTAGGGTCTAGCAAAGAAATGGGATGTGAACTAGTGGAGGTATGTTTGTTTGGTTAGAAAATGAAATGAATCTTTCCCTAGCCTCCTTGGCTTGTCATTGATACAGAGATTTAGTGGCTGTTATACAGTTCTAAATAGTATAAAACATTTGTGCATAACAGTAAGGGAGGTGTGATGTCTTCAAAAGGCCACAAAGTGGATACAGAGTAGATTTCTGTAGCCACAGAGAGTATGTTTGATATACTGAAATTTTGGATTCAGACAAATAGATATTAATGTAGTCAAACACCATTGACTATTGCTTTTGCAGCAAACAGCACGTATCTTCTTTTGATGTAGTGGGATACGTAGTCTACTACATGTATATCATGTTTATAAAAGACAGTAATGCCTTACTTATATGTATGCCTTGCTCTTCTTCCACACTCTCTTTGACTTTCATGCTCCATTTATACTGCATACAGAAAAAAGGGGAAAAAGTGATGCTCAATTGCAAAAGCAACATGATGACTTTTAAAAAAATAAATGTCGGTGGGTTACTGGAGGTTGATAATGTGACTCTACTTGGAGACCGTATGCCAAAGGATACATTATATTTGTGTGTTTGTTTGTTTTTTTAAATAAAGTGTAGAGAATTGCAGGAATGTAGAAAATAGTGACAACTTCTACGTGTATGATGGGTTGAAAATACATGTACTGCATTAAGATAGTCCAGAGTGAGCTTGATGACACTCTTTGCAGCAAATCAATGCCAAGAAAAGATGCTACTCTTGTCTTAGCACAGTGGCAGTATGATGGATATTGATGTTTAATTATGTAGGTGTGTCCATTATAACAAGCAGTTTGCTGTCAGTTTGAGTGTTTGTTTTGAAAATCCATTTTAGTAATATGGGTGATGTGCCTATACTCAGAAACGGCCATATTGTAGCAACATGAAATAGATGTGAAAGATGTCTTTCTTGTACAATCACGTTAAAATCTATGTAGAGTCCTTTTTTTTCTTTTTTTTTAAATTCCATTTTGTATAAAGGTTTGAATGAACATAGGAGTTGGGTATTGTCTCTGAATGTGTAAATGATGTACATGTTCATATTTATTATTATTTTTTGTTTGTTTATTCAATTATTTTTTTAAGAATGCTGGAAAGGAAAGGACATTGCGTTAATTTCCCTACAATAGATGAGTTTCACAGTAATTTCCCAAGATTACTGTTTTAATGTCAGTGGTCATTTTACATCCTTGTTCTGTCCATGAACAACCTGTGCTTCATCAGATGCTGGGGTCATCATTGGCTTGCTTTTCTTGCTGATAAATACAGTGGAACCTTGTTCCGTAGAGGTCCGAAATGAGAGAATGCTTCTTTAACTAGGCAATTTTGCAGATCCAAACTTTTTATGTCTCGGTCATTTTTGTACCCTGATTTGTGAGAAACCTGAATATGTATAACGAGGTAATTGTCATGGTTTTTAGGTCCTTGTTGTAACAAGGTTCCCATACACAGATATCCTGAAAACAACTGTTAATGACGAGGGATTTTGTAATTGGGCTTGTGGGACACTGGCTTTGTCTGCAATGACTGCAAATTCCTTTTGGAAGTCATCCCAAATGCTAATGAAAAGCAGCACAGCAACATGCAGCCAAGTAATAGGGGCATGATAAAAGAGATATGATGGTGTTTCATGGTGGTTTTCATCTTTCAAAGTTATAATTCTTTCTTGTCCGTGCTCTCTTCACCTTGCTTACTTTCTAAGTTATCTAGGATTTTATCTACCATTAGATTTTTTTATGGAACAATTTGTAATATCCAAGAGAACATATCTGTGTCAACATAAGTGACCAAAATGCAACAACAGTATGTTTAGAGAACTTTCCGTAGTCTTGGATTTCCTGCAAAAATAATCAGTCTTAAAAGAGTATCAAGTACAGTGTATCTCTCATTTCTAAAGCAGTACTTTAATATCATCGCCGATTGTGTAATTCAGTTTCATTTGTTTTGTCAAAAGTCACAATAGGAAGATCATGTGTATTGTAGATGCAACTTTATTTCATTGTGACAAGGACTTAATATCACCACTGACATATTATTCTGACAAAGTGACAAAAGAGTTGAGCACATTTGTTTTCCTGTGCCTGTGTGCACCCTGCCTATTTCTAATCTGTATTTTTGTTGCACAACAATCTTTGTAGTACAATGTATAAATGGTGAAGGTTTATAATTACCCCCAGATGTAACAAAGAGAAATGGTAATTGACATGGACATTTTTGGGACACCTTGCTGTGTATGTATCATGGCTGATGTTGCCATGAAGCTTCAAGGGGTGTGCAATTGTACAAGACTCTGATGATTACCAAATGATGTGAAATCATGGCTACACATTACAGGGAAAAGGCTTTCTTTCTCATTTATTGACAGAAGTTTCCCCTATGTTTATTGTTCATGTTCGAATGGAATATTCAGTCAGATTTGTGGAGGGATTCCAACATGAAACGGTACCTTTCGTAATTCCCCAAGTGCTATTTGTGCATGACTTTTTCTCTATCTGTATTCGATCATGTATTCAGCTCTCTTTGTATGTTTTGTATGTAACTATTTGTACAAAAAGATTATTTGCCGATTAATTTATTCAAAGTAAGCATTATATCAAATGTTTATGTAACATACTATTTTATGAGTCATATCTTTAAGACCAATCATAGAATTTTTAAAGACCTTTTGTAATGAAAATGTACAGATATTAAAGACCATGGTGTTGACATGTTTCGACTCAGATATGATTCCATTGTTTTTTTCTGTTCTGAATTTTTCCTTGTAATGTGAACATTGGAGGACTATTTATGATACTAAGGAACATTAGTATGCTGTTTGTTCAGCATACAAAAGATAATAAGTCATTCATGTACAATGTAGCTTTTGTCTCATTTGTAAATCCACAATCATACAAACAGTAAAATACTTCTCAGAAAGGTATGTCAGACATGGAAGACGATGCAAAACATAAACAAATCCAATTCTCATCCTCTGAGGTTTCAATGCAAACACTTTATAGACTGGAATGTTTCAAATCTTTCTGTTTTTTTTTATAAACTATTTTTGACAAGAAGCAATCAAAGAAATCCATCTGTAAAGTGAAAATTGACGCCATGCTGAATGACATTTAAGAAAGATATAATCATGTGAATGCCATTTGCTTCTAACTAGTGACTGGAGACACCCATCATAACATGGACATCTTACATAACACATGTCACTATGACAGTTAAAGGGATAATATAGTTCTGGTTGAGATGAGGATTCAAGTTTACTTTTAACTTTTTGTGAGACAACTGGAAACCACTTTAACATATGAAATACAGTATTAAAGACCATATGATTCAAAGAGGAGTTCAAAGTTTATTTGATAAAAATTGGTTTTGAAATGGCTGAGATATCCAAAAACAAAGTAAACAACGTGGTCCTAATAAAAGGTGGGACCCACCTTTTAATAGGAACATTTTGTATTTGGATATCTCAGCTATTTCAAAACCAATTTTCATCAAATAAACTTTGAACTCCTCTTTGAATCATATGGTCTTTAATATTTCATATAAGTGGTTCTCAAAAATCTCAAAAAAAGTTAAAACCTGAATCCTCACCTCAACCAGAACTGTGGGACAGAAATATTATGAACAGTCTGAGAAGGCATGAACTAAATTGTCAGATCTCAGAAATCAGAACCATCATTACTGGATGCAAACATGCAGCACTAATATGCTTTACTGTAAAAGTGGATATTTTTGCACGACTAATTTTTCGCACTCGGCCCGTTAAGCTGAGTTTTGCATGTTTTTAATTTCGCGGAAAAAAGACATCAACTACTGGAACATACATGTATATGGCAAGCAAAAATATATGTGTGCTTTTATTTTTGCGCTAATTTCTGGTTGCATGAAATGCGCAAAAATTTCAACACCGCGATAAATTTCCACTTTTACAGTACCAGAGCAGCTCAGTGTGAGGGTAGAGATGTAGCAATACAGTCTGGATTCTGTACTGAGTTGTGGCACATGAAAGAGCCTAGTTTGCAAGTCATTTTGCAGTTCGCCTTCAGTGGAAGGCATTCCAGTTGTGCTCATTATTTGGATTTAAGCATATGAAAGATATCATATGAAGAAGAATATTTCACACGACATTCCCACTCTTGTATCAGTACTGGTATATTCTCTCTGCTACAGTATGACTTTATAATTTCTTGGTGATGTTCAAATAGAGGAGTTTTGAAAATTCTGCTTCCAGAGGAACTCGGGGTGGTATGCGGGTCCTTCCAGGCAGTTCTTAGTACATGTGTAGACCAAAAGGGTCCCCCAGTCTATGCTGTCCCCAAGACTGTCCACATCCAGGTGCCTCAAGAGCTGGGGCAAGACCTGCACAACCAACAAAAATCCACCATACATGGTAGTATAGTGTACATATACTAAACTTATAGTATAAACATTCAAATAAATGATGCTAAAAGATTTACAAATCTATATATATCTTGTCCCACTGCAAGTTTCCTGGAGGTTTCAGGGACTGTGGGTGCTAAAATTCTGAATTCATTTGCTCAGAACTTGCAGTGACCATCAGATATAAGTTTGCAAGTGCACACAACATATAAAAAGTTTGTACATTATTGAGCCTTCATGTTATCAAGACACAGGCAGATTATGCAAAATGTTGTTTGGTATCATTTTCATGAAGCAAAAATGCAGAAATCTACCAAATTTGGATTTTCATTGTTTTTTTATATAATGATAATACATGTGTAATCATTATTATTATCATTATTATTCCTACCATCTGACCTGGTTTCCAAGAGGTTGTTCCAAGCTAACATGACCCATAGGAGCTCTTTGAAGAAATGTTTCTGGGAATATTACTCAAAAAGAGTTTGTTTGTTTGTTGTTGTTTTGTTAACAGATTACTGTATTACAACTGCATATTGTACATTTTAAAGCAAGCTCCTTAGGAATCTTCAGAATAGTATTTTCAGGTATATATAGAATATTGCATGATATCATCACTTTCAGAGCAAACAGAAAAAAAAAGAGAAAATAAATAAATGAAAAGTTTCAAGTTTGTCATTTAGAATAATCTATTGCCTTAAACACTGGTGAAGAACTTTCTTATAGAAAAAAAAAAAGATTTATAAAAACCTTTACCTGAAACTCAAACTGCCTTCGGGCTCCACATTGACATGGTGGAATATCCTCTTCTGCTGCTTGCTGGAGTGCAGATACATACAACGGCTCTCCTCCCTTTTGATAGCGCAGTACCTGTCAGTTTAATAAAATGTATTTAATGCACTCTTGTCACTGCTGTTTTGCAAAAGGCTCATGCTCATTGAAAATGATGAGAGGATGATTCACATTACATGAATTCTTATCAATTCTAGCAGCTATTCTCTGCACACATGTGTTAAAGATTTCCCCATAATTTTGTGTCATTTATCAATTCAATATGAGGAATGGCATGGAAATGTCTTGTATTGTTCCTATGGTACAGGAGGTAATCACTCTAAATGACAAATATTTCTCTTCTGACCAACATTTGCTAGAGGTGACTGTTTAAAAGAAAGGAGTTTATGTGAAAGTGAAATGAATAATCTAGAGGTCATTTATGAGAATATTTTAATGTAGACAATCTTTTAAGATGGCAGTGGTAAGAGAACATAAAACTCAAAGTACAAATCAATGCACTTTGGTTTATTCAAAAAGTTATAAAGTTTATAATGATAAAGAAAGCTAACTGACGAATACCAAGGCTCCATCAAGATACTTCTTATCAATAAGCATTTTCATTAAAATGCCACTGTATAGTGATATGATTTTCATGTCACAGGAATAATACTCTGAAACCGTGTTTTGCAATTTAAATGTATTTTCATTACCCAACAAAAGATGTCCATCACATTTCAATGCATTCTTTAAGGCAGACATACATTTTTAGCCACAATGTCAAAACCCAATCTATTTAAATTTTGGGTTTGTGTGTTAACAAAGCATAGGATAACCAACAGAGACTCCAACTCTCCCACTTTCGACGGGAGATCTCCCGCTGAAAGCCCATTTTTGCAAAATCTCCCGTTCTCCCGCTTGAGATTTAATTTCTCCCGCCCTGGCTCTGTGTCTCCCGCTTGAAATGATTTCTTACTTTTTGTCTTCCTGTGTTGAAAAATAAGCCTTAGATAGCACGAGAGAGCATCAAGAACCCTAATCATTAGAGCTTCCAGGGCCAAAAGCGGGCCCTGAACCCCGGCCGCAAGGAACTTCGCACTCGTGATATACGCTTCGCGCACATCAAGTTGGAGTCTCCCGTTTGCTAGGGGTTTCAGGCGGGAGAATCTCCAGATCAGAAGGTGCTTGGGGTTGGAGTCTCTGAACCAATATCCAGGGAACATCATAGTTAAAGTGTCACGACCAAACCATTATGATACAAGATAGTTTGACATCCATGTACACCCACCACCTCTTCAGTGATTATCATGACATATGTTTTCTTGTACCGGTACATTAATTCAAATGGTTAGTGCGTTCTTTTGTAAATTGTGGTGATTGCATCCATAACAACCACAGGGAATCTAATCAGTACTGAGCTGTATCTTACCTGGTCTGGATCACTGGCTATTCTCTTTTTAAAAGCCATAAATTGTCTGTCATCATCTGTTTCTCCCTTTGCCATTGACTCCAGATCTGCTTCCTTGAAGTTTTTCCTCTTTAGTTCACTGATCAGATTTTCTGTAGGCTTCTCCTTTTGCATTTCTGAAGAAACGAGAGCAGAATCCCTTTCTTTGTCGTCTGTTCTTCCTTCATCATCCTCATCACTCTCTTCTTCATTTTCTTCTTCTGTCACAAGTTCATACTCGGGGAAGAGAAACTTGTTGGAAGTGGCGGAAATGATGCCTGTGAAATTTGTAGGAGTTACAGCAAAATTATCAGATATATTCTCACATTTCATGATCCCAATTCTTACACAGATGAAGATGTACATGTATCTGTAAATGACTTACAAATGAAGATGTATCAGTAAATGACTTGTTGAAGTTTATACTGTTAACATGTCTATACACAATATTAACTCTCCCTGGGAATCACATAATCAAACCAATCATTTATCACTGTACAATGTATAAACTCAAGCAAGGGGTCATACAATATGCAACTGTACAGTTGACTCCTCGGTACAGGCATTTTTCTTTTGTTATGCCTTTTATAGTATCAAAATTTTGTTAGAACTTAAATAAACAACATAAAAAAATACAGGTTGAGCTGATAATGTTGGGGCCTGAATTTATACCTCCATGTAACCAGAATTTGGTTATAACAATGTTTGTTTTAACCGGAGTGCACTGTAGATGACAGATACATAGGTATAGAAGTGATTAGAACCAAAGATGATCATGAACACTGAAGTTGATTATGAAGGATGACTACTGAACTCTGAACAAGAAAGGCTTTTAATACATGTAACTGTATTGTCAAAGTTGCATAGACAGACAACTGATTATATGACATAGGCCGAGGCCTATGATTAAATTCCTTTGTGCAGAGTCAGTCAGGCATCTTAATATTCTTACTTAGTGGGCCTACTAAGCTAGACAATTTGAAAAACATGTCTCGGTAGAAACTGATGTACATGATTCATGAATGAATCTATCAAACATTCAACACAACACCTGTACATAATGTCAACTACACACTTTTAGTACCTTGTCCTTTCCCACAAGTAGTCTTGTGTCCTGATTTCCAGTCTTGAATTTGATGATCTTTTGAGCAATATGCTGTCGTATGACAACGCCCACATTTTGTTGTTCCTGCATTGCAACCACAAACTGCGCATAAATTGACTCCAAACTGCTCCGGAGAAATTATGTTTTCAGGCAGGATCTCTTTCTCGTCATCCGGAGGCTCGTAACTAAAGTACGGATTTCTTCTTGGCAACTGGCATCTAAGAACAGTGAAAGGAGTATTACGCTCTTGATGGCATTCTGGGTTTCTGCAACAGAAGATGTAGACATAGCGGTGAAAGCAACTCTCAATTTCTACCTCTGTAAGACCTGTGTTTGCGCACGTGTCCTGTTCATCAGGTGGAGAATACACTTCCAGTAAAAATGTCATCACTTTGCCACATTGTCCGCATGACAGGGTGTTGACACCTGGCACATCTGTCAGATTCAACCAGGCCGGTTTTCCACCGACTTTACTTGGGAAAAATTGGCTGGTGAGACGCCATTTGGCCGTCTTTTCCACAAACCCTAGTTCGACTTTTTTCGTCAAGGGGGCCGCCATGATTGGCTCTGTCTGTTGTATGTATAGACTATCTGCTCAGAATAGGCTATAATGCCGTTTAATATGGCATATTTCTAGAAAAAAAAATAATTTTTACATTTAAATTATTTTTAAAAATATTATTAATAATCTGTATGTGGAATATATGTCTCATAATTTAATCATAAGAACATATAGAATTTCCTCTAAGGTAGTTGACGAGTTATTTTTAGAACTGACGACCAAGAAAAACCCTGGAAAAAAACTCGCGGACGTACACAAAAGGTATTGATACTGTGGGTGAATACTGAGCTAATTTGACCCTACATCTCTAGCCAACACAACCAAAATATGGAGCTACCAACATCATCATCCTTTCGCCTTAATACTGGTGATCTTATCCAGCAGGTAAGATTTGTCTCTATACGCATAACTGAAAGAAAATATGGGGCCTAATGTAGTTGCGATCATTGCGATGGGACGTCTGTAGTGTAGTGTAACAGGCGAAGGGTGCGACCCTTCTTTAGTCCCGTACGCTGTAAATTGTGTGTTCTCCAAAGGTAAATGATTGGCCCCCATCTGATTTTCATCTTCATCGCATCGTTTGTAATAGAATCTACAATTGTCTTGTCTTTGTTGTATGTACTGCACCAACCGCTGCTTGGCTATAAATGTATAGATCCAAGTATATAGGGTTCTATGTAGGTAGAGGGAATTGAAGATGGTTAAAAGCCGACTGGATTTTCTGGTCTATAGTAACTGCGTCAGTAAGCGGCCGTGCAGCCGTTCGCGGCAGTAGGTGCAACATACACGGTAATATACAGCTAAACACAGCATTGCACTGTTACATGCACACTACACATATACTAACACACTAGCAATCAACAAAAACCAACCGATAAAATGGGCACGATCTCTGACGAAAGTGAAATTTTCTCACCTAAATGACAACATATCGCATCCAAAATGAAATTTTCGGTAGGTCCTACTTCTTAACATAACAGTTAAGAAACAATGGTCCAAGAAACTGGATTTTTTTTCGTTTTCTCGATGTTCATGGATTTTGAAAACATATCCTCACGTAAAATAGAATTTTCGCGAGCCGATGTGGGCCGCCATTATTTCCAGAAAGTGGATGTTACCATCGAAAAAAATGAGAAAAACACGAGAAAGACATCAACAACACCGCCAGAAGTGCGATCTTGTTTGCGTCCAATGCATGTGCGCACGCTATTTTCACGTGCTTTCGCAATGGGAATTGGCGCTTACGCATTGTTCGCGAGACATGTGAAGGCGTTCAGCTAAAGATCGCGGAGCACGCGCGTATTGCATAGGGATTGTACATCGTGCCGCAAGCAGAAATACTACGTCGCATATCGCCCTTATCGGCGAAAATTGTGCCGGGTTTTGCCCTGGTAAATCATGAAAACTGCGTTGGTCAGTGGTAAATTTCTTTCATGAAAACAATTGCGTTAATGAATAATCTTGTCCATGATATAGTCTATGAAATGGTTGAAAATAATTTGCCTGATTTGTTTACAAGTTGGAAAAACTCTTAACAATGCTTAAACTGCCGCAAACGGGATATTTTACTCTAGTTTGAATAGGAAAGACATGGTCTACAATTTAAGTTTCCTTTTGATTCCATTAAAAAAAAAGGATATGGTGAAAATTTGTTTGCAGGTTGGTGGCAAAGTTATGAAAGACAGAAGGGCCCTATGTAATTTAACAGGTCTAGTTTTGAGTTACTGTAGATTACGCCGAATATTTCGCGAGGTTTTTATTTTCGCAAATTTCGCGAGTCAGCTGCTATTCGTGAAATGAAAAAGAAATGAAAAAAAAAAAGAAAAAAGCGAAAAACGCGAAAACGCGACAAGAATGTGACGTATGCATATACATTTCACCATTCAGTACAGGATTCCACGATCCTCTGCGAATTTAACCACTCGCGAAATTGTTGGGAAGTCCCGATTCGTGAAGTCCCGATTCGTGAAAATTTAGACTCGTGAAATATAGAGGTTTATGGCGTATATGCTAGACATACTGTTTCGACAAAACATGGAAAACTTAACAGTCGGATCATCTGCCACCATTCTGTTTGTTTGATTCTACATTGTACATGTATTTTTCCAAAGTACTGTATTTACAAAGGCTTTTTAAGAGGCATAAAATGAAGTATGGTACTGTACAAGCTGAAATTTTTGCGGTGGTTTTATTTTCGCAAATTTTGCGAATCGCCTTTGAACCGCGAAAATAACAACACGCGAAAATAACAACGCGCGAATAACTAAGTTCAGGTAGACCCACGCAACTACGAAATTAACAACACGCGAAAATGTCCGCAAAGTAGCAATTCGCGAAAATTTCAGCTCTTACAGTAGTTACTTCACATAAAGTTTTGGAGTGTAGTAATTAGATATCCAAGAAATTGAAGCACAATACTGTGTGAGATGTACCTCTCACTTTACAGCTGTACATGCATATTAAAATCTAAGGAGGGACTACATGCATACAAATTCTACAATGGCATATGGTCAAAAATTGTGAACACTGTATATTTCTGCAGCCATACAGGAAGCAAACAGTGATCACTAACGTGTTGTCATTCATTAAAAATGAAATGTGATCCTGAGGCCTGAGAAGATTATTTGGTCTCATGTTTTGATTTGTTTGTTTTATTTTTGTTTTCTAATAGTGTAGATTAATGATGTGATACACTGTAGTGTGGACGAATAGATTTTTATTTTTTAATTTTTTTTTCACTGATTATCACACACTACTGTACATAGATCGGACTGCTGGCTTGGCTGAACAAAGGAGATGAAGGGAAGAAGCTGTACCAAACCATCGCAGGGTTTCGTGTTGGGCATGAGCTGTGGGCTAGGCTGAGTGGACAAGATGAACTTGAAGCATACAGGGTAAGAAACATTGCATGATGCATATTAACCCTGTGACCTCTAAAGATACTGTGATTCCCTGTAGAGTTTATACATGGTACACCCAATATTAGATGAATCCTGTCCTTTCCAGTAGAGTCTGTCTGTTTGCATCTTTACTATGTTTTCCAAAGTTTATGTGTGTGATTGCATCTTTTCTGTTGTTTGGTCTTATCATTTCTGCTCAGGCACAATTCATCGGTGCTGTTGTGGACTACGTCAAGAAGCATCCCAAAGCCAGCCAAGATGATATAGCCAAGGAGGTAGCAAAACAAATTGAGATATTCACCAGAAATGTTGAGAATATGTAACCACCAGTTCAGTGTATAGTTGTAGTATAATAAGTTATATTCAGCTGCAATGTCGATAAAATTCACACAAAAAAAGAATGACCGACGTCAAAGTTTGACAGGACTTCCTCTTTGAGCTTGTAGCAAGATGAGGTCACCTTAACTGCTCTTCAGTATGCCTGTGATGTATGGCTGTATATCAAAGTGGATGTGTGTTTTTACTGGACAGTACAGATAATATACAATTGTAACTATATACCCAAGGGTATTGCCAACTTGGTTTTCCATGTTTGTTATGTGGTGTGTGTACATGAGCAAAGAAACAAGATGAGAGACCAGCATTACTCTCTGTATCAGCTGTGACAGCTGGTACTATTTACAAGTTAATATCAGTGATACTTGGTGCGTTAGAAAAGCTGGTGAGAATTATAACTTTTAGGAAAGAGCTTTAAATGCATAACTGAATCAGATGTCGTAATGTTTACTGTACTTGGACTACGTGTACACTGTACACTTGTACACTCATGTGATGACATGTGCATTCCTTTAGAGGTATTGTCATATGCAGTGCAATAGAATATCTATCTTAATATGGGGGAAACCATGTGATTCCATTACAATACTTACTGTTTTTGATGGCAGACCTATGCTAAATGATATTTAAGTAATCGTCAAAATCTAGATACACACATTGTATCGGTCAGTTGTCATAAGGGCATATGAAATTACTGATAGCAATGACCAATGCAAAGTATTAATTTTCCAGAGAAAGCCAAGTTGATATTTTATACTATTTACACAGCCTGACTGTCCTTCAAATTGAAGACAGGTCAGTTTGCTGGTCAAGACATGTTTACAAGATGTCTCTGTCTTTTACCCACCTACTTAAAATTAAAATGTCCCTTATTGCAGCACATTTATCATCTTTTGCAAACCTAAGGACCATTTTATTTAGGGTGTTTTAATGTACATTGCAAAAATCAAAGGTATCTGCAGCAACAATTTTTAGCCTGTTGGCTGTTTGCCTAGCTGCTGCTGTGGTACCCATAATTATTACAACTTGCAACTTGCAAAAGAAGTATACCCCCTGTGGTGCAGAAAGGCATAATGTCCCAGTTAAGTGTGATTCATTTTATCATTTGTTGGAGTGCAGGCAAAGCATGAATGCATATTTTGACATTTACTGTGTATGTCAACAGAGATTGTGGGAAGCCTTCTGTGGTACTGTCATTGTGTGTATCATTACTGATACATTCTAAGAACTATCCTGCCTGTGTAATGTCATACAGTGTGTATCACTTCTCACAGCAATGAAAATGAACACACAATGTAAAAAAAAAAAAAAAGAAGCTATTGAGAAGTGCTATTCATGTCCCCCCTCCCACAGTAGGGAGAATTTTTGAAAATCTGTGTGTGAAAATGGCGTTTTCTTGCATCTAAAACACCACTTGTTTTGGTATAGAGGTCATTGCCATAAATAGAAAAAAATAAAATTACAAGTTAAAACAAAAAAAAGATAAGATATAAAAAAAATGGTCCCCGGATTTTTTTTTTTTTTTTTTTTTTTTTTGGGGGGGGGGGGGGGTTGCAACCCCCCCAACCCCCCCTCTAGATCCGCTTCTGAACATTGTGTGTTATTCAAAACACACCATTGCAATATCATTCAATGCATTCTCACATAGTACACTCAAATTACATGCAGTTCATGCACATTGTGGATATATGAGAGGAAGTTTATAAAAGTTACTTTGAAGCAAGCACACTAATGTGGGGATGTATTGTATGATATACAATGTACATTTTATAGTGTGACATATCATGATTACTGATTACTTTATGCATGTAGTATGACCATTGTCTTTTGTGTGCTATGCCTCTGTCAAATAGAATTTGTATTCATAAGTAGAATCAAAAGGTTAAAAGGATTGAAACTGGAAGAAAGGGTGATCTGTACTGATTCTGCATGTTCTTACTATGAAGACAATACTATTTTGAATGACAGTAGTTAACAAATACAATATGTAGTGTTATAAATTTGAGCAAAATATCTTTGGAAGACATTGCAACCGTTTGAATGTTAGTAAATCAGCTGACATGTCATCAAATTGGCAATCAAGATAACTACCGTAGTCCATGTCATTGTAACACATTACAAAAGTAAAAACTGGTTGTTGTTGTTGTTGTTGTTGTCTTTTTCATTATGAAATGCTACCGATTTCACCCTGCCCTCATGATTGTGATCCATGTGTATATGCCTACCCAATGTATATTTTAGCATACACTAATTTGCTTGATACACATCTTGGAATACTCCATTAACATTTTCTTTTTGTGAATTTGGGTGTAAAGCAAATTTTGATTACAGTGTCTGAAAAGAGTTTACGTTTTCATTGCCTTCATGACTACATGTGAATGATTACTGACATTCAAAATGTTTTAATTGCCTTCATAGTGTAGATTAACTCAAATTCTACCCATTAAACTCTTTCTTGGAGACAGTTTTTTCCCTTTCAAGTCCTGGGTGAATTTCATTGCAGAAATTATTGTCTTTGTAAATTGACTGACATCTCTGCATATCTTGTTAATGTAGCTGGTTATAAAATTCATTTCTTCTGCACAAAATCAGAAAGAAATTAAAAAGATTGCCACTTTGGGGGAGCAAGAGAAATGTTTATCATCTAAATATGTTGCCAGTTTAAGAATCATAAATTTGGGAATTGAGGCTTTTACAAAATCTGTAATTGACACAATTGTGTACAATGTACAATGCAGTAACAAGAAATGGCTCAAATGATATAGATTCGTTTCCACTACCTTATTGAACACTTAGTGAATAGTGAAATTAAAACAAAACAATAAAGCACCAAACCACAGTAAGATGGGGTGGTTTTTGTTGTTGTTTTTTTAATTAGTGGGCTAAAGGAATTCTTTCAAGAAATTCAGTAGGTGGAAATACCCAGTGGGATGCAAGCAATGTGTTCCAGCATTGTTATGTATGCACATTTTATTTCCTGTACAAATATACTTGTATGTTTAGTTTAAAAATATAGACCAATGTGTATAATATTTTTATGGCCATTTCACACATCATCTCAGTGAATTTTATGTCTTTCATAATTTGCCTGTGATGGCTGTATTATGATTGTTATAGATTCTTTTATACATGTGTAAGTACTTTTGTGTAATAATGTTGTACCAAGGAGGCATAAGTCTTTTCCACCTCCCTGGTTGTACTGTATCAATTTGTTGAAAATTAAAGGTATGTAAACCTATTATGCAGTTGTCTTGTCACAAATATGTCTAGTTCTAGTCATATTCTTCATTCAGCACAAACACGCACACACACACACACACACACACACACACACACACACACACACACACACACACACAAAGAATTGTTTATGCTGTCATTTAGTGATTTGCAAACATCATACATAAACAAAAAGCATTGAGCAGAAATAAGGACATGAATCTTACATCATACACGTTCTATTACCATTCAACTAAAACATCATATACTACATAATTTAAGTGTCAAGAACATCATATCACTAATTTTGTTAACTTGACATACTGAATACGTGCATCTTCGATATTGCAATTCCATGTACCAAGATGCTCTGGGCATTTAGTTAGATTGTGAAATATGTTTTGGGGTTTTTTTTGTCTTCCACTTCTTTGACAGCTAGACATTGTATTAGAATAAAAAAACAACAACCAAGGTTGCGGAAATACTTGCAGAAACTTCTTAACATGGCTGCAACCTACTGTCTTTCTTCATCCAAATGAGGAGGTGAGAGTGTTTTTGGTAAATTTGATTCAGCATGCCTACTTACAACTAGTACATGTATGTGCAATATATATGTCCATTATGTGCGTGTGTGTGTGTGTGTATTTATCTGTAGAGTTTGGGAGCCATGTTTGTGTAATATATATAATGAGAGTGCAAGTCCAAAAATCTATTAATTACAAACCCAGTAGTCTTCTACCACAATGTTTAAATGTAACCACAGTCGAGTACATTACAGCATGCAGCAACATGCACTGATGATACCTGATGGCATATAGAAAGTTCTTGCTGCAACAGAAAGACGGCTACAATCCAAAACATGTCAAGCGAAGAGTTGCACTTTTATTCATACCCTTACGTCATCATATAAATTACTGGGTAAATCTTGTGGTCAGGAATATTACAAACGTAAGTCTCAACAAAGCAATTTTGATTTCACAACACTGACATGATTCATACGGTCTAAACCTTTTGCATTCACAGCATTTTGAACTTCTGGATACTCGACGGGCTGTTCAGCAAAAATTAACGTTAACATTACAAAACAGATGCATAAAACAGAGACTGGATTGATAAGTAGCTGTGTACGCATGAGCAGAGAAAAAGAAATAAAAACAGTACATTATCCAAGACAGTTGTATGCTAACTTGCTTTGAGAGAAAGAGATACCTCACTGTATGGGTGGGATATGTTCACCTATACCACATAGAACCTTTGGTGCATGTTTCACACACATGTTCACATACAATTATGTCAACCCTGTATCATTCACTATGATCAAGAAAAGTACATCTTATGTGGGGGAAGATTGATACATGTACTCAAACTGCCTCCACACACAAAAGAAAAAAAAAAAACACCAAACTGACAATAATGAAACTTTCACATACACATTTTGACTTGATGGAAACAACTTGATGAAAACAAAGTACACCACACATACTGCTATATTTAATACTACACTTAACTTAATCTACAAGTTATACACACTCTGTGACTAAAGACTCATTTGCAAAGATGTCTTCTGATGTATTGTAAACATCACTGCAAAGTAAGTTTACTTCAGTTGTCAATGACAAGAGAAAAATTGAATTACCGGGTAGGTGAAAAGGGCTATCTACTTTGCTCACATCATGCAATAATTATAAAGTGTGAAAGAAAATAATCCGTAATTGTTTACATTCTTCACTGCATACATGCTCTATGCAAAACCTCTTTAAAGGTCACACAGGTTTCACTTACAATGTGGTTGACTATATGAGTGAAACATCAAACACAGAATAGAGGTGCATCCTATTACCATTACAAGGTTAAACATTCTATCTCTCATTCATTTAAATGGGAAATCAAGGTGTAAGCTTTATTACTTTAGTAGTTATAAACACAAGAGGGCAGTATTGAAATCAAATTATGCAAAAACTTGGCATGACAATCTACAATGTGTGATGACTCGTCCACTCTAGAGATAGCTTTATGGCACTAGAATGTGGCTTGTATTCAACCATCCTAATTCAACTTGGGGCCACAACTGCATCAAGCATATAGGTACACAAACAATCAAGGTTTCCTTTTATCTGTATATCTTACAGTAAAACATAATTATATTCCTTGTGAGGTTTGTAGTGACGACAGCTTGTAGTAGATCATGGCATCACTGTTGAAACTCCTACAAGATAATAATATATATATTTTTTTTTTAAATCCTGTCCAACACAAATAATTACTCTCACTGACAGCAAAACAATCAATTTTTCCCATTGTACATGCACTTTGTGCCAATATCACAGTTAGAAGCAAAATTGATTTAGGAAGACAGCAAAAAAAAGGTGAATATTTCTCTCCTGATCCAGGTCTCAATTTGGTTGAAAAACAGAATTAAAGACTTTCAACTGACAACTAAAGATATGTAGATGAATATTTGCAGTCTAAGCAGCTAGGCAAACTGCAATAATCTACACAAAATATATTTCTTGGTAATCAAAGTACTACCACCAAAAAAAAATAATAATAAGTACATAAAATGAACATTGCCTGAGAAGAAGAAGAAAAAAAAAAAAAAAAGGGAAGAGACATCTGTACTTTTATCAATTTTCTTCCACAGGACTCTGGCAGAAATGCATGAACTCCAATGGCATTGCATGCACACATTTGCCAGTCTTTGCTACGTCTAGTAGTGAAATTCAAGGTATCTTTTCTTTTCGCAACATCACCATGAATATATGTTTACATCTACATTTGAAAAAGACTAAGAAGGAAAATGAGCCAGAACTCCAAAGATAATGAATAATATTTCAAATGTATCTACTTCCTTACTGTGTTTCTGTTTTTCTTTTGTGTGGGGTGAGAGTAGTTGGACAATTTCAAGTATAACACTGTATACTACTGAAAATAAACATATGTGATATACATTATTTCATACCACAGCATGGAGCATATTTAAAAGACCTGTAATATGTAGTTGATTGCGCGCAACATTATGACTTCATCATATACTAAATGCAAAATAAACAAAGCTACAATTACTCTTATTATGATATGAAAATATTCTTGTTATTGGAAGCATGCTATCACCATGCAATTTTCTAGAGCAAACACAGTAGCAGCTTTCCAGACCTGAAACATAATATCCTTTTCATTTCTTCTATAATAGTATAGTCAATATTAATCCATTTCATCGTGCATTTTTCTGTATACATATTATGAAAATAACTGGAATATATTGTACAGCACATACATGTATCACATATAACTTTGATAGACGGTATACATATAGTACCCTCAAGTACAATTCTCATCAAAATTTACACACCTAGTATTTAGAAATAGACCATTTATATACATAAGAGCACAATCTGTCGCATGACAAAACAAATAAATAAATAAATCACTTGAAAGGCATAAAAGAAGCATAAGCCACAGCTAATCGAACAAATACAATTTGCCATGACAAATTTCCTACAAAAAATATAATGAGACATTCATAGAAAAAAAACAGAGGTCAAGAGAACAGGTGACACACAGGAAGAAAAACGACAGACATGACCCCCAGCAGCACAAAGGGACAACATGATTGAGTTGTTCATATAAAATACACAAATTACTGTCAACAGACTACAAATATATCACATGCAAGTGCAGTCACACACACAGTCTTTATAGTGGATAATAGTTACCAAATTTTCTTTTTTTCCCCCTTATTTGTCTTGAGCTTCAGAGCTTCCTCAATAAATTTAGATATTAATCAAACACTTTTATAGCTTGGTACATACTTCTTTTGTTCCAATGTTTTCCCCATGAATATCTCCTGCTGATCTATTGTGGCCTTGTGAGTGAAGCTGAGGAATATTTACCAGTAATATGAAAGTAAAAATGCATGCAAATTCTGCAGCCACTTTGGAGCTCAAAAAGCACACTGGAGCTTAAAAAGAAAAATGACAAATTAAGGGAAAAAAATTCACTCTCCCCCTAAAAAAGAAGAAGAAATGATTAAATCTTACGTTTATATGTCTCAACACTTGATTAAAAGAATTAACAGCGACACACATTGAAACTCATAATATACATATTCAACTGCACATGAAAATATTTCATTTCATTTTGTTTCTGCTTCCTATTTCTCCATATCAAAATATTGCACTTCATATGAGTTGTCACATTAGGGATTACTGTATCACTTGCGCTGCTTGAATACTTATGCTCCAGCAGCTCTAGTCCTTTTAGACATAAAAATTCAATTATTCAAATAACCACACATAGCAGTCATTTCTGTTCTACAATCCTAGCATTTTAGGGCTTGGAATCATTGCTTATAAACATCTTGGATTTTTCTTTATCACCTGACATTTTAGCATTCACAGAATAATTTCCCTATTCAAATAGTGACATTTTTGAACAACATATTTCTCTTATTGATAAGAATATCTGTCAAAGTATTAATTTTCTTTATTTTCTTTATTGTAAAAAAAAAAATAAAAAATGTGACTGTACAGGGAAACTTCACAGTGATTTGGAGATTGACTATCCAAACCTAACTCAAGCTTCAAGACTTAAGTAAGTTAGAGCGATGGCAAGATTATGTAAGCACATGCCAATAATGACTGTCACAATTAAATTTTGACGTTGGCACAGAAATACACAGAAACTCTGCACCCATAAAAATTTCCACCCCAGTACAAGTTGGATGCTGCCACACACCATGACACAACTTGAAGATAATTGACCCCTGAGCTGACTCTTACTTTATAGCCAGGCTAGTCATTTCCTTTGGAACATATTCTTTGTGCAAAATATGTATTCAATGGGAAACTCACCCAACAGCAATGTAACACATTTTCAGGAAGCAGTGAAACAAACGTGACAGATTGGTTAAAAAAAAAAAAGAAAAAAAAAAAGAAAAAAAAATTGGTCAAAATCAGATAAATGGGGAGAAAATTTATCTCTTGAAAACAAAGTCTTCATTAGAATCTGGAAGCAGTTAATTGCCATGTCACTCTAACAGCATTCTAACACCAAAAATCATCAAAATGACCTTTCTGAGACAAAATGACCTTCCTGATGACATTTCACCGTAATGATTACCGGTACAGCCACTATTTCCCCTATTGACCTGATTCAATTAAAACTGATCCATTTCTTTCATTTCATTGTCATTGTTGTTGCAGTTGCTGTTGTTATTCTTTTAAATAATACTAAGGAAGTATGGGTGTGTGATACCTCCATGATAATGCATTCTTCAGCATGACTTCCTATGACAAAAAGGAGACATAAATATTAATGAGTACACATTTGGCACAAGAACCATCGAGATATAGTGCCTGTCTCTGCAGCGAATTGAGGAATAGGGGTTGGGGAAGGGGATGGACAGGGGGAGGGGTCTAAGGAGGGGTCTGGGAAGGGGTGTGGTCAGGGAAGGAGTAGGGTTAGAGGGTGCCAGGGTCAGTGGTGCTTGAGGTTTTTGGTGGAGATTTCCCAGAGCTGGCTGTCCAAGTTGACGTCACATGATGACATGATCAGCTCGTTGCCACGGTGATCCACGCACAGGCCGCTGCTGGACTGGCGAATCAGGCCATTGGACTGGGAATGTTCAGGAATAAACAGAAATGAAATTCAATGTTAATGTCGTTCTGCAAAACATCAAGACATAAATACTGTGATTCATGCACACCTATATTGAAGCACAGGAATATAGGAAAAGCTCCATTTCTATTACCGTATTTTTTGAAAAGATATTGAGTGAGGAAATATGAGAAAGAGCACTTTATATCACTAGTACTCCTTTCTGTTAGTGTATGAATTCAAATACTCTGTGAATAAAGAACAATATTACATGAATTAGGTATAATGCACAGCTGAGGGTGAATGGCAGCATTTGTTCATTTCAAAACTTTTAAACTATATAAAAATATCCCAAATAACCCAAAGATTCACTTTGAAAGTAGAGTTCAAAACTTTCTTTTTACCTTGTTAATGACTCTTACCTTATGAAACACCACAAAAAAAAGTACAAAAGCAAATTTAAATTATCATTTTTTTTTTTTGCATCGAGTTGTTTGAATCTTAACTGATTAACAAAATTCTCTTCATCAATGTAAACAAACATCAATCATAAAGTACTTAAGGAGTAGCCATGATAAAAATCATAGGCATACATACTCAGGTTTGACTCAAACCAACGGCCTCTTGTTTAACCTGTTCAGGATGGACTGATTTTGCAATAACATGCATTTCCCATAGACACCTGCCCGAGTATTCTCTGGGTTTGTCTTCAAAGGGTTAACAGACGGGTGTCATTCTTTATCAAGGTTACTACCAAAACACTAAATAATCAATATCTATTTACCAGTACATCGATGAAAGACACTTTGTCAATCAGTTGCCATACAAAATTAAAATAATGAGATGCACCACCAGCCACATAATTGTGGGTTCTGGGACTTGGTGGGTTAACCCTTTCTGTGTGAATGTGCCAAATGTGCACTAATGTCTACATGCATACCTATGGACAGGTAATTAGTATGGCATGCACAGGGTTAAATCACTCACCTCATCATATGTCCAGCCTCCTCCTGATCCGTCACACCGTCGTATCCGAATCTCCTTGTACTTGTTGAAGGCGCACTGGTCGTGGATGCGCAGCTGACCATTGTCGGTCACCCGGAAGAGCTGGTTGCCCCCGGCGCCATGACAATACGACATCCCAATCCGCCCGCCGTCCTTCGAGCCCAAGGAATCGATGCACATCGGCCCCCTCCTGGTTCGAATCTGAATTAGAGGAATAAAATAGCAGGCACACGAGCCAAAATCAACAATAAGGAATTTGTCATGCACCTGAGGAGTAATGTTACCTACATCAAAAGAATTAATCCAGAAATGGGTTGGCAGCATCAATTTCCCCCAATTTGAACAAGAACATGCAGTCCTTTATTAACGGAAATGAACAGTGACTATTCAGCATCTGTACTCTATCTGACTATCTTATTATTCAATTTTATTCTATCATGGCTCCTACTAAAAAATTAATAATCAGTATTTGTTCACATCAGAGAAAGGCAAATTTTTCAATGAGTTGCAAACAGGCAGTTCATTCACTACATACTGGGGAGAGGGTCTCGTTTGTCATAGGTGATACAAACACTAATTGCTTTGTTGTTTGCAAATTTGTTGACAGCTGCGAATAAATACATTACCTGTCATTAATTGCTGAGTGCTTCCATTTTTTTTTTTTTTTTGAAGGGGAGGGGGGGTCAGGAGCAAATTGTGCATATGACTAATTTCTTGATATTATTGCTTTACTTTGCTTATTATCAAATGCAAAACATGTGACAAAGGGCCCAAGAGAATACATACATTCACCATCCACTATTGAGGTGACGCTGTCTACATGGTTTACTTCCGACTTAGGGATGTACAAATCTTCATTTCTTTTGACTGCACTCCTACGAAGCATCCATTTCCGCACAATCGCATACTATGCCCTATAAATTTGACATCAGATATGATATTTGAGGAGCAACATTTCTGTTTTTTCTTCATTTAAAACGTGTTTCGAATTCTCACTTTGCCACATGTGGCTGGAGGGCCTGTGTTTACCGTGGCTCTTCTCCCACATTGCCTCTCGCACCCACATTTCTCCGCTGTACAAACAAAAGATGAGAGACCAATATTGACGTACCTCTCCCCAGTGCTTATTTGCATGGGGCAGCGGATATTTGTCCACAATGTCTGGTGCAATCTCCGACATGAACCAGCTGAACGACTTGCATTTCTTTTCCCTCCGGAACGCCAGCTGCTTCTCTAGGTTGCCCGGTGACACCAGTAATGATTCAGGTTTACTGCGGTAGAAATACTCCTTGTAATCGTCGAACCAGACCTCCACCACTCGCCGCAAATTCTATAATGGGGAGAAATATTGAAAATGACGATATGAAAACAGGACAGCAGTACATGCTGATGTGGAGGTTGATATACAGCGATGCATGGCCAACAGCTGGTGCTAGAAGACCTAACAGTAGTCCAGAATCAACAAGTCACCATATACATAGAAGTGAAATTTTTAGTTTCTGTCTTGTTTGTCGTTGTAGCCCCTTTTTTTTTCATACAGCAGACTCTGCTTTACTGCATTCCAGGTACAGGTTACACAGTAGATCTTAAAACATATTGTATATTTCAGTATTTTTATTTTCATCAATTTTCAGAAGTTGGCTAATATCAAAAAACATAATTGGCAGATTGGACCACAAGTAAAATTGTCTTTCAAGTCTTGATTTGCAAATATCATGTTTGCTAAACACATGACATAAAAATATAGTAACAAACAAACTACTTTGACCAAGAATATCCCCATCAAGTGAGACTCAAACTGAAGATCTCAGACATAAGTCTATCACTATCACTAGTAATGTACTTGGGAATTATCTCTACAGTATTTTTAGGTGGTAATCATGATAGGGTTAAAAAATGCACCCCTTCCAACTCTACAACTATTTCCCAACTACATAGAACAAAACTGAAGACAAGAGATTGCCATTTAATAGCAATTGAAAAATAGAAAGATAAACGAACACAAGCATGTCATAAAATAAGAGCCTCCCGTAACTCTAAATCTGAACTCTAAATCACTGCCCTGGACCTGATAGGCTCTGCATGAATTCACTCACCCTTTCACTTAGTACCAGCATACTGCCATTTGGAGCCGAGTAGGGCACCTTTCCTAGGATCCTGTAGACATGTCCAACCCGCGAGCAGGGGACCCAGACGAGTGAACCACCACACATCCAGATCTATTGAGTGGAGGCAGAAATCCATTCATCATTCCAAGTACAAACATGACAGCATAAATCAGTCATTCATGCCACATAGTTGCATACCTCAGGAAACTGTATGGACAAGTGACAACATACAGCATTTACCAGTATGTAATCAGGGGACATGGGACATAGCATGAAGTAGGATGGAAATCTAATAAGTTGATAGGTAGGAGTAATTTAATTTAAAGGACAAGTCCACCTTCATGGATTGAGTGAATGCAGCAATATTAGTAGAACACTTCAGTGAAAGTTTGAGGAAAATCAGACAATCCGTTTAAAAGTTATGAATTTTTAAAGTATCTGCGCAGTCACTGCTGGATGAGAAGACCTCTACAGTGTATGATGTCACATGTGAAGAACGATATAAGGAAAGTATAAAGAGAATTTCACAAAATTTACATTTTTTTGAAAAAAGTGCACATTTCCTTGACTTGTCACTGACGTATGTTTACAGCAATATAATTCCCCCCTCCTTCGGAAAGAGGCAATTCAAGCGTTCTTTTATTATGCCATAAAAGTAAAAATATGTTGAATTTTCTTTATGTTTTCTTTATATCGTTGTACACGTGTGACATCACAAGCTGTAGTAGTCTTCCCATCCAGCAGTTACAGAGCAGAAACTTCAAAAATTCATTACTTTGAATGGATTGTCCAATTTTCCTCAAACTTTCACTGATGTGTTCTACTAATATTGCTGCATTCACCCAATCCACATGTCAATGAAAGTGGACGTGTCCTTTAATACAATCCAGATGGCTTGCTAAATTGAGCAAAGTGACAAAGGTATGAATTAGAGCTCACTGTCATAGGGATTATTTTCTGGTTCTATGATAAATAGTTTCAGTAAAAAAAAAGAAGGAAAGCATATGAAGATACTTGTTGTTACTGTATCAGGTCAACCACCTATATAGTTGTCAGAGTCTCATGACTGATATATGGACAGGAGAGAAGGAGGGGAAGGAGGAGAGAAAGAAGGAGTAAGGGAAGAAGGGGAAGGAGAGAAGGAAGGAAAGAGGAACATCGCTTGAAGCCAACTCCCAGCCTATACATGTAGTTTAATGGCCAGTTATACAATTAATTGTGTATTTGTATTTTCTTGTAATGATTACTGACAACGTACTTCAAACAATTTTTTGTATGAGTCTATCACAGTCCTAATAACATGGACACCCATGTGCGAGAAGCTAGAACAGAATGCAATGTTAGCAAATCTACCCAACCCAGAGCAATATCT
Organism: Diadema setosum; assembly: GCF_964275005.1. Classification (NCBI taxonomy): domain Eukaryota; kingdom Metazoa; phylum Echinodermata; class Echinoidea; order Diadematoida; family Diadematidae; genus Diadema; species Diadema setosum. Next base: position 47,792,623 of record NC_092685.1, read on the forward strand.
TTTGCAGCAGAAAATCAAGGACAAAGATATACACTGACCTAACAGTGACCCTTCTGACTTTCTACACTGTGACTCCACACAAGACTACTGATACAACTTTGTACCAGTAAATAGTGCAAAATACATGTACAACCAAATAAAAAAAAAGGAACAAATAACACATCTACATAGAGCCCTATCACTCATCATCACACTTCTTTGCCAAAGATTACAAGTAAAAAAAAAAAAAAAAAGAAAAAAAAAGAAAGACGTGGTGTAATTTCTGTGCATAAGTGTGTGTGTGCAAGTGTGTGTTGATGCAGGTGTGCGTACGTGTCAAGTTTAACATACTTTGAAGGAAAGTTCGAAGTTCTCTCCACCCCAGATTTCCAGTCCCTCATCATATGCTCCCAACTCAAAGAAGTACTTCCTGTCCATGGCGAACAGACCCCCGGCCATTGCTGGTGACCTGTGGGTCAAGAGATGACATCAGTTAATAGGACAAAGACTACTATTAATGTTAACCCACTGAGGACGGGCTGATTTTGCGATAACGTGCATTTCCCATAGACACCTGCCGGAGTATACTCGGGACTCGTCTTTAATACATTAACATAAAGGATTAAAGGTATTAGCCCACATTTGTAAACCTGCAGCAATTGGTCTCATAGTTAGCATGGAGTTTGGGTATGATTGCAGTAACACCTGTGCAAAATTTCGTTCCAATTAGTCCATTACTTTCATAAAAATAAATGAAAATGCACCGTATGCATGTGTATAAAAACGCTCGCTAGCTCTGGTCCACGCACGTACTACATGCATGCGATACATGTGTAAGTTAATGTGCGTAGCTAGCCCGCGCTCGTAATTTGATTTTGGGTCGGGTTGACCCGGTTTGAAAATTGATTTTAAAATGATGATTTTCTCTCTTTTATCGAATGGTATAGACAAAGAGCAACAGGTGAGGTATGTTACTGTTATAACTTGTACTTGAAGTCATATTGGACCTGTTTTATGCAGTTTTGATTTTCGTGGGTTTGCAAATGTGGGCTAGTACCTTTAAGAGTGAAACTGGCTCTCATCACTTAGCCTGAGCTTCAAGTGGTAAGTGAAGAGCATCTCTCTTCTAGCTTCAGCACTTTGACAATGACAGGTAGTCTGGGATCAGTATGAGAAGAATGACTTAATTCAGAGTTTGCACAAGCTATTATTCTTTTATGGAAAATGAAAAATGTAATATCTAAAAACAATAAAAGAATAGACAAATGAAATGAAGAGTCATAAATTGATAAATTTCTGGAATCAAGTTTTCTCCACCTGTAGGGTTCTGTGGGATGATGTCTTCGGCGTTTCTCAAAGTCTGGTAGGGGGAAGTGCTTCCAGTAGAGGCTCCAGTCGAACCCCCCTCGGTCCTGGTCCCCGGTCCCCTGGGGGTACACCCTGTAGTCCATGTTGTCAATCACGTCGATGATGGGGCACACCGCCGTCGTCCTGACAACAGACCACGGGAGGGAGCTTTGTTAAGTTCGTCGGGGTTAACGGGGTTTGACGGCACCTCAGTATGAGTCACGCTCAGAAAAATTGTCCCATTGTAGGGGATTGTCTTTGACTCACCATACCTCTTGAACGAGATATTGCATTGAGAACAGCTACAACCTGCTGACAACATATTCTGCTCATTGTTCTAAAATTATTCACAGGGGCTTTGCGGTTTGGGGTAGCTTTTTTCTTTCTTTTCATGAAAGGATTTAAACCCCAGCAGTAAGTTCCTTTAAACAAAGGCAGTTTAATTTTTTGAAGAAAACATGCGGAGAAAAGTTGAGCAGTTGTCAAAATCATGAGCAAGACTGTATGTCACTTAATCTTTAGTACAACAATTTACGAAGGTACGAATAATAATTTGGCCTCCTCTCTCTTCTGTTCTGATATTAGGATATCATTTTGACATGATCCACATATCATACTAATGCATAAATGTTGCTGATTTAAAGGTTTCTTGAAGATATGATTTCATTCCAGTGCCCAAGACAAAGAATTATTCAAACCTCATAAAGCCATGATTAAGTATTTTCTTCAATTCCCCTCCAAAAACAAACAAACAGAAATACCAAATTCATTTCTATGCAAAGTACAATGTAAGTGAGTTGATTCGCAGAACACCACATTTGCATGATGGATGGCATTGGTTGAAAGCTGATTGCTTATGAATTAAAGGCATATATTTCTCTTGTTTTCAATACTGTAAAACATGATATTTCAGCGGCATGAAATTTTCGCAAATTAGAGCTGAAAGCCTTTTCGCGTAGTGCCTCTGGCATTCAATGCCTATAGTGTAGACAAGAGCCTTTGCATGCATTTTAATTTCACGAATCTCTGCTCTCGCAAAATTCGCGAAAATAAAATGCATGTGAACATTCCTCATTTTACAGTAACCTACTATGTTCATTGTACTTCTTTAGTAAAAGTAATTTACTCTTTGGACAGGATCATTTACAAACAAAGTAGCATCATTAACTCAGCAATCACGTAAAGAACATCTGCAGTACTTTGCGGAGCAATCTATATTTAGCTTTTTGTAGACATTGAAAATTACTCAAATGCAGTTTGGCTTCTGCCTTTCTATAACTAAAAAGATTTCCAAAATAAAGCACTTCATGGTACAAGGCTTGAAGCTCAAGAATGATAATCTTTGCCTGGTACATTTTAATTACCATTTTCTAGAATGCTGGAATTCAAGCTAGGCTAGCACCTCTACTGGACTAAAAACAAACAAAAATCTTCAGGTGATGTACCTGGGATCAGTGGCGGGAGTTTTGTGGTCACAGCTCAAAGCTGTGGAAAGTTCTTGAGAGCATACAATATATGGCGCTTGATTCAGGGAAAGTTCATTGACAATTTGACCTATTTGGATATTCTACAAACATATCTAAATCTCAATTTCTAGGAAGAATTTTTGGGAGTCTTGCAAATCAGGGTTGACCTTTTAAGTCAAAATAATTTCCACGCTCTTCAATGCTTCAGACAATAACAGCGGAAGATAAACTTCTCTTCTTTCATGCAGAGCTGTCCAGAGAAAGCCAAAACGTACCTGTTGACAGCGATCGGTGTGACGAGGGGTGGTAGCCAGTTGATCCCCACCTCACAGTGAGCATCCAGCCACAAGAGGACGTCTCCTGTGGCGTGCCGAGCTCCGATGATCCTGGTTCGAATCAGTCCCTCACGACGAGGGTTCCTCACCAGCTCGATCTTACCTCCAAACACAGGGTCATTAATGTAGTTCTCTAGCCTCCACTTCAGGTGTTCTGTCAAATAAAATTCAAATGCTACTATCATCATTTACATCTCAAGAAGCTCTCAGGATTATGTCATCCTAAAGCAAGACTGCAAAGTTCCCACCTCTATAAAGAAGTCCCTTAAACTCTGATTCACATGTTCAAACAAATTAGAATTGATCAAAGTTATTAATGTACTCACTCATAGTATTATCTTAGCTCTCTCACTTTTGATTCTAGAGAAGATTTTCAAAGATTCCACCACCACCTACAGCAGAAAGTATGGAAGACAATCCTGCAATTATTATGGCAAACTCCAAAAAGGCGACCAGCAATGGATTGGAAGTGGGTATGGGGGAAAAAGATGCTGGGAAGGACTTCAAAACACTATAGTAAGAATCAAAGTGGCACAACACAAACAAGGTTGTTTGGGGGGATGAAGCCACAGTCTAAGTAAAATCTGATATGTTGAGGGTTTTACAGGGAAACCATCCTTCTATTGATTCTGACCAAGAAGCAATTTCCCGGTGGACCCCAAACAAGAGCGGCTTTGGGAGGATGGGTTTACAGCGCATCTGCTGCCTGGTGACATTTAACGTGACACCGCTTTCGATAAGGAGCGAGAGTTCAGGTTACACTATCACCATCCGACGGAATCTCTGACACCTTCCATCATTCTACGGCCTCACTAAAGCCATCTTTCATCTGGGATGAGATAAACTCTGGTTTTGCCTGATGTCACAATTTGAACCCATCTCAGACATATGAATCCATTGGCTCTGCAATTTTTGAGCCGAAGAGATGTAGCTAATAGTTTGCCTCAACCCAAAACACTTACTGTGGGGTGTTTAGGCATTACCACTATAAGCCCAAGTTTCACACCATCAAGTACTGCCATGAATACCTTGAGTATCAAGCACAATCCACAATATCCTGATATACAGGACTGAATAGTTCATGCCATATCAACCTACCATGGAGATACAATCTTAAAGCTGAAAGGGGGGCTTATTGAGAATGCTAGAAGAATGAATGACCTCCATGTATTGCATAATGCAGCAATATGGGAATGGGTGGGAGAATGGAGGCAAGTCAGAAAAGTTTGCATATAAAAAATTTAAATCTACAGTCAGATGATTTGGCCTGATATTCAGCAACATAAATTTATAACTTTATTTTTGTCTCTTTGTCTTTTTTAATTCATACTGAACACAAGAGCTGTTTCTACATAGATGAGACATACTGGGAATAGTGGAAACTTAAAGCTGCTATGGTTTCAAAACCTATTATTTAGATAAAGTATGCATAAATTTGAATACAGTCTTTCACTTCAGTATGTTTCTTTCAATCATATATAAAAAAAAAAAAAAAAAAAAAAAAAAAAAACTGCACTCATATGATCACTACAACTGTGTTCAAAAGAAATATGCAGTAGTTTCTTGCTTGTATGGCTGTTGTACAAGTGAATGTCGAGATGTGAGATCTCAATGGCATTTTGAGATCCCTATAACATTTGTTACAGCCCACCACCAGACACAGGTCCATGATGCCATCTTCTAGGGCAGAGAACCTTGCATCATAGCAGGTTCAGCATTTGTCATGTTTCTTGGTACCAGTACCCTTCTTGAAGCCCCATGTCAGTAGTATACCGGTAATGCAATCTCCTCTCCAACCGTGTCTGACTTTCTCGTTTTTAGTGATGGTGAATTCTGTAATCTGATTGGTAAATTAACCCAATAATCTCATATTACGTGATGAGGTCATTGCCCTCCTTGTATTTTGAGTTTCGCAAATTCGCGTTAAATGTATGCACTGATCAATCTTGTGTAGGCACCAAACAAACATGGCTCAAAACCCGCAAGTTGGATCATCAAAATTTCATCAAAGTTGACCAATACAGAATTCATCTAGGGTCAAGTTCTAGATGTAGAATGTCAAGTCTTCACAAAAAAAAAAAAGATAAAATTGTTGTCCCTTGCTTGTTCTCAAGTATTGCATGAGCAAGCAGAGGGTAACTACAGTAATACGTGAGCAGTTTCTCTCAAAATGGGAATCCCTTCCCCGCCCCCCCCCCCCCCCCCACCCCCACCATCTGGAACACCTGACAGTGACGCACACTCTAATAAAAACCTCTAGTAAAAACCTCTAGTTCTCAGAAATACCCTTCCTCTAGAACAGCCTATCAACATGCCACCCTTATTGAACTTGGATCATGACTCAGCTACATGCTAAGAAATTCCTTGAAGACATGCTGACAAGCTGTACACAACACCAGTCTCCTATCACTGTAGTTACATTCATTATTCATAGCAATAACCAACATCACCATCACTTTTTGACATCATGAATACTAATCCACAAGTATTGCATAAAATTGTAAATGAATAACTGAGTTTCATTTTGTCAGTTTATAGTGCATTACTATTTCTTAAAGGGACTGTACAGTACTGGTTGACATGAGGATTCAGGTTTATAACATTTTTTGGTGAGATAAGGATAAACCTCGTAGAAATATGAAAGAGCATGTAATTTCAAGAAGGATTCCACATTTATGAAAACTGGCCTTGAAATGGCTGAGATATCCAAAAAAGCGATCCTAATAAAATTGACAGGCCACGACTTTTATTAGAATCTCTTTGTTTTACCTTGTTTTTAGATATCTCGGTCATATCAAAACCGATTTTCATCAAATAAACTTTTGATTCCCCTTAGAATTGTATGCTCTTTAACATTTCATAGAATGGTTTCTAAATATCTCACAAAACATTACAAGCTGAATCCTCATCTCAACCAGTACTGCACAGTCCCTTTAAAGTTATGAAATATATTGAACAAAGATGAGGCAATATCTTTATCACTATAACTCTGACCTCTACTACCAATACCCTTTCTATCATCACCATTATCACAAGCATCTTCATCAATACCATCTTACAGTTACTTGTATCATCATTTTATTATTGTTATCATCATCATTAATATCATAAGCAGAAAAAGACACACTTACAAAACATATAAATAGGTGACAGTAGAATCAAAAGTTGTGGTAGGCAGTTCAAACAAAGATGCAATCACAGCAATAATCACACAAAATACAGAGAGGCTTGATAAATCATTAAAAAAAAGGGGGGGGGGGAATGTCACTTTAGTATTCTTCAAGCACAGCACAGAGCACATTGTATGCAAACAGACATACGGGCAATTCCATGAGAAATGTTCACTTTAGTGAAAAAATGAAGTTTTGAGTTTCACTTCAGTTCTCAAATATTCTAAAAAAGTAACATATATATTTTCATTTTCCACTAGTCGCATATTTGTCATGACAAAATTTTGTATTTTTTTCAGTCAATGAAAATAATGTATGATGTGTTGCATTGGCACAAAAATTTGGCTATCTTTTAAGAGTTAGTGTTTCTGTCTCTAAAGAAGGCCAGATATGTCCTAGAGGCCTTGTTCAGCTTTTAGATTGTAGTCAAGTGTATATATCAATGGAAAATCACAACCAACTTCCTTAGCATTCATCATTTTTTGACCCATTGATCCTCAAAGTTGTGTGATTTCTATAACATTAGAAGTGTCATGTCCGTTACGTTTTTTACTGTAAGTTTTCATAGCCAAGAGGAAATTTGTGTAAAGTTGCTGCAAATTCATTTTCTATGTTAGAATTGAATCCCCTTGCATGTGTGGAAACCATTTTTCTATACCACTTCTAGTTTTCCTGTAAATGGCGTAACGGACATGACACTTTGCGTAACGGACATGACACCTCATATTAGACACGTGGCAGAAATAACACTGTGGCCCAGTGAAACAGGGTGGTGATTAGTTTCAATTGCTTGAGGATAGTATAGGCTTAATAGGACATTTCTATACTTGAGTAAATAAATAAGTCTGCACATTACTCAATAAAACAAAAACAAGCAGACTTTGCTTTCTGCTACTGGAAGATTGTTGATTTTGGATGATTTTGCTACCCTGTTACACCGATTTGATCCATTCCCACCTCTTGTAATCCTGACTGATAAACAGCAGCTGTCATTCCAAGGAGTATTTACATGTAGACAATGGACTCCTAAAGGCAAGACAATGGAGTTTTCACTGTTGGCCTTCCCTTTAATACGTAAAATTAGCACTTTCTACGATTATAAGTACATCGTAGACCACTAACATGTATCCACCATGGAGTCAACACAACAGCCACGAACTCCTGCATGAATGGATCCTTGTGCATCCAGTGAGCATGATCACTGCTGATACAGCAACAAAGTATCCAAATGTCACCAGCATCAATGTCTTTAATGATGGTGTTGCCTCACAAAAATTAAAAAAAAAAAAGTTTGTACTGTATCGATACATGTACCTCTCTTATTCTCTATGACTCTATAAATCCACACCTTAGGTGGCATATCAATGAGATATCACATGCCAAGAGCGCGGAGGATGGGATTGTTGGCGATATTAAGCGTGTTACAAGTACATGTAGCTCTATGGTCAGGGAAAGTCGGTCTGAATGCTGCCTATCCTTTTCATCAATACAACTAAACTAGATGTACCTCTACACCAAGGGATAATGGGTATATATGACAGCACACAGCATCGTACAAAAGCACAATTTTGAGATGCTATGAGAAGATGTTTATCCACTGAAAGGTACACTATATAATCAGTTGCAACCAGTTAGTAGGGAGAGCATCCAGTATCTTAAAAAGTCCTGCTCCCAAGCTGGTTAGAATAGGTAACCAGTACACAACTCTGACAAGCCCCAAGAAGTGTCTAAGCAAGCAATAAGTTGATTATACAGTTTGTACAAGTTGAATTTGCCATGAAGAAAACATGAAATACTTTGTTGCCCAGGTGACCACTCTACATGAAAATGGCATTTGTGAAAATTCTCAGAAAACAAGGGGCTTGATCATTCACTTCTAGCCAAGAAAAGAAAGCATTTGTTGAAAATGATAAAGTACCAGTACTAGTAGTGGAAGTTTTTACAATAGTCTATCCAAGAGTGGATAACAGAGGATGATTCTACTTCAAGGATGGCATTAATGCTAAATGAAAAAACTTTGCAGAAATGAAATAAACGTATCATATTTCTTTCAGATGATTACACCAATTTGAAAATGGTACCAGGCAGTTTTGTGGTCCTGTTTCATTGCGTAACAGCTGATGCAATTGTGAGTGCATTTTAATGATGTTGCATTCAAACTATTTATTTCATACAGATTTGGTTCGTTCAGTTTTCTTTGCCTATCCGCAGAGACATGTTCTTCTATGTAATGCCATTTTGGTACTCTGGGCATTGTATTCCATGTGCTTTAGAGTAGCTGTTGGATCACTGAAACCTGCAAAAGGACTTTTTGATGTTTTGTTCATGAACATATAATGTAGTAGCAGTGTGCAGTTATTTTAATCTTTTTATTTTCAAACAACGAAGTGAAAATATGGTTCTTTTTACAAGGGTGTCATGTCCGTTACGCTAGTGTATGATACTACAGTATCAAATATTAGGCCATAAAGGAAAAAATCACCATAGTATAAGATAGTTTTATGTCCTGTTTTGCTATGGTGGGTGGTAGTAACTGGAAATTTCTCACTAACTGTAGCTAGCTGGTGCAGGCGCGAATTTCTTTTATATTTGTTTGTTTTGTAAATATATAAAAAGACCAACCCCCCTAAAATGATGAAAATATAAGAAATATTACATGATTGCAGTTATGATGTCTGTCCCTATATTCTAACCTCACTTTGTCAACAATCAAATGTCTGCTATTCCTTGTCATGAAAAAATTCTGTTAGCTTAAAAAAAAGTGGACAAAACTGTCATGTCCGTTACACTCAAAGTGTCATGTCCGTTACGCAATATTTTACATAATTAAAAAAGAATGAACAGTAAAACTACAGTAAAATAGGACTTTACGAGTAAAACGTGACCTAAAGGTTTAGTCAAGACCAAAACCAGCTGCTTCTTATCCAAAAATTCACAGGAATTTTCATAATGGTAAGTAGATCAAAATGCCTTGTCCATTTTGTGTCATGTCCGTTACGCTCGCAAAAAATGCAATTTCTCGACAACCACTTGATAAATTTCCATGAAATTTTCTGTGTATGTTACATATATACTTAAATGTGTCTGATAAACTCAATTAGAATCTTTTGGAGACTGCCAATTTTACTGTGTGATGGTTTGAATTCCAAAAAAGTTGTCTGAATGTCATGTCCGTTACGCTGGAATTGACCATACCAATAAGATTAATCATTGGAATCTTTTATTCAGATGATGGACATTTTACTGCTCTAATTCTTGTGTTTTGGTCAGCATCTTCAATTTTGCAGCTCAAAGTATATTATACTTTGCACAGTTCTCAAGAGTGACAGAATGCAGACAAAAACAAGGATGTGCTATGAAATATCTCAATCACTTGTCTCCCTCTGTGCAAATGTTATTTGTAGGATCAAAACTGCTGATATATATTTTAACAAACATCTCGGTAAGAGGAACCACCCAGAATTGATCCTGCCATCTACTGCTCTCGGGGCAGTGACACTACCACCAGGCTATCCCTGATTGCCAGCAGTGACATGCTGAACAATTTAGAACATTACAGTGTGTATAATAATCTCTTGATTTCATTGAAAAACAAAGATATTTGAGCAGTTGCCATTTTGAGGCCTAATACCCTTCCAATCCATCGACTCACACCTCTCTTCATTCATTGCTCTACTTAAGACATCTCTTTCAATCTCTTGCTAATATCTTCAGTGCCAATAATCATCACTTTAAAAGGAAAATACAAATTAGTTGCTAGTGGTGCATTACACGTGTGTGCCATGGGGCTACATGTATAGTTTACATGGAAGACCGTAGTGCGGAAAGGGCAATAGAGCAGTGAGATCAATACGTAACAGCTGGAGAAATAAATCAATACATATTACAGTCGAGAAGAAAATCACAGCGTGTTGCACCTCCCATTACAAAGCCGCCCAGCATATTCAGTGTGAGACGCCGGTACTTTCCTTCATACTGCACTATCATTCATTTTTGTCCATAAACAGGTATTATTAAAGGGCAGTTCTAGAGAAGTTCAAAGTCTGTCTAAGTTTGTCTAAAAAGAGATATTAAAATCTCACAAGCACAACAGTGAATACATGATCAGAATCAGATTAAAATTAGGGAACTTATGAGACTGTGAAGTTTCCCTAATTTTCTAGTAACAGTTCTTGAACAGTTAGTGAATGAGCGAGTTGATGATGTCATCACTTCACAACTTGCATAGTTTTCACATAAAATCCTGATATTTACACTGTATAATAGTAGCACTAGTACTAGCAATAGTAATATAACAGAATTAGCAGCAGCAGTAGTAGTTGGAGTAAGAGAGCTGCTTGTAGAATAATATACTAATAATTGCAATTAATACAAATCCTCTTACAACTATTGTGACTGCTTCAATTGCTTTCACAACTACAACTTGAAATTCTGTGAGAAAAATAAACAATGTGACAATATGGCACTCTCTACAATTAGGAGCAATTCCAGTGAACCACCTCACAATGCCATCAATCAATCTCAGCCACCTGTGGCACAAGCTCTCGGTCAGCAGTCATCCACTTCTCTTAAACCCTTTCAATCCTGCAGGCAACATGTCCACATGTAATGTCAATAGGATTTTATGATATGGTTTTGAGTGGGTTAATACTCTCTCACACACACACACACACACACACACACACACACACACACACAGAGTTGGTGGTGGGGGAATTATATGCTCACCTTTTGTACTGAAATCATCGACCAGGACTATCTCGTGAAGTAGCTGGGGTGGGGTGCGGTTGAAGACACTGTGGACAGTGCGCATGAGGGTGGACCAGCCCTCATTGTGGAACACGATGATGACACTGGTGGTTGGTAGCGACTCTGGGTAGTGCCAGTGTCTGCATCTGTAATTTTCACAAATTAAGTTATCACAAAGACAATGATGATGATGATAATGATATTTGTGATGATAACAATAATAAATACAACAACATTGATAATAGTGATAATTAGAGTAATGATAATGATAAACAACAGCAGCTATGATAACACTAATGATATTATATACGAATAAAAGTCAATGATGATATTACTACTGCCACTACTACCACTACTATTAATAATGATAATAATAATAATAATAATAATAATAATAATAATAATAATAATAAAAAGAAGAAGAAGAAGAAGAAGAAGAAGAAGAACAACAACAACAACAACAACAATAAAAATAACAGTCACACTAATGATCACTGTATCAGTATGGAAAATGACACAAAATTATGCAGTCACAGTTAACAATGAAATTGTCGAATTTGTCATGACACTTTAAATGGACACATTGAATGAAGTGTGCCTGAGACATGCAGAGAGGAATAAACAATTTTTTAAGGCACAACTGACCACTAGTTCACGTACATTTGTATCAGTTGGTGAAGTTATGGACAATCAGACTTTGTATAAAATATTTTTCCTCTGACAAAAATGTTTAAACTAAGTATTACTACTCTTTCTTGGAAAAAAAAAATATTTTCAAACAGGAAACTAGTTCTAAAAGGTCGAGTATCTACAAAACAAGAAATGGACAAACACTATATGCTATATTTTGAAAATAACCTACATATGTACGAATTTTTACTAAATTCTTCAAAATGTATACACGGCATGAAAATGATCCTTCTAGATTTCTCACTTTGAGAGTATCTTTCCTCCTATTCCTCAAATCTCTTTTTCCAGGAATTTTTCTCTTTTTTGTACACATGTTTTTGTGGAGCATGTTTTCTGTGCTAAAAATAAACCATTGTACTTTTCCTCCACTATCGTTTGCCTTTAACCGTACTCTAATACTTCCCGGGCAACTGTCAATGGCCTGCCAATGGTTGTCATGGAAACGGGTGAGAATTGAGCTGCCTTCAAAAATGGATACATCCTTTGGAATCTTATTTGTGTGGCATGGTTCCATAGGGTATTGTGTATGTCTTCATCCCTGCTGCTCAGGGTTCGTTCAATTACGAAGCAGCTAAACAACATGATCTGAAGCTATTCTTAGAATCAAGGCCAACTGTGTTCAAAGCAAAATGACACTCCATGGTTGACTTCAGTGGGTAGAAATTGCATGATGTACAGATGTCATCACCTAAAATTTCTCCCATGGGTTTGTACAGTCATATTGCAATAATCTAAATGTTGTGCAGTGTTATGTTGAAAACTTCCACCCAACTACAACACCAACAACACTTCCACCCAACAACTACAACTACAACTTCTTCCCCATTCAAAGCCACTGCTAAGTTCATACAGTACAACCTTACAATACTTGAAAACTAGGAATAAAATTCATGATTTGTAAATCTTATTTCACTACTAGGAATTGATGGAAATATGTGTAGTTATCAACAGAAGACTCAGTAATGACAATGTCACGTTACTGCTACCAACATCATATTCTAATGAAAACATGAGTTTTGATTTGAAACAAAATTCTCTTTTACCCTATTTGATGCCTTTTTTTCTCTATGGGTTAAACATGATGATAAATGATATGAGGTTATCCTCCTGAAAACCTCCATTCAAGCACCATATCAAGTTTCATACAAGATTGAAATATTGTCTGATTTATTCAATTATCTTGGCAGATCAGGGTGCTGTAAAAACTGTTATTTTTGCGAGGGTTTAATTTTTTTCAAATTTCGCAAATCACTGTTGGACCGCAAATTCAACAACACACAAAAATGTCACCATGCCCTAGGGTAATAGAGCACTTTACAACAGCCTCAACGTCAATTCATGAAAACAACATCTCACGAAAATGTCTGTGACCTCCTAATTCACCAAAATATCTGTAAGTGAAAATAACAGCTTATACAGTAATTAATACCTTTGTAAGCTTCACGCTTTTCTGCATTTTCAAAGATGTTCTATTCAGATGAAAGAGGACACTGCTATTTTAAAACCCTTTCAGGGCCAATGTTGACGAGTCAAATGTGCAAAAAATTCACAAACCAACCTATGAGCAGGAAATTAGTGTGGCCACAGAGGTTTGAGGCCAAACTGTGAAAAGCTACAGAAACCAAACTACCAGAGGATTCCAGTCTGCTGATGTCCACTTGCATGATGGTGCATTCACCCAACTGAGGAACACGGGTTGGTCATTCCGATAAAGGCTTTCCAAAGGTTGTATTTTGTTGTTCTACAATCTTTTGATAATGTCACGATAACGTAACATTATTTAGCTTAGGCCATGTGGGACACACGACCATCAAGTGTTCCTTCATGCTTAAACAAAAAAGGCGTTCGCTTTCAAAACAACCAGCCCCAATTCTCTTTAAAGGTGAGACTTTGATTACTGCTAAAGGTGCAACCTATCTTCCCACTTACCACCCCCCCCCCACCCCCAACCTAACCAAGGAAAAAAAGGACAAGAAGGAATATTGACCAAGCACTTTTAGAGTGCACTTCAGGAGACCACGACTGAAGACTGATAAACTGCAGCTCCACAGTGTGAGGCTCACAATGTCCTGAATCAGTTCCATAGGAGGCAACTTAAGTTGTGGTCACACATGGTCTCCTTTGGTGCACTCACTCTTGTTTGTTCGTGCATGGGTAAAGAACTTCCAACTTCACAGACACAAAGTGCAATTAGGGACAAGCCACAGTGCCGGGGTTAACAGGTGACTGTAATGGGTGCTGTGCGGATGAAGAGCATATGAAATAGGTCAGACTATCTCCATCTAGGTCACCTGACTCCCCCTTTCCTTTCACACCAAAATGTGCAGACGGTCCTCTGAGAGGGCCTCCTTCTCCCTTTTCAAATCCCTCCCCACACAGCACCATCACTCTTTTATTGAACACAATTGACAGATTATCCTTGGGGTCCGCCAACGCACCATGGGTGGTGTTGTCTTTCCCCCCATCATGCATATTGGACTAGTAAGAAAAAAAAAAAGGCCTGGCTGCTTTGCCATACAAAGCTATAGACGTTTTACTCAGATACTGCCAACATTGGGAGCACCAAAAATTCACTAGAAATGACTCCAGCATACCCAGTGTAAAATTGCATGAAGAATTGATTTCACTTCATCTCTCTTTGAAATGTATAAAACCATGACGACGTAACCCGTTGAGGATGAGTCCCAAGTATACTTGGGCATGTGTCTATGGGAAACGTGTGTTGTAGCAAAGTCAGCCCGTCCTCAACGGGTTGATATAGACAAGGAAAAGAACAGAACCAAAAATAAACAGGTGCAGTCCACAAGAATGTCCATCCGATGATGCATGAAAAGGAAGGAATATTTTAACTCAAGATAACATCAAATTTTCAAGCATGAGGATTACGATGCTGATAATGCCAAATGGTACTACGTAAGGTTTCCAGTGAAGAATTCTGAGGGTGTGGGACTATATTACGTTGTCATCAATATGAAATTTCTCCAAAGATCTCCATCTCTCATACATACAATGTATCACTTTTTTATTTTCAATTACAGTCAAACCTGTCTATAGCGGCCACCGCAAGTGAGACAAAAAAGTGGCTGTTGTAGACAAGTGGCCAATATGGACAGGGTCGTTAACATGGCTTTTCTCTTGGGGTTAATTGTGTTTAGTGGTCGCATACAGCAGGTGGTCGCTATAGACAGGTTTGACTGTATATTTTTTTGTACTCACTGTGGACTCCTGAGGTCAGGGATGTTCCTGTCCAGAGAGATCTTGTCACTGACATACTGGTTAAAACCATACTCCTGTATCAGCTGGTCCACCTTGCCCTTCTCTTCGGGAAGCGTTTTGACTGGAACACCCCCCTCTCCCAGTCCAGACCTTGAAGAGCGGGACATGGGTTCATAGTTCCCTACGCAGCAAGATTCAGTGAACTGAAGGTAAATGATGTATGCTGACACTTCACATCCATGTATTATCACACAAGCTTCAGACCTGGTACAGCATTTCATCTTAATGACGACAGTTACTATACATATCAAGAAATCAGCAATACAGGAATCAGGAAAGATATGTTGTTGATGGGTTAATGGCATTCAGTACATAGTTACTGTCATTTTAATGATGAAATGAGACACACATGGGACTAAGGTAAAAGGTAGCAACTGCTTCCAGACAATACAAAGTGCTGTCAACTGAAGACACACAGTATGCAATGGGGCAATGCTCAGCAAGGCTGTGTACTAGAAATTTCACTACTTCATATTTCTGTTATAATTTGCACAGTGATAAAATCGATATTGCATGATTACTGTATTTTCAACACGATCAAATACTGTGTATGCCAAATATTTTGCGAGGTTGTTATTTTTGCGAATTTCACGAGTCAGGGGCTATTCGCAAAATTAAAGACATGCAAAAATATCTCTGATCCCATTGTGGATGTGATGTATGCGTGTACATTTCTCTGTTCACTACAAGACTCCACGATCGTGAATTTAACCACTCGCGAAATTGTTGGAAATTCCTGATTTGTGAAAATTTAGACTCGCAAAATATATGCCGTATGCAGTATGAAATGAGACATTTAGTCTGCATGAAAGGTTTCACAACATAGATCTTCAACTTCATGTACCACTTAAATGTAACTCAGTCACTCACCTAAGGTTCCAGGCCTGAAGAATGCTCCTACTACCGATGGCGCATCCATGGCGGCACGATGACCATTATCCCGCTCTCCTCCTGAAACGTCATGGTCAAAGCGCTACGATGAAAAGTAGGAACAAAAGGTCAAGATTAAAAAGTACTGGCATTTTCTCAGCCAAAGGTTAGTAGAACATGTGATAAAACTCTACTCAGACATAAATTGTGCTTTTGTATTTGTTTTGTTTTTATTTTGTTTTTTCTTTTGTGTCCTGTCTGTCCTGTCCAATATCTGTCATATTTTAAATTTCTTCATATTTGCCTTTTGTAAGTTTTTAAGTCAATTGCATAGGTGGCCCACTGTATAAAAGCTCTGCTTTTCGGCGGACCCATCAATTCTTTATCCCCTCAGAGCATGGATAATGTAACAAGTTTGGTCTGAAACTGTTCATGTACAGGCTTTTGATTTATTGATTACCTCATTTTTATTGTACAGTCAACTACTGTGTACTGAAGATTATCGGTGATATTTATATTATGTTATAATGCTCTCTTGAAAAAGAAAATGAAATGAAAATAAATTGAATTGAATTGAATTGAATTGAATTGAATTGAATTGAATTGCCTTGAATTGAGCTGAATTAAATTAAATTCATGAGTACATCACTCCAAAGTTTATTGGATTCTCAGCAGTTCTAACATGATTAATTGCTTTAAACAGATGCAGAGGAAAAGAAGAGGTTAAGTTTGCAGGACTTTTTGAAAACATTTGTCGAACTATGTACCAGTTTCCTGTAACAGTGTTAACTTCCATGACACAACATGAGTGACCTTTTCTCAGACAGTTCAGTGAGTAATAGCTGTGTAATATTTCCTACACTCTGACTTGATCACATGTTACCGAGTCATCCTATTATTATCTAGGAGTCAAGCGAGCCGTTACTGATGTGGGTGGGAGGGGATCCAAGGGAGAAATGAACTAATGAGGTTTCACAAAAAGTCTTGTGTGATAAAATTGGCAAAGCACTCTGCTCTAGATCTTAGTGATTAAGACTGGCGTCTCTTCAACCAGTCTCATATGCAAGGGACAGGGAAATCTAAGGTATTTGATGAAGATAAAAAAAATAAAAAAAATCATGGAGAGTCTCCAGTTCTCTGTGCCAAAGTTTCCTGGCAGAAACTAAAATTTTCTGTTTATTCTAATGCACATACACACACACACACACACACACACACACATGATTATACATGACCATGAAATGTCATGCAAATCCTTAAATTAACATAATGGATTGCTGTGGAGTACAGATGAGAATGAAGCTATCTACTCTTAATAAATATAGGAAGGAATGCATACCTGGTGCAACAAACACTAACATATCTTATTTGAATACAGGGAGAACAAATTCTTGAAAAGCAACAATTGATTCATATACAGTAGTAGAAACCTGGAATGCTCTTACATTGTCAAAGAAATAATTTGTGAATTACTTTGATAATGCAAAACAAGAACTTTTTGCAGACATGTCTGCACACAAGCATCCATCTTGTCTCTCCTATTAAGTATTATGTTTCATATTTAAGCTGTTATTTTCCAAGTTTAATTTTGTCAAATTCTGCGAATCACTGTTGGATCATGAATTTAACAAAATGCAAAAATGTTGCCATCAATTACGGTAATACTGTATTCAAAATAGCATCAGTGTCAATTCGCGAAAAACAATATCTCGCAAAAATATCTGTGCCTTCCTCATTCGCAAAAATATCTGTACGCAAAAATAACAGATCTTATACAGTAAGTCACATTCAAATGGATGGGCCTTGAAATTATCAATGACAAAGTTTTCATGTGGAAGGTCATTTATTAGTCAGTCAGTCATCATGAAGGATATTCATCTCAGTGCTAAACAAAATTGTACAACAATAGGGAATGTTTCTGAAACATGGTTTCAGACGAGTTATTTGCTAAATCTGAAACCCCGACTGACGAGGCAACAGCCTGGTGATCTCTATATAGAGGAAATGGTTTGTGTTTCAATACCACTATTGATATTTGAACAGCTGACACAACAATCTCACACACATACACAAAAGGAGCTCACAGACTTTGATCTGCCAGGCTTTCAACTGTGGTTCATACTAGAAGTGATACTTTCAATACAACGGAAATTTCTAACACTGCGGAAATACAAGATCTGTCATACGACTAATGAGTTGGACTACTATTGATCCTGATGCCATTGGAGGGAGCATCTTTTAGGTAAATGGGTTTAAAAAAAAAAAAAGATTAGACAGTCAATTCCATGAGTGACACCACTTGTGGCACCTTGGGTGTTTCCAGACTTCAAAAGGATTACATTTTTGGTGCTTCAAAATGTGTTTCATGTCTTTTCTTTTTGCACATGCTTGTGGACAGACTGACATGGTACACTCAGACATACATACACAGTGTACAATTTATATGTACACAGCATGTGACTGTCTACACAGTAAATATTGACTGTATAATTAAAATAAAAATGACAGAAATTCAAGGTCTTCAGGACACTGTCACTTCAACATACCATGCAAGTGGCTCTTGCCACGAAGTTCATGGACAGTACAGTGTATTCAGTTTATTTGCCACATTTGGGGCATCACTCAGGGTTTCATACTTACCTACAGTACATGTGTAGTGAATGCAGAGCATACATGAGCAAATCAGTGTCATTGGTCATTTCTATTGTACTTGCCCTACTGTACATTCTGGTAGCCATGACTCCTATTAATTAACAATACATCAAACATTATATGATATAAACATTTTACATATTCACACAGGTTTCCCAAAGCTGAAAGTCTACTGTAGCTACTAACTATTAATAAAAATCAATTTTTTGTACCATGATATTCATATCCAGGTAGATCACAATTTTATACATCATAAAAGTAAAGTTTACCCCACATACGTGTATGAAGAAATAGTTGTCATAACAAATTGCAGTTTCAAGATTAATGCATTTCAAATTTATTCAGCTGTGCTGTCATGCAGTGTACGTGCCAAATTATTCATTTAAACACCGGTGTACAAAGAAGGAAGTCATATCCTAAATGTGAAGAAACAACCTTTTACGCTTAATTTTGGGCAAGTCCCTTATAAGGGAGACTATCTTCCAGAGGAGTTATTTCGTAGCTCCTATTACAATGACCAGATGAGTGGTTCTTCTTGATTTATGTGTCAAACTCCAAAATTAGTGCTTGCAAGAACCGTCACCATGCAATGTGGAATTGAGATTGTGTGAGTCATTCAAAGAGCAATTTTAATGTAACATGAAAATGTCACAAATGATTAAATAAGAAAGGAATATTTAAAGTTTAACAGTCTGGAATTGAGTCTACTTTTTGTCTAGTACTGTTACTAAGTTTCTGCTCTACAGGTCAATACACCTTACAATACAGTACACCTTTCCATGTTGAATAGTATTAACATGATGCACTCCATTTATAAACTACAGTGTACCTGTACATGTAATTCAAAGTTATGATATTCCATTCCCACTAACCCTGACATTCAATTAAAAAAAAAAAAAAAAAAAACAGTGGGAAAAAAAATATAAATACTCCGAAAGGAATTTTTACCTAGCTCATTTGTATGATATACAAAGTACTAGCAGGTGTTTGCAAAAGTGGCAAAACACGGTGCAAGAAAATCAAAAGCTTTTTCTTTTTCCTTAGAAAGTAGGAAGATTCTTATTCATTCTAGGAATACATTGTAGTACATGTAGTTGGCAGATCATCAGTTACAACAATCCCCCAAAATCACAGTGAAAGCAAATCATTCTGTTGAAAGCAGGTTTGTATACAACATATAATATGCCATTATCACAAGATTCATACCGTTTAACTATAAATTGGCCTACATGTATGCAAGGATGACTGCACTTTCACAACTTACATACAAGGTCTGTGAGACTGTTTCATGCCATTGTTTTGAAACAAGTGTTGTACTGAAACACAATTAGCAGGATTGCTAGTATTTCTTACTGCATACAGTGTTACATGTAACTTGAACTTCCAAATCATGGCAGCACACTACAGCATAGAACTATGAAAGTAGTCGAATGCAATTTAGTAAGTTTCTTTCCAAATGATTATTCTATGGAGATGTGCTTTATGCTAATTACAAATCTGACCTTTTTTGCAGCAAGGACCAATCATCGACCAGTAACATGGTTTTTCTGGTACAGGGGGAGGGTAAATTAAAGATTATCATCGCTTGCCATTTCATGAGTTCCAGTAGTTGGGCTCTTGATTCCCAGAATTAAAAACATGCAAAACTTATCTAACCCACCCAGCGCAAAAAATTACTCACGCGAAAATATCCACTATTACAGTAAATAAAAATGAACATCTTTCAACTCAAATTACTACAGGATTGCAAGAATAAGAGCAAATTATCACATTCTTTTTTTTAATTAGGAGATTACCAATCATCTATCAGTAACATGATTTTTTTTTTCTGGTACAGGGGGAGGGTGAATTTACATGTATAAGACTATCATCTGGCAGTGAGATTTAAATACAATGACAGGAAGGGTGTAATGTTCACTACATCAAGTCTAATTCATTGCAAGTCATGCAGACTGCAGATCATATTAAACACTGCTCAGTGTAGTCAAATAATTTGTGGGTTATGTTGGCAGTGATGACATTTGATAGTCCCGAGTGCTTACAATTGATTACATTTCCTGTCACATAGACAATGAAGCTCATGGGCTCCCTACTATCTCATTTTTGGACAGCCATAGAATGGTATGTACATGTAACTCAATATCAGAGCAAAATGCCTAGTGAAAGGCAAAAAAAAAAAATAAATAAATAAATAAATGTGTGGTCATTTGCAAATCCTGAGTTTGATGTTTACACAAAAGTGTATTTCAATTCACTTCTTCGTATCACTCTCACTCAACACCATTCCCTTACCCCACCCCACCCCATTTCTCAGTTTCATAAGTCTGAAATGTAACATGATATAATATATATGAAGATTTGCAGTGAATAACAAGAAAATACGTTTTTAATGAAGCAAAGCATAAATTCTTCAGAGTGAAACCACAGTACTGGAAATCACTGTAAAGCAACACAAATACTATCCCTTTCCACATTGAAGAGAAGCAAGTTGGCTCTTGTAAAACCACAAACATTTGCAGCATGAAATTTTCATGAACTGCCAACCATTAAAATTACCTTGATGTCATTCAGTGTACTGTACAGATTAAAACTTTTGTGTATTCACACATATTACTTTCGTGAATCTTTCCTCCTACAGTAGCAAAATTTGCGAAAGTTTCATGCACACAAAAACGTCTGGTTTTATAGTATGCCTAGCAATGTATTTAGTGTTAGCATCATATTCCATATTAAGTGCATGATGTAATGTTTGTGTTGAGGTGAAGAGAAATTACAAGAATTTAAATTGTTGGGACAATATTTTGCTCAGCTCTTTCAAAAAATGTACCAGGGTACTTAGTACAGTATGTGCAACAAATATGTCTTGAACTTAACATATCTTTATAAAGGTTTGGTATACATGTAGAACTGTCCATATCATGTTCATGTTGGTTTTCCCAACAAATGAAAGCAACATCTGAAAAAAAAATACCAGTTTCATTGATACCAGACATATCAGTGGCGGATCCAGAGGGGGGCTCAACCGGCGCACACACCCCCTTTATTTTTCGTTAAAAACAAAAGAAATAAAAAGAAAAACTTGAAATGAAACCCGGAAGTGGTACCAGAAATATTAGTTGCCCCCCCCCCCCCCCTTTACAGAATTCCTGGATCCGCCCCTGCCTAAACATAAAAGTACAAAGATGTAGATTATACATATACATGTGTTGTACATACTTCAGGGCTCAACGCTAACTTTGTTTTTTGTTTGTTTGTTTGTTTGTTTGTTTGGTTTTCTGGTGGCTTGTTCAGACCACTGAAATCTTTAATTTTGAAATTTTGGTGGACCCCCCAAAAAAGAAATATATTGAGCCAAAATAAAAGGAAACATAACAATCCCTGTGAGTCCTACAGTAGTTGCCCGATCGGGTCACCGCTAACGTCAAGCCTTGTGTATGAATGTGTGTATAATATACATACGTGTGTACATATACTAATAAAATGTCAATGGGATGAGGTGATGAAGTCATGGCTTCACAAGTCTCCCATTCACAAAGGTGTACACATATGCATCTTCACCAAATTCCATTTTTAGTATGTGATTAAGGAACGCAACTTGCATTTTATTCACATCAAATTTTTACTCAAGCTGCAATAACCTGGCAATAATTACTCACAGGGGGACAGAGATGTAGTTGTTTTATTGTTGACCATAATTATGATTTTTGCTATATTTTTGTGCAAGAAATAACAAACAATGGAAGAGTCGTCAGTTGACAACATCTTCTTTTCTTCCTTTTTTTCCCCTCTTTTTTGAGTGAACTGTAAAATCCATATCCAGGCATATTTCAAACTGGCTTGCCAGTCAGTGCAAAGTGAACAGTGCATCAAGAAAAGAAAATGTTAAAAGATAAGAAATATTACTCTTCTTTTTTAAAACTAGTAAATAAACAGTTTTACCATGTTAAAAAAGTAAACTTGACCACCCATTAGGCGCATTAGGTTAACCACCTAAGTTAAGAAATCAATATTCATATTCAAATTCATCTGTCATACATAGGGAAGTGATGAAAATCTTTGCAAGACTATTAGATAAAGAAAAGAAAAAAAAAAAGAAGGCCACGACAGACGAACAAGTCTTCTCATATTCTGCAGCATGCACCATTGACATAGCGACAGGGTTTACTTTTATTTCTTAAACATCGTTTATTAATGCAAAACACTAGGAGTTTTTTTTTAATAGTTGCTGTTTTGGTTTCTTGCTATAACGAAACAAAAAAAAAAAACCTACAAGTTATCTTAAATATCAAACATTAGCATTTATTTTATGCAGTTATTAAAGGGTATACTACAGTTCTGGTTGAGGTGAGGATTTAGCTTTTAACGTTTTGCGTGATATTCAGAAACCATTCGATTCTATTATGTCAAAGAGCATGCAATTCTAAGTATCAAAAGTTTATTTGATGAAAATCGGTTTTGAAATAGCTGAGATATCCCAAAACAAGGTAAAACAAAGAGATCCTAATAAAAGGTGTGGCCTTTTGCCTTTTATTATTATCACTTTTTTTTTGATATCTAAGCCAAATGAAAACCAATTTTCATCAAATGAACGTTGAATCTTTCTTAAAATTACATGCTCTTTCATATTTCATAAGAGGTTTCTCATTATCTCACTTAATAGTAATGTTCAAAACATGAATCCAAACCTCAACCAGTACTGTACAGTCCCTTTAATTCAGGTATATTACAATTGTACTATCAGGTCTCAAAATACTGAGGCCATGTTAGGCAATCTAATATGTAATATAAAGTTTGAAGACAAAAAAAGTAAAATTTCTGTGTCTGTATTTGTATTTTCTGTGTGGTCCACTAAACAGTGATCTGGTTTGAAGACATTCATATATAATTTAAACTTAATTGAGTGAAGGATATGTTTTGCAAGTTGATGACATGACAGCACTCACAAAATGTGTGTTTTCTTTCGTTCTCTCCCTCTCTCTCTCTCTCATAACAAAAGGAAATTATGGACTAAGTCGATTTCGTCACCCTTGGCCTTGTCTCTCTCTCTACCAAAGTCGGTATGTAATTATGTTTACAAGTCCCACAACATTTAATGTCACAGCCAACTGTAACAACATACACAAAAGACAAAAATGACAACAAAAGACCGCTGAAAGGAAACGAATTAAGGGTGGGAAGTGGAAGATTAACGGCGTCGCCACGGCGTCTTCCCAAGTATCAGTAGTAGGCACCTACAAAGATTCGTGTGTAAATTATAATTATGTTCTACATAAAGATGAACGTGTAACCACACACAAATACAGATGCGTGGGACTGAGGTGACACTGACACGGCCAGAATGAAAATCAACCCTATACTCAGTACTTACCTCTTTCCGATGTTTTTGATTTGTGTCAAGGCCATGTCTATCACCATCCTCAGACATTTCCGGGATGAAAAGAAGCGTTCTCAGCATGAAAAATATAGCTACACAGAGAGTCAGCAACAGGACACACCTCTTCGCCCGAAACCTCATCTTGACTACCTACCTACCACTGTGCTGCCTCTCTAGCTTTCGACACATACATGCACACACGTACACGTACAAAATTTTACGTATCACGACGGTGCGGCGCGGCACACCACGGACTTTCGGTGTGAAGTTCTGCACTCGAGCTATGGCAGGAAATCTGCGATGCGATGATGCGAGCGTTGGTGGAGTCGGCTGGGGTTTTACTGGCTGCTGGAAAAATAACCACCCAGCATCCATTCATTCCATTGGTCCCCTTCACAGTTGAAAAAAAAAAACAAAACAACAACATTCAGAAGGGCCTATGTAGTGTGGGGCTGTACTCTGATTCATCCAAAGAAGTTTAAGGAATAAACGTCTGTCGAAGCACGTTACAAACAAGGTCAAAGTCAAGAGAGGATAACGGTGATTTCATGAATCCAATGGCTTTATGATCTTCATATGGCCATGACAATGCAATAAAGCCATCAATATATAATCTATTTATAGCATAGATCGTTACCTCCTCCCTCCAGCACTTCGATTATCATCCCTCCTCATCCTTCTCCTTTCCTCATCATTATCTTCTCCTCCTCCAAATCCATCTCCTCTTCCACAACTGAACTTCTGTTACGCCTTTTCTCCTCTTCATCTTTATTCTCGTCCTATCTACACAAAAAAAAAAAACCAAATTAGATTTGATAGACAGATAGAGCGTTCATAGAGCATTATTGTTTCTTAAGCACTTAGTACAGACAGACGGTAGAATTCGATTCTTAAAGAGAGTTTTGAGTAGATTAAAGAAGTTATTAGCAAATTTAATTGAGACGTTGACTAGTTTATTGTAGCATGAACTCAAGACATTATCTAATAGATTATTTGAGGCCCAACAGCATCGCTGTAGATATTATGCTTTATACACTTTATTTTACATTCACTGCAAGATTCTGTAGATAACGAAGTAGTTTCACGCATTGTATAGTTTAAAATGTTTCGTCCTGTCAACGTGTGGCAGTCACGTTTGTAAGAACAACGTGTAGGCCTGTCAGTTTCATGGTAATAGTTTATCTTCAGTGACGATCCTAGTATAGTGTCATGAGAATTATGACATGGTATTTCTAAGATGGTATATGAAGAGCTTGATAGCGAGACGAATTAAGTGTCTTTTTTATTCTAAAGAAAGTCAATGATTAGATAGAGTAAAATAAAAACCTTTCCAACGATACTTCACTTGTTACATAATAAGAAACATTCTTGAAGATAATATGACTAAAATGTTTTACTATTTTTCTTCTGTTTTTCGCAGCTTTAACTGAAAATATCTGAAATTAACACGAATGTAGCTAATTCATTTTGCGACCTAACTCTTCATATTATGTCAATACAAATAACATATTTTTTTTTTCAAACTGAATCGAAGCGGCTTCATGAAACCTCAATATACGTGACTATTCTCCGCTGACGAACATCAAGGGTTCACGAAAACCTCTTCGCACGGACGAAGGGAACCTACTATACGCACTTTGCTTTATAGGTGGCGCTAGACTCGCTGCCCCAGAGCAAAATTCGTGCCCGGCAACATGTAATAACCCAATACTACAGAGATGTTAGGAAAATCTCTTTGCCCAATACTCGTAGTGCCCATAGCTTACCGATATCGGTGGAACTTTCAGATGATATTCCACGTATAGTTTACGCGACACAACTTTGATTCTTTGAATGCTTGATAAGAAAACAAACTTGTACTCAGATAAATTCGAGATCGACGTATAATGGAACAAATTGATTATTTCCACGTTTTTATCCATGGATCATTAATTCTATGGTAGTATGTTATTGGTAGGATATGCTAGATATTTGACATTGCGTTGAAAGGTACCTAGAAGTGGTAATGTAAATGAATGCACAGATAAATCAATATTAGGCTACCATGTACATTTTTAGTTTGAAAATTTTCATTTTCTCATGTTTTGACTTCAACTACTTGAGGTGGCATATTTTTCGTTATCCCATTTATTTATTTGTATAGATACGGCAATTAGTTTTTTTGTTTTTTTTTTGCAAAAACTCTTCTTTTCAAATCGCGAACAGATTAAAGAAGAACCATCGACTACGTGAATGAAATCTGCGAGACACTTTTAACGCAGAATGTTAAATACAAAGGGAAAATAAAGAAACAATAAACAAAACAGTTAAGTAAATTGGATAATAGAGACAAGCAAAGACAAGGATGTAGGAAAGGACCATCTTTAAGAATGTGCTTAATTTATCTCAGAAAAGGCTTGTTTGAAGCTTACAATAAGCTTGTGGTGTTACACTTTATACCATTGAAATTAGTTGATACACTTGTGTTGATATTTCATGTCGTATACAGAGGATGAAGAAGAGGAGAGAACATGTATGTCAAATTCATTCCCTAAATGCTGGCCCCGATTAGGGAACGAGACGCATCAACAATAGAATTATGTCCAATATAATATAAATATATTATATATATTATATTATATTATATATATTATATATATTATATATATTCTGCTGCCCGATTGTTAACTTTTACTAATAAGTTTGATTCCATGTCACCAGTTCTCCGTTCCTTACATTGGTTACCTGTAGAAAAAAGGATTATTTTCAAGATTCTGTTATTAGTACATCATTCAGTTCATTCTTTTTCCCCAATATACATAAGTAATTCTGTTCAAAAATACAATCCGACACGAAGGCTACGTTCATCATCAGATGCATTCTTACTCCAAACACCCAGAGTAAAACATGGGTATGGTGATCGTGCTTTTTCCGTTATGGGACCAAAATTGTGGAATCAGTTACCTCTTCAGTTAAGGGAACTGTCATCTACAGAGTCATTCAAATCCAAACTTAAAACTTATCTGTTCCTTTCATACTGAGGACTGTAATTGCTGTATGTCATTAATATTGGATTAATATTGTATTTTTAATTGATATATGTTGTATTCTTTATTTGGTATATATATTTGCTTTTGTTTACCATTTTTTTCTTTGTTGAAATGTTTGAATATGTATATGCATGTAAATATATGATATTTTTTCATTTTTGAAGCGCCATGAGCACTGAAAAGTGGACCTGTGCGCTATACAAGTAGCCACTATTATTATTATTATATATATATATATATATATATATATATATATATATAAAATACATATTATATTGCATTATATTATATATTATATATATATATTATATATATATATTAATATTATATTATATTATATTATACATATATATAATATAATATATATATATATATATATATATATATATATATATATATATATATATATATATATATATATATATATATATATATGTATACATATATGTATATATATATATATGACATAGATATCAAGTGGCAAGAGTCATATGTCGTATTGTGTACATTGTAACATGAGCTACATTTTTTCCTTGTTTCGGGACCTCCTTATGAGGACTCGTGCTATCGAATGCACGAACATCACTGTACTAATGGTGGCACTAACATGTCTCTGGCCAGAATGAAAAGTAAACAGTTCAGACAAAGTTGGTGCCTTTTAAGCCATCCGTCTTTGTCATTCTTACGCTCAATATTTGCCGAAATATATTTTCCTTTCACTCTCGCAAAACGTTACGCGCGGTTACCATGGTTACGTCGTTCAGCGTGTTTGCCCTTCCCTCTTGGCCCTTGTAGGCGTTCTATGACTGGCATTACCACACTCCGGCAAACACACCAAAATCCCTCACAAGTTCTCTCTTTCCCTCTCCCTCTCTCCCTCCAACGTGCAGATACGCGCATAATACCGTGTATGATGATCATTGTTATTCATTTTGTGCGGTCGAAATATCATAATTCTCTCTACATTCTTGCCGTATCTCTGTTTTGTTTGTTTGTTTGCATGGTCGGTTGTTTGAGATGCGTTCAAGGACGTTGGCAAACACTGATTTTTTTTTCCCCCTAAGTATTCTGCTCTGCTGTTGGCCGTGCCTTTCTCGAATTAATTCCAGTTGATGTTGATAATAATTTGTCGCACGTTAAAGAGACTTAAAGAATGAAAACAATTTATGAGAACGCTTGGAAGTAAGGCTCTAACCTAGAACTCAAGGTGTGCTAAGCTGGTGGTCGTTGGTTTCCTACCAGGCTTGTGTTAACAGTATAGATACAACATTGAAATTTGACACGAGATCAGAGACCTGGCGGCATTTGATGGGCGAGAGCAATCTGTCGGATATGCTTCCTTGTTTAGTGATGATGTAAGGTTCTTCGCATCGAACACTCAGTACGGAGAGAAAATGGATGTATAGCGCATCATATTGAGTATGATTCAAAACTGTGGCGTTCGAAAGCAAACGTTATCTCAACATGAGCCTTTTTATTTATACAGCAAGGTAAGTGTTTCGTTGTCTTATGCTGCAAAGGTCAATCGTCGTCGGGTTTTTGGTTGAAATGAGCAGTACTGTATTCAAATGAGAATCAGAATACAAGGAATAAGAAGCCATCTAACATTTTGTTACATGTATGTGTGTGCGTGTGTGAGTGTGTTACTTTGTGAAGTAATGTAACAAAATACATCTGTTTGAAATCCTTTCCAGCGAGTGTATTCTGTATGATACTTGTTACTCTTTCCTCATGAAAAAAAAAAAAACACCCCAGATAGGCCTACATACTTGTATATAGGCCCACATAAAGAAATAAACATCATGATGGGCAAATTATTTTCAATTGACGGGAACTTGTTTGGATTGTAAAATCATCGAGAGCGTATAATTCGTGACCCATTCAGAAACAGCTCAGTGACCAGCATCAGCTGACCTCTTACATAAGATGTAAGAATAGATCGGTATCATTTCCTCGTTTGGTTGGTAGATCTTTCCTTGACTAGTGTCTTGTGTGTGGTTTGTCTGTTTTTGAATTGTAGTTGCCATTATTTCCTGTCAGGTATATAACAGAAGCCATATATACTCATATGTATATTACTATCATCCGTTACAGCAGGTCGAGGTGTAGACGTTGACAGAAGGGAGTGAATCTACAAGCAGGCATGCCGTCGCCACGATTTGCGTGATTCGTCGTGTTATAAAAATAAAAGGGAACGCCCGTTCACCGAAATAATCGATGAGGCTTTTGTGCTATAGGTGCTCCAGGATCACTGTTCGGCCAAGCGAGCTTCACAATGAAGTTCAGTTTATAGCTCAATTCAAGACAGATTTAGCAAGGATCATGCTCATGCTCCGATGCCTATTGATTGTGTCCACTCCGGCTATTTTACATCTGCCAAGTTTTCGCCCAACGCGTACGCATTTCTCCAGGTGGCTTTTTCGTGCGAGATGCGATCACGAGACAACTACAAATCTGGAGTCGGAGCTCATGGACTGAAGTGAATTCGGAACAGGGAGCTTTCTTTCCATCTCCCTGGTCGGACGTTGCACCGTTCCCGGACAAACACAGGAGGAAACGATGACCGATAACCATGGCAAGAAGGTAAGCATGCTGTGTTATCCTTGTGTGATTAATTTCCGCATTGTACATAGATTAAGTCACAAAAAAATTAGAAAAAAGCCTCGATCAGATATCAAGGATATCGCGCTCATAATCAGAGCACGACAAGATTTTAAATGATAGCTATACCACAACCAATGTATGTCTTGAAAATGGAATATCGTTATCGCAGAATTATTGGGTAATTATTGTTGGCCTACACTTGGTCTTTATGAACAACAAATCGACAAATGAAAATGATCTATAAGCATGATAAGAGTCGAGTCAAAAGCAAGCCTTGGGCCCTCTACTGACTTTGCGCCTTCACGTTTGTGTGGAGATGATATTTTACGACAAATTCTGGATCTGGATCTGGATCTGGATCTGGATCTGGATCAATACGTTGCCGGACCGGGTGGTAGAGTGCAGCGCATTCTGAAAAGAAAATAATCTATCCTATAAATACAAGCGGTGAGGAAATGCACGAAGGCGAGTTTAGAATTCTGTTGATCCATGAAATATTGATTAATCATGGATAAACCCCAAGTTAAGCCCATCTAGACGATATGCAGCTATAGGAAGAGACATGCCACTGCATGAGACCGTTTTTTTTTTGTTTTTTTTTTTTGGTAGTGATTCGAGCTAGCGTCGTGAAAAACGCGATCTTGGTTTTCGTGATGGAGGACGAGGTGACTCAAAGGCCGAGTTGCCCCATAGGCCGAGTTTGCACGTGTATCTCTACGTTATAGCTCAGACTGTACTACAACATGTACACATCAGGCAATTACACCTCGTACCTGGGACCTCGTGTATAGAGACGCAACAATTAAATTAAAATTGTCAGCAAATCATTTCATGAAATGGGCCTCCGGCGTCCAGCGAAAGTTATGACGCCGCTGTGCCCTCTTTGATATACCCATGTAGATAGATGAATATCTAGTATGGGCCAAAGGAGAAAGCTATACATACATGTAATATCATACCATGGTTTTTGTTGTTGTTTTTGAAAATGCCAGAACGTCACATGCGTACTGTTAGCGATTATTGACCAGAATTATATTTTCATCGACATTTCGTATTGAAGAAGAACTTTGAAAAGCGGAATTTTATATTCCCTTTTCCCTTTCTTATCTATGGGACATATACCCATTCCTGGAAGTAATGTTAGTGTGAGTTTCAGTCACATCCGGTTGCCGTACACAGTAGTTGATCTCTCTCTCGGGTCCTTAATTACGCTCTAGATTGTTTTTTCACGTGAGCCCTTTCACGTTCACAAAAGAAATCGCGCAACTTTGTAACGAGCAGTACATCACTGATCCCAAACACGTTTACTTTTTCTAGCAAGTCCGCCCTCCCTCGCCGAAATCCAGCAAGGTTTACATTGTTTTCATTGAGTTAGGGAGCATACTGTAGTTGACCCAAAAATCTTACCATTTTTAAAATGGCTATATGCCCGCAGAACCGGAAGTCGTTATCAGGTTCAGGTGGTGTCTAACTCGCACGGCTCATTGATAGACCAGAACGAAGCATCATATACAAGCAGCCCGTGCGCCTTGTAAGCAGGAAGGTGGCTCCCTGTTGTAAGAGAGCAAAGCAGATTCAGTTGAGTATTGTACAACGTGTTGTCAAAAGATCTAAGCTCAAGACTAAACCACGCGGGCTTATTTTAGTAACAAAAGTGTGTAGCCAAAATGTGGCAGAAAAAAAAAGATAGACCAGCAAGAGAGCATGTACTGTATACAAGTTCTACCATGATATAAATACATAATGTTATACATATTATACATAATTATATCATTATGCATATATATATATATATATATATATATATATATATATATATATATATATATATATATATATATATATATATATATATACATACATATATATATATATATATATATATATATATATATATATATATATACTGCCCGTGTGTGTGTGATAATGTAATATCATGCAAAATTTGATATTCTATACACATGATTTCAATAAACAAACTGATTTTCACAATGAGAATTAATTCTGATGTCACAAAGGAAAATTATAGGAATGAATCTATAAGGAATATCATGGTCAAGACCCAGATGTAGCAGTGGTAGAACAACGTCTTTGGTAAGTGAAGTGTAACTCTGCATTATTTTTGTTTTCTCGATATCCTGAACCTACGTCAATGAGTATGTCTGGTCTCCTGTTGTAAAATGAGATATTCCAAATATTTGTCCGACAATCGTGACATTCCAAGACAAAGTCAATATATTGATTCGGTTTTATCACGCCATTTTCTACCTTTTGATGACACGGCTGTTTGCGATGTATAATGTCCTCGCATGCACAAGAACAGAGGTTTCCATAACAAATATTGACCCTTTGAATAATATTATGCTCCAGTCATTCAACATTCTTGAAATATCCAGTGCACGTGCGTGATATGTAGAACCCTTTATTCGCCCTCATTAACGAAACATGGGGTATATTTTGTAAGAATACAGTCACTATAATAATATAGCAGCTCTTTCCCAAAATTACGTGGTCTTTAGCAACAGACATCTTGTTGGTTCATGACTGGAACACCAATAATAATATATCTTCAGGCATGATGTCCGTCCATTATTAACTGAATAACCCAGCACATGCACTATGCGTTATATGGTCAGATGGTATGTGCACAGTCTGGCGCTCCACCCCCCCCCCCCCTTCTGTCACTCTTTTTCTCGCAACAATGTTTACTCAAACCTGCAGCAAAGGAGGTTGTACTATATATTTGTGGATGATACCTCCTTGTTTGTATACTAGGGTAGGATGTAATGAGTGTTTTCACCATGTATCACGAATAATGCAAATCAGAGAAGTCAACGAGGTTTTTAAACGCTTTTCAGGTTTGGTATATGATTAAAGGTATATACAAGTTACCTTTGGGAGCAGTGATTTTAGAAATGTTGGAATTATGACGTTTGATGCATATGGAGTAGGTCAGCTGTATCACAAAACATCCTACCATATAAAAATTTTGCAATAAAGCCTAAACTATTAGGAGATATTATACTATTGTTCCTACTAAACCATGACTGTAGATGGTTTAGTTTAGAAACAATATTCTATTGTAAGTATTGTTCACAATTTGTATATTTAACAATACCTAACATTGATTATTTTTCTTATACTGATTAACTTTTTTACACTGATTGTTTCTATCCCCATATAACTTACATTTCAGAACTATTTTGAAGCACTAAAGCTGGATTTTTGTTTCCTCTACAAATGGTAAATTACACCTTTAAGTGTGTGGGCGTGTGAGTGTGTGTGTGACATCTACTTATGTTTTCACATCTGTATCGAAGGAATAACTCGATCAAACATCTATACTGATAGATGAATAAGATGTGGAGTTATTCTGATCTATTCTACTCATAATCGCCATGTAAGGCGATTTGGAAAATCTGCTTCAACACTGACGTATGTCGGACATTGTATTCCAATCCCGAAATACCTTCGCAAACAAGGTGTGAATGAGTTTGCACTGTCGGGGCATTAATGTGTGAAGTGGTCCGAATCAATATCAATCCACATAATAACAAATAGTCTCGAGAAGTTTAGTACACGTATGACGTATATACATAGTTGAGGGTATAATAACCAGTATAGTATTTGGATAATAGTGTTCTATTTACGGTGTATGCAAAAGGTGAAATCATAGGCCTATACTCCTCCCGCCTCCAACATAGTCATGTTATGTAAAAGTGGAAAAATAAAAGCAATGAAATGCTGATCGTGGTAAAACAATATACCGCGCGTATTTCTATATCATTTTATCACTATCATTATTATTATTTGTTGGCAAGACTATGGCGTGATTATTTTGAAGTTAATTACGTCTCACGAAAATATTGGAATATCAAACTCTTCTGTGTCACGGCCTGCGTTCAGATTAGTATACCATAATTAGTTGCCCTTATGGGTAAACAGTTTACAAACATTAACCAGACTTGAAGATAAATTCAATGACTGTAGGTAGAGAAATGCACTGAAAACAATGTCTCTCGAAACGGATCGTCGTCGATAATGATTGACATGGTGTCAAGTCGAATGACCCAAACGCCCTATTTCTTGTTTTGAGCTTCAGAGTATCCCAAGTCATGAAAACATTTTTCCCCTTGACATTCAGCTTACTCTCAATTCCCCAATTGTCATATCAAACGTATCGTTTGCTCTTATTTTTAATTGACTGTGATTAGAGGATTTTGCATGCTGCTGCATGTAGCCAGTATAAATAGCTTCATGATGGATTTATAATTGTCTTCAATTATAAATACTTGTAGACAGATTTACAGATAGATATAGATAGATAGATTGTTAGATGGAGAGAGAATGAGATTGATATAGATAGATAGAAAGAAAGATAGATAAATAGATAAATAGATAGATAGATAGATTGATTGATTAATTAATTGATTGATAGATAGACAAATAGAGAGAGAAAAAATGAGATAGACAGATAGATATACAGATGTATAGATAGATAGATAGATAGTTAGATAGATAGATAGATAGATAGACAGACAGATACATTGTACTTATAGTAGACAGACAGACAGATATGTAGAAACATGTCAATACCTATATAGATTGGCAGGTGGAGGATGGATGTATATGTAGTGAAAATATTTTTTCTATAGTGTTATATGTTTTCAGCTGCAACTATACATTCATCAAGTTTCTAAGTACAGTATTCATTCCTCATTTCTGCTGTCTCGTAAAGAGTAACGCTTGCATAGATTCATTTCTATTTGAGTCTTAAGGAGTGCATTGGTCCGGAAAATATGAATCATATTTTTGTTTAGAATTGTAGTTGACAGATGACTGGCCGTTTTGATATTGCTGACGGAAATCAATTTCATTTCCAAGAGAAACATCAACCTGGGGAGGCGCATTTACTCCAGAAAGCAGTCGAAACATCTACCTCTTTATTGGGTCATATTCATAATTTTCATGGTGATTTTGGCGAACATAATCAGGTTGGCATCACTACAGAAAACCTTACGCTCATCCGTATCGGTATAGGCAAGAAGCGGTTTGGAAGTTTACATGGTTCTTACATTATTGTGTTCTACACAGGTCATACGCCAATCGATGAGCCGAGGAAAACTTGCTATCAATTACTCTTATTGTGCTGCTACTTCGATGTGGTCGGGAATGGGAAATTAGACGAGAATGATAATGTGTTCACTATGAAGACCTTGTAAACACAAAGCGCTCTCAACTGAGCTGTATGATCGAATGGCGGCCCGCCAAAATAGATTAAAAGGTGTTGATTGTTTTCACACCTTTTCAGAATTTGTGAGCAGATGTGCCGTATGGTTCGACATCTCAATATAACATTATCTAATATCATTTCTACATTTGTTTAGTTTATAGTTAGTTATTTGTTTATTCATATGTTCATAGTTATGAGTGTGTGCTTGTGTGTGGAATGAAAACTTACTAAACCAATTCATCACATACTGATAAACCACACTGTGACCATACTTGATAGCAAACACATTAGTGTCGGATTTGCCCATCGTCTTATTATTGAGCGCTTGATAACTCCATCTCATCATCTGCATTCATCAAAATAATGGTGTGATGTCGACCTTTATTTGAGTGGTAGCTAGAGGCTCTTCTTTGAGAATCATTCTACCGAGGAAGTATGGAATAGGCAAATTGCTGGCTCACTTTCAGTTGAATTGACGCCCTTCTGCATGACTCGATCCATAGTCACCGTCATTCCACCAGTTAAAGGGATGGCACAGTTTCAGTTGAGATGGGGTTTCAGGTGTCCAACTTTTTGATGATGATTTGTTTTTTTTTTTTTTTTAGATAATGAGAAACCTCTTATGAAATATGAAAGAGCATATAATTCTAAGAGGAATTCAAAGTTTATTTGCTGAAAATTGGTTGTGAAATGGCTGAGATACCCCCAAAACAAAGCAATCCTAATAAAAGGTGGGATCCACCAGTCCTTTTTAAAAGATCGCTTTTGTTTTTGGATATCTCGGCTATTTTAAACCCGATTTTCCTCAATTAAACTTTGAATTCGTCTTAGAATATTGTATGCTCTTCATCATTTCATAAAGTGGTGTCTAAGTGCCTCGCCAAAAGTTAAAAGCTGAACCTTCACCTCAATCAATACTACAGTACCATCCCTTTAAGATAAACACCTCCCTATTTTCACTTCACCTACAGAGACGAAAATAGATTATGATTATTATTGTAATGTAATCGGTCAAAATGAGATGAACTTTGAAGGACGCCCCTTCTCGCTCCTAAATGGCGCAATGTGACCCCACCAGAGATCCACATTTATGCTCAAATTATAATCGCAAATGTCGATAACAGACGATACTGTGCGGAAACTTGAAGCACCTGCCACATAGATCTATAAACTCTCACAACCAACACCACCACCACTGCATCAGCCATGTGGAAGTATTTGCTGGAACAGAATCGATCTGTTATACCCTCCGGTATCTCTAAGATATAATATATACAGGAAAAAGTTGAATATTTTGAATGTTTTTGTTGTTGTTGTCACTATGTTTGCACTTGGCCTGCACGTCATATCCCAGAGTTCACATGACCACGGGTTTCTCTCCCCCCCCCCCTCCCTCCCAAACGGGGATCTACCATTTACAACTCAAAACCTGATAGGCAAGAATATAATAGGCTAATATTAGATGGTTGATTCACGACGTTGTGTTTACTTGCCACTCGAGGCAACAAGCGACGGTATACATCCTGGAGTGCTCTAATCGTTAAGTGGACAACAGAAATCGGGGTGGAGGTGACAAACAAAATATTTTCGTCGCTGCTCGGCCAGACCAAATTTATTTTCTGTCATCACGAAGTTAGTCTGGATCCACGCAGTTGGATGAAAGTCGCCAAATCGTGTTTGTCATCCGTCGCCGTTTTTTTTTTTTTTTTCGCTGCTACTTTTCGTGAATTTTGGGATATTTTTTCGGCTGTGGGCTTCGCAATGGGCGTGGCTGACAATTTCCATCACTATTCGTAAACGAGGAGATGAGAGTCTGCAATGTGTCCAACACGCGATGCGAGGATAGCGCAGAATGGATTTGTGATACTGTTGATGCGTGGAGCTTCAGGGTTGAAGACAGTGTGATTTTGAAAGCATTCAGTATTTGGCAACGTCCCAATCGGTCATCATCTTTGGGGAGAAGGAAAGGACGCTCAATCTTCTTGTCTTGCGTGGTTGTCTGGTATATACCATTCTGAATCTTAGAGCAATTGAAACCAAGGAGCAAACTTTTTATCTGTGTCTTTGATGGATAATTTGGCATGGTTTGTTTGAAGATATACGAATTAATGTACTTTTTCCTCAGTTTGACTTATGGTATCGCTTACGAAGTATTCAATAACGTCTCCAGCGGTGGACCAGCGTCCTTGGATTACCCCCCGACGTAAAACTCTCGCCACCCCTCAATGAGAAGAGCTAAACATAGGTTATACTATAACACTTTTCTCGACCCAGTATACTAGTACATTCTTCTTCTTCCTCGTACGTCATCACATGGGTTACCTTCACCCGCTGAATTACGAGGCTCCACGTCCCCGGTGCCGAACATTGAGCACATGAATTACTCAGCACTGGTTACGAACCTCTCCAATAACAAGAATGTTTGTGCCTCATTGGTCGCCCTCAACCGATCGCGATCGGTAGAAAAACTCACTTCGCATCAAAACGAGGGGAAAAACAGCGATTGTCGCACTCAACGTCTGTTCCCAGGGAACTGATTCATACTCTGGGACAATTATAAGTAATCGTCATTTTGTTCTGAGTCTCTGCGCAGATCCACTTGTTGATTAAGCTGTGAGAACAGCAACTTCGTGCGACTGACTCGCTTTTTAGAGTGTTCAGGGCAGTGGATTTCCTCTAGGACGGTCAGACTATCGCATGGCATGATTTTAATAAGAACCCTTTTCATGCGGTACTAAGGCAAAAAAGCTTATGCCTGAAAAGGAATCTGATGCTGTGGGATAATACTCCCGTATAGACGCCTCGGTTCTGCAGCTTCGATTCCATTGTCCCGTGCAGCCATGCCGTGAACCTAGGAGTCTCCGAGTCCAGGTCATTTTTGTTTTCTTCAGACTAGCAATAGAGAAGGCTTAAAGCGACCCTTACAATCAACACGGCTTCTCTGACCATGGGAACCAGACCGCAGTGGGCTGAACGAGAATTTCCAATATACTGCGGACTCAAACTATAAGCGAAGAATTAATGGACTAATCATGTTTCACTGTGGATGATTTGTGTTCTCGCCTTGCATGTTGAAATCAACGGAACTATAGATTGTCATCCTGAAACCACATTCATTACCCTGTCTCGTCCGGTGTATTTTCAAGCTGCTGACTTAAGATGGTGATTTAATCGTGAAGTCATGGAGGATTTGGCGAGTCAGTTTCGGAGGATTGCCCGGAAGTCAAGGGGAGCGAGAGAAGTTGGAGACCTGAAAGAAATAGTTCGGGTAAATACTCCATCCTAACATGTATTTTTTTCTCTCTCTTGCTCATCACATTTCAGAGCCATGAATGACTCAGTGGGAGCATATATACTGGTTTTCTCACATTGTCAACAATATTCCACATTTAGTCAGGCGAAAAATGTTATGAGCAATGATTATTGTGTCGTACAATAGTTCCAAGTGTCGTGAATGAAGACATTGAATGCAGCTCATGAAAAATTCACGTAACAAAGAGAGCAATGAGAGTCTGTGGGAAACGTATAACACGTCGGGTGTTTTTAATATCAAACCATGGAGCTACAATGGTTTTAAACACCAACGAGGAAGTGATACCACTCGCCAGTATTTTATACAATGAGTATATGACTAGTCGTTATTGCCAATGACTCGAAACCTTATACTACGTCATTTGTTGCTGTCCCACCTCCCTGGTGAAACCACCGAACTTTAGTTCGGTGGGTGAAACGCTCCTTAGTAGCCTTTACTGTCCGGATGGAAATATCTGTCTGGGGTTTTCTGTCTTTCTCTACTGAGTGTCTGTCTTTGTACGTACATGGCGTGTGTTGTATGTCTGTGTGTATGTTATAAATAATTTATAGTAATATATATATATATATATATATATATATATATATATATATATATATATATATATATATATATATAATATATATAATATATTGTTTGTAGGCCCTATATTGTATTGGTTAGGCATATACACGTAGTTGTGTGTGTGATGAATGATATATGCGTGTGAAAAGAACGGGTGTCGTGCAGTGATCATTGCACGGCAATGCCGACTCATTACTGTCGCGTGAGATCGTATGGATGATTGATTCGAACTCTCCGAACTCGAGTAGGACTCGAGACATTATTCTTCACGAGGAATGTGATCGGATTTTCACAGCAGCAGCAGTGATTGAAAGGTGTACGTCGCACGTACATGCGGCAAACCATGACAGCTCAGGGAGATATATGCCTACATAAATAGATATAGATAGATAGACACAAAGATAGATAGATAGATAGATAGATAGATAGATAGATAGATAGATAGATAGATAGATATATAGATAGATATATAGATAGATAGATAGATGAATGATAGACAGGCAGACAGACAGACAGACAAATAGAAAGAAAGAAAGATAGATAGACAGATAGATAGATATATTTCATTTCATTTATTTCCACTGGGTAGATAAAAAGACATACAAATATTACATGAGCGCAACTTACATCATGCAAGATGCAATGCAATAAATAATAACGTGGGGGAATCAACAATAGGCCATAAAGGCCTTTCAAAGGCTGATCCCTGACAATTAAAAATGGTATCATTATTAATTACTATCACAGAACAAAACATTACAGAATACATTGGACTATACAGATGACAAAACATTACAATAAACAAGTGATTAGGCGAGCAATATATTATCTAACTCATTCATTAGTGTGTCAAACGAGATTACTGAATCAAAAGAAATTGTTTATACTTTCTTTTAAATGACGAAAGACTAATGGTACTTTTAATGTTGTCTGGTAAGTTATTCCGCAAAAGTGGGCCAGCATACCTTATAGTACGTCTAGAAGCATTGTATTTATAAAAAGGAATATATAACTTATTACTTTGACGAGTACTGTATACAACACGAGTATTGTTTTCAATGAAGCAGTTGTCTAAGAAATGTGCCAAGATATTGTTGATATAGGAATATACAGGTAACAAATTTATTAATTTCATACACAGAAAGCAATTTTTAAGCTTTTTTTAGATAGATAGATAGATAGATAGATGAATGATAGACAGGCAGAGAGACATACAGACAAATAGAAAGAAAGAAAGATAGATAGACAGATAGATAGATAGATATATAGATGAATAGATAGATGGATAGATAGATAGAGATAAATAAACAGATAGACAGATAGATAGATAGATAGAAAGATAGGTAGATAGAAAGATAGGTAGATAAAGAGATAGATAGATAGATAGATAGATAGAGGGGCGGAGGGTGGCAAAGAAGACCCGAGACGAGACAATTTTGTGACTTGTCGACGCTGAATATTTACGTAACTGTCATTAATTGTCAGAGTAGTTGCTATGATTACACTCGAGCCAAACAGCTGTAGTTTCCAACGCTGTACTGGATAACGTTTGAGAATCTCCACCGGAGGATTTGATTAGTGACTCTGACGTTCTATACCCCATATTTTGCAGTGCGAGTTTGTTTTGATTTTGCAGGGACATCATAATAGTTTGTGTAGACCGCCCAAATCACCTTTATAAACAAGCT
The DNA here is from genome assembly GCF_964275005.1 of Diadema setosum. Lineage (NCBI taxonomy): Eukaryota > Metazoa > Echinodermata > Echinoidea > Diadematoida > Diadematidae > Diadema > Diadema setosum. The sequence goes on from NC_092685.1 coordinate 47,832,962, forward strand.
AAAGCGATGCATTCTTTTCCTTTTGGATGATCTATTTGGCAGCTATATTTGCCTTGAAAACATGATGACGTGCAAATTCATCGGATCATTTTGAAAAGATTATCAATTATTGCCAACGTTCTGATTGTCGCACGATTTATGGGAATGTAAACAATGTCCTTCCATGTTGTGTGGGTGTTCACAAATATTATTTCTATGTGGTAGTCTGTATTTTCTTTGCCATTATACACGTACATTTATTTTTGTCCCATGTTAGAAGTATTTCTCAAGTCTTGGTCTTTTTTCTTATTTGCTATTATTTACCTACGTAAGTGAGGCTATTTTGTCAGGTGCGCGCCTCGAAGCTATGTAGAGTTATGCTCGCCACAGTTTTACGATCGAAATTACAGCGGAGAGGTTGAACGTGAACTTCGCATAACAGATCAATACAAAATACGGGTAGATGGATGCGTCTATGTATCTTCTGCATAATCTTTAAGCTTGGCTAGGCAAGCTGTACGCAAAGATGTGGCTCCACGGCTATCGCAAGCACACATCATTAATTGGGGGATCTAACCTTGATGGAAGAGATATGCCCATCACTTATATTCCCTCGAATGTGTCAGAATGCAGCCTGTAGCGTCATCGTGGATCGATGAAATGCTAGAGAATCAGGTCGAAGCTATATAGGCTGCCCTACACACAGATTCAAACACACTCACACACACACACACACACACACACACACACACACACACACACACACGCACACACACATACACACACACACACACACACACACACACATATGTATATACGTGCGTGAATGAGTAAGTATAATTTATGTGTTTATCATAACTTGTAAAACTGGCAAAGTATCCGTGGTGTCAGTATCTTTAATATGGCGGTAAAACCAACATACGAGCATACGTAATCAAGGTTGGTGTACCAATGAAAACACACACACACGCACCCCTACACACACACACAAACACACACATGTACACACTTATACACACACATATATACGTGAGTCACGTGTATATAATGGGCCTGCATACAATGACATAGTACGTGTATATTCCTATTTCTTGATTTCTTGAAGTCTGTTTGATTAGCTGCGTCCTGAAATTAAATATTCTTATGTCTATTACTGATACTGTGTCATATGACAAAAGCAGCGCGATTTTCCGTATAGACTGGTTTTTGCTACCATTAAAGGCAATAACGACAATCGCCTGAATTGTAAAGCCGTCATAGCGGCTTTCAAACATAATTACAACAGCTACTATCATATTGCAACAAATTTAGATTTCCAAAATGATATTGTTTTGTTGCTGTAGATTTTAAATGACACAATGACAGTGAGTCTTTTATGGAGGATCTTGTCACAAGAAAATATCGCCGTCCACTTTAGCAACGAATAAATATCTATGTATGTATATGTTTTATCACCTGGCGGAAGAACAAACCTTTCAAATTTTACTAATTGCTTCTTGCGAGAGTGAATACCACGTTGATATTGCAGCCGAGCAATAAGAAGCAGTGAACCGCGAGCGGAGTGGAACAATAATCCAAGGTCTTGATCGTGGCTATATACTCTACTTTGTTTTGCGATGTGTCTTTTGTTTGAGGCCTAACTGAGTTGATTGTATGGGTGGAAGGACAGAGTAGAAACATGATTACTATCCCTGCTCTTCTGTCAACTTCTTCCTATTCAGGTACCATCTTCTATGTCCTCTCGTATTCGTCTCTGTTTAGTTATATCCCATTTCTGTTATCATCCTTGCTCAATCGTGTACTCGAAATTCAAGTTATTCATCCTTTTTTTGTTGTTGTTGTTCCTTCAGTAAAAAAAATAAAATAAAGACCTAGAAGATACATCATATCGCCCGAGGCCGTTATCCAGTCAAGCAATTAACACTGCCTATTGCGACGACGGTCTCCTCCACCTGTATCCTGAAACAAGATTGTATTGTTTTCTTGTCCTACACGTAATTTAAGTATACTTAGTCATAGTTTGATGAGAACGTTCATATTGATAAGTCATTATTCATTTGTACGGGTCAAGTGGCGGAGAAATAAAACAAACTGAAACGGAAACGGAAACAGAAGGAGCTTTAACCAAAGGGAGAAAGGGAGTTTTTGCTTCCTGCTTGATAGTCATTCAGCTTCATCATTTCCCTTGAAAATTATCTGTGATATTGATTCGCCTGTCATCAAAACAATAATAGGGAGCTTTAGATTTTAGACGCGCGGACGTTCAAAGAGACAAAAACACGATCTGAGCGTGCGCAGTAGCGCGGATCAAGTTACTGCGCACACTCAGATCATGTTTTTTTCTCTTTGAACGTCCGCGCGTCTAAAATCTAAAGCTCCCTATTGTCGTACGCAGGACGACATAATTGTTATAAGATCTTAAGTGAAAAAAAAAAATGCTTTACAGTTCGTTATGTATTGACAAAATCGTAATGCTTAAATACTGACACTTGTCATTTATTCTTTATTCATATCCTAGATTCGGAAGCAGTCCCGGATCCGAACCCTAGTCCTGGACCACATTAAGGAGGACGATATCCTTATAAAAGGTCGTGAGGAACTGCTCCTCGGAATCCGAGAACTGCGAAAGCATCTGGAATGGTTGCGCGGCAACAAACGCGCACGCCAAGAGGCGCGCCGAATCTACAGGTGGCGGACATTTTTCCTGAAGGTGACCGCTCTGGAAGCGTTCTGCATACACTCTACCGTACTAGTCCTAGTCTTGTTTGCATTGGTTCACATCTTCAGAGCCATCTCCATCATTCTCTTGCCCGAGTTGTTTCTGGAATGTTCCGCAGCGCATGCGTATGTCTACGCGCTTAACGGCACTCTTCATAGAGGCGCCCTTTATTCTGGAGGACAGGAGTTGGGACAGGACGCCACCAACCCCCTCTCAGGTATCCCTCTCTCCGCACTGCATCTTCGTTGGTTGCTCCTTCAAGGAAAACATCCCTGCGTGCCAATATACATGGAATGCTTCGACTTACCAACGTTAATATCACACCCATACCACGGACAACGATGACCAAAGCCATTACTTCCATGGAATTGCGAGGATTTCATAATTTGACGCCATCGAAACACGATAAAAAATTGTTCCATGGGAGCGACAGATTAAACTGAAAGTAATAAAAGGACGCATCTACTGTATAATATCCATTACGAGCATTTGGACTCACAGTCACTCATAGTTGGGGTACGTTTTATTTATTCATTTATTTATTAATTAGACTCGGGAATCTATCATAAATGTCGTTGCAATATGACTTGAATAGTCCAAGCCGGTTCGATAGAAGTTTAGAGTGCACAATACGTGTATAATGTGCTTTAAAATAGAAATAAGATACAGAGATAAAATACGGACGCTAGAGTACGCCGGATGCCGTTGTTACACTGTGGTGTTCTCTGGTAGATAAGCAAGCAAATTAACTTTTATTTTATCGCCAGATTGCTTTGCCGACGGATATTACCCAGCGCATCCTTGAAAACAAATGCAGTGCAAACATTCAAACTTGTTGCGCGCAGTCGAGATTTCCTTGTATCTAACTTTGCATGTTGTTTTCGTCATTTTCTCTGCGTTTGGTGTTTTTATGGATACACAATGTACTATAATGACAGAGATTATGTTCATTTTTCTTGATACGATCGAGGACAGAATGGGACAGTTGTTTCCAAGTACTATACTGCCTTATATAGGCTTTGCAAGGTCCTTTGAGGTCTAACAGTAACTAAGTAACAGACTCAGTTCTTTTTCTTCTCTAAACGTGTGTGTATGTGTGCGTGTGTTTTTGTATGTAGGCCTATGTATGTATGTGTGTGTGTGTAAGTTTGTGTGTAAAACTAAGCATTTGAGAGGGATGCTATTAATTTTTTTTAAAGATTTTTTTATTATAAAATTTCCTAAGAATTTTTTTTATTAGAAATTCGTGAACATTTTTGGGTACCCCAAGGAGGATGTCAATCAATGGGGAAGGTGGTGTGAGTTTAGGATCCACACAGATGAAATGTCTTTTGTTCGTGGAGTTACAGTGATCATGAACACATTTGGAAATTCGGTGAATTAGGTAGAGAGCTGGTGAGGTAGATGGGTCGGGAAGTTGAGGAAGGCAGGTGGGTGATTAGTGGATTGTTACGCAGAGGGCAAACTAGGGTGACGAATGTCGCTCAAGCACAGCAAACCAATTAAGAATCGAGGTTATTGGAAGTTCACGAAAGCCGACTTTTTAGTTCAAAATCACACCTACTGAGCAACTTGCAGCTTTTGAACGGTTAACATGTTTCTATTCATTTTGTAGCACATTATGTTACTACCTATACGGCTGTTCAAAATATAGTGTGGTCCAAATTCGTAAGATTAGTTCTGCAGATTAAGCTATATTTGTAGTGAGAAGCCACTTTTGGTCGTGCTGAGATAACTCACAAATGTCTTATTCATCTACGAAAAAATAGTCCTAAATATTTTGCTCAAAAAAATTAAAAAGAGGTTACCATTGAAGAGATCGATGAAAATGCAAGTAAACCAAGGTTACCTGAAATTTGCCGTTGATGAGGATGATCGATGAATAGACTGACTTGGTTACAATCAAATCCGCTTCGAGAGAACAAGAGGGTTGATAAGTAAAGATAACTATTACTCACAAGTCACAATTCATATTTCATATCGATCACTTGACAAGGACCGGTAATTGGTATTTATTTATTGTCAATGGTTCAAGAGTTTGTTTATAACTGGTTGGAAGGCAAATTTTATTTTCATTGATGTCAGTAATAGAATGTCAAGTTGTGATTTGTTTTTATTCTACGCTACAATGTATATCGTGCAAAAAAAAAAAAATCCAAAATTGTATTTTTTTCTACCACCTAATAACATTACCATTTTTAAAGCAAACTGAACCATGTAATCCTAAGAAAGCTGTTAATGTGCTGAGCACTGTACTGCCTGAAAACAAAACCATTGAGTTTGTAAAAGGAAGATAACATACATTAATTGTATCTATTGTTCTGAATGCCTGCGCTTACTAGTATTTCATTCAAGAGGGTTGTTTTAAAATCATTGCAACAACTTTGCAGTTGATATGGGCAACCCCTCTTTTTTCTGTTTTATCACCATTTCAATTTTCAAAGATGAATGTGGGCCTACCTGTGACAAAAAACGTTGCTATATATTGCCAAATATGCCTTCTAAGTAGTCTTTTGCTTTAACTCAAGATAATGATCGACTTCGTTGTTTTTATTTTAACAACAGCACATCGCTTTTAATTGCAATTCATTGTAAAGTGGCAAATAATGTATTGTAGCAACAGAGAGAACGAAATACAATGTTTTATACATTCATTTATTTTGTTTGCGTGTGCTTCTTTATTCAGCACTTAAAGGGTGTATACAGTTCTGGTCGAGATGAGGATTTAGCATTCAACGTTTTGCGAGATATTCAGAAACCACTCTATGAGATGTCAAAGAGCATGCAATTCTAAGTGGGTATCAAAAGTTTATTTGATGAAAATTGGTTTTGGAATGGCCGAGATATCCAAAAACAAGGTGAAACAAAGAGATATTAATAAAAGGCGTGGCCTGTCGCCTTTTATTATTATCACTTTTTTTGATATCTCAGCCATTTGAAACCAATTTTCATCAAATGAACGTTGAATCCTTCTTAAACTTACATGCTCTTTCATATTTCATAAGAGGCTTTTCATTATCTCACTTAGGAATGTTCAAAACATGAATCCCCACCTCAACCAGTACTGTACAGTCCCTTTAACGTTGGAACAATAAAGAGGGTCGCAGTGCTATGGCAGCAAAGGAAAGAGAGAAGGAGAAACAGAAGTAACAGGAGAGAGAAAGGGCAAAAGAGGAAAGCGAGATGTGATTGAGGATGGAGAGGGAGAGAGAGAGAGAGAATGGGGTCATAACAGTAATTGAGAGAAGGAAGCCGTAGACTGTAATTTGTTGTCGAAAATATGGTTTATTCCAACGCTCACCAATAGAGCTGCAATGTTTGACGACAATGCTATTTTTGGTCCTCTTTCAATCAAATCAACATCGTGTCTTTTCCGCTCTCAAGGACACACAGGTATAAAGTAGTCAACAATAAAACGATATTTCTCAAGTTGTGTGTTCTTATTTTTTCTAAAGCGGCTATCTCGCACAGAAAATGAATACACTGAAAGTCACCATGGCAAATTATTGATAAAACACAGGATACAGGCACACAGTAGATCTCCATGAGAAATGCTTGTAAAAGACAATATAGGTCTTACAATAAATGAAGCTGAAAGACAGCATATAGGCAGAGAATAAACTTAAAAAGAAAATACAAAATTTAACTCAACTTCTCACTACTCTCGAGGAAATAAAACTATTTTTGCTCTATGATCAGATGATCTTACATTATTTCCTAAACTTACAGTACATAATTTTAAATGCAGCGTAATGAATTATAGCGCATGTACTGAATAATTTAAATATTGTATGTCACATCCATTGGAAGGCGCAGGGACTAAAGTCTTGACAATGAATATTTTCTCGCACTGGATAGTAGACAATGCAAACACCAGGTTATGCGTGCCAGAGGCAGATAAATTTAGCAGCAGGCAGCCAGAAAGGTGGCAACGGTCGTGAGATGGGGTCATAGGTCAAGATTACAACATTCCAAGCTGTCAATTTCATGGGTAATTACCAAAGCAAACTCTTGAGGCAGACGTGCCGTCATCGAGTTCCAAATTCAGCTTTCTTGTCCTTCTCTGGATGCACACAGATTTGCACCTCTGTATAGTGGTTCAATCAATATTAAGTGGGCTCCCACTTTATATGTATATCTATCATTTCACTGACAGTGGTGACTACTGTTAATTCAGTTCTTTATTACACAAGCATAATATATGGTATAAGGTGTGACGATAATGGTGTATGGCTGAACGTGGGTACATTGCATGGTAAAGCACAGAGTGATTACCGAAAACTTCCCTTTCAGACCTCTTAATCACAAAATCAACGCAGTGGCGTGTAAGCAATGCACCAGCGATGGCAGTTACACCGTAGTATTCGAAATACCCCAAATAAAGACCATACACAGGGTGTACTCCCCTATAGTAAAATAAGGCTGGTTGCCGTGCCTTATTTAGTATTTTCTTGCGGATGATCTTCTGTAAACATTCTTTCTGCGTATACATTTCGTGTACAACGATTCAAAGAGCTTGTGCGCCTTTTGAGTTGATGGTGGTAAGCGCGCGTTTCCAAATTAAGCTATACTTTAATTCGGAACTAGGTTTTTGATTACGAAAAATTAAAAAGAAAAATCATGATTTTTCTATTATACCTTCCTAGCCTAGTCTACCCAGGTCATATCTTCCTATTCTAACCGGCCATATTTTTTTTTTTTGAGGAGTGCCTACTATACACAGCACAACTTCTTTGCCTACATAACTATTACGGAACATTTACATGAGTAAAGGAATATTATTCGAAAGCACTCCTTTTAATTGCAGGTGGTCGTTCACATCCATAATGCTTGTATGGTTCACAGTACGCATAAGCACACTCGCACAACAATGATTTATAGACTAACAAGTACACACTTACGTGTACAAAGAGTCTTCAACAGGATTGCATAACATTAAATTTCCAATTCAAACATTTAAATCTTGCTTTGTTGTTGCGGAACAAACGTAAATGTTTCCATGTTTGATATCATCCAGAAGCAGTGACACTATGAGCGGACCATTTATTAAAAAAAAAAAAACAACAACAACAAAGACGCTTGAAGCGTATGTAAAAATCAAATGATATTGTATATTGCTCAAAGTAATTCATTTCATTTACATAATAATTATTGTCAGAGCAGGGATGCACGCAGATTTTACAAGATAGAAACTACGAAAATATAAGTTAAACAGTACTATAGAAAAGTTGACTATTGCAAAGTATTCTGAATGAAAAGACACATCAAGTTATACACAAAATAAGACACTCATTCACACACATTTTGTGACACATTCATATCGACAACCAGTCATATGAGCCTATTTAAAAGACGGAAACTCTTCCTTTGAAAGCATACCAATTAATATTTGATATACATGTATTCTATATTTCTTTTTACTCGCGAAATATAAATAAACACTATTTGTTCCAAGACCTTTTAAGAACTTAACTACAAGATACTTGTAGTAATATCTATGGAAGTACTCTTCGGGGTCTAAAAAGTGCTGTGGCTTCGTTTTCGGCGAGGTTTGCAAAATGTCGCCAAAAAAGTTTTTCGTTAGATTTACAAAAGATCTACAGCTCTATCCTCATGGAGAGCCCCAAACTGCAACTCCCAATCAATACTACCCAGCATTGTTTCTCAGCGTTTACGTTTCGACAAAAAATAATAATAATAATAATAAATAAATAAACTGCGTCAATTTTCCCACTCCTAATCACAAGTTGCAAACAAAATGCATTCTGTACTTGGCTTTGAATCCACGTTTTTACGACAAAGAACACGAACGCAGTGTGTATAACCCGCGGTGAAATGGTTCTCCCCAAGTAGGCCTACTCCTAACAGGACCGCATTGAAGCATGGAGGTACAATTTGTACCTCCATGACTGAAGACGAATGGGTGATGTTCGCTATTCCGAAAGTTCGTCAATCCCAAAATGTAGAGGGTTCGTTAATCTAAACATTATGTGACGTGTGGGGATTTTCTGAAGATTCATTATTCCGAAGGTTCGTTAATACGACAATGAAATAGGATTCGTTATTCCGAATGGTTGCTAATCTGAAAATAAACTAAGGTCCGTCAATCTGAAAACAAAAGGAAGATGCAAACATTCAAAACAACAAACCTTATTTCGTTTTTGGATTACCGATCTATATTTCGTTTTGGGATTAATGATATAAGTGAACCTTATGAAAAACGTACCTTCGGAATGAAGAAATGCAAACCAAATCAAAGTGCAGCTGAATGGGTTAACAAAGCATCTTGACAGATAGAAAATGAAAACAATCAAACGAATTGCTGAAGGCAAGGAAGTATTTCTCTTTTGAGGCCATTTGCGTGTCAGTTTGTTTTGGGTGGTACATCTGGAAAACGCCAAAAAAAAAAAATGATTTCTGTTCCTGCTTAGTGAGAAAAGGGGAAACTCTATAATGTTCATAATATTCTCGTTTCCCTCCTCATGCTCCTATACATATAATTCAATCGTTGAGTAAACAACCTTTAATCGGGTGGTCGGATAATGTGTGAATGTGTACTGATAAGAATCTGTTTTATCAGAGTTGTGTTGGGCTACCCATCATGATAATATGAGCCAGGATATATTTTATTAATCGAAACAAACTAACAAAACTGAATTGAGGATTTATAGCTTAGCACTGCTTTCCGCCTTCGTTGTATCTTCCCTCCGTCTTCTTAAGCCACATTATGGAAATGTTTTACTTTGTGAACGTAGATTGTTCTAAAACCAATAAGATACTAGAGTACTTACATTCAGCCTGCTATGTACTGACATTCAGCCTGCTATGTATTTACAGCCTTGAATTCTATTATCTATCGAATTAAATAAAATTTTGTCTAAATTACGAATTTTTCTGACAAATGAAATAATCTATTAATCGACTGACCACCACTCGCTGTTCTAATAAACCTGAATGAAATCAGATGACTGTATATTCTATTGAAAACATATTGCCTGAGTTTCATACAATTACGTTAGAAGTGTAACCCTGAATACCAACAGCAAATCGAAAGTTTTTCGATTTCTCTATAATGTCTCCACTTCTCAATATTGAGTAAATATGTGACATGCACTAAACCATCACACTTCAATTAAGATTGACACGTGGGAAACAGCACATTACAAATATAGTTAAATCCATAATTTTATCTCATTCATATGTGGCACTATGAAGGCGTCAAAATCATAACGGCAATGATTTTTGCAACATTTCCCCTCATATATCGTAAAAGTGACGCTTTGAAGCATTCCTTCTGCGCCAAAGCCTCGCAACTGCGCTCAGAGAAATGTGTAAAACGTTCTGAAGAAAAGATCTGCGGTGAGTTTATTAAAAAAAACAAAACAAAAAAAGCCCCAACTTTATCTTTGAGCATGTGAATGTCTGATATTCCACTGAAAATATAACACAGGTCAATAAGGTGTTATTGATGTAGCTCACTATATCCCTTTTACCTCAAATCCTGCGTTGCATGAGTTGATAATCCCACCAATATGATCAAGTTACTTTCCCGTTTCCATGGTTTCAGAGGGTAAAAATGAAAGGTACGGACACGGCCAATCAGGAAATTCTCTCATGTCTCCGAAACTGCCCTGCTCTCACTTTGTGCGAAATCATTGCAACTGCAAGTGCAGGTACGACAAAATATGAAGAATGTCATCCTCACAAACGAAAGTACTTGATTTATGGTACATTGTACATTATTGATCACACATTTCAACATGATCGCTTTCCTCTTCGTCGCATTTTCACGCTTCGCCTGAAGCAGTCATAGGATGAGATAAGAATCGTGCATCAGCTGACATCATCAGAATGATTGAAAAAATAGAATATTCTGAATAAAATTAATCAAATTTCCTTAAAAAAACAACACACATTTGCAAATCCACACTAAACCCTGCGAACATTTTTCTGGAACATCATCGTGTTTCTCCGACGAGTTGTGACTGAATATGAAATACTCGTAATGATCCTTCTGTGTTCCGATGAATCTTCGATAGAGTATTTGAGTTGGAACTCCGTACCAAGGCACTAAAGGAATATGAAGAAAAAAAAACTGAGGCACTTTCAATGTTTTGGCTCAAGACAAAAATGAACGCACTTGCCCTGCTACGTCCGATCCGTCTTGCATATCACTGAGAATCCTTCGTCATGACATGGCTGTATCTGGCCGGAGAAAATATAAGAAATCTGAACTTGGTCTTTTCTCGTAGACATTTTGAAGTTCCAATATACATCCATTAGGCCTACAGCACATCTGTGTTTCTGATATCAATGATGTAGATCGCTCTGCAGCCGACACATTTCCTTTGCTCATAATGATGAATACACTTTGTTGTACTGTTGCACACCCCGCGAATTTTTGAAGGCAGCGTACTGCCTGGGGTATTCAATGCTACCGTGCGGCCTTCTCCTCGACTGCGATCTCCTCGGGTGGGTTGATGTTGAACTGCTGGGAACCCCGCTCGTTGTCGCACTCGAGGACGAGCAGCCTCTTCTCGTTGCTGTCGTGGTCCATGCACAGGTTGCTATTGCTCAGCTGTATTCTCTGGTTATCCTGGCATGACAAAAATGACACGAAAGATTCAGATCATTAATAATGATAATGGTAACAATAATAATAACAATATCAATTACAATATTGATACTATACAACTGCAACAACAACAACAAACACTACTGCTACTACTTCTACTACTAATAATGGTGATAGTAGTTGTTGTAGAAGTAGTAGTAGTACACGTAGTAGTAGTAGTAGTAGTAATTATAATAATAATAATAATAATAATAATAATAATATCAATATTCTAATTATAATCACAACATCACAATCGTTATCAGCTTATGTTTATGCATTTTCTTATTTCATGAGGTAAAAATTGTAGATAAAATTCAGTTGAGTGCACGATAATTCTCCTTACTGGCGAATGCTCTTTACGCTTTATATCACTCGTGAAAAATACTCTGTAGAAATTGAAACTTGTTTCTGGCTTCTTTTATCCTTTTTCAAATGCGGAACCATTGTAACGACGCGTCCCCTTCGACTTTAATCAAGAACTATAGAAATAGTAGACTTCATTTGCTAAGAGAGAGTATGTAAACGAAATTACTAAAAAGAGATACCTTGTCAAGCACCCAAAAGGATTTTCTGTGAATTCTGTCACACTTGTCGATGCGAATAGCGCCGCCGTCGACGTAAAAGCAGTGGTCGTGATGGACGAACTCGCCATTGCCCGTGAGTCGAAATCGCTGGTTGCCACCCATGCCGTGGCAGTAGTAAACACCGACCTGAGTTGAGGAATTGTCAACAAAGTTAAGAAAACTAAGAACATCACTCATCACATAGTACATCGATAAAAATGTTATTTTCAAGTCAAACGGGAAGACATCCAAATATCGCATTCCCAATCAAATTCTAGTTTTCATGTTACATTTGATTAAAAAGAAATTATGACTCTCATAATTAATATGCCTGCAAAACTGTCAATTTTTACTCTAAAATTGACTCATATGCATTAGACAGGTGTGATATAATCTAGTAATGACACAATTTCAGTTGGGAAACGACAAAAATGCGAATTATTAGCCAAAAAGGTTCATCGGAAGAAAAGACAAAACGTATATAGAACCAATATAAAAAGAAGTAAAAGAAAAAAAGATAGACATGTACAAAAACCGAAATTGTAATCGATAGTGGGAAACCGATAGTACACCAACCTCGCCCCCAGCCACGTCTTGGTGGCCCATGGTGTCCACACACATGCCCGTGTAGGGTGATTTCACCTGAAGGAAGAGAGGTAACATGGCGAAATTCGCACGTCAAGTCAACAAGTCGAACTTTGTGAATGATTTTGATTGGAAAAGAAAGAGAAAAACAAATGACTTTTTGAAAAGTGGTACCGCTGATTAAGCAGTACCTGGAGTGCTAAAATATTGCAATACGCACTAATTTTCCATTATGACACTATGTAAGGGCGTATACTTTAAAGGAATGTTTCAACTTGATAATCCTGGGACATGCTAACAATGGTCCCCTAATAACCGAAAGTTCCTGGAGCAAAAACCAATTAATGGACTATAGATACGCATTCACAGTACGTGCAATGCCTCATAAGCAAAAACCACGCAGATAAAATGCGGAAGTATAACTTCCTTAGCACGCAAGTTTTATACTTCCGGTAAACTGAAATATCATAACCCCGACGAGTAAACGACGTATAATATACTTCCTTAGAGTCGCGGAAATCACCGTAGCAACAACCGATCAATCTACTATCAGGATTTCTCGTTAGCACCCAGTACCAGCTATATACTAAAGTTACTGTTATAGCGAGATTCGCGTGCAGCAGTGCCCTCTCTGTTTGTGGCAGTGTCTCAGACTGGTTTAACTTTATTAAAACGAGCTGTAACCTACATGGGATGCTGAAAATAAGACAAAATATTTCACTCTTTGAATGACCAAACGGCTATTGTCTCGTTGAATCTACTAACATCAGCTCAGTGTTCCTTACTTTTGACAATTCTAGCTTACTTCTACCTTGCTCTCTTTAGTTTTCTTTCCTTTCATTTCAGTCTATGTCAAAGTGTAGTTATCATACAGTCCTCGATTAATAAATGTTCGTTTGTCTTTGTGTGTAAGCAGTGTTTTCTTAACCATTGCATTTGTTTATAGCCAATTTATGATTTTGTAAACCATCTCACTAGGCAGGTGACCATGGCGATCATGGCAATCTGTGACGATTTAACAAATCGTGGCGCGATCGCCGTCCGTCTCCATTTTTTTTTTTTTGCCTCCGAGGCGATTACACTATACAGTTTCTCTACGCTCAACCTGCGCTGTAGGCGATAGTGCCACGATAATGCTTAGACGCTGCCACGTTTTTGCCGCTTTTCCATGCCGACGAGACGCGCTGCTTCTGAGATCAAAGCGATCGTATTGCGATATTCGTACGCTTATCAAGACCTCGCTACAACAGTGATACGATTGGAGTGACAGTGATACGTTTACGCCGGGCTCATGCTACGATCTCAAGCGATCGGGGTATAAAATGGGTTTCATGACTGAATTTCTTCAGGCAGATGTCAGTGTCAAACCAACATGGACATGCAGAACATGGTTTTACTCTTACATCTTAGCATTCTAGAACACACCAGTTAGAACCTGATGTGAAATTGCACTTAAGTTAAGTCATCCATTCAATTAAAAGGGTAAAATGTGTATATAATATTAAAGAACCGGCTTACGAGCAAACTACAAATCGTATCCTACAATGAGACAATTTTATGAAGATATATTTGAAAAGGATTACAACTTAATTTACTTTCATTGACTTGTAGCGGTATATGTCAAACAGACAATTTAATAAACAGAGTAGATTCGTACTGAGTGTACGTGGAAAATAAATTTCAAATACGCTTTTCTCCATGTCCACCTTCCTGGTCTGTGCATCACTTTCTTTCGTTCATGGTTGGTTCCTGTTACGTAATACTGTAAAAGTGGTAATTTTCATGGGCGATGGGGGCCGCTTTCGATGCGCTTGAGTTACGCCTAACGCGTTGCTGCCCCGTCAGAGCTACGAATGTGGCGCTTTTAATGCGTTCGTGAGGCGATAGTGATACGCTTTAAAGCCACGGCGACCTCGCTACGGAAGTTTTGGACATGTTCAAAACTTCCGTAGCGAGGTCGCCGACCATGGCGATGGTGGCGACCCTCCGCGCTTCTGAACCGCTCAAGATACGACGGAGAAGATTTAAAGCGATCAAGCCACGATCCGCCGCGCTTTGTCGATTTTTGATGATCGTAGCGGAATCGCCGTCTAGTGAGATGGGGGTATTATCATGTTGTATTCTTATCCGAAGAACAGCTCCCAGATAGAAGAAGCATGTATCGTGCATAGATAGAAAGTTAAACAAATAAAAGGAGGTAAGGTATCAACCCTTGCTGTGCCAATGGGTAAAAAATGTGCACAAATTTCACACACAAACTTATGGACAAAACATTAATGTTGACATGCAGAGGGTTAATAGACTTTAAAAAAAAAGGGGGGGGGGGGCTCTGTGTCGTACCTCTCCCCATCCTTGATTGGGTGGTGGCGGGGGGTACTTCTCCAGCGAGTCGAAGGCGACTTCTTCCATGAACCACTTGAAGGACTTGGGGCAGTTGTGCTTGCGAAATCGCACCTGTTCGCCGATGTCGCCGAACGGCTTTCCCCGCAGGTCCGGTCGAGATGTGTAGAAGTATTCCTTGTACTCATCCAGCCACACCTCGGCAACTCGCATATAATTCTGAGAAAGGAACATTAATTATCTTTGTTAATTTAAGCTATAAACTTTTTAAAGCATTTGTATCCATGTACTCGAGCATTTCATCTAAACTGATGTCAAAACACAGGTATCATCATTATAATCATCATTATCAATTTGATAATAATAAAAATAATAATGATAATAATAATAATAATAATAATAATAAAGACTTTTTAACGATTATTGATTACTTTTTTATTCTTATTATTATCATTAAATTATCATCATTATCATTAACATCACCATCATCATAAATATAGCTCTCATTTATCATCATTGTTCGTGTTCTTTGATCCTCACTACTATTCGATCGTTATCAATACTCTCACTGTCTTGATTGTATAATAACCATCGTCGTTGTCGTCACTCCTATCCTTCAAGTCAAAAATGACTTGGAATTTGGTCATGAAGACCCGGAATGGGGTCAACCTGACCCAATTCATGACTCTGAATGGGGTCATATCTGACCCCATTCCTTGTCGTTTCTGACCCGGAACGGAGTGTGATCCCAACGGACCCTTTCCGGGTCAGTTCTGACCCGGATGTTTTTAGAGTGTCCGAAAGACTATAGGCAATGAGGATAAAATGCTTTGCCCAGGGGCGCAACGGATCAGCTAGGGGACTGGAACCAGGAACCTCGTGACTGATAGTCAGTAGCCTTAACCACTGGGCCACAACAGTAGCTCTTTTACGTAATTTAGACCAATTTCCATTGATTAAAAAAAAAGCTACACGGCTACTAAAAATGTATTCATTAGCTATATTCACATCCTTCGATGGTGATAAATAGACAAATAATATCATCCATTCCTGAAGATGAATAAATGATTGATGAAAGAAAAAACTGGTTAGTGTAGACTTACTAAGTGTATGACGCTGACTCCTGGAACACCCGAATCGGGGTACGTATACGGAACACCTTTGCGGTACACGTGTCCGACACGTGAGCAAGGTACAAACTTCAGGCGACCCCCGCACATCCAGGCCTATGTTAAAGTTGAAAAGTGAGCCAAAAAAAGCAATGATTTAGAAAATTTTGGTAAGATTTCTTGCACCACAGAGATGTCTTCTTAGCTAGGTTTGACCATTACGTACGCCATCAAGATACAAGAACTAAATATCAGGAATGTGTAATGGTGTCAAGAGTTGGACATTTTAAACAGACTTAATGCTATAATCTGTCATTCAGCGCTGTTCTTCGCCAGTCAAATGTACTTTTATATCATTTTAGATATCGTGCACAGAATATCAAGGAAAATGTACTAAAATTTCTTGTTGAGTTGACGTGAGAAAAATGCCGAATATAATGAGTTCTGTGGGACCCATGTATCAAGTCGATTTCCCACTCATGACAAAGTATTGAACGAGACAAGATTTCGTTGTGAAAGTAGGCTGGGTTTTAACGCACACACCACACATTTACACGTATCATAACTTACCTTAAATGAAATTTCAAAGTTTTCACCACCCCAAATTTGAAGTCCTGGATCGTAAGTACCGAGTTCAAAGAAAAAGGAGCGATCAAGAGCGAAGAGTCCCCCAGCCATCATTGGAGAGCTAAAGGGAGAAAGAGAAGAAAAGAGACAGTGAATTGCTGACTACAATCTGACTACCTAATGCAGTGGCGGATCCAGAGGGGGCGCATCGGGCGCGCCCTCCTCTTAATTTTTGGTTAAAACAAAAAACAAAATAACAAAACAAAAAAAAAATGGGGGGGGGGGGGTGTGCATGCGCCCCCCTTTACGGAATTCCTGGATCCGCCCCTGTAATGATACCGTATGGTATCATATCATTTTACAGGAAGCAGATCGTGGTATGAGGGTAGTTCAGGAAAAGTATTTCTGCTGCTATTGCACGAGGCGCGAAAAGTATTTCTGCTGCTATTGCACGAGGCGCAAAGAATATCATAATTCCCACAATTTTCTCGTTCCTACATAGAACATAAAACACGTATAGGCCCTAATTTTTGTCTTTGTTTCCTTCATCATCTTCTATGAAACAAGTTCTTAGAAATTCTTAACAATTCAAACAAAGTCATGTTAAGTGACATTACTTTTTTCACATAAATGTGTCTGAAATACGTCTTTAAATTGGACGGTAAATTGTTTCCACATTTTAAGACTTAACGTTGCCAAGGATAAAAGATGATGAGTGCTCGCATTTTAGCACTATTTTTGTTGAGATTTTCCAAGCATGATTGACTGTCATGTACTGAAGGAGAGCTCTGGAAAGCTTATTTCTCAGGGTCTTGCATCGCAGGGGTAGGAGTGAAAGCTATAAGCGAAACCCGATTCACTACGGATATTGGGCAACGACACGCCATCGTACCGAGCATGGCGTCTTGAATCATTCGCATATCATGCAGGTGTCACATTGTCCCGAAATTGAGCAAAGATGATCACATTATAAAGGAAATAGTTCAAATTAGACTCCAATCGTAGAAACTTCCTGTCATTCGTGAGGGCATCGTAAGCCATTGTCTGACCGCTAATGGAGTTTCTTAGGCTCCGGCAGATACTTCATACCCCGCCTTTGTAGGCAGCAAAATCTTTGGCGAGCCAAAAATAGATTGAACATCTTGCAAAGGTTCATTTTACATAGTAACAAAGGTTCACATTTTCGTGTAGCCTTCTATATAGTGAGGTTCGGTTGCCTTAGTGTGACATTCTGTAGGCGTCGTATTTGCTTCGGCACTTAAGTGGCTTTTAACAAATTTCGGACTTGCTTCGAGCGATATCAAAAATTCCATATTCGTATGGTCAACTTGTGTCAGTTTTCGGACAGTGTGACGCCACTTAAAGACACCATGTTTCACTCACTCGTACGGCTCGCTGGCGTACTTGAGGCCAAGCCTTTTGCGGCTGAGGTCCACGGGAATCCGCTTGTACCAGAAGTCCCAGTCCATGGCGCCACGACACAACCCGTCCCCCTGCGATCGATACTCGAAGGTATCGTGTGCGATGGAATCGACGGTCGGGCAGACGACTGTTGTCCTGTGAGTGTAAGATACTAGTAACCAGAATCCATAGAAACATTGTCGTGTGTGTGTGTGTGTGTATGCACGTGTGTTGTGTTTGTGTGTGAGGTGACCAGAATTTTTCAGAAGGACATTATGTTTCTACATGTGTGTGCGCTTGTGTTTGTGTGTAAGATAACTTGAATATATTTCTAGAATGTCGTTTGTCTTGTATGTGTATGGTTATATTTACCACAGAAATAAGAGATTAGCATAAAAGAATGACAGAGTTTTTTAAAAGTGGATTTCTACCTTCTAAAGTGACAAGTTCTTGAAAGAGGTCGTCTCAGAATCTTGACTTAGCAGTGGCGACAAGTTTTTGAAAGTGTTCGTCTCAAACTTTGAAATTCAAGACGTCACATCATGAATCTGAAATTCGTTACTTCATGTCATTTTAGCCCTTTTAATGTTTTATTAAATCCTTTCTACATTTTTCGATGTAAATGCCGTGTAGCTTCCATGAACCTTTTTCCTTGTTTTTTTCCTCGCAAAAACGCTACCGTGAGACAATATTTGGTCAAGGAACGTGTGGTATTGCCTATAAATTCAACTGCTTTTCAACCTTACCCGCAGACCCGCTCAAAAGACAGATTTACTGCATCATTGATTTCAACAGAACGATAGTCTCTATCTCTGTCGGCTGTACACCATAGCACCACTGACAAAATCTGAGGCAGTCAGCAGACATTTTCTTGCAGTCAAGTTTCAAAAGCTTCACTCATGGGTATTATGCTTTGTTGTATTATAAGGTCCATTTCTTCCGACAATAATACGGTCTAGCATAGTCAAATCCTTCAAGTGTTGCTGCATGGGTCTATGAATGCTCATGTACCGCACTACCAAGAATACACGTAACTTGCTAGCGTGTTTCCTTGTTTGAATACAAGGTAGTCTCATGGCATAGGAACGATGAAATCTAGTCAATTGAATCCGTCATGGGTAAAAGAGTTGATGCATAAATACGTGCTGTTCTGGCAACTTAAGGGCATAATTTACCATTTGCAGATGAAACAAAAACCCAGCTTTAGTGCTTCAAAATAGTTCTAGAATGTGAGTTAGGAATAGAAACAAACAATGTAAAAATTTTAATCATTATAATCAATGTTAAATATTGTTGAATGTAGAAAATGTGAACAATAGTTATAATAAAAGTGTTTCTACACTCTACTACTACTCTATATTATACTACGTCTACACCTATGGTTCAGTGAGAAAAATGGTAATATCTCCTTATATCTTAGGTTTTACTGCAAAATCTTTATATGGTATAGGATGTTTTGTGATACAACTCACCAACACATATGCATCAAATGTGATAAGTCAAACATAAAATCGCTGCTCCCAATGGTAAACTGTACCTTTACCTATCATATGTAAACATATAATCTCCTCGTTGTGTACTAGTAATTACAAAGAACAGTGCCTTCAGATAGATGAAGTTTAGTCTAGTCAAGTCTAGTCTAGTCTAGTCTAGTCTAGTCTAGTCTAGCCCGACGACACGGACTACCTGTTCAGTGCTATTTCAGTGAGGAGTGGGACCAGCCAGTTGGGAGAGCACTCGCAGTGGGCGTCCAGAAAGGTGACCACCTGTCCTCGAGCCTTCTCCGCGCCGAAGATTCGGGATCGGATCAGGCCTTCCCGTCTGGTATTCCTGAAGAGCTTCACCTTACCCATGAAGCGAGATTCCTGGATGTACTCATCTAGACGTGCCTTGAGGTGTCCTTAACAAGGTGGGGGGGGGGGGAGGGGTGAAAAACACACAAAATAGACAAAATAGAGAATGGTCCCATTGTTTTATGAAAAAAAAAAAGAAAATGTCCTTCATAGTTCATATGGATCTATCTCAAAATTCATCAGAACTTTATAATACCTTCACGGTAAACAAAAATAAACAAACAAAAAACCAAACATACAAAAACAAACACCCCCCCCCAAAAAAAAAAAAAAAAATCATCCTGTCTCTAGATAAAGACAGACAGGCAAGCTGTTCTGATGCCTAGGTGACGCCATTCGTTTCCCTTTCCCCTAACTCACGGTGAATATCGTGATGTTTACCAAGTGGGAGGCAAGCTAGATCGTGTATTAAATCTATGTCATATCCGTTCATAACGTGTCATGCTCCTTTCACATTAAAGAATGACGAGTCAACAACTATTGTTTAAACGTAATGACGTCATTTGTGTCTGTGAATCAATTATTCATCATTCCTATTCTTGTTGAGAGTGCAGTGTTCGGAATGCAGAATACTTCTTACGTTTGTCACTGAAGTCGTCGATGAGGACGACTTCATCGAGGAGGTGTTGGGGTGAGTTGTTGATGATACTGTGAACGGTGCGGAGAAGCGTCGACCAGCCCTCGTTGTGGAACACGACGATGACACTCGTATTGGGAAGGTTGGTTGGATAGTGCCAGTATCGGCATCTAAGGAAGGTGTATGAGACAGTAGAGAATGTGTAATATTTGCTTTTCACCCAAACCTCAGGAAGCACAATTCGATTGATGAAATAATCCTGTTTGGTTTGGAAATAGAATCTGAAATCAATATTTCAGAAAGTAAAATTTCTGAAATCAATATTTCAGAAAGTAAATAACGATATTCTTAGAAGCAGAGGCCTGCGTCTATTACTAAAAGACAAGGAGGTGTATATCATCTCATGATCTATAAAAATTCATGGGGAAAAAAAATCTACTGAGTTACTTCCGGTGCCTTGTTTTTTGTTAATCTTCAACTTGGAAACGGTTGTTTCTTTTATTTTGTTTGTTCTACGTACGCTGTCTCATAAAGTCTCATGAAATTAAACTGTCTCCTCGTTTGACTATAGAAGGTTTGTTCACTTTTGCAGCTTTATTATCATTATAATTCACTTACTCATCGTGTCTGATGTCGTTGACGGCGCGGTCTAGCGAGATGCGATCGCTGATGACCATGTTGAAGCCGTAGTCCTTGTAGCTTTGCTGGTATCTGTCACTTTCCTTGGGATTCAGCATGACGGCGCGTCCGTACTCCCCGGGGCCGTGACGGCGCTCCTCCTCGGGTGGCGGTTCGAAGTTTCCGATCGTCGACTTGAGTACAGGTGGTTCGACAACGAGGGTCTGAGAAGGGAAGAAAAAACAAACAAACAGAAGGTATATAGAAGGCGCGCTCAACCTATGGGCAGGATTCTCTATCCCCACCTGCGTGGACACCCCAAACTGTATAAAATACCACCTTTTTACATCAAGTGAAATTCGACTACATGTATCTCGAGTGCGGTGTACTTTGCTCAGATAAGTCCGCCGCACAGAGTATACGACTTTCGGTCGCACGACTGACCGAATGTGGATCCGAAATAAATTACAATAGCCTCGGAATAAAAACGCTTGTTTATTTCAGATCCAAAGTCGGTAAGTCGTGCGACCAAACGTCGTAGTGTGCGACGGGCTACGTGTCCTTTAAATTTCTTCATTTTGGACATTGATTTATCCAAGGACATGAATTCGTATACGGATTCTGGGTTTCTTGAAACATGGACCTGTGGGGAGAAATTTACTCTACACTTGCGTATGATTTTTTTTAATTTCCCCTGGAGATTCAGGGACAACACCCCCTTTAATTTGAGTATAATGCATCAGCCCTGTCTACACGTAGCTCTTGCTGCATGTTGGCTGATTTTATCGACTGGAGTAGCGGCTGAAACAAAGACACACAATGATTAAACCAAGCCTCTTAACGTGTGTATATGCGCAATGCGATATCTCCGTTTTCATAATGCAACGAAGAGGCCTCGCTGCTTTCAAAGGATACAGTGGTGTAAGCAACAAGGAAGTGAGCACTGGCTGTGAGCAGTACTGTACATAGAGGCAAATCGCCATCAGTTTCCATGGATACAAGAAATTGTGTCGTGCGCGATATCGAGCCTCGCAATGCACTCGATCGGTTTGATTAGGCGGGCTCTCTTATACAAAATGGATTGAAAGTAGTGGAGGTTTGGTTCGTGTTTGGCTTGGCGCGATGAATGTACAGAATATGGCAATCACGCCTACATTGTGACCTTCTGTTGTTTATGATGCAGTATAGTTTCGACGTTGTATACCTTACCTTGGAAAATAAACTTACTATTCGCCTCCTTCAGATTGGGTTTGAGTCATAACATTTGGTTGAATCGAGTTGAGCTAAATCAGAAATGAAACTAAAATAAAAAGCAGTTTACGATAGTTTGAACGTCAGAATAGGTCTTCGAATACCAGCTGTATTAAGGACGGTGATAATATTTCCTTGCGTGACCCTGGCATTGCTTCAGGAAAATCATTCGAAAGCTCATCAAAGTAGCGGTTACCATGGTTACATACTGCCTGAAATCAGTATCTTTGATCTGTCGTTTCTTTTTTACACTCTAACATTGCGTTTCAAATGAAGTTTTCATATTCCAACCACGGAGAGCAGATGCGCTTCATTTTTTTCCATTTTGCTTGCACAATTTCGTCTCGCGATGTTTGATTCAAGTGCAAAATGTGTTCAGAAATGCATTAGTTGGAGCAAAGCTGACCATTGTTAGGAATATCAGTCTAGTTGGTCTCCAAGCAAAGAAATGGATATGAAAATTAAGGTCTAAATAACGTTGAAGAAACCAATTTCTACCTTGACTCTGCCATAAACATAATAACCAATTTATCAAGATCAAGATTATTAAGTGCTTCAAATAAGCTTCGAATGTTATATTTCCACTATTTTCGTCTGTGACGGTTAAATACCAGTTTCATAAAGTAGGCCTACACTTAAGAACTGGTTACATCTTTATCGCACATCCCTTTTTTTTTTTTACTTCTTGATAAATGAGATCAGTCATAAGTAAGTCAGTAACTTTGCGATGGGTAGCAGTGACTTACTCTTTTAACCTATAACGTCGTCTTAACTATAGGAAGGTCTTTCAAATTTACACCAATTTATACTTGGTTGAAATCGATTGAAATGTTTTTTCCCTCCCTTTGAAACAGAAGGCTTTCATTCTTTAAAATGTAGAAGTTTGATTTATCAAGTTAAGTTGATGAAAATTACATTATGTATGAACTTTGACAGATCACATATCAGATAATATCCGGCGTTTCACACCTGTGCGTTACATTATATTACATTGTCAATCCAAGGATAAAAAAAAAGCGAATTCGTTCTACGACTGCTACGATGTTGTGCTGCTGCTTAAAATTGACTGATCAAGGATGAGTGACGGGCCACACGGTACAATATCATTCCACATTATTCTGAAGCAATCATGGTGCTAATCACTTTGTAGCGAAATAGCAAACAGCCACTTGGCACAGGCGCGATCTTGGAATTAATGAAAATCAAACTGCAAGTGTCGCTTTGCAAAATTCTTGGCGTAGGTCGAAAAAAAAAAGTCTTCGTCTTTTGATGAATAAATTGTCTGCTACTTCTCGCTACTTGTGATAGCACTTGGAAAAATTCCAGGTGACAAGCAGTGTTCATATTCGCATATTCCACATATTCCGACAGCCCTTATACAAAATGCAGGACACGCAAAATATGATAAAACACGAGACGCGCATAATACAATACGTGCACACATGTGCACACCAAAGTGTGTACACATTTTAAATGGGTTTTAACATCATGATCGATATCATTATGGATTTTTGACTGTTTGCTATGAAAGTGAGTAAAAACACAAAGCTTTTTCTACGGATAACTTTAATTGGATTGTTGAAAACAAGATGATCAATACTTTAAAAGCTGACGCAATTTTTTTTTACTGTAGTTTGCCTATATTCTATGATATTGACCGCTATGCTTGCCTATATACCACCATTTCTGCACGTTGTGACACGAGAGTACTCCATCCGACCAGGGAGGTGAAACTTCACATAATCATCCCAGTATAGCTTTTTGTATGAGATGCCAAACGAGTTGTATCTTGTCAAGTATCAAGTTACAGATTCATAGGCATACATATGAAAACGTAACCTGGATTGACCCCTACCCCCCATAAAAAAAAAAGAAAAAAAAAAGTGGATGGGATGGTTTGTAGTGTCAATGGCGCATACTCTACCTTATCTTCCGCTTGGGTGTCTTCTTTTCGAATTTCTCTGGCCTCGTCAAACGGAGACCACAGGGTGGAATCTTTCGACGATAAAAAGAGAAGTAAAATCGGCGTCACTGTTACTATCAAGAGACTGACAATGACGAGCCACAAACAGCGCGATCGTCTGCGGCATGTGCGAGCCATTTTGTCCGCCAGAGTGTAGGCGTAGAGTCCTTTCTAATTCCCGATGGCTACCTGTCAGCACCGTCGTTCTCCAATATCGGATTGTGAGAGCTCGTATGATTCAGTTTGAAAGCGGTGGTCGACGACGATGATTTTTTGATATTCATTCGAGTCCCTGTGATGAATCACATTTAAGTCTCCATTCACAGAAACTGCCGAACTCCTGCCGCTTCCATAAGCTGAGAGACCGAAACTCATAGTGGTATATTAACCAAGCGAAACTACGACTACTCTTCTAATTGCATGTTACAGTGTGTACTACTTGCATGCAGTCGACCGTCAAACCCGTTTGCACCAGCCACTCCGACAATCACACTTCTGACTTGTAGAATTGAAACATTAAAAATCTGCGCGGGTCGGTTTGATGAGAAATGACACGAAATGCAGGAAATAGTCATAATTAGATCACCGCCATTGCAATTTCTAGTGTACTTCGCAAGAACCGCTCTTCAGTACTACAATACGCAGAGGACGTATAAATATTTAAACACACGGGCACACTCCTGCTGCCCTGCAACGTGTCATGTTGCGCTATTTCCATTTCATTCACTTTGTGAAGTCGTCCTTTTTTTCCAAACAATTTAGCCACGCTACGGTGCACACACTAAATGCTTATTCCAGAAAGCATGAAGAATCGTTTCGTTGTAGGTCCATGGTTCAACGTAGACTTTAGCACTGGTTTGTCGGGCCAGAGACAAGTCTCAGATGCTCGGTTTGACTCCGTTGACGTGAGTAAACAAGTCGAGTTAATATACACCGTCGAAGATCGATGTTAGTCAATATACTTGGTTAATCACTGTTGTATCACAAGGTCCCATGTCTTGTAATATCAATTAAATATATATTACATACATCCAATTACGACCTAGAACATAATGGTACACGAATATCTATTTTGAGACGGCATTTACACTATGCAGGTGACGTGATAAGAAATAGAGAAACGTTGCAAGTTTGGTCTGATTTTTATTATTATTATTATTTTTTGTACTTTATATACCCTAAACTAATATTTTCCTCAATAGATTCTCTCCTGTAATGTCAGGAGTTCATTAGGATGATTTTACAGGGCAAGGTCCTTAGGCCTATTCAAGCGCGCCGGAACACTTCTGGTTTTTTTTTAATTTTTTTAATTTTTTTTAATTTTTTTTTTTTATTTTTATTTTTTTTTTTTTGGGGGGGGGGCAAAATCTCAACGGGGGCACTTTTTATGTGACGATGTGAGATCCTCGGCGCGGGAGCGAAGCGAGCGAGCGGGGGGGGGGGGGGGGGTGGAAAGGGGGATTCCCCTCCCCCCCCCCCCTTGTAGGGAGCTTTTGTAAAACAGGGTACAAAAGTCGCATTTATAGACCATTTAAAAGCAAATTTCTAAGGAATTAAACACAGTGAAAAATAATCAGTGCGAAGGACTATGATCATTACATACGGGAGTACATAATAATGTGATGGTGTGAGATCCTCGGCGAGGGAGCGAAGCGACCGAGCGGGGGGAGGGTGTGGGAGGGGGGATACCCCCTCCCACGGTAGGGACTTTTTGTAAAAACAGAGTATGAAAGTCGCGTTTATAGAGAATTTAAAGCAAATTTCTAGGGAATTAACATATTGAAAAAAATCAGTTGGAAGGACTATGATCATAACATACGGGAGTACATTAATAATGTGATGGTGTGAGATCCTCGGCGAGGGATCGACTCGACCGAGTGGGGGGAGGGTGTGGGAGGGGGGACACCCCCTCCCACGGTAGGGACTTTTTGTAAAAACAGAGTATAAAAGTCGCTTTTATAGAACATTTAAAAGCAAATTTCTAGGGAATTAACATATTGAAAAAAAAAATCAGTTGGAAGGACTATGATCTTAACATACGGGGGTATATTATTTGATGGTGCGATCCTCGTCGAGGGAGCGAAGCGACCGAGCGGGGGAGGGTGTGGGAGGGGGATACCCCCTCCCGCGGTAGGGACTTTTTGTAAAAACAGAGTATAAAAGTCGCTTTTATAGAGCATTGTAAATTGAATTTCTGAGGAATTAAACATAGTAAAAGAAATCACTGCGAAGGACTATGATAATAACTTATATGAAAACTTTTCATTTTACTGTAACTACGGGCAGAACGAGCGAGCCACTTTCACTTTGCAATTTATGTGAAATGTACTCATTAAAAGATTAAACGTGATCGCATCGTTCGAACAATAAAAAATATTCTTATACTGCTAGAAAGCAAAGAAGAAAATGAAAAATGTAAGGTTTGCTAAATGTATGTTTCAGCGGGCACACTCGAGGACACGAGGCTACCATCTATACATCAAATTTACTCTTAAGTTAATAGATACAATAATGTATGTTGTTAGTGTATTATAATTTTCGCCCCTGCCCCCCCCCCCCCCCCCCCCGCTTCAGGCGCCCTTGGGCCTATTGTATCCTCCTCGTAAATATTATGTCCATGATCAATGAAATCAAAATCCACGTGAATGAGATTTGGATCGTGATATACGATAAAACTCCTTAGTTTAACCCTTTCTGTGCCATGTATTTTGACAGTTCATACTAGGCTATGGGATTTTCTGTATCAATTGGCACTCAAACACACAAAGGGTTAAGACGCGCATTTAGCTGACTTTTTATCCCTTACTGACTTTACCTTAGTATGATAGACTGGTGAAATTGACATTAGGCTTACACTACTACAGTGCATGTCACCTACACGTACACAATTTCTGTAAACCATGTTTTTTATTTCATTATTTTTTTTTCACGACAAAAAGGGGAGATCATCGGGTACAATCATGTTATCTAAATAGGTTCCATTATGACAATGGCCGTCATTGCGCGAACAACGTTCATTTCACCTCGCCATCTATACCATATCAATCACTGCAATGTCACCTGTGCACATGGTATCGTGACAAAATAAACACCTGCTACTTCAAAATACATAGCGGTATATTGAATTTTGCACTCTTTGGAGGGAAAAAGGAAGGTAGGCATCGCAATATTGACTAAGAGCTTCTGCACTCAACGCCATATCGTATCCATCCAAGGCATTACGTTGAAGTTTTATGTCGAGCTTTAATATACATTCATATACTTCATTTTGCCAAACTATACTTTAAAATACTATACAACCGGCCATCATCACCATCACCACTATAATCATTTGGTAATTCTCTGTCTGTTACAGACATTGGCGATCATGACCCTTCAGTTCTATTGATTTTATGAAGTTCAAAAAATGTAGCGCCGATGTTGCGTTTGATGTCCAACTGTTGATTCTCTGAATTAGATTATGTCACTTTACCACCCTTCTTGTAATCAATGCCTTTTGTGTACTATCTTTCCATTATCAAATCCTGTAAAACTTAATTTGTTTTCTCCTAACAGCGTTGATGAAAGATATCCAAAACAAAGTGACCCTAATAAAAGATGTGACCCACCTTTTATTACATGTATTAGGATTGCTCTGTTTTACTTTGTTTTTGGATATCTCAGCCATTTCATTTCTTTTAGAATTGTATGCTCTTTAACATTTCATCAAGTGGTTTCTAAGTATCTCGCAAAAAGTTAAAAGCTTAATCCTCATTCCAACCATTACTATACCATCCCTTTAAATTAGTTCTCTTTCGCATGTGATAATTATGACCTCATACAGGGAAACAGATAAAATGTTTTCTTGTAGAGGTAACCAAGCACTTTGTTGCTATTCTTGAAATCTAATCACTGTATTTCGTTTTCCGTTGACAAAGCATCTAAAATTGATTGTAGTTCATTTTCAGACTCAGGAACTACAGCTGCATTATCTGCGTAGTATAGAATCACCATTGATTATACTCATTATTTATATAAAAATTGTGAGTGTCCGTGTATCATGACGCAAATTGATTTATGCCATCTAGCCTACATGAAAAATATCTCCTTCCATATGAATGGAATATTGATGAAATAAAGGAAAGAACGAACATCAAATAAAAACACATTTAACACGTTTATAAATGGTTTGTCAAAAAGTCTAGGCTAGTCTCCACCCCCTCTCCTCTCTCTCTCTCAATTTCTACTTGCGTGTAAACTTCAACGATACGTTTTATTGTGGAGGCAACTCTTTATGGAAGAGAAAAAAAAGTCAGCCAATTTTCTCTTCTCTAACTTCTAACCACACAATTTGGTTCTTTTTTTTTTTTTACAAATTCGATTTTTGCATGTTTTACTTTACTATTTTACCCTTAAAGTAAAATTCCACTGTGTTCAAGATGAGTTTAATCAATAAAAAAGTGAAAAAAGACGAACAGAAAAGTTTCGTCGAAATCACACGTTTTAAAAAAATTACGGAATTTCAAGTTTCCCATTGTCTTCTCAAAGTGATATTGGTCGTGTACAACTGCACATATGCAAAATCCCCACAAACTCTCCCTTTATGATAGTGGATGCTCAAAATACTGTGTCCTAAATCATGTTTTGGGGCAATACTTTAGCAAATATAACCTCTTATCTTCAAATTTACATTATTGCTCGGCTATTTTACGCGAAGGATGCCAGTTGGGTTTTTCCCCTTTTGGAAGTCATGTTAAAAAAAAAAATACTAAAAACACCCCAAAACAAAGCAAAAAGCTGGATCCGCCCCCTGCTTATCTAATATTCATATAAACGTGCTACTATTAACATCAATATGTCGAGAAAACACGCGAAATACATTGTACATGTACATGTACAACATATTATCAAAATTCTATATCTTCCCTCTTTTTCAGTTTGACTTTTATGAAACTTCTATTTTTCTGTTGGTTTGATACAATTCTACGTATGATAAGTTCTTGAGGGATTGAACGTAATAGCATTACAAAGGATCACTTGTTTGTCACCACCGTTGCTACCGATGTTCTTCATCCAGGACATAGGGCCTATACACGACGCTACTCCATCAACTTTGATTAAACTATACCGAGTAAAATCAAACAAGCATGATATTCGGTCATTTTAGGATAAAAGAACGCTTTGAAAATTTGACACTTCACATAATACACGTATTTCGAGAAGCAGCGATATCGGTCACAATCATATATGCCAATGAGATGATGACATTAAAAAAAACCAAGTAATTCTCCGATTAATTTCTCATTAAAAATCCAAATCTCTGAAGAGAATTCATCCATTGTCTTCTCTCCCTTCCCGTTATTGCTGAGTTATCAAAATTCTACAAACATTCGATTCAAATGATAATCTTTCTTTTTGATTTGCATTCAAAAAGGCAAATATGGTGCAAGTCTTCTGCACAGGCCAATGGGAGACTCAAGAGACGATGACATCATCACCACCTAATTGAATTTGCATAATTAAGGGATTGTACTCAACATCAATTTCACAAAAACATATGAACTTTCATGATTCTATTTCTTGCGTTTTATATCCAAACTGTAATTATTCTTCTAACACTTTATTTGTTTGAATTCACTCTACTTATGAAAAAAAAAATAACCTGATCATGAAGAGGCATATTCACTTTAAAACTACAGAAATAATATCTCTCTTTGGTTCTGCATTCAGAAAATGTATCTCGTTTTTAGACATATTGTTGTTGTTGTTGCTGTCGAAGAGTTTGTGACTGTATACTGTAAAACATGATATATTCGCGGCATGAATTTTTCGCGAATTGGAACCGACAGCCTTTTTCGTGGCATGAAATTTTCGCGAAGTGCCACTGGCGTTCAATGCATATATAGTGTAAACAAGGACTTTCGCGTGCATTTTAATTTCGCGAATCTTGGCGCTCGCGAAATTCGCGAAATTAAAGTGCCCGCGAAAATTTCTCGTTTTACAGTAATATGCTGGGTGCACATATTTATGTAGAGTACATAGTACACTACACCGGTTTACACACAAAGAAACATGTACACACGTAGTCAATGCCCAATTTCTACATGTGTTTGAATATGATCTACCAATTAAAGCACTGGGAAATCACACCAAAATGAAATTATTTCATGTGTATTTATTTCAAAACATTGTCATTGTCATATTAAGATGATAAAAACATACATAAAATACATATTCATTCTGAGCACAAGGTAGATAAAATATATTACTGTTGACATGTCCGTGAAAAACTTCCAGTCACTTGGACTTAGCACTGAGCATCAATGAGGAAAACAATGGACGGAAAACATAATTTTCATTTTGTTAGAAATAATTTGTGTGCAGTCACATAAGAGAATGACGGCTCACATTAACATTAACTTACACTATGTGTCATCAAGAATAGAGGGTAAATTTTGTAACATGACACCAGCGAATCTTTGAATACAAGTACTGGTAAAAATTGGATCTTATCTACCAAAACATTCTCTTCCATGCCAGCACTGCTTGATATCAGGGCCCTGTAAGCATATCAATAGTCACTACACAATGGACCTAGAACAGTTACAACAAAAGTAGTGTTTTGAAATTTTGTTTGTGAATGTTTGAAAACCATCAAGTTTATCAAACATTCATTTGCTGGTGCATATCTTTAGAAATTATGATAGATAAATATCCATGAACTGTCATATTCTCTTGTTATATGAAATACATGTACTGTACATAATCTTACTAGACCTCACAAAAATTTGTAGGAGCCAAAGTGGGCCTCAGGATGAAAAAGGTTGAGAAATGCAGCATTCAGAAACCAGCTTATAATCTAGCCCTCTTACGATTTAATCTGAAAAAAAGACCACCTAATGACAAGATTGTCACTCAAGGCACAGGACATGGTTAGTCGACTGCTTTGTTTAAACCAGCTCTGTATCAGCTAAATAGACACAATTCAAATGTTTCAGACATACATGTACATTGTAAACACAGTGTCAGATAAAGATACGGGAATAGCCAGTCAAAGAAACCCTAATACATGTACCATAGTTTTCAAACATACTGGAAAAGGAGCTTTCATACAAATCAACTACAAAATAATGGGTGTACAATGTATAATCCATTCATTTCGCAATCAGTCGGTATCTTTTTGTTCAAAACAGTGAGAAAAGCATAACTACACTCCTGCCTTTGAAAAAAAAAAAGCATAAAGCTAGAAATATCTCAAAGAGTCTCATATGCGTTTTTGGGTGCATAAAAAAAATATAGATGAGATACTTTGTTCCACATCACAGAAGCCAATTAGAACTACATAGCTTTGGGGTTACGACTGTAAAAGACCCCGTAGCCTGGAGATTCACATAGGTGGAAGGTGGGCTTGATTCAGATATATTCGAGAATCACCCGTAAAATAACTGCGTACAGCTTTATCACTGATATCCGTGTAAGTACACCACACAGCCAAAGAATCTTGACTGTAGTCAACAGTTACCGATGAGCTTGCACTTTGATGCACATAATCACTGACACATGGCCGATGGGCGCTATTCATCGTTTCTGAATGCCCCAGGTGGGCAGCCAATTCTACTGGACCATCCATGTTTCTGGAGGCAAGTGGGGCTTTAACCCGTTGAGGATGGGCTGATTTTGCTACGACACGCATTTCCGATACACAGTTGCCCAAGTATACTTGGGACTCGTCCTCAACGGGTTAAGGAAATTTAGAGTTCTGCAGAAGATCTTCCAAACATCTAGAAAACTACTCTCTTCTCTCGTTCTACAGTGAAACCCCGTTATAACGAGGTCCGTGGGACCGGCGATATTACCTCGTTATAACCGGTACCTCGTTGTAACCGTACGCATCAAAAACAAAGAAAAACATAAGCACGGCGTCATAATATACCCAACAATGAAAGTTAAGAACATCCTTTCCGTTGTTATTACACAATTATGGATCACTATTATCGAGAGAATAAAGGGAAATTATTTGTGAATTAGGCGAAAAAGTCGGGGTTGAATTAGGTTAATTCTTTATTTTTCTTCCGAAAATCTCTTTGCATAATAGTGCACGTTATGTTCTTGAGAAGTATAAGCCTATATTATATTAAAATCACATTGTATAAAATGTGTCGTTTACCGTAACCTGCGAGGTATTTTTACGCTCTTGGTGTTAAGCGGGAATGCGATAATTTCATGAATCATTTCGGCTGTATTCTTATACAATGTATGATCGTTGCGCCCGAAAGGATTAAAATGCGTTGTTTATTTCTTCCGAAAAATATTCTATTCGCGTTTTGTACATCCGTTCTTGAAAAATAAGCGACAGGATTGAATTTAGAAGGTTGTGATCCTTTTTACGCAATTCTGTTCCTCATAGACCATTCTGAAAGAAAGAAAATCTTCATTGTGAAATGCGTTGTTAAAATTGTGATAATGAACAAACCCAGATCTATTCAAATTGTTAAATACGTTTGTTTCTTCTTCTGAACACCGATTAAGTAGCTAAACATGCGTTATTCAACTATTTTTACGCTACTGTCATCCGGCGAGATCGCGATGATTTCAGAGTAACATTCGTGCGTCGTTTACCGTAACTTGCGAGGTTATTTTACGCTGTTGGTGCCCAGCGGGAATGCGATGATTTGATGAATCATTTCGGCTGTAATCTCATACAATGTATTATCGTTGCGCCCGAAAGGATTAAAGATGCGTTCTTTATCATCTGCCGAAAATCCCTTCGCACTGTATACATCCGTTCTTAAAAAAAAATTGCGACAGGATTGCGTTATTCAACTATTTTTACGCTACTGTCACCTTGTCCAGGCGAGATCGCGATTTCAGTAATTATTTCGGCTATAATCATACACTCGTATTTGCTAACCAGCAAAAGAACTGGAAGTCGGGACTACAAATGGAAAGGATATAATGGTACCTCGTTATATCCGATCAAATTTCTTATGTTTTTCTTTATCATGATGCCCCGAAAATGTCCTCGTTATAACCGGAATCTCATTATAACCGAACTCGTTATAACCGATTCGTTCTGCCATAGGTTTACACGCAAAGGAAAACGGGACCGACGCGATCACCTCGTTATACGCGGTTCCTCGTTATAACCAAACTCGTTATAACGGGGTTTCACTGTACTATCTTTCCAGGTCTTTGTTTGGAATCAGATCTCCTCCACGAGACAAGGACCCCCTTGCGGTCAGTCCGTCTAGGTCTCCGTTCATCCAGGCCTTGTCCCCGTGGCCCAGGTCGAAGGGGGAATTGGATCCCGACTGGCCCCGCAGGAATTCCACCTCCTTACTCAACACCTGTCTTTCCTGCATCAGACTCGTCTGCTTCTGAAGCAGCTCGTAAATCTGCCAATCAAACAAATCAATCCACATTACAATGAGTGAAGTGATGCCATAAATAATGCATCATAAGTTATTGTCACAGATACAAATACTGCTGTGAAAAAATTTACAGCGAATTACACAAGAAAGTGTTGGTTGAAGTTGTTGACAGTAATAAGTGACTGAACGCACGCTTGTAAATGATTGAGTGTGCTCGGCAAAGGTATGCATATTGTGATGTCAGAGGCGTGCAATGGTGCAAAAAACTATGAGTTGATCATGATCCTGACACAAGGCTCAATGGACAGCAGCTATCTAATATGTAAAATTGCTCAACAAAAACTGCATGGCTCAACAGCAACAGCAATACATACTGAGCATGCAATGGTAGTATTAACTACATGTCACATGATGAGCAACTGACCAATTGAATAGCTGGAACTTTTTTTAGGTGTTGTATAAAGATGCAGATTGCAGCAAGGTAAGCAGAACAGAATAGAAGTGTTGATCATAATACAGGACAGGTAGGTGTTGGGGCTCAGTGGATAAGCCCACAGGCTCTCATTCCTGAGATCCCTAGTTCAAGTCTAGCAGCACTACCCTTAGTCAAGGCACTTTATTCTCCATGCCTACAACTTTGGAGGGGAATTCAGGCTGCTGGTTGCCAGCTAACAAAACATATACTTGCTTCCTTGTTTATCCTGTCTTTGTTTTCCCAAGCATCTGTGCGCATGTGTGCTTCCATTACTTTACTTTTTTTCTCTTGTTAGTTCAATTTATTGAGTGGCCCTCATCTCCAATAGCTTATCTTTTCCAATAATACAATGATTTTGAATGAATAATTCAATATATGTATGTTTATATATTTCTGTACGACATTTTTTTTTTTAACTGTATTGGAAAAAATTTTATATTGGAAATAAAGTTCTATTTGAATTCCTTACCGGCAATGTAAGGTATTTCAAGAGCCAATACATAGACTGGCTTTGTTAAACACTTGTTTAACAAAGCCAGTCAAATTTCCTCACCTGTTTGGCATTCTTGTTGTTCTGCTCCTCCATCTGATGTAGGCGTGCCTTCATCCTGTGATGCAGCCGGCCGTGCTCCACACACTGGTTCTCCATGTCGGCATGCTGGTGGGAGAGGCGCTCCGAACGGGCCAAGAGCTCAGCGTTGGTCTGCTTCAGCTGGCGCAGCTCAGACCTGAAATTGTGACATCGTACACAATAAGTAACCTGGATGCAATATCAGAGCTCTTACTCTCCATGATTTGTGAGGCAGAAAGGCATTTTGTCACTCTGTTACTGTCAGCGATTACATTTTTGGGGCTTGACAAGTACTATGGGCTGGACACGTGACATAATGTGCAAGCCACATATATCAAACATGAATAAAAAATAAATGAATAAATAAATGAAAAAAAAAGAAACAGTATTCCTACACAGCACACCCCGACCAATCTATTGATAGAAAGCATACAAACACACCCAATACTTGAAAGAAAAAGAAAATCCATTGCAACTGATTGACAAATTGCCCTACATCGACGTACATCAGTTGCAATGAAAACATCTCAACGCAAGAATTTCATGAATTTGAAAAAAAAAATCTGTCTTGGATTGAATACGAGTCCTTTCAAAGTCAAACAGTTATTCATTGAAGCATGTGTTACGGTTAGTATCAAGAGCTATCATCACTGTACTTGCGATATTGCATAACAAGGTACGATTTCAGGCTGCCAGAAATCAAAAGGGGAAAGTCCTGGCTCCACTTTAACCCGTTGAGGACGAGTCCCAAGTATACTCGGGCAAGCATCTATGGGAAATGCATGTTGTAGCAAAATCAAACCGTCTGCAACGGGTTAAGTGACAATTTTAGGGAAAGCCCCTGACCTGTATCTAGTGGTCCCGCTCTCCAGCTGGTCAGTGAGCACCCTCACCTCCTCCCTCAGCTTGTTGATGAGAGACTGCTGGTCGGACAGCATGTTCTCCAGCTCATTGACTGTAAGGGCTGTATGCAGATAAGGGCAGGGAATGGGGGGGGGGGGGAGGGGGTAAGGGATGGAATAACAGGTGGGGTAGGGAGGGGTAAGGTAAGGGATAGTAGGGTAGTGTAGGGAAGTTTGGAGTAGGGAAGGATAGACAAGGGAAGGGTACAGAAGCATTGAGAATGGTAAGAAAAGAGGTTGGAATGGGGTATGGAAGAAATTTAGGAGCTAACAATCATTACCTGATAAGACATGGGCACCTAGGCTGTACATAAAAACTACTACTTTTGATGTTCGATTTGATAGTAAAACAGTTGTGTGTTTTTTTTTTTTATTATAAAATTTCAGTGAATATTCTCAGTCAGTCATTTCTCTTTTTGCAGCACATCAAGAAATGGGACACTAAGTGCTTTGATAGTCATAGTTTGCTGTTACCCTGATTGCAGCAGGGTGGTTAAAAATCATTAATGCATTGTGCAATATTCAAACATTTGTGTGTAGATGACTGCCCTACAGAACTTCTATTGCAAGCAAGGACTATGAACTATGCCATTTGTGTCATGGGGGATCATCAATCTTTAATCAATCATCGTCCAGTCAAAAACTATAAAACACTTCTCATTTTAGTATTTATCATGATAATTACACTGATTACCTTCACTCCCAGTTTGAGGTATCGACATATGCCAATAGTTCCTAAGAAGAGAATACATAACCTGACTCTTGACTGTTAACACAGCTGGGACATGATAATAGAGAAGTGTTTTGAATACCATGCTTGTTCTCCATGTTGTGTATGGTTTGCTTAAGCTCCTGCTCCTTCTGCTCTGCCCGGTGGCGCAACATCCGGATGGCATCACGGTTGCCCTTGTCAACGCTTTCGTGGGAGATGCGAAGGATGCTGGCCTAGAACACAGGCACAAAATGTGAAGTGGTGATATGCATGGATGTTGAAATAACCTTCTGATAAAGGTACTGTCTATCATTCATAAACAATATAACAAAAATTGATAAATGGAGCTCAATTTCTCCAAATATTTTGAAAATGCAAATTTGGAAACCAAGACTCCCACATTTATTTTGTCATTAAGTGCTTTCATTGATTCTGAAATACTACAAATATGCCTACATGACAAACACAGCATTTGTGGTGTACTTAGATATTCTGTTTTATATTATCAAACACACTAGCATTTCATTCCGCCTTGTTGATTCTGCTAATTTTACTGTATCATAATATATTTTTAATATAATGCTCCCTTTTGCTGTTATGCAATATTCACTCTCATTCTCCTCTGTTATGATATGATAGAATCTTGATCACTTCGTACCAGAAATTAGCTCTCTTAGTCAACATTTGTATATTTATTTTGATACTACAAACTGCTAAATGTATCATTTTCAAAGCTATGCAGCATATCCTACTGTTGTCACTACTCGTCTATTCTAAATGGTTGATTTGGTTCTGAATAAGGATTTGAATGAGTGAAAGATGGAATACAAGACTGATTGAACGAATAAGTCATAAGCAAGAATACTTGAATAAGTGATTGAATAACTAATTGAGCTAATGAATAAATTAATGAATGACAGTCTAATAATACACGACAATTAAATGAATGAAGAAATGACAGCGTACTAAAACGATTGAATGAAGGAATAATGAAAATCTAATAGATGAATGGAAAAAAAATACAAAATGAACAGATCGATTGAATGAGCAAATGGATCGACTTCAAATGGCAGTTGGAGTGCTACCAGCTCCCTGATTTCTCACCTCCCTCTCCACGGTGTTGAGTTTCTCCACCAGTCTGATGCTTTCCTCTCTGGATGTGGTGGCATCCTTCTCCGCCTGCTCCAGTCGTCTCTTCACATCCAGCAGCTCGTTCTTGAGCCGAGAGTTGTCCTTTGAAAAGGCAGCATTGAAATCTTAATTGTAGTGATTTATTTCCTCACAATTCACTAGTTTTCCCTTTAAATGACATCAAAGAAAGAATTGTGTGAAAAATTAGGGTTTCTGTAAAGTCTGTTGTGTGCCTGTTTTTATCAATGGAACTGGAGATCTGGCTGCAGTGATATACCATGCTGTGTATGTGATACAGATACACATGTAATTAGTATGTGGTATCTTTGACGTGAATGAAGCATGCTCTCTGTTTATCAGGTAAACTGCTTCATTAGGTAAGAAATGCTTTGCCTGACACATCTGATTATGCTGAGACTATTGTACAATGAATTTGTATTTCCTCTTTACATATAATTCAGTGAAAAATATGCTTAGTGAAACAGAAAAAAAAATATCACAATCACAACCTTTAAAAATATGGGATCTGTTTGCACTTCCATTTTTACATTATGTATCTACTTTTGGCACAAAATACAAATGGAATTTTGTGTGACATAATGAAGAGAAAAATAGAGTTTGCTACCTGTTTTGTGTCTCGGAGTTCCATCTCCATATTTGCCCTGAGTCTCTCAAGCTGCCTCATGGCCTCGTCCCGCTGAACCTTGGCGGTGGTCGTCGACATCCGATTGTCTTCAGATACCTGGCAACCAAGAAGGCCAGAAGTAAAAGGTAATGATTTCTGGGATAGTCGCTTTTATTTGGTTGGAAAGATTACTATTTTGTTTTCTGGTGATAGAAGATTTGTACTGAAAGACAGAAATCAGCATTAGGGATATCTTTGGATTGCTACAGTGTAATGTATATTATGAAATGAAATACACATCAATCTCACTATCAAATTGAAGACTGAACTACACTGAGATTAATATTCAGCATCCAGTACAGAAACACAAAAGGGTACTTTGATCTAGGAAGGGAGATGGTCAAGTACAGTTTCGATCAAGTAAAGCGAGCTAGGTGCAAATGGAACACTGAAAATGAAAACAGTTCAAGATCCACATACTTTGTTGTAATATTGCACTTTTTTCATCAATCGCTCCTGTACTCATTTTCATTTCATGACACAATGAACACTCAAGGAGTAGATGGAGATAGAGTTTGAATGATTAGCATGGCATCTACATGGACGATCAACCACTCCCTTTCATTGTCATTACCTTGGTGATAGTGACCTCATGCTGCATTATCTCCATCCTGGCCTTGTCGAGCTCTGACTGGACGTCCACTTTCTCTCTGGTCACTTTGTCCAGCTGGTGCGAGACTGCAGCCAGCTCCTCCGTCAGTTTTTCCAACTTTGTATGAGACAGCACATTCCCATTGAAAAAATACATAAGTCTGACTTCACACAGACTATGTAATACAATGAACACTCAATACGGGGAAATATGATGCGTCAGACATTCATTTCTTATAGTTTAGAACTCATCACTTTTTGTTGATTTTCTCCTTTTCTAAGCAAGAATCCAGATATAGATGTATATAGGTACATATCATGAATAATAAGTTGGAATAATAGATCTCTGATTTTACTAATATGGATAAATTATAAACTTCAAATATCACATTTCAAATATGTGAACATATTTTGGTATACTGACTCCAGAAGAGACCCACAGTTTACTAGTAGTTGGACTGGCTTTCTTACACAAACAAAAATAAGGTTAACAGACCATTGATAGGCTTTCACTAAAATAAGTGAAAAGGAAAAAACAACAACACATTTTCAAACATTTTCCTTTTTCTTTCTTTACTTGGCATATTCTGAATTTGACATTCAAATCGATCACCACTGTGATGACATAGTTCTTCCAGTTTTGTATCATAAAGTAAAGTCAGAAGAGTTAAAAGAATGGCTGAACAACTCAAAGCTAGTATCATCTGCTGAGAACCAGAAGGGCTTTATCACAATTTTGGGTGATATTGAGTTATTGGCATCATGTTGTATATGTAGCTTGATCTCCTCTACATTATGGTGTCAATTAAAAAAATTATGTCAATTTTCAGTAAAATCATCACATGTTGAAAATGATATTAAAACCACAAGGGCACTATTTTACCTTATATTTAGAACAATGCTTATAAATCTACCTCCTTTTGATTAAAGAAATGTTCTCCTTTATGAAAATTGATTGTTTTGTTTTTATTCATGCTAAAATCTTAGAACCTGATAGCGCCCTTCGGGTTCTCAGGTTAGAAATGGAATGACACCATTTACTCACTCTTTGATTGAGTTGTGTGATCTCCTCTTCATTTTCTCTCCTCGTCGCTTCTCGCTCCATCTTTAGCTTCTCCTGTTGCTCGGCAACCAGTTCTGCCATCCTCCCTTGCATCCGTACAATGTCCTCCTTGGCTTGCTCTCTCTGCACCAGGGCCTGAGTGTAAACATGATAATTATACAATGAAATGAAAGATCTCTGAAGCTATGTATACCTGTGATTCAATGTGAAACATAAAATACAGTGGCTGATATAATTGAAGCCTACAAGTACAAGTATAGGCTCTTCATTCAAATCAAATCAAATGAATTTCACTCCAAATATGATATTTTTCCCCGATACAATTTCCCCGAATAAAATCAATCAAACAGAAAAATACATAAACATACATACATGAAACGATTTGTTCGATATCAATGTATGTTCAGAGAGAGAGGCCATTTGGCACATAAAGAAAGGTAAATAAGATGATGAAATGCTCAATAACAGAAAATTCAACACTTTTCTATTGTCATATTCATGCTGCACACAAGAGATCATATCATTACTCTGAATATACATTAGATCACTGTTCCACAGGACCAGTGAACGCACATATCTGCAAGCATAGCTCACATGAATTGATGATGAAGATAACAAACAGCATTTATATACCACCATCTATCCATAGGGTAACATTCAAAGGCACTTAGCTTTCACAATGTGTCACAAATCATTCACAATATAATCATTGCTTGGCTACAAGGCGTTTAAATTTGGGCAAGTTTCAAAATCACACTATCATTCCACGCATTGAATTTCACAACGGTTAGGAATAGATAATATCGTGAGCAACAGTTCCTCCTAAACCATGTGCACTCTTTTCTCAGATTCAAGAACAGTTGTGAGATAGGGTGTTTTGTTTTCGAACACATATTTGCACTTTCCTTACATACTATTAAAGGACAAGTTCACCTTCATAGACATATGGGTTGAGTGAATGCAGCAATATTAGTAGAACACATCAATGAGAGTTTGAGGAAAATCGGACAATCCGTTTAAAAGTTATGAATTTTTTAAGTTTCTGCTCAGTCACGGCTGGATGAGAAGACTACTATAGCTTGTGATGTCATATGAGTACAACTATATAAAGAAAGTATCAAGAAAGTTCAAGATATTCTCACTTTTCTCACATAATAAAAGAACACTCGACTTCTCTTTTTCAGAAGTCAGGGGGAATAATATTACCCCTAACATAAGTCAGTAACAAGTCGAGGAAATGTGCACTTTATTCAAAAAGTCAAGATTTGTGAAATTCTCTTTTTATTTTCCTTATATCGTTGTACGCATGTGACATCATACACTATAGTAGTCTTCTCCTCCAGCAGTGATTGCACAGATATTTTAAAAATTCATAACTTTTGAACGGATTGTCGGATTTCCCCCAAACTTTCACTGATGTGTTCTACTAACATTGGTGCCTTCACTCAATCCACATGTATATGAAGGTGAACTTGTCCTTTAAACCAGAAATGTTAGTGTGCATTTCGAGAGAGCAAAAAAATTCGCAATAGTAAAATGCATGCAAAAGCTCTTGCGTACACTATATGCATTGAATGCCAGTGGCACTTTGCAAAAATTGCATGTCGCACAAAAAGACTGTTGGCTCCAATTCATAAAAAATTCATGCTGCAAAAATATTTTGCTGTACAGTAGATGTAGGAGGCTTTATCTCAATGCACAGTTAACAAAAGATGTCTACTCCATATATTCCTGTCCTTGGTACCTCTGTCCGCTCTAGCTGAGCCTGTTCCACCAGCTGGATGCTCTGCTGCACCTGTTCGTAAGCCTCCGTCTCCCTCAGATTGGCTTCCTCTTTGGCCGCCTGGCTGGCGGTCAGCCGACTCACCAGGTCATCTCGCTCCCTGGAGCCAGGCCACATACACACACACACAAAGTCATATCACAAAATAAGTTATGGTGTCTTTACAGTTCTGATGCAAAGACAGGTATTCTGATATGCTACGATTTCTGACTAGCTGCACAATCTTTGAAACAGTTTGAACAGTCAAATGTTTGATCTCTGAGCAAAGAATCACTTCTGACATATTACAAATAGTTCAAGAAGGCAAGAATACAGCCTGTAGCTGTTTTCTTTGCACATGTACAAGGTCCATCACACACTTCAAGGATGACCACTGGATGTGCATTAATTCAACACTAATTTTATAGAGCTTGCCTCATCTGTGCACTGTTTCCCAAGCCATGAGAATGTTGGTCTCATGTATGCGAGATCAGTCATTGCTCTAGTACACTGGCTGTGAGACCATACACAGCGTATGTCCCACATGGAATGGTGTACTGCTCATGCAGTTTCTATGGGGATCAATAGAGACTACATGAGCAGACATTTCAAACAAAATTTCTTAGCTTAATCAAAATTGGAGAGCTTTTCATTTATTGTAGGTTTTGTTGTATAAATACAGTGACCTCACATTTACTTATTCATTCACATTCACTTTATTAAGAAAAAAAAAGGGAAAATGTTGATGTAATAACAATCATCTCATTACAATACTGACTGTGTGATCCTGTGCAGGGTGCCTGTGTCGGGCGGGTGTGTCTCATGGTTGGCTATCACGGCCTCCTCTTGGGCACAGCGGACACATAGCCCTCCACTGACCACGTCGTCCTGTCTGGTCAGCAGACTGACCGACTCGGCCACTCGGAGCTTGGACCTCAACTCACTACACTGCTTCTCGTACGTCTCCAGCTCAGATCTGGTGTAAAGGGAAAATGCACTTGTCAGATATATTGAAGACATGGCTAGTACTTGAAGGGTACATCATTTCAAATTCAGAACACACAACTTGTTTATGTACAGGGAATCATAGAGTAAAACATTTTATGCTATTGTTGTCGTCTGTTTCATACTCATTCTCATTCATTATATCAGATGTGAAGTAATGATCAGTAAACTCTCCTAACATCCAAACTAACAACACGCAAAGATGTTCAACCAGTAGCAATTTGTGACGATATCCGTCCGCAAAAATTTCAGCTCGTAGAGTATTCCACATCGGCTCAGAACTCACTTTGTAGAAGTCAGCTGCTCCTCAAGTCGCCTCACTCGCACATCGTGCAGTTTCTTCAGTCTCTCCTGAAACCACAGACACACAAGAGAAGTTACAGTACTTCAGTGATAGAACTAATACCATTTAGGTTTATGCAGACTACACATAGCACAAAATGGTTCAACACTCAGTGGCAATAACTGGTATCAAGCAGGAGCATTATGTGCGGTTATTATAAAGATGCATCTATGAAAAACTTTGTTGACCATTAATGGCTAATGGCTGGATTATGCCGCTTTGCAAAAAAAGGGGTTCAAATTTCTACATGACAGTCTTTGAATCCATGCTACATTATTCCAGGGTGCATTATGGTCAAAGGGATGACAGGAAAAAACAAAAATACTGCTTGTATTTCAGACTTCAATGATAAGCACATAACTTAGATTCTTGCAGAAAACTTAGATTCTTATTTTTAAGCTATAAAAATATATTTTGATAAATCTTCAAGTTTCAAGTTTCTTTATTTCACCAAGGCAAGGAACATGTTAAAAACAATTATATATATCAATATTCGGATATGATTACAAACATATCAGTAAGACAGTGAAAAGGAATAAAATACATAAATAGATTGACAATTACACGTACAATGTACATAGGTTAACAGTTATGCTATGGTAGGTAGCAGCCAGAAAGGAGATGTCCCTTATTTATAGCTGACCTAGAATAATTCATCCAATTTCAATTATATATACAGTTGAACCTCTGGTATCCGGACAAGTCGGGACCGGGGCTCATCCGGATAAGGGATTTGGCCGCATACGGGAGACTCAATGCTTTATACATGTACATATAAATACACATGTACTGATGTAGCCCATTGTAGTACCACATGTAGTACTGTGTATACTGCAACCTTTTCATTGTTACATTTGGGGATGTTTGGGGATGTTGAAATGTCTGGAGGTAAGCAATGTGGAAGGAAATTTGATGTAATGTATGTTAATCATGTTGGAAGTAATATGTAATTCATGTGTGTTTGGGTAGGAGTTGTCAAGGAGTTGGGAATCCCCCTTTCCTCCCGTAATTATAAAAAAAAAATCACGGCGAGATTGCGTCCGTATAATAGAGAGATCCGGATAAAGGGAGGCCGGATAAGAGAGGTTCA
The DNA here is from genome assembly GCF_964275005.1 of Diadema setosum. NCBI lineage: Eukaryota > Metazoa > Echinodermata > Echinoidea > Diadematoida > Diadematidae > Diadema > Diadema setosum. The sequence continues at coordinate 47,876,784 of NC_092685.1, forward strand.
ACTGTACATGTATTTCTGAATTTCCTTTCAGTGTAATTGATTGCTGCTTTCTCGGGTGCAAATAACTAGATAGACAGACAATAAAAGCAATATTAAAGATTTGTATTGAAATATTTGATATCCCATAATATGCTGATGAGCAGAGCATGGGAGCATCACCATAACTGCCATGGCAACCGAGTTCTCTCCCCGAGGCTCACCAGTTCCTGACTCCACTTGACAAACATGTTCCTGTCTTGTTGATCCTTGGCACCTGGTCTGCCTTCATCTCCTGGTCTACCAGTGGACTGTGCAGGTTGCTGCTCCTCCTAGATGCAATTTTATACCAAATTACAGAAAAATACTTCCCTTGACAGAAAACCTGGACTAAGTTCACTTCTGCATAACACAAACATACATGTGGTAATATCAACAATCATTTTACCATCCACAGTAACAAAAAGAAAAACCCCCAAAAACAATCATTTGGTGATATAGCAATTATAAATAGCAACATTTGCAATGTCACAGTTTTATTATGGACTGTACATTTTGCTTTAAAAGAGGGTAAATGGCTACACATATTGATGTTTCAAATCAAACTTTTGTTTTGATATACTTACAAACAAACACAAAATAACATGGTTGAAAGGTGTCTTGTTGTATGACAAAATAGTCCTAAAATGGTGTGATAGAGAGGGAATTCCCCACTGGTGAATTAAATGACCCTTGAACAAATGTTTGCCTTGCCTTTTAACCCATACCTGTCTGAATGGACTCTCCTCCAGGGCCGTCTTGATGATCACATCTTTCATCTCCTCATTCAACTTGATATTCTCCGCCACAATGGCTTCGGTCCTGCCCTTGAGGGAATGCAGTTCTTCCTAAAGGATGTTGTAGTGACAAAACAGCATATCAAACAATACGGTCAAAGTTCAAGTAACATTGATAATTCTAATACTCATCACAGCTTTCTACAAAAGGCATTGTCAATGCATATCAATTAAACTTCTCATCCAGGTGAGACAAAAAATCTATAGTTTGATTTTGCTGGCTGAAATCAAATAATATTTGAAATGACTCTGAAACCAACATATATGCATCTTGTTACTGCTTTTTTATGAATATTTCATGAAGAATAAGGACGACAACTCAGAGAGTTCTTCCTTCATAATGTGTGCTTTCATTTCTATTGGTGTACAGTTTATAGTCCTTCACATTATTTGATTCACTGATAAATTGTCTGCACAACAAGGCCAGCTGATATGTAGTCCAGCATGTGAACATCAGTGTGTGCACTCTGTCTATGGATTGAGTTACTAGTATAATCTTTAGCCTCGAAGAGAAGAGTGTACACAATGCCTTCCTACCTTGTCTAGGCCCGAGGCAAAATTTAAGTGACCTGTCTAGGATTAAAACTCTCACATGGTGCAATAGACATAAAAGTGACAATCTTGCCATTGCATCTGATCACATTAATGATATATGCCATGGACATCTACAGTACGGTTAAATAAAATTAAAAAATGGACTAATTCATGACAAGTTCAGTGAAAGTTAAACATCAAGCTTCTCCTTAAATGTCATAGAAAAATGCACTCTTCAACTTACCATTTCTTGTGGGTTTCCCAAAGTGACAGGAAATAGTTTGTGTCACAATATAACTCTAGAGAGAAGGAAGAATTCTTTAAGGAGTTCATAAGTTATGATCTCATATCTATGCTGATTTGGGTGATGAATACCTTGCAATATTTATTCTCCCCTTCCAGCTGCTGAATGTAGGAACTCTGGCTGTTGATGATCTGCAGGAGTTCCTGCGGCTGAGGCTCAGTGTGGACCTTGGACCAAAGGGGCAGTCTGGGGGAGTGGCGGTATGTGTAGGCATCCTCCATAGCCAGTGGAACCTGACCGCAAGAGAAAGGGAACTGACCGTGACAATTTGTCTCTTCAAAGTGGACAGTGTGTTGGCAGGAAATAAGAACCGGCAATCTGTCCAATGTTGGGAGACTTTTGATGTGAATATATTCTTATACATGAATGCAAGTCTATAATATTGGGTATATCGGTAATAGAAGATGGCATGCAAAATCATAACTTCACACCACTTCCTCAGCAGATAATGCATTTTTATAAGTTCTTAATGCCATTCATTGTCTCAATTCTGTGAAGATGCCAGTTTTTTAAACAAATGAAAATATGTGATTTTATCATTGTCTTCATGTTGACATACAGTACAACTCAAAGGGAACATTCATGCTAAAAGTGCATCAAAATCATATGTCCTAACAGCTAGTTACGGTTTAAACCCTATGCAACAAATGATTCTATGATTGTTACATGTGCTATACTATGATGCACGGTAGCTGAATATGACAGCTACTTGCATGTATGTAAGATATAGGTTCATTTACATGACATTAATACCCGGTTAGTTTGATTATGCTTTAAAGTCTTATTGTATTTTATACTCTGTATTTGTAGTACTGATATATAGTCACCTCCTGCCGAGAACTCTGAGAGTAGATAGTGTCTGATGATCTATGACCTCTTGTTGACCGATCCATGGAGGATCGACTCGGTTTGTGGGTATGACTTAGGAGCAATGTTCTCAGCCTGTCCACTGCATTGTTGTAGTTTTCCAGAGCCCTGTGGTCACTTGCGTGAAGTCTGCAAATGTATTGTGGGAGAAACAAAACATGTTATTTTGCTATGCTGCATGCAGTATCTATGGGTAATCTTCTAAAGCTCTCGATGTTTGTGTGAGCGTGCATGGTTTTCAATACGCATATTGGTACAATGAATACAGGCTTCAATGAAGAAGAAAAAAAAAAATTGATCAAATTTTTTGACAATAGCAAGAAAGAGTTTAAATTGTATTTTGTGGATTGCATTGGATTTCTGTCTTTGTTTTCAGCTAACAACTTTTGGTTTAGGATAATCGAATGTTTACAAATGTGATGGTTTGAAGTATCAAATCTGGCAATCAGAAAATCAAAAGTTTAATTTTGAGCATTGGTACATCTAAAGAAGGATGTCACACAATTCTGAGAAAAGAGCTGAAGGAAGGTTTACTGAACCTGGAGCTTTGCAGGTGGGAGCTGTCCATCTCGGGATCGGCTCTACTCTTCCTGGAGTGTTTGGTGTAGTGAGAAGAGCTTCGCCTGGGGCTGGACAGCAGACTCTGTTGGCTCCCTCTGGAGGAGGGTCTCCTTGGGCTGCTGTTGAGTGTTGCCTTCAGCTCAGAGAGGGAGTCAGACGCACGACCTTCAGATATCAGGAAGAAGACAACAGCATGTGCACAAAGTGAAAATGAAGCAGAGTTTCAGAATTTGCTAGCAGTGCAATTGGAGGAATTAGTAAAGTAGTGGTATACTACATTGCACTGTGAACCATACTTGTGCTGCGACAATTATGCTGGGTTTGAAGGACATTTAGCAGTACAGACTGTGCTACCATGTTCTACAAACTGTACATACCCTGAAAGCTACAAGGCAGTCATGTTGGTCTTCTATTGGAGGCTTTTTTTTTTTTTTTTTTTTTTTTTTCAGAGAACATGCAAGCTTACTGCAGTTGAAAATCAACTGCAAATTGGTAACATGGTTTCATTTGTTTAATCATTCAGCTAAACGAAAGATGTTTTGAAACCACAACGCACTATTTTGCAATAAAGCCTAAAATATAAGGAGATCTTTCACACTTTTTTTAAACAATACTCCACATTGATTATACTGATTAACTTTTTTACGCTGATTGTTTCTATCCCCAAAACTCAGATTTTAGAACTATTTTGAAGCACTAAAGCTGGGTTTTTGTTTCATCTGGAAATGGTAAATAATTCCTATAAATTTATTCTTTTCTCTTTCTTCTTGCTCTCTCTCTTTCATTTCTCTGTTGTTTGTTGGTTTGTGTGTGTATGTGCCCACTTCTTTTTCAAGGACCTATCCCCACAAGCATCTGCTTTTCTGTAGGTTACCCAACGCATTATCTTATTGAGTTTCAAATATCAATATGTCAGAGGCATACTCTAGATTGATTTCATTGTAGTCTGTAACTTTAATCATTATATAAATTGTTTTCATTCTCTATGTACAGGTTGAAATTTTTATTACTGTTATTTGACGAGTAGATGTATGAATAGATTATGTCTTTATGATTGTAATTTGTATAAATCGCAATAGGTAAAAATCACTGTAAATGGAATAGAATGAAATGAAGTCAGTATGAATTCGAAGTCAAACACCTCAGTCATGTGCTTTGTAGAGTTCAGACATCACATGATGCAGACAGTCGTTAGTTTACTTAAATATCAAAACAAAAAATGTCCCTTCTTTGTGGGTGTAATTCATGAGGCAGTATCTGGCGCACACAGACCTACAGCAGAGGCACAGCCACAACACCTTTAATAGACTGCAGACTGAATGTTTGCTTTTATTTGGAGATTCCATGGCAAGGGATCCTTTACAATTACACAGGGATAGCTATTAATGTATCTATAGCTACACTTAGAGTTAGACTCCTGACTGAGCTGAGTAATAATGTACATGTACTGTGATGTAGCACTCTGGAAGAGAATCTGAATCACAATGCCAAGACTGTAGCATAGCATGCATTTGCCAAAAAATGAACAATGCAATGCAATGCAATGCTAAATCCTATTCGGCCATCATCAGTTAGGATGCAGACAATATGTCTATTAGTTACCGCCATGTCCCGCCACACCACGACCAAAACAGTCGTCATTGTCCTGTGTGTGGTATGGTTCTTGGCTGTTTAAAGCCACCATACCATGGCGATGCCGCAGCACGCAGCGGTGGCTCGCTTTAGTAATTTCATCAGGCCAGGGAGTGCACAGATACCAGGCGAATGCGGTATGCTTGCGCGCCGATGATGTTAAGCAATTCGATTGACGAGTGAGTCTCAGTTACACAGCATTTTCGAGTGCATCCAACATTATTTGGCATAGCTGAAAATAAATTCATTTTCGACTGCTCAAATTGAACTCTATGACGGCTTGGCTCTGAGTAGCTGAAACATCTCTTAAGAATACTGTTCTGTCATTTGAATGATCAAAGAATATCGTTTGTGTTGATAACTGTCTTCTGCTCTTGAACTCCACCCAGGATCACCTGCACTAGGCCCTATAATATATTAAATATGAACACTGGTCACTGCACTAGGCCCTAAATTAATTCAAATTAAACCCCGACATATTTTATCACATGTGGGACTAGAATCACGAGTACAGGAGTAGGTTCGTTCGAGGAGCTATTTACAACAACTGACGTTATAAACAAGCGTTGGAAGTCACCATTTGTCCAATTGCTACGCAGATTAGCGATAGATTAGCAAAATCAGTACTCCTTACCAAGCATTCTTCGTCCGGTGTAGTCATGATTGGTTCCAAGTACGTCCGCGTCCATCATGATTGCGGTGTTCGATTTGAGTTCCTCCTTTGATTCCTCTCTGCCGCCGCCGGGGTTCTGTCATTCAAATACAGTACAGTAACTTGAGCGAAGACATTGCTCGCCGATTGCTCTAGATGGCGCTGTTCAAAATCAAGATTCTGATTTTATCAGAACTGTTAAAGTGAGAGCAGTCTGCATGCAATACAATATGTAGTTGGCATTCGTATATTTGTGCTTGTTTGGCACATTGGAGCACATCTGAAAGATGAAGGGGTCTCCAGTTTCGGGAAGTCCCTTTATCCGATATCAGCTTTGAATTAGGAGTATGATCTCTAGCTCGGGTTTGTATTTGTATTCTCTAAACTGAGCAGCACTGCTAGTGCTAGTAGGCCCTACTGTGTGTAAATTGCCTGTTTCATCGCGTCCTTGCTGCAGCAACTTGTGTCCCCAAACGACTTGGCATGAAAAAGACGGGCCAGGAGGACAGACAGCTGCCTCACTGCGACCAGCCCGAACGCGAAGCGTAACGTGTATGTCATACAGTATACTGTGTGAAGGAGCGCCAGAAGAGAACATGGACGGTTCAGGGAACTGGGAGAGTTTCGTAAATGGTAAATGAGAACATTTCGATTCTCAAGTCGTTCTTGTCTTGGTAAATCAAAGTTACTTGCATTTGTTATCAAGAATTCTGTATGTACGGCACGAGTCAAATTTTATATGTGCTTGTAAATATCTGTAAATAAATTGTATTATAATGTAAATAGCACAGTCTGCAAGAATCTTCAGTCTATGATTATGAAGGAGGCAGACTTAATCGGAAAAAGAAGAAGAATAAGAAGAGTCAACAATCTATGAAAGCCTGGGTCAGGATGTGAATCTGTGGTATTTTCTACCATCAGTGACCATAGTGAAATGAAATTGAGGTGAAACTGGACTGGGGAATATTTTCAAAGATACAATTGGTAGTGGTACATGGACATGGTATTTAATCACTCTTTCCTCTAAGGAGCAATTTCCCTTGAACAGGTAAGATTAAAATTTTACTAAGAATGTACGGACCCAGGTTCTTGAATTCTGCCTTCTGATTACCGTAAATGATGACTGGATCTCCTTTTTGATGTGTTTATGTTGTTTTATACCACAGATCATCTGTTATCCAATGGCACAGTGACTGGGGTTAGCCTCTTATCTCAACAAGGGGCATGTCTGTACTCTATGGGAGCACTCACAGATTTTCACAAGGTAAAATGTAACAACAACTTGTATGTCAGGTAGCAGGGGATATGCATTAATTGCTTCTTCATATTCATACCACCTCACCAAGCTCACAATTGTATGCCAATACTTTGATCCCCACATGTTGCAATATTCTAAATGTTTAGATAATCCAAGAAGTCACTTTGTAATTCTGAAGTTGTAGGAGCTAAATTTTCAAAAAGTTCTTTACTTATTGTCTGATTTCTGTTATAGTTAAATGTGAAAAATCAGAACAGAATGTTTCATGCTCCATGTCAATGTGTAGACATATTTTAATATACGTTATTGCTGTGGCAACTGTACGCAGCAAGATGACAATAGATTGAGATGTTTAAATGGAAATGTTTAAATTGTAGTCACTAGTTTAAATGATGTTTTTCAAATTGAGTTTACCATGAACGAAAAGTTTGTCATATGAGCTTTGAATGCTTGTCTGCAAATGAAATTTGCATTGGAGGATAATTCTGTAATTATTACATGAGCAGTGTGAAGGACAGTAAAGCATTGATGACAAAAATACTGTATTCTATGTACACCTGTTTCTGCATCAGCAACTTATCCGGTTATAATTACAAGTGTATGTTCTATCTTGCATTGAATCAGATCTCCGATGCCAAACAATTTCTGAGAATTTTCAACCCTTCCCAGACATCACTTATGAGACCCAAACTCAACGTTTATGTCACTGGACAAGGGACACTCAACTTCCAAGTTCACAAACAAACTAACTGCAGGTACACAGTTTTGGCCAATACAGTCCACTTCCATTATATAATGATCATGGTTATAATGAAAATCTCCATATGTACAACAAAGTAACAATTCAGGTCCCAAAATTATCATCCACGAATCTTTTTATACTTTGTTGACAAGTTATAATGAAATTTCTACATGTATTTAACAAAATAAAACTGCTGGTCCTGAGGACTTCATTCATAAAAAGGAGTTGCCTGTATCATGATCTATGTGACATGTTATATACCACCTTCTCTTCATGATATCATCAAGTCTTTAGATATTCCTTTAACATGATAATTATGATGATAGTGACATTGATATTCTACTTTACTAGGACTTTGTAATGTATTGATTGCATGTATCATTTTTTGCAAACTTATTTCTTCTTCCCATAATTATGATTTGTATGTTTTTAACCAATATAATGGGAGTACTTCACGTCACAAATTATGCAAAGGTTAAAGAAATGTACAGTCACTGTTATTTCAGAAGGTTTGAATTCTATATAACTTTCATTCAATGTTTTTTGCAGACGAGGGTAACCGAGAGTATAATAACATTTGCATTGATTCAGTGGTGTTAAAGTTTATCTGGCTGTCTGGTAGTGTTTTATAATATTTCACTTTTTATACTACTTTAACTAGATCAATAGTGAATGACAAATCCCTAAGACAAAATATTTTCGAATGTGGTGGAGGGACATGGAAAAAGACAGCTTCTACTATACAACTGTACAAAGAAGTGAGGTCACAGAATGGATAGTGTATTCAAAGAATGTTCTTGCTTGAAGATTAGACAATTTTAAATCATTAAACTTTATCAAAGTTGTCATTTTTATTTATCCTAACTCTAAAGTCTTTATGCAGCTTCAGTTGGGAGCCATGTAGGCTTGCTAGTGGGGAACCTGCCCTATGGAGTCCTGGTATGCACTCACCTACACCAAGAGCCGTACATCGCACGGGCAAGGAAGCAGTTTGAGCATGTGTGTGGACTCTTGAGATCGTGACCCTAGTTTGGCAAGAAGCACACAATGTTTGGTGTGTGTTTGTTGGATGAAAGAACTGAACAAACACCAGTCTTCCCATGGTGAGACACACAAAATGTGGGGTGTGTGTTGGTTGGATGACAGAAGTTAACAGACACCAGTCTTCCAAGTAGTTGTGTGTGTTACTTTAATGTAGTAGCCTTTTGGGAGTGGAGAGCCTGAGTTTGGATCCTGTATGGATGCAGTGCAAGTTTGGGTATGTCTGTAATGACATGGTTTCCATGGAGACTCTGTGCCAATGATGAAGCTGAGGGTAGGATAAGAGTTTAAATGTCTAACACGAAGGATGCACACTAGTACTGGTAGCAGCCATCAAGTCATCTAAAACAGAATTTTATTCTCATTGATAATGGGAAGAATGGTTATGCTTGTTTTGTTTATCAGGTGACATCAGGATAAGTTGCAAGTATGGTATTTTTGTGTGTATGCATGCATGTATATATGTGAGGTTCAAGTAATTTATTTGTACTGTATGTGTGTGTTTTGTTTCTGCAGTTAAAAACAAAGAGAATTACAAGGTCCCTAACACCGTAATCCTACTCAAGCAAACTGCTTACTGATGACAAACAATCTCTTGTACCTTAAGTACAGTACAGACTGTACATGTACATGTATACAATGTATGTCTTTGTATACATCATATCATGTTTATTCCTTTAAGTACTCTTTTAAGTGCTCCTATTCATATTTTTGATGAGAACATTGTATGATTCATGTGTGCAAGTGCAGAATTAAAACAAAGTGAAAGTGAAAGTGAAATGTTACAATAGGTTTACTTTAACCGTCTTTCTTTCAGTACTCATTGTCTGTGCTGCAGCGTAAAGCTTAAAGAGGAAACATTTGCAGCGTAAAGTCTGGAATGACTCAAATACCTGTGATACCAATTTATGTTTTGGATCAAGTATGTGTGTGTGGCTCTTAAAGGACAAGTTCACCTTCAATAACATAAGGATTGAGAGAATGTAGCATTATTAGTAGAACACATCATTGAAAGTTCGAGGAAAATCGGACAATTCGTTCAAAAGTTATGAATTTTTGAAGTTTTTGTGCAGTCACCACTGGATGAGAAGACTACTGCAGTGTATGATGTCACATGCGTACAACAATACACTGTATAAGGAAAATATACAGAGAATTTCACATAATTTCATCTTTTGAAAAAAGTACACATTCCCTTGACTCGTTACTGACATATGTTATGGGTAATATTATTCCCATTGCCTTTAGAAAGAGGCAAGTCAAGTGCTCTTTTATCATGCGAAAAAAAGTGAAAATATGTTGAATTTTCTTTACATTTTCTTTATACCGTTGTACTCATATGACATCACAAGCATTAGTAGTCTCCTCATCCAGCGGTTCCAACACAAAAGTTTAAAAAATTCATAACTTTTGCATCGATTGTCCAATTTTCCTCAAACTTTCACTGATGTGTTCTACTAATATTGCTGCATTCTCTCAATCCTTATGTTAATGAAGGTGAACTTGTCCTTTAAGCTTACTTTGTATTCCAGCTTAACAGTATAAAAAGAGTTTTTCATTGGAGTTTATATTTGTGCACCAAGAACAAATTATTTTTTTTTCCAGCTATACTTATGTGTAGGTCACTGAGGTTACTAATTTAAAGGGATATGATGCTTCCACGAAAGTCACATGTCACTTGTTCTACTACCTGATGGATATTACGAATTTGCTATTTACTGATATTCTAATTGACAAGAGTCAATGTGAGAAATCATCTTAACTTCCAACTCTTAAAACATGCAGGATTTACCTCAAGGAGAGAGAGAGAGAGTGGAGAAAAACAATTATTTCATTTCCATGTCAATATATAAATGGTTCAGACTACCAGTAGAATCTTATGCGAGTAAAGAGTGAGAAATCAATGTATGAAGTGTATTTCAGTAAATTCAGTATGTACCATTATAATAATGCAACAGTCTAGGAATGTTCAAAGTGGCTGACATGGTCATGAAAGTATAATGTCCTTAGCAAAAGCATTCCCTAGTTCCTGTGGACTACAAATAAATGTGGAAAAAAACACACAATCCCAATAGATCGTTCTAGAAATTGCAGGAAAGCTTTGACTTTCTCTTAGAAGATGTGTCAGTAAAAGTGCCATAGATACAAAGTGTATGGCCAACCTCACCTACGATGACCTCACATAAGTTGAAAAATTAGCAATGTCAAAGGAAAATACCACCCAGATGGATATAAACATGTTATAATTCTATTGTGTAAGTCCAAGGATTTTCTGTGGTCCCTCTGGATTTTACTGAGGCAAGGTCGACGAAATGTAATTGAGAGAAAAGGCACAAGAGCACAAATTTATCAGAAAAAAAAAAATAGATTAGCAACATTCCAAATATTAAGCGAGTCAAATCTAAATTCATTCAAATCATTATGTGTGCCTGCAGATACTGCTGTAGATACCATTGATGGTTCTATGTATAGATGTACATGTAGAAAATTATGTTTGCACAATGTCAGTATTTGTCTACATCAATATACATTGCATGTGAAGAATGGACATGTAGAAAATTATGTTTGCACAATGTCAGTATTTCAGTGATGCCAAGTTCAAAAAATTTTTATGAGATTTTCATGACTCGGCATCTCGGCGCTCGCGCGCATGCGCACGCGAATTAGGGGGTGTCCCCCTCCCATGGTAGGGAGCTTTTTTTTAAAAATTTGTATTAGCTCTTAATTATGCGATCTGGTGCATACTTGAGTAACTATTTTCTACTTATTTTGAAGGACAAAAGGGAAATATACCTTCAATTGCAACTATCACTTTAATCCTTTGAGCTATGCTCCTTATTTTTGGCCCAAGTTGCAGACTTCACCCGATGCGTGAGAAAAATGAGTGCCATACGTGAGATCGTGAGACAGACCCTAAATGCTTGAGTCTCGCGCAGAATGTGTGAGACTTGGTAGCTCTGGTATTTGTCTACATCAATATGCATTGCATGTGAAGAAATATGTTGACTATACTTGTACCTTGCACCTGTGTATGTATGCCATGTTTGTGTGTACCAATGTACAATATGTACCTGTGTTTGTGTGTGTGTGTGTGCATGTGTAAATGCATGTGTTTATGTGTGTGTGTGTGTGTGTGTGTGTGTGTGTGTGTGTGCGTGCGTGCGTGTGTGTGGTGTGTGTGTGTCCTGTGCATGTACAGCTGTATGTACATGAACATGTAAGACAGAGACAAGAAAGTTAATCTTTTTCAATGTCTGCCAGGTCTTGTGAAGTGCACAACAGAAACATACACCCACACATCCATTCAGAAATATGTGTGCAGTAAAATTGGAACATATATTATGCAACCTTTGAAGGAAATAAGAATGACTGGCTTGATCTAATGATCCCACCCAACATGTCACAAGATCATCCACATATAACTACACAGCAATTTACTTGAATCTTCATATTAAAATTTGAGTTTATTGCATATAAATCACAATTAAATTGTAACAAAATCTCTGGTCTCATAAAAAGATGAAGATCTGATATCATTTGATGCGTATACTGTTGAATATCATATAAAAGATGTGCTGAATCATTAAATTTCACATCACACTCCCCCCTCTTAAAGGAGTGAATGATTTACAGAACATTTGTGAGACATTTTTCTTAGATTTCTCTTGTCTTTTCACACGACGCTAAACAAACAATTTACATTTATGTAATCACACAGTTGTCAAACACTGGATAAACTGACCAGATTTTTTGTTTGAACTGACAAATAAAATCTGGTAAACAGACTTGTAATCAACAAAATCGTCAGCAATAGTTGCTCTATTGTTGAGCGACTTTTCACTCAAGCTGGTACTCTAGTCCTTTTCAAGATATTATCCCTGACATTGGAACCAACTAGTGCACTCACTCACTCCATCCCTGGGGAACATTCTAGCCAGCCTGCTTTTCTTTTTTTTTTTTCTGGTACACAAATGCAACATCCAACCCGAGTAACATATAACCCAGTACAGGGGACCTAAAAAAAACAACAAAACAGTCTTGTTATATATGGGTTCAAAAACAAAAATATAGAGTCAAAACCTACAAAACCACCTTTTATATGAGAGTTTTCATATATATATCCAACCTCTTTAGAACAAGGCTCCACTGTACCAGGTATACCCATTTACACACCAGGGTCAAGAGGAGTGTTGTAATGCAAAAGCCATGGTAGGGTTTGACCCTCGGACCTTTAAAGTCAATAAAACTCACTTGAGTGGAAACTTCACTAGAACAAGCAGCTCCATCCAAGTTTAGTTGATATAATGAAGCAAGGGTGTTGAATGACAGCATTATCTTCCTGGCTAACTTCACATACATACCAGTACATACATCTTTCTAACAAGATACCCCAGTCATTCTAGCAATAAATCAGCCCACCAACATAATCACAGTTGATGTATACCTTTATGACAAGGTCTATTCATCATAACCAGAGAGCTTGCCCAATGCTAGCTAAGCTGACATAGCAATAACTGATGCATGCAGTCTGGAATAAAAGTACAGTGTATTGCAATGCATCATATATGTGGAGCTGGATACAGTAACTAGGTATGCGGATCGCTAACAAAAAAGATTCACAAATTTGAATACATTACATGTAGTAAGCTGGCCCATTGCAGTTTTGCCTTCTCAATGACGGCCCACTAATGCACAGTAGCACAAAGAAACTACATGAACCTGTAAACACAACCAAATAATGCCAACAAAATCATCTAATATACAAGTGGCTTACCTACTGACAGTATCCCAATACCAACCCTACACTGCTCAAGTCGTACACATTGATTGCTGGAGTCAACTTTCATCAGTCCAAAATTGGTTCACATTGAATTTTAGAAATCCAGGTCGGTGTTTTGACAGAGGTGATTGGACTTCATATGTTTTGTTTTGTTTTTTGTGTGTGTGTGTTTTTTTTTGTTTGTACAGTTTTAATGTCTTTCAAACCATGCTAAAAGCACTTGGGAATGACAGAATCTCTGCACATTACAAAGGTGAAAGCTTATCCTTGACAATTTCACAGAGAAAGTGACGGAACCTTGTCCTCTTCCTGGCCTACACAGTCTTTGATTGACCATGGGCTTTGGAATCCAGATCATTTAATGCCCTTTTGTGAGAAATCACTACTAAACCTTTCAATGCCGTGTCCATTCACCATATCATACCACAGCTTTATAGGAAAATAAACATCATAAAATACAACACGTGTGTATTAGTGTTCCTTATATGGTTTTTTCCCTTTACCTTCTTTAAAGGGAAGATAAACCCCAAGAGCAATGTGGATTGAGTGAAAGCAGCAACATTAGTAGAACACATCAGTGAAAGTTTGAAGAAAATCGGACAATCGATGCAAAAGTTATGAATTTTTAAAGTTTTGGTGTTGGAACCGCTGGATGAGGAGACTACTAGAGGTTATGACGTATGAGTGGACAACAATACCAAGAAAATATAAAGAAAATTCTACAAAAATCCATTTTTCATGAAAATTACAAATTCCATCAACTTGATATTGACATATGTTAAGGGTAGCAATTATTCCCCCTGCTTTCTGAAAGAGGTTGGTCCATTGCTCTTTCATGATTCTAGAAAAGTGAATTTTTGTTGAATTTCCTTTATATTTTCTTTGTATTGTTGTCCACTCATACGTCATATCCTCTAGTAGTCTCCTCATCCAGCGGTTCCAACACCAAAACTTTAAAAATTCATAACTTTTGCATCGATTGTCCGATTTTCCTCAAACTTTCACTGATGTGTTCTACTAATGTTGCTACTTTCACTCAATCCACATTGCTCTTGGGGTTTATCTTCCCTTTAAATGAACTATTTGCATATTTTAACATGGAATGATGTCCCCTTCGGAGAGAACATCATTTCAATACCTTGACACTTGCTAAAAACAGTGAGCATGTAATACAAAGCCAGCCTTTGAGCTGGTTTTCAACTTCGGTGTCAACTTCAGTGTCAAATTCGGTGTACGTAGCTCTCTCGGGACAAGTAAAACCTGTTTCATTCCAGCTCTGCTTTGATACACCTCTTACACAGAGGTTTGAAGGTGACTTTATATGTAAGCCAATGACACCAATACACCATGCTTGACACACATAGGTACAAGGTGGCTTTCTTCAAACATAGAGTGCATGTAAGCTCTGTATCAGGATCTCTACCACACAGCTGTCTCATACACTTAATATCTCGGTATTTCTACACCACGTAGCAGGTTGCATATTTGCCTGCCAGCTGGCAGTATGTTACCCTTTTTAACGAGGTAACAACACAAATTTTCCAGGGAAAACCTTTCTCCTTTTCAGCCTATTTTGAAGAATGCTATGCGTAGTCACAAGTTGCAAAACTTATACAAAGAACAAAGCATATTTTATCATCTAGACAACTGTATAGAACATGCATGGGATACTTACACATACATGTACGTGGCTTGCTTGCACAGAGTGATTTTGTAGACGATCACATACACATACAAGCAATTTACAAAAGGACTTTCCACATAGGTTCCTGTCTGAGCTACTCGCTACATATGACATACGGAAAATAAGCATTAAATACCCGTTTGGTACTAAAGACATTCTAAAAGCATGGTGACACCTTATTACAGTATCGTGCAGTCTGCATGCCTGAATGTATATTGCAGATTCATTCAGTGCTTCAACTGTATTAATTGTCTACGATGCGACACAACTTTGTCCCCATACCTAAATTTGCTTTTCAATAACTATATGAACACAGTATGCATCCGAACATACATAATTCCTGAATAAATCACACACACCCAACACACACACACACACACACACACACACACACACACACACACACACACACACAATAATTATAAGGGTGAGATGTCATGTAGGCCTATATCTCGGTATTGTACTTGTGAAGAGACACTTTCACAACTTTGAGAGAGAGAGATGTCAGCATTTTTGACAGCAGAGACCAGTATAGAATAGGACATGGGGATTCAGTGTTTACTTCTGGGAGACATGCATTTGAACTCTTATTTCCTTACAAGTATAAAAGGTTTTGCATGAATATCATAGACAAGGACAGAAATGAACAGTGCATGCGCCCATATCTTACAAACATCGCAGCAGAGATGAAGAAGTAATGCAGTAACAAGTGTCTGTGTTTTCTTATTTTTTTTTTTGTCATGACCTTCATGCATTACTGCTATATATCTGTAACAGAATGCATGTTTATGTTGCTTTTTAATTACAGGCTGCTCAGAAAACAACCAAGAAGGCACTTATGATTAGGAAACAATAGGAAAAAGAAAAAGAAACATCTGCTATACTACATAAAACTTCAACCTTTCTTAACATAAACATTTTACTTTTGTTCATATAAATCTAGCATCAAAATCACCACCCCCCCCCCCCCCGAGATAAGTCAATGGACTTTTTAGGACTTTGCAAATCTATGTGTTTTGTCAAAATCAACAACTCTAATCAATCTTTGATAATAATGCCATCTTTGATAGTAGCAGAGAAAGACAGGCTTCTTTCACGACGTGCGCATATAAATGTTGACAAAAAGCCAGTACCTGGTATTAAAGGTGCATGGTCCCGGTGTTTTAGTCAAATGCGTACGCGGGCGCACGGCGCAAGTTTCCTATAGAGATCTATGCTATCGACTCCTCTTTGGCGCTTACGCTGCGGCCCGAGTCTGAAGGAGTCCAATCCACTGTAGTCAGTGGTCCGATCACAGTTCGGCTCATGATTCGGCTGAGGGGGATGACAGCTTTAGCAAACTTCTTTTGTGATGCCATAATAAGAAGCACATATGCACGCACCCTGGCATTACTACAGACTGCGTGATGCGCAGAGAAGACAACAAACGCAACGTTACTTAGCAACACCTACGCACTTTACTCTTGATGACAGCTCAACTTCGGTAATCTTCGTATCAATGCTAATGGTGATCGGCAGTATCATCAACAGCGCCCTCTACACTACCGGGACTATGCACCTTTAAAGGAACAAGCAACACGCCACCTCATTAACTACAAGTGGAGTCTCCTCATATCAATAAGTAGCATTTCCAACAGGTACGATGATTACCTGTCACAAGACTGGTAGAGAGACTTTAATAAATAACATCTGTTTAGGGTTTAGAAAACATCCTCTCTCCTTTACACTTGATATCACTGCTACATCCAAATACACAGTCACTCCTCCAGCTTCTAATAGTTTACAAGCTTCTTATGCTGGCCCCATCTTAATTACGTTTGGAAAATTTACCTTTGTCATGTTAACCATTTTTACTTCTTTTCTCAAGCAACCCAATACCTAAAACCCATCAGCCAAGTGAGGGAGGAAGGTGGGACTGACGGTGCAAGGGGCACGCTTTCTCATCGTGGGCTGGCATCTTGTGACAGCATCTATGCAAATTAGCACGGTACAAGTCAGGAACCTGCCTTGTTCTATTAAGATCAATCTGAACAAAAGTATGGTGTCATATTTGTCCGAACACACTGCAGCATGAGTGAAAAGGTTTTAATCTCCAGCAAAAACACGAAGATGAGATGACAATAAACTTCATCTCTCAACAGGAATGCCACAGCACATGGAGAATGTTAACCACAGAGAAAGTGAGCTTTGAATGATAGAAGTAAAACAGAACCAACACATCACCAACAACTCCAGTGACATTGGACAGATTTTCAAGATGGCTGAAGATTTCAGTGTAGATAGATCATCTCGCATGGTGTTTCGTGACCACAATAAAAGCATAAATCATGTCAGGCATACTGTGTTGATGTCTGCGTGAAACTTATTTCACTTAAACTATGTTCTCAATCTCACACTACTTTCCAACAAACTGTTTTCCAAAACTCTAATCCAGATATATCAAAGATATTTTGTGCTGTGAAATGTCTGCAAGAAAAGAATGTTGATAATTTCGAACTAAAGACAAAATTCAATGAGTATCGGCACTTCCCTCACAATATCTTTTAGCACTACACCATGACAGCTTCTTGAAGAACCCCTTCAAACACCACACTAAATTGTGAAAATTCAAAATGCCCAAACTTTCGAATAATTTACCCATCTGCTAAATTTCCAGGGAGCCCTGTTTCCTAGTTGACTGCTCTCCTTAACCATTTCTATGCTAGGAAGTTTGGACAGTGTGTACAATGTTACGGGGTTTTTGAGCCAATCAGCATTCAAAACACACTAAGTGTTAAGGATGTCTTCTTCTTTGCGATGAACTCCCTCTAAAGCAATGCAGGAACAAAACACTGAGAATTTCCACAGGATGGTAATACATACTTACTATGCATAAAGAACAACACGTTACTGGCACAGAACAATACTTGCCCACATTTTAGTAATACACATTAACAACAGAGAAATGGGGCAACAGACTAACACTGAGATTCAAGCAAAGCAATACTCCCTGAAAGCCAATGGTAGAGTACCAGAATATGTACAAAATAACAGCATCAACATATTTCATGTCCAGACGAAGCCTCTTGAAAATAAATGGAATTGAAAAAAATATCGGATATGATCGTTGCCATAAACCGTAAAGGCCTACAAGGCATTACTGAAAGCGACAGGTCACTCTCAATACAATGTACGTTTAACAATTCAAACACTAACAGATATAATGAAGGTGATAGAATATGTCACTGGTCAACAAATAAACATATGAACCACTTTGTCACACTTCAAATCATTCTACTTGACACATTGATTCACAGACTAAACCATTCCTTCCTCTCCCCCCCCCCCCCCTTCATTCCATCATGACCACATATCTCTGTAAACCCATTTTCCTTGGGTAGCATTTCAAATAATGTAGCTTTGTGCAATTCATCCTGGTGCCTACGATTTCAAGCAAGATCACAATGCTACATTGTAAAAGGATAAGATCGTATAATTTCAAGTTAAGTCACTTTCTCCCAAACCTATATCAATATTTGAGTACTTAATATGAATCACTGGCATTATCTCTCATAGCCGGTAACAAAAGGACCTGAAATTTATTATATACATACACAATTTCTTCTCAAAATACTGGTATTTCCCTTAAAAATGATGCCATCTTATCAAGGATGTCAAGGTAAATGATGTTTTGCAGTTTTGTCAGGAATCACAAAATTAGCACACACAAAAATAAAGTTGTGTGACAACAATGGCATCACACTGACTGCCACTGATTAATGTTGGTAGCTTATCAGCATAAGGTAACAAAATGTGATGTGTCTTTCAGTCTTCCTATCAATTCATTAAAATGTTTTCTTGTAATGTCTGACAGTGGTTTATGCAATATCAACAGCTTCAATAACTAGACACAGAATTGACACTTTTCATTAAGTGTCCCAGTACATGTAATTACTTTATTCATCATCAACATTCCAAAACTCCATGACTCCTTTCATGGCCTCGGTTACCGGTACTTAAAGCAGATATTCATTCCCATGGGAGATCGACTGAATTAAACAAGGCATCAAGATGTGTGCATGGCTCAAGGAACAAACATCATAAGCGGAAAATGATGATTTCCGACCATTTTCAACATTTATACAGGACTTAATGTGAAGTGGAGCAAAACCTCATGACTGATGCACAATGTGTTATATTCTTCTAATCTAATGCTACAATAAATATCTGCTTCTGGCAAAGTATGAGCAACCTTTGGTTTTTTCTTTGTGGAGATCTAATTTAATTCAACATTTCATGAACATCAACAGATACCATTTTGACTATTGCTCAGAGTAGAGGCCTAAACAGGTGAAAGATGTCAACTTCTAAAGGTATACACAAGGTGACATGTGAAACTAGGGAAATATGGGAACAGATATGTATGGCTTCGTTTCAAGGCAGAGTGGTTTATTTCCATTCCTCCCATGACCTATCAAACAAGCAACCTGAATTGTGTATGCAAATCTCCAGATGTCTAATGCCCAAAGTCCTTGTGATGAGTTATTCACTCCAATCTTTCTGAAAACATCAGCAAACTTCCCTCTGCGATAAGTGTAAGTTGTGCATAACTTGTGCTAAAAAAGAGCATAATTGGCATCCAAATTTGCTTTACTTCCACAAACAATTCTCTAGCCCCATTCCTTCATAATCCTATCCAAACCAAAAGAAGACCCATGTCTATAGAGATTTTATACTGCTTTGCATCAAGACTCTTAACCTCATTCTGCGCTCACTTTGCAAGCAGCAAGTGTTAAACTATTTTTCTACAACATTCCACAATTATTTTGCACTTTGAGTGCATTCTTTGAATACTTCAGTACACATATTAATGATTAAGGCACTCCTTAGAAAATGGATATGTTTTACGGAGAAGAAATCAAGTGGCGTAGTTGCTTCCGGGAGTGACCGTGATCAGTGGCATCATAACATTCTTGCCTATGATTGACTCAAACTATAATCTAATCACATAGGCAATGCTTGCTGATGACATGTGAGAAAAGAGAAGATTAAAGTGGATTTGCCTCACCCAATGTACATACAATTCCAAAATTTAATCAGGCATTTAACTCAGGCACTCATATGTTTAAAAGAGTATGTACCTCATGTAAGTGCTCTACATATGTTTCTATATGAAATATTTTTCCAAATCTCACTTATGTGGAAGGACCATTCTTCAGTTGCAACTGCCTGTTAACAATTCTATTCTATAAAGCAATTTGCCAGACAAAATTTTTGTCAAGTTTTCACATTTTATAACACAATTGGAAACTATCTTCAACTGCACTGAGAAAGACAAAGACCCAGAAGAACATATCACCACCCCCATAATAATAAGATGTACTCTATCATATAAGATTTCTCTCCTATCTGTGATTGTAGCCATACCTCAGACACCACAAAACTCATTAAAAAAAAAAGGAGAGAGATAATTGATTGAATCATGCTGCTATAATCACTCCTATAATCACTCCTATAATCAAGTCCTACAGTACGCACTGCGCACTAAATTTACAAAATCACACTGTATGAAGCTACAAAGTCAGGCAAAATAACCCTATTCCTCAAACTTCAGTAGATACAGGGATTTTCTTATTTAACCTGTGGGGGATGAGCTGATTTTGCAGTAACACATATTTCCCATAGACACTTGCCAGAGTATACTTGTGACTACTGTAAATGTCAGTATTTTTGAGCAATTAATTTTTCGCACTGAGTGGCTCAGAAACAAATTCACAGGTTCTTGAATTCACACTGCGCACTTGCTTTATACTCCTATGTTGTAATCCCATTCACAGAATAAATAGGATTTGATTTCAAATTTTCACGCATGAAAATTGATGTGCTGTCTGATCCGTTCAAATGTACGGTCTGCACAGAACTACACTGCATAAACACATGCGCTCAAATGACTACTACTAGGGCACATGCCCACACTCTCACTCGTACCAGGGAAGAACCACTGACGAAGCCCATGATTTACCCCATTTAAAATGTGCAGAGAAAATTGTGAAGATATTTTCATGGTGTATAGAATTTGTAGTACCGCAAAAATACAGGAAAATCAATGTACCCCGAAACTTTCCACATTTACAGTAGTCTTCAACAGCTTAAGGGAGCAGCATAGAGCAGAACATGTCTCCTGATGATCTCTAGGTTCAGCCTTGTTCCAAATAAAACCATCTAGCAGACATAGTTGGTCTAATGATACACACATTTTTATCGTCTAGAAATTGAACAGATATTTCTAACTGCACTGCAAGCACTCTGGATGTCTTTATAACACACACTATTAGATACTTGTTAATTGCAAAGATGCTCTTTTAAGTTTTATTTCAAAGTGTTTAGTGATGTTTGATTTCTGGGTTTAAGAGAGAATTCAATCTACAGTTTGTTGCTGCAAATCCAAATGTGCAGTATCTCAACGTTACACACATAGTTTTGCTGTATGTGATGAGATTTCTCAGTAGTGGTGAATCATTGGAGCTACAACTGTAGACAATTCTATAATTCCACCTAGCTCACTATCTGTCCAAACTTGGAATGTGGTGTATATTCTCTCATGTTTTGTCTTCCCAGGGGACAGATTTTCAGCTGTAAAACATTTGTTTCAGTTATCCACAATCACGTCACATTTCTCTTGCAAAACAGAATTTTTCCCACCCCAAGTGGAAAAAAAACCCAACCCCACATCCATCCAACAGATGCTATATCATCAAACACAACAATTTCTAGTTGGACGAAATACGTACAAAAGCTTCAGGCAACGAAACAATACAAGCACAGTTCTCCCCCTGAGTCAATACATTTCATCTGGGAGTGAAAAATGAGCCCCCTTCAGCAAAAAAATGAATGAAATGGTTTCCGACGATCTCAGAGATGGTTGTGAGTGAGTCAGCCCTCGCGATGCAAAGTGCAGAGATGAAGCTATGGCACAGTGGTAGGAAAGAGATGATGGTGATAGAAGTTTAGCTGCCCTTCTAGAAAAGAAAACACCTCCAGGCACACGATTATCTTCTCCTAGGACGTTGTTCCTTGGTTGTCCCCGTTCACAGCGACCGGAGATCTCTTGCTTGCTAGCTCCATTGAGTCCACTCCGTTTTCTATCACCTGGTGGTACGGCCTCTTGGCCGGTTTCACGCTTTCACTTCTCACACACTTTTCCCGGTCGCCGCTGTCCAGGGCGACGACGGTGACTGTCGACGTGCTTCCATTGCACAATAACCTGCTGTCCCTGTCGGGTAAAGAGTCTTTGGGTATCAGCGGATGGTTTTCACTGTCCTCTGGAAGATCTGACAGCTTTGCAACGTACTTGAACAGAACCTTCATGAAGTCGGTTACTCCATCGTATCCTGTTAGGCACATTAGATCAGGAGGGAAAGAGAGGGAGAGGGAGAGGTGTCTGTAAGTCTGTAGCAGCCCATCATTGCATAATATTATGTAACCTGCAAACTCAAATGTGCTCAACATTGCTGAAGAAAACATTCAAGTGATGGTAGCGGTGCAATGTTTCCCTGCGGATTCACCCTTTGGTTTTGAAACGACTTAATCAGCTACAAGCATTACAAGAAAAGAAGGAGAAACTACAAGCACAACATCATAGTGCACTACTTCACCCTACATCTCTGTTCACTCTAAAACATAATAAGCTATGAGCTACTTCACTCTAAAATACAAAATATGTGCTACTTTTACTCCAAATGCTATCACAGAATGAAATTCAGTTATCTAGGTCGGATTGCAAATAGTGGCTATAACCTGTAAAATGACCTTCCTTAATGTGTTAGTTCTAGTGGTAAAATCACTGCATGATTGAGTGACAGAGTGGTGATGAGATGATATGAAAATATATCATCCCAAGTACATTCATCATGAAGGCATAGAGAGAAGTAAATAACAAACTTGCTTCCATTAACAATGGAATTCTTTGGTTTCATTTGAAAAGGCCTCTTGTCTTAAACAAATCATTGTAGCATTGTGCAGATGGCTGAAAAATTGATAGATTTGACTCACTGTGCAACAAAGGAAAATTTGTGAAAAAGAAATTGCTGGCCACATAAGTGACACTTGCAAATAAGTGTTTTTTCGTTAAAATGATTACAGTTGAGTTTTAGTCCTGATCTATCCACACAGCACCTTCTCTGGATGATTTTAATTCAATCATTCAAATTAGTCGGTTTACCAGGGAATGCATTGACATCGATGACATAGTGGATTCCTGTGTGATTCTCAACAATGACGTCTGCCCCAAACAGCGCCATCTCCAGGCCGTCGTGAAGACAGTCTGCTAGTGACTTGAGGAGGTCGGAGCATGGTTCCACCGTGATGCGTTCCGCATCTGTCTCATCCAGCTACCAACGAACAGGGAAAAAAAATCACAAGAATGAAACAGTAATATTTCTTTTCTCTCTGGCAGCAAACACACAACCTCAATATTGGATAGATTAGTCTTTTTTTTTTTTTTTTTAATACGTGATGAATAGGAGTACATATCGTTGCTGGGGTCACAAGACCTTGTATCTGAAATTTTGGTGAAAACAAATTAATGGTCAAATAATAGGTCAAGTGATGTCCTGGCCAAATCCCAACTGTCTTACTCCATAAATGAAGCTTACACTGCATGTCAAAGGAAAGGCTTTCCCATTCACGATAGTGTTTTGGCTGTCATGTTTTTTGGCTCTCCTGAACATTTGACTTTTTGTAGATACGAGGTCTTGTCTCCCCAGCGACGATATATGAATCGAGACAACATTTGTATTTTGCAATATCACTATTAGTTTCTTAATTACCATGCAGTCCTTCAAAAATGGGTGTTGATAAAAATCCCTTGCACCACACATATGAATGTACTGACCTTTCACAGCTCTGCATACATATCTCTAACAATTAAAAACAAACAAAGATGAAGGTACCCTCAAAAATTAAAATTTGCTGCACACTCATTCCTGAAAAAGTCTGGAGCCATTAGTTGTCATTTTATTTCTGTTGTTAACCAAAATTTACTGCTTGTGATTTCTCATAACTTTTTATTGGAAAAAAAGAAAGCAGATAAGAGACAACCAATATTTCTCGAATATGAAACACTGCAACATCACCCCCACATTTCCTGCTACATCCCCAAGATAAGGTGGTGGTTGGAAGAGGAGTTTGCGACAAACCTCGTTGAGGAATGATGTTGAGTTGGGCTTGGAGACGTCATGGCTATCAAAGAATATCGTCTCTTGACCTGACCCTATTGGAAGAGAGAGAGAGAGAGGAGGGGGTAAAGATTTAGCTCCAGTGTCTCAAGGGAGGGGTTCATGGAGGCATCCACGCCTATCATTCACCAATGCTCGCAGAGAAAACACTTTGCAATGATGAACAATGTAGGGAGCAGACAGTGTGTTTCCCTTGCAGTGTATCAGCAGAGAAGTGCAAGCTCATTCTATTTTGTGTGTGCCATTTACAAAACAACAACAAACAAACAAACAAAAAACAGATACCTTTTCTCTTGCTCAGAAGCAATGTCTTCATATTCCATTTACAGACTGCAAAATGCATTTATGACATCATAAACAGTGAGTAATTTCCAAGCAATTTTGACGATACTTTTGCAGAGCAAAACGCTCTGGTGGCCAACTATGTTGATGCATCATGGGTCAACATGCATAGGTGGTCATATTCTATACAGAGCATCATTGGGGATTCTTGAAATAACAAATTAAGATGAGCAGATTCTTGTTAGGAACATATATCTCACTTAAAACTTGACTATTGGGACTATAGTGTGACAAAAAGACACATACAGCTGTATCACTCACACACATAACCCTATTGCTGCAATGAAACCGTCGGAGCAAGTCAAGAAAATAACTACAGCCATAATGTTCATTTAAACTTGCTATATTGGTCAATGGTGTACTATTGATAAGTGAAGTCAATTCCTTTGTATAATATACAGTTATTAGGACCCTTGTATAAAGACCACCTTTACATGAAATCAAACTGTAATGCCTTTGTGGTATTTATAGATATGTTCTTAATGTTCATATTTTTTCCCCTTTCAAGTGAAAATGATTGGTAGATTTTATCCTAGTGCTGACATGTCTGGCTTAGTACTGTGGAAGAAAGCTGAATTTGTAGCTACTCTTCATAAGGAAAGGAGAGAAAAAAGCAAACAGACAATGCTTCTTGCCTCCAGTTGTGAAGTTTTTGACGGAAGGTCTCTTGACGACAAAGTACTGGTCTCCCACGACAAAGAGTTTGTGCAGCAGAGCGTTGTGGTTGATGAAGGTCTGTGCTACACACGGAGGTTTGATGTCTTTTAGTCCCGCTTCATTGAATATTAGTGCCATCTGTGTATGCCAAGATAATAAAAGGTGTTATTAACATAACTGCCATCTTGTGTCTGCCAAGATAATGAAATACATTTTAAAGAGCAGAAAAGATAGAAGGAATAGAAAAGAAAAGATGCACTCTCGAAAATTTGCAAATAATGTGTACATTCACTACATTTGATGCAAAAACAATAGTCATATACCAATAACAAATGTAAAGGAAGGCTTCACAATTCTGTTGTCAGTATTCAAGTACACAAGAAGTCTTACTCAAACCTTCCTACATTACATTTTGTATGAATTGCCTTTTCATGGGACATTTCTAAGCATTACAAACATTGAATTAGTTATCAACAATTTTACTCATCCACTCAAACCCCAGTAAATGTGGTTTGCCTACCAACTTTAGAGCAAAGCTTCTGCCAGTAAGTATATCAACCCTTTGTGTGGTCAAAGTGCTGACTGGCACAAAAAACCCCATTGCACTGTATACGGTTCTAGGGAAATTACCCCCTGGACAATTACCCCAGACGCTTCCCCTGACCGTAACCCTAACCCTAAACCTAACCCTATCACTAACTATCATTATCACTAACCAGTATTTCGCTGGGGGTTAATTGCCCTGATCCATTATACATACAAAGTCCCTGACACAGAAAGGGCAATTTGCTAATTTACTGTTTCGTGAGCAGGTAGGAGAAAAGAATTATATTCTGTTGTATCCCAATGGTAGACAGCCCCTCTAAAAATTAACTACAATGACATTGTCAAAAGCCTAAGTAATTACATACATTGTATAGGCCCATCAGTGTATGTGCCACACATGCAAAATGTTCATTTTTTTTTTTTTTTTTTGTATGTAGGGAAGTACAATTATGCAGTATCTCCTGTATAGGCCTATTGTGAAATGTAGAAATATCCACACACCTGAAAATTTCACTTGGTCCCAATATGTGACCCTTCATCACAAAACTAAAATGAAGTTGCTCTTCTAAATTTGTTTTTGGAAGGTTAGGTCAGATTTTGAAAGAAGAAATTCTTGGCTATAAATTCTACATACATGTATGACTGATCAAGATGGCATATATTCTTCACCAACTGAAATATGGGCTTAAAAATCCAACATTCAGCAACATTACTTTCAGAAATGAAAGACTATAAGATTGTCCTGAAACTTGGCAAACTAACTGAGCATTTCATGATTATTTCAAAAGATCAAGGCTACTGCTGTTTCATAAATTTTGTTTGACTTTCATGTTTACATTATCATGTGCCTCATGGACAAAAATAAGAGAAAAACAATGTCAGAACAAAATGGCATCAATATATAGAATTGTTCAAAAAAATTTTTTTTTATGCTCCAAACATTTGAAGATACACTACAGATGTCTTATTCCTTCACAAATACAAAATATGCTCTTCAATTAAATGTGCAACTTGTTGGCGGGGCAATGCTCAAATCTGCCGCCTTTTGATTCATGTCACATGCAAGGGCACATCCCCTTGAAAAGAAAGTAATTTTTCACAAGCTCCCTCCCCCTCCCCCACCCTCCCCTTTGCCCTTTCTTTACAGGTGTATGTTATACTGATATGTGGTAATAACACAAGGGGGATATTTATTACACGTCAGTATCCTTTTAAATGAGGTCACGAGCTCATGTTGTTGTTTTAAAGTGTGCAGGTACATGACTTTACACCGACTTCCGAAGAGGTCACCACAAGATACATCAACCTGTTGACAACTAGTCCCGAGCATACTCTGGCAGATTTCCACAGGAAATGTGTGTTTTAGCAAAATTAGCTTGTCTTCAATGGGTTAAGAACACTTTTATCATCATCAGAAGGATGAGGCCTCACAAATAAATGCTGATGTACCACGGTTGCAATTCATAAACATGATGTATAGTCATCCCTCTATGCACCCTAATATATTAAAATAAAATCTAATTAAATTCATCGGCCATGAAAATTACTGCTTCACCGTAGAGTGACCTCTAATGGTACTGCTTGTCATCCGGCATCAAATTACATAGAAGCATGTGACAAGTTGGGCTTAATTTACATGACTCAAACAACACAACAACATACGTAGTCCCAACAGGTAAAAACTACATACTCAAACCATATACTGTAAGTCTGTCATCATACACAGCTGGATTTTGACAAAGCCTTTCTTAAGACCACAACTCTCATATTCAGGCAGTACCTTATACCCCCCCCCCTCCCCCTTTACATCAGCAGTTTAAGAAACAAGAGAATGTCAACACTATCGTATTTGTGTAGTACAGGCATTTCCTTGGCTCCCGACTGACAATGTTTACGTGTAACAGTGCACACTAAACAAATCTCACTGCTGTCACCATGGCTGCTATCCTAAATACCACACCCTCCGTCCTCCCTCTCCCCTCCCCCCAACAATAACACAGCTCTCTGTTAACTGACCCTCACTGACCATGGTTGCATTCAAGCAGTAGAAAGTCATATACATTTTAGCATGTACATCCAGGAAGTCGATGTGCTGCGAAATTATATGATCTTGTCACTGATCATTAAATTGGCAACACTGAATTTCACTACACATCTTTAATACTTGTTACGGATGTGCTTATTAAATATCAGTCAAATCTACATGAAGTTGGACGGAAATTTCTGAATTGCTAATTTGAGAGAAAAAGAGAAACATCTACAAAT
Organism: Diadema setosum; assembly: GCF_964275005.1. Classification (NCBI taxonomy): domain Eukaryota; kingdom Metazoa; phylum Echinodermata; class Echinoidea; order Diadematoida; family Diadematidae; genus Diadema; species Diadema setosum. The sequence goes on from NC_092685.1 coordinate 47,904,676, forward strand.
GCATTGCCAATTTGAGAATCATTTCATGGAGATAATAATTACACAGCTTTAAGAAAATTTTACAACAATACCAAACAAACTATACATCAATTACATGAGCTCACACGAAACAGAATTTTCACTGTACCTTATAGAATGCTAGCAATGGAAAAGATCAAATCATAATTGATAGACACGTCACCACAAAAATGTGTGTCTGGGATTCAGTGGGTAAAAAATAGCTGCAGTTGATTACCTTGTGAGACATCACTGAGCCGTGAGCTTGGGAAGGTTTACAGACTGTGGATGAAAGCATGTGGTGAGATATGGTTGTCAAAGCGTGAAGTTAGCAGGATGATCACATTCACGGCAGTATTAGAAAGTTCGTGTACAAATCATACGTGAGGGACTTCAGTCAACAGAATTGCATTCATTCTAGCAGAAATGATGGTGGGTAAATGAAGCAAAGATAATAAATCATCATTTCACATATTGTACAGTAAACTCACATGAGATACATACATTAGCATACGGCAATGAATGATGACATTTATAGCAACCACTGAAAAAAAAAGACACAAGTTCTATTCCATACTATCAAAATCATTTTTTAATATGTTAAAAGAGTATACACATGACAATGCTATAACAGTGGGTAATGTCAGTCCAATACAAGTCATACTATTTATCCTGATGTTTCTGTAGTATGATAGTCTGAAATTTTTAGTCATATACACTGTACAATGTAAGTTCTTCTTGAAACACAATTGAAAGTAATCAAGTGTGATATCAACAATTTTTCTGTCATTTGTAAACGAAGATTGTTGAAGTGAAAGTAATAGACAAATTGACCACCACAAGTGTTACAACACTGAGAATTGTCACACATCGCCAACGAGGTGACAATTAAACCTTGTATCTAAAAAATGTCAAGTGCTCAGGAGAAAAAAAGCATGGCAGCCAAGGCACTATAACGAATTGCCTTTCCTTTGACATGCCACCTTCATGACGGTGGCTTCATTTGGGGGTTGGACAGCTAGGATTTGGACAGGACATCACCTAAATGATTACCTGACAACTGACCCAATACAAAGATTTTCACCAAAATCCGAGATACAAAATTTTGTCATCCCAGCAACAATATGCAAATAATATCATGATATTCAGTCATATTGCTCCCATTTCTTCAAACTCAAAACAAAGCCAATGTGTAATACTCGCACCAGTCTGAAGGTCCAAGACTGGTAAAAATCACTGTTGGGCCAGTAGAACTTTTCAGGAATTAACAAATTTACTGTTCCGACACAACCAGAAAAAAAAAAAAATAACATAGTAGAGGCCTGTCAAAATAAAGAATCAGGACTAGTGGCTTTTAGGTTAGGACCAGTAAAAACTGAAAAACTGGGCATCTTCTGGTATCCGCAGGGACAGGTCAGACCAGTAGAAAAAAAAAAAATGGGTTTGTGTGCAGCCCTGCTAAAAGGCGATAAAGATATCCTCAAAACTTACCTAGTGGGAAGCCTACATTGGCTTCCTGGAGTTTTTTCTTGATCTCCGCTTCTTTGGTAGTGTGAATTTCAACAAAGTTTGGTACTCTGACAACGTGGTGTGTTTCTGAAATTGCAAACAAGCACATGTATTGATACAAAAAAACAGTAAATTGTACAAACAAAAAGTCACAAAAGTAATTTTTAACATATTATTATCATCACTACTACTACTACTACTATCATCACTAATACAATTATTTACAGCTATTACTACAACCTCTAATATAACTACTACCTCTACTCCTCCTCCTCCTATCATTACTATTGCTACTACTGGCATCATTGTTATTCTGATAATTGTCAATATCATCTCTAATTCAGCAGCTGGATAAAAGTAAATAAAAAGAGAGTAACACACACACTGACACTGACATTTCACATATTTCTCATAGGAAAAAAAAAAAAACCCACATTAGTTAATGGTATGTGCGCATCATGGATCAGTGCAGTCACATGACCAATGCAGCCATTCTGAGTCGCTCACAAGACACCACATTAGCCCACTTTAAAGGTTTGTGGTGGACAGTCTATAATTTTTAGCAGTAATGTCATATCTACAATGTATTGCATTCATAATTGTTGTAATCATTATCATCGTCATTACTGCTGCTATTATCACTATAATCATAATAATTATCATCATCATAATCACTGGTCTTATTATAAATATCTTCATAAACATATGGACATAACAAAAGATGTCATGTCGGGCATGAGTAAAATGCATCTTACCATAATGAAAATGCATCTACAGAAAATTCTGCCTTATGCAGTGTGCATTATCTCCAATTAATTTACACCCACAAGGACGCCATTTACACTGTATAATGCGCCACAAGATTGAAGGGGCACACTGCACCACAAGATTGAAGGGGCACACTGCAAGGAGCTGCTGACAAAAAGGTATATAAATTTGTTGAAGTATAGCTATTCTTTAATATGAAAATTTTCATCCTTCAGAAAGGTTTGTAACACACATATTATTTGCAATATCATAGAATATTTTTACTACATGTAGCAAAATTCAGAAAGGAAAACTGTACACCTACTGTGGTTGCTTTGGAGTGAATCTTGGAGGACTTGGTAGCTGATGTTCCTATCCATCAGGTTCTTGACGGAGTCTAGAGGGTCTAAGACTATCACATCTGGGAAGAGTTGGATGTGAGTCTGTAATATAGGGCAAGGAAATATAAACACAATCAGAGCTTGAAATTAGTCTCTGCAAAGCCCAACAGAAGCTATCCTTTTGTCAAGGCCCTCACGCTGTATGGTGAAGACAGCCCACCCAAGTGGGGTTGTGTGAACGCTTTTAGAGATCTCCCTCGCATCCTTTTGTTAGCCCTTTGAATTACCGACTTTTGCTCCTCGATTTCAGGAGCAAAAGTCAACAAATCAGCGTGTCCATCTGCCTGGGCCCAATTTGCATACGGTGAATGCCTGTCAGACCTCCACTGGTGATCAGTGACGCATGTGAACAGGCCGAAGAATGCCAAGATGAAGGATGTGGGAAGCGCACCATTCCACTGGTCAACCAGAACATATGTTAATATGACTATTCAGTAGGGTTCATGTGTCATGAACAATAATGTGAGACGCCGATCTCGAAGGGCTCGGCTGGACTCGCTTTACTCGCCCATTATAGCCATCATATAGCGAGAGGGCCTTGACAAAAGGCTAAACAGACGCAGACTGGAAAGAAAAAGAGCCAAAGGAATAATGATGGATTTTGAAATGCTGCCAAACTACTTTGACTGGTGTTAACACTATCATTCACATCATTATCCTAGAGTGCCTCAAAGAGGTATAGACTCAGAGTGGTTGATTTCTATCAGTATCACATTGCTGACATCATGGTCCAGACAGGTTACTGAGCTGCTTAAGTCAAGCTCTTTCATACAAGTTGTACAAAGGTAACTGGAAGATACTTCAAGGCATTTCAGAAAGAAACACAGCACGAACGATTTGTATGCTTTCTGACAAGACACAACCAAATTAATAATAGACACTTATTATATATCACTTCTCACATCATTCAAGGTTTTCTCTGTGAAAGTGGAAACATTTAACTGCAGATAAAACATGGAATTCTTACACGATTATTGGGTCAATCCACGTCAAATCATCCAATTTTCAGAAAAGTTGTCACCCGACCCCCTCCGATTTTCTTTAAAATCGCACCAAATGGTCCCCAAAGTGTCTGACGGAAAATCCCAAAATATTTTGCCCCAAGGTCAATTGGTTGCTAAGATACAGCCTCACATAGCAACCGGTGCGCATTCCAAAATATTAGTTAAAAGAAAATTAGGCATTTTTGATTGACTGTTTTAGCATGGATATTAATGCAAAAATGTTCATTATCTGGAAATTGAGAGAACTTTATAGTCTTTGAAAGAAAACTTACTGTGACGCGAAATTGACTTTTCGTTAACGTGCACGAGGTCACCGAAAATGGTGTTAAATGTTAATTTTGAAAATTTTAATGCATATTTAGAGGCTAATATCTTCCACATTTCATCACCTTAGGTTCTAAAATATTAGGCTGTTGAAGGCTTTGACTTGCTCAGTAATTTTGAAAAAAATCAGCGCATTCATGCGCACCGTTTTTACGGAGAGCGCCCTCAAAGTTGACAAAAATGAAAAATGTGCCAAATTCAAGGTCACGGATCACCCTTCGTCCCACCTAGGAATGGCATCAATTTTTGCGTATTGATAGACATTCACCTATATTATCTTGGGTTACCAAAGAAATTTTGCTACCGAAATGTTCAATGGCAAATTTACCCCACCGAAAATGGTCGTAAACGGCCAAATTTCCATGTAATATCACATATTGGGTTTAGAGGACATTTCAAATGTCCACACTTTCAAGATGAAAAGCACTAGCCCTGTGATATTTGCAGTAGGCATAGTCTGTTATACATATTTCAGTAATATATACCACAAAACACTTTTATTACTTAATAATGACCTTGAAATTTAATCCAAAATTTGATAAAAACAATAAAATTGCTCCATTTTCCTCATTGCACTGCATATAAATACGTGTTTTGAAAGACATTTCACAGAGCAATATTTCAAGAACTATGAAAGCTGAAAGCCTACCTTATTAAGGTTCTAAAGTATTTGTGCTCTTCTTTCAGATTTAGTGTCAATTTGATCATGAATGTTTTACCCTTGACCTTGAAGCCCTTCTAAAAATAGCTGTAAATTTGTTAACTACAAATTACACACACGACAGGTGTATTATGGCATGATAATACTTGTGAGTCTTTCACAAACACAAAAGCTTTTTATGGTGTAAATGTATATACTGGAATTCATCTACGCTCATGCTTGCAAGATATGTTACAATTAATAACTTTGTTCTGACAATGACCCTCAATTTATGACCTTCAAAATCATGAGAAATGCCTATTCCTCTCCATAAAGACCTGTATTTTTTGTACTGAATAATAGTCGATAATATGGACGTTGCGCCCAACATAATATAGATCCTTATTCTAGCCTGTGAAACGCACATTAAAAGGACTGAGAGTCTTCTTTTTCAGGGGATTTGTTCTGTACCTTATGAAAACTTCCAAAATCATTTCAATTCTTATGTATTTTCTTGTTTTTGGAATTTCTTATGTATTTCTTTGTTTTTCATTTTGTAAAGCATGACTGTGTTTTCTTTTATTGGAAATTGTCACGGGCCACTTTTCTACCATAACCAGAATAAAATTAATCAAAGTGATAGATTGTAAAAATGGTCAAGTTTTTATGAGTTTTCAAACAAAGCACTGTTTTCCATAGGAAATGCACACAAAATCACAAAATATTACTGTCCCCTTTTTTTGATTGAAATTGAGGGTCATTGTCAGAACAAAGTTATTAATTGTAACATATCTTGCAAGCATGTGTAGATTAATTCCAGTATATACATTTACACCATAAAAAGCTTTTGTGTTTGTGAAAGAATCACAAGTATAATTATCATGCCATAATACACCTGTCGTGTGTGTAATTTGTAGTTAACAAATTTACAGCTATTTTTAGAAGGGCTTCAAGGTCAAGGGTAAAACATTCATGATCAAATTGACACTAAATCTGAAAGAAGAGCACAAATACTTTAGAACCTTAATAAGGTAGGCTTTCAGCTTTCATAATTCTTGAAATATTGCTCTGTGAAATGTCTTTCAAAACACGTATTTATATGCAGTGCAATGAGGAAAATGGAGCAATTTTATTGTTTTTATCAAATTTTGGATTAAATTTCAAGGTCATTATTAAGTAATAAAAGGGTTTTGTGGTATATATTACTGAAATATGTATAACAGACTATGCCTACTGCAAATATCACAGGGCTAGTGCTTTTCATCTTGAAAGTGTGGACATTTGAAATGTCCTCTAAACCCAATATGTGATATTACATGGAAATTTGGCCGTTTACGACCATTTTCGGTGGGGTAAATTTGCCATTGAACATTTCGGTAGCAAAATTTCTTTGGTAACCCAAGATAATATAGGTAAATGTCTATCAATACACAAAAATTGATGCCATTCCTAGGTGGGACGAAGGGTGATCCGTGACCTTGAATTTGGCACATTTTTCATTTTTGTCAACTTTGAGGGCGCTCTCCGTAAAAACAGTGCGCAAGAATGCGCTGATTTTTTTCAAAATTACTGAGCAAGTCAAAGCCTTCAACAGCCTAATATTTTAGAACCTAAGGTGATGAAATGTGGAAGATATTAGCCTCTAAATATACATTAAAATTTTCAAAATTAACATTTAACACCATTTTCGGTGACCTCGTGCACGTTAACGAAAAGTCAATTTCGCGTCACAGTAAGTTTTTCTTGCAAAGACTATAAAGTTCTCTCAATTTCCAGATAACGAACATTTTTGCATTAATATCCATGCTAAAACAGTCAATCAACTAGAAATGTCGCTTTGGCGACTGGTATGCCTCCGCCATAATGCATGATTTTCCCAATAGGTCTAGATAGTACATGTGGACAATGTGTGATTACATTTTCACAAAATTGGCAAAATATTGAAATGACAAGTTTGTCACAAATGTGTTGAATGTTCACCTTCCTTGACCTAGGTTTAATTGGATGAATAGGAGAGCATGTATCTAGGGATTTAAGGACTTTAACTCGACTTTGATCCATTCATACATTTAGGCATTGAGTAATTTTCAAGGTACAGGTGTGGAGAAAAAGTGCAATTTCTGAATTGAATAGTAAATTGTTACCATTTTCATCTGGCCCTTGACCCTAAAATTCATAAGATAATCACTTTCAGGTAGAACATGCATAATATGTACTAAGTTTCAAGATAACTTGAGCCACTTCCGAGATATGGAGGAAAAAGTTAGTTCAGCACTTTCACTTGATCTTTGTTCTTTTGACCTTTGAGGCAAAAAAAGAAGAAAAAAAAACTTTCCAGAGAATTTCTATTAGGTTACACATGTATGCATACACCAAGTGTAAAAAAAATAACCCTGCTGGCATTGCATGATAGGAGGGAAAAAGTACAATTTTGAAGTGTTGCACTTGACCTTTGACCCCTGACCTTTCACCCCATGAACCCTACATTCTCTAGATAATCACTTCCAGTCAGTATATGTATATACTATGTTCCATGAAGATACCTTGAACAATTTTCCAAGGTATGGAGAAAAAAAAAAGAAGTTTTAATATTTTTACTTGACCTTTTGACCTTTGACCTCATGACCCAAACTTTCACCAGAGAATCTTAATTGGGTAATACATGTATACACTAAGTTTTAAGAAAATATCTTCAGGCATTCAATAGATATGGTGGAAATAGTGAAATTTTATGTATTTGACCCTGACCTTTTGACCTTTGACCTTTGACCTCATGACCCAAACGTTCACCAGAGAATCTTAATTGGGTAATACATGTATACACTAAGTTTCAAGAAAATATCTTCAGGCATTCAATAGATATGGTGGAAATAGTGAAATTTTATGTATTTGACCTTGACCTTTTGACCTTTGACCTTAAGCATGTGCACCCAAAAGTTGATAGGCACAACTTCACCCCCTAATACACATACATGCCAAGTTTCATTAGGATACCTCAACAGGTTTTGATAGTTACCTTGTCCACAAAATTCATTACGGACGGACGGAAGGACGGACGGACGGACGGACGGACGGACGGACAACCCGAAAACATAATGCCTCCGGCACCACTTCGTGGCGGAGGCATAAAAATGCCTAATTTTCTTTTAACTAATATTTTGGAATGCGCACCGGTTGCTATGTGAGGCTGTATCTTAGCAACCAATTGACCTTGGGGCAAAATATTTTGGGATTTTCCGTCAGACACTTTGGGGAACATTTGGTGCGATTTTTAAGAAAATCGGAGGGGGTCGGGTGACAAGCACTGGATGATTTGACATGGATTGACCCTATTCCTTCTTGTGGCTGGGTACAATATTGTTCTATCACACCTTCTACTATTTATTCTCAGTGTAACATATGGGAGAATACTAAATTCTTTCTATACTGGAGTTATTTACTCATACATAAATGTTTGTACTAGGTACAAAATTTCCAAAAGCCTCAAAATTCCTTTAAATTGATGAATGATTCTAAATTGGTAACAACATCTGATGAGGTTAAGGTTCTTGTTTTTATCTTAAATGACAACATTTCATGAATTAATTTCTGATTTTGTAGAACGTAACCAATGCTAGCAAATCTACTACCAGTTTTGGATATGCAGATAAATTCAGAGTTGCTAATTTAATGAGGAAATGACAATAATATCTACAGCAAAATTACTCCAAGATTTGATGAATTTTACATGAGCAGCTAAGGAAAAAACAAACAAAGCAAAACCATAAATACATAAGAACAGGGAGCAATTTGCTGATCACAATAAATTTGATAAAAAAAAAAAAAAAATAGATACAGTTCCATACCCAAACTACCGATACTACCAGTACACAAACATTATATCTGATGGTTCCCAGAGATACTGTAAAGCAAAAAATTTTCACAGCATTACATTTTTGTAACTTAGAGCCGGCGGCATTTTTTCAGCATCAAATCTTTACAACTTGCCACCGCTTTTCAATGCAGTGTAGACAAGAACAATTATGTGCATTTTAATTTCACATATATCTTGGTTTTGTGAAATTCACAAAATTGAAATGCACTTGAACATTTCTGGTTTTACAGTACAGTAGACTCCCGTTATAACAAAGTCCTCAGAATCGGCAGTTTTCTTTCGTTATATTGAAATTTCGTTATAACCCACGAAGTAAAACAATAAAAATCATAGGGAGGACAATGTTGCGGCCTTAATTTGCATTTCATTATAACCGTGTTTGTTATAATGGGAGTGCACTGTATGTCAATATGAATTAATAAAGACAAATTGAAAGAGCGCCCTCTATCTTTAATGGACTTCCATCCCCATACAAGGAAGGGGGGGGGGGGGGGGGGAACCTCTCCATGAGTGAAACCTCTCTGGGCTTCGACATACTAGCCCAGTATCTGATTCACATTCCATCAGACCCAGGTCATGTATCACCCATGAGCTTACATGGTTGCAGTTTGTACTTAGCATACCTTGCAGAGTAATTAAAGGCCCACTCCATTGAAGGGGGTGGGCTCATAGTCTTTGTTCAAGGGACTCTGATACTTTTATGAAACTTCAGGACATTAATGACTGATTGTTACTCTTAATGTTGGCAACAAGCATTAAAAGGATAAATAACTGATAAACATTGTTTATCTAGATATCAACCGATCCAATTGACTTCTAATTATCTGCAAAACCAGCACATATACCGTACTACAGGTCATATGGAATTCAAAAGTCATAACATTAATTTCTTATTTCATGATATGAATAACTACACGTACATGTACCTTAAAATTTTGAACTTTTTTTCACTTTTGATACTTCTGATACTTGGTCCCTGATACCACTGATGCCAGAAACTAGAGCATGATTACATACCTTCCTATCATGCATAGTAAAACACCCATTCCCCACCCCTTCCAAATAGGAAAAAAAAAAAACTACTTTAAACAGTGAATGTATACACAATAGTATCTATACAGTTAATGAGTGCTGACCCATCAAGGTTCCACATAATAACTAGCACTGACATAGATATCACATGGTCTGCTATAAAAGTCAAGGGCATTTCAGTGGTAATATGCTGTGTGCAAAGCTGACTTTGGTACAATGTTCTGCATTACAGCAACTCACATGCATGTAACACAACTATTGAAAATGAAAAAAAAAATAAAAAAAATTCTAATTTCATCATACACATAATTGTACTTGTCTGCAAAACAGTGGCAGCTTTTTACTCAGCTAATACAGGAATCCAAATGAGGAAAGTCATGTCATACATCTCCTCTAAAATGTGCAGCATGCATAGACAAAATGATACCTCATTGGGGAAACCACATTTTATGGCCAGGAGACATGTCTTGTTGGTGCTTCCCTCACTTGTTTTAATACTATAGTTACATTCACACTATGTTTGTTATCTTTGAAATTCACACTATGTTTGTTATCTTTGAAATTTTAAACTTAAATGATAATCTTGTAGTTTTAAGCTGTTATGCACATTCATCTGACACCTAATCCTAAGACGGAATTTTCAAGCAAGAGTCCCACTCAATGATTAAACCACAGAACCGGAAGATGCGTAGCGCTAGCGAAGACCCAATAGTGTATGACGATATAGTTGTGTACAACACACACTGGAGGTTGACCTGGAAGCTGAGGAGGAGTGGGGTTCATGGAGAAGTTTAATATACAAACTTTCTAGTTCAATGATTATCATGTCCACATGATGCTAAACAATGAGTGGGGACCCCCCCCCCCCACAACTCATGGATAAAGTGTAAACCATAAGATGGCGTGTAATTCTAATCATCATCTATTGACTTATATGATTTTTCACTTTCAAGTGCATCTACACGGGGCTAAACGATGAGCTAATCATCGAAGATCGAAATACATCAGGACTAAAAGTACTTAAACCTCTTTTGATCAAAGTGGCAAACTATACCTAAATCTATTTCCACCATAACTACACTCTTGGAACTAACATTCCTTAGTAATTAAGAAAATACCAAAGCCCAATCAACCATGACATGGAGCCTCTGATAACGGAAGTATGTTTTAGAATGGTTTGATATCAAAATTCATTTTATTTTTTCATACGTTACATTTGAGATGTTTGTGACAAAGATAACCTTCTACTCTTTGTAGTACCTGCAGCCTTTAATAAGCTTTACCTCGAGGTTGTTCAGCATACATTGGGCCTTGTTGTCCCCTTGCGCTGCCTGGGTCACCACATCGGTCAGCTTGTGAATGATGACCGAAAAGGGGCCCTGCTCTGACAGGGGTTGAAGGAGGTCCAACTGCAGACAGAGATAAAGAGAGAGAGAAAATATAAGAAAATTTGAAAATGACGAAGAAATGAATTGACAGAACAACAAAAAAGTAGCAAATAGTTGATCATGCTGAGTGTATTAGCAGCGCATTCAGGGATGTTTCCTACATGGTGCTGCTATTTTTACAGAAGTGAAGTGTCACCTTTCTATCAATGAGCAATGAGGGAATGAAGATTAACTCAAGCAGGCTACCCACGAGTCCCCATGCTACTATGTCTTTACAAGGGGAAGGAAGGGTTGCAACAAACAGGGTGTTCAGATGCAAAAAAATGTATACCAAAATGGTATAGCTATATACCAAAATGGTATATAGCTATACGATGAATTTATACGTCTGAACGATGACTAACGAAATGACATAATGAAACGACGTGTAACGAAACGACGGTCAGAGCATCATTTCGAACTAAAACTCGATAACGAATCAGCATTCCCTGTGCGTCTGAACGTATGGCGACCATATAACGGTATAACTACAAAGTGTAGGTGGGCCTTATATGAGCGCACATGAAAGGTGACCCTATTCCTCTCACCGGCGGTGACGTCATGACCATAACAACACATGTAGTGAGAAACTGCACATCCTAAACAACGTTTTCCAGATCGGTCGAGATTAGCATCTGAACGGTTTGTCGGCTATAAGATGATTCTTTATCTGTTTCTTTATCGAGTTTTGGCATAAACTGGCTTGCATCTGAACAGGGGGAAAGAGATCCACTTGATTCTGGTGGGCTTTAAAGGGACTGTACAGTACTGGTTAAGGTGAGGATTCAGCTTGTAATGTTTTGTGAGATATTTAGAAACCACTCTATGAAATGTTAAAGAGCATAGAATTCTAAGGGGAATCAAAGGGTTATTTGATGAAAATTGGTTTTGAAATGACTGAGATATGTAAAACAAGGTAAAACTAGAATTATCACTGAAGGTGATTAATACCCCCGCCCCTAGTGTTGCTTTATAGTATGTGATGTCATGAGGGCAATGACGTTAATATCAAGCTTGTGTATTTGTCGAATTGGAAACAGAATAATTTTAGTTTACTGTACAATTACAGAGTTGACACTGAGTACAAAACTTACAGCAAATGGAAACATGCTTTCCCCCAGCATCACTACACTTAAAGACCATCATACACACCAAATTTGACCTTCATAGCTTGAATGGTTTATTTTGATACAAAAATGAGTGGTTTCCGTAGCAACTCATTTTCCTTAAACTAACACATTGGTGTCTTGCAAATCTACACTTCTAGATCATGATACATACTAAATTTGACTTTAATTGCTTGAATGATGGAAAAGTTATTCGATCTGCAAGGTTTTGGTAAAATTGTGGTTACCATGGCAACGGTTTGTGTGACAAACACAAAAATTATGTGTTCCAAATCTATACCTCAGGGCCATAATGCCTACCAAATTTGGTTTCAATTGCTTGAAAACTGTGGAAGAAGTTCACTCCACAGGATTTAAAAAAAAAACATGCGGTTACCATGGCAACGCATTGTCCGATACAAATACAAAGGACATTGTGCAAAACTACACTTAAAGAGCATCATACACACCAAATTTCACCTTCATAGATTAAATGGTTCAATTTGATACAAAAATGAGTGGTTATCATGGCAACACATTTTTCTTATATTAACACACTGGTGTCTTGCATAACTACACCTCCCGATCATCATGTATACTAAATTTGACCTTAATTGCTTGAATGATGTGGAAGTTATTCAATCCACAAGGTTTTGGTAAAATTATGGTTACCATGGCAACGCTTTGTCCGACAAACACAAAAATTATGTGGTCCACATCTATGCCTCAAGGCCATAATGCCGACCAAATTTGATTTCAATTGCTTCAAAACTGTGGAAGCTGTTCACTTCACAAGATTTCAAAGAAAACATGCGGTTACCATGGCAACGCTTTGTCAAGTACAATGTACAAACACAAAGAGTGTCTTGCATAGCTACACCTATAGATCATCATAGATACCAATTTTGAAATTGATTGCTTAAATACTATGGAAGTTATTCAATCCACAAGATTTTGGTAAAATTATGGTTACCATGGCAACGCATTGTCTGACAACCACAAAAAACACATCTTGCACATCTATACCTCAATATCATCATTTACCCTAAGTTTCATTTAAATTGCGTCAAAACTGTAGGAGGAGTTCGCGAAGATTTTGCAACAGACCGACCGACCGACCGCCCGCCCGACCAACGTCGCAGTGATTCCTATATACCCCCTTCACACTATGTGTGGATATAACAAAGAGATCCTTATAAAAGTCGTGGCCTGTCAATTTTATTAGGATCACTTTTTTGGATATCTCAGCCATTTCAAGGCCAATTTTCATCAAATAAAAGTTGAATTCTTCTTGAAATTACATGCTCTTTCATATTTCATAAGAGATTTCTCATTATCTCACCAAAAAATGTTCATAAACCTGAATCCTCACCTACATTGTAAACCCGTACTGTACAGTCCCTTTAATAGAAGTTCATGATCACTCAAGGAACTGATTTAAAGTCAGGTGACTTCCTCATCTTCAAGAGGACCTGGTATTCAACTCAATAAAATATATGGCTTGGCAAGGTAATCTATACTGCTTATAAAGGTGACTTCTTCCTCCCGAAGAGGTGAAGTATTCACCTATTATATAAAATGGCTTCATGTGGTTATCTATTGTGGCATACACTATCAATAACAACATCATAAATGTATGAAGGAAGTGTACAGTGAAACCCCGTTATAACAAGGTCTACGATACTACCGATATTACCCCGTTATAACCGTGCGCACTAAAAGTAAACCAAAGAAAAACAAAAGCACAGAGTCATATACCAATCAGTCAAACCGATGAGCAGTCTTTGCGTTGCTACATGTATTACTCACGTATGGATCATTATTACACCTTGTGTTGAGAAAGAATGAAAAGGAGTCCTTTGTGAATGTATGAAGTATATGAAAAAGAAGGGGAAAAAAGGGGGTTGAAATGTGTTCTTAAGTTTTCTTCCAAAAATAAATCTCTTCACACACTTCGCGAATTTCGCGAATCGCCTTTGAACCGCGAAAATAACAACACGCGAAAATAACAACGCGCAAATAACTAAGTTCAGTTAGACCCTCGAAACCGCGAAATTAACAACACGCGAAAATGTCCTCCAAGTAGCAATTCGCGAAAATATCTGTACGCGAAAATTTCAGCTCGTACAGTATTTGACAGCCAAGTATCACTGGAGGAAAGATACCACTTCATCATGATGCACAAATAAAGTACATTTGCAATTCTTTCTTCCAAAGTATACAAAAAAGGTCTATGGCAGACACTGCATTTTCTCTAACTCTGGTAAGAGTGAATTAGGCTTGATATCAGCAATGAGTAAACTGAAGATGCGACGTTTCCACAGTTGATTGCCACACACTGATTGAACACTCATCGTGATTCACATATGATGGCAAGAATGCACTGTAGGAAAGCTGAGCAAGGTATGATACAGGAGGAACTAAGCACTCAGGGCCCCTAGCAAATAAAAGCATTTGGCTGTTCTCAGAGGTTCTTACAGATATCCATGTATCTGGCTGTAAATCATTTCCTCAAACAGATGAAAGCCCAAGTGCAGTTGGTCTAAACATTTAGGGAGAGAAAAATAATGATGTAAAGTCTTCTTTTGAGTATGAAAGATATCTGGATGAAATCATGTTTAAGTATGGTTTAGGTATGAAATTAGATTTAAGACATTTAGTGACAGTTTGGTTACTGAACACTTTTATGCCAACCATAAACATTTGTACTGGTTCCATAAACCCAAAGATGTATTTCAGTGATTTGGGGTTACATACAAAGTCCAGGTTATATGACTTAATTTGATTTTTGCTCTTCTGTTTGATCAGGAAATGCAGAACTGTGCCTAGTGAAAAATATGGGGGGAAAAAACAATTATTGCACTAACTTCCTTCAGTAGTAAGTACTGTACGAGATATCCCCCCCCCCCTGAAATCCAGAACAGTTTCAATATAATTTGTCAAGTACAGAAGTTCACACGGGAATTGAGAATCACAACTAAATTGAGCAAATTGTATGAACAATGCAACAACAAAAGATCAAACGATCTCTGTGAAATCGATCAAACTTCAATATCATGTCTCCTCGAGACCCAAACCAAATAAAAAAATCACAAAGTGACAGGGTTTTTTGTGTGTATGTGTTGTTTATATGTCTGTAAATTATGGAAAACAGGCATTGGACAACAATCCGTCCCATTATTTGGTAATGTTATCAATGCAAGAAACATTCTTGGCACTTTTTTTATGCCTTTATGCGCTCTGAGCAAACCAAGGAATACTTCTATGATCCTATACTATGCTCAGAATAGTTGTTGGGTAATTTAATTAGCTGCATGCCATTAAATTTGGTCCAACTAATTTTGTATGTGAGATGGAATGTCATTTTTTTAGTGAATAAGCAAACCATGCTACAGAAAACTTTAGTCACACAGCACCCTAAAAAAACAGTATGAAAACATAGCAAATGGTTTTCCCTGGATCAAGATGAACAACTGTTTTGAGTACATAGCCTGGTACGCATACACTGTAGTCTTTTTCTAAGTATTATGAATTACAGTTCCAAGAAAAACCATCCATCTACACACCACTGCGATAATGTTTTGGGATATCAAACAAAATGCATTCCAGGAAACATTTTTTCCTCTCCTTTCCATGTTATTTCCATGTCCTGGAAACTACTGGATGATGTTGAAACAAATTTATCTAGAGGATCAGTCATTGTGTATATGTAGCTCTTCCTTTGAAGCAATGATTAGTAATTATTTTTGAAGGAATAAATAGTGATTATTTCGATTTGTCTAGCATACACGTTTTGTTGGTGTTCTTGTTTTCGTGATGGAGAGCACCTAAAATGTACAATGCATAATTTGCATTCTGTGACTTTTCACACAAGCTAGATGATGCATAGTTCTGAAGGGTTCCATATTTGTAGTTCACAACATTGTCCTCTTTGTCAGCAGACGTGAGACATAATTACAGACATGTGCAGGAATATGTCATTGATTTGCCTTTGTCTGCGATTTGCCCATCAACTCTGTATGCATCCCCTTCACTGCACTTGAACAATTGAGTAGATGACTCAACATGGATTAAACACCTTTCATCTTTCACTGAGGTAGTAATACTCATTTCACTAAATAATTGAAGGCCTTAAGAAGTTTTTTTTATTTCTATTTATCTTTTTTATTTTTATTTTTTTTAAACAGATAAGTTGTCTTCGCTAATGAAACACTGGAACACTTCATGCCACAACAGATCCACATCACGATACAACATCCACGTACAAACAGTGTCCAAAACTTAAAATCTGGGCTCAAACTGTATGAAGTCCCGGGGGAAAGTATTCATAATGAAAAACTCTATGAAACTTTTCTCTCAAAAATACAACAGTATCCTTGACTGTTAATCAAATACATTGTACATTGTAGAAAATGTGTCATACAGAACTTATACTACATTGTATATGGGATTCAGTTGACCAATCATATTGTAGAGACACAGCCCTTTAGACCTCCAGACAATGTAGGCCTTATCTGTAAGCTCTCATTAGCATGGATATGGAGACTGGGCATTTGTATGGGAAAGGGATGGCATGTGAGACATTACTTTCACCATGAAAATGATGCATAAAGTAAATTTGCCAAATTCAGATCTATACAGCGTATGAGCCGTTTGTTAAAAAAAAAAAAAAAAAAAAAATCAGTTCCACTTGCCATGTGATACATACAATGTAATGGGTCTTATCAGAACCACTGAAAAATATGAAGATAAGAAAACTGCAAAAGAGTACCATTAATCACCTGCAGTATCAGCCATCACATAGCAATATACAGATGATGGTGAGTCATACTAACCTAAAGAATTGGTGGAATGAGCCTACCATGGGGTCATGACAGAAACATGTTTGTCACAGACGAGGCGTGACATTAATCATGTTCCAATACCTTGCAAAAAGGAGTGCAGTTTCAAACCAAAAAAGGCTTTAGTATGGTAGGATTAGAAGCAGTCTCTGTGGTAGTCTATTCAAACTTTTTGATTAATACAGATTAATGCTCTTCTCAAGTCATTTTCCCAGTGCCCTTGTGGTATACAACATCATGATGTACATACAACCGTACACTTGATGAGAGAATATGCTCAGAGCATGCACACATAAAACATAGTGAATTTCTACTACAATAAATCCCAAATTACTTTGTTTGAGAGGAGATTATCACTTTCATAGCCTACCGCTTTAATCAATTACTACCACTAGCAGGTATACTGTGCAAGATAACAATGGCATGTTACAGTTGTATACTGAAGCGGGTGAACTGCTTTCCTGTATGGATCACTGAGGCAGAAATATCTTGGTCAACATGGAGCATTGCATGAACAGAAACAAACATTTAGGCCCCACAGAAATATGCCTTTTTAAAATACAGTATGTACTGTACATTAATTAACAATCTACCAATGGCTGGTTTGGAGGATCAATATCCATTCAGGTCCCACCATAACAAAGTCTTTAGGACCAGAATGTTTTATCTTCATTTCTTTCTTTTTTTTTTCATTTCTTGGTCACATCAAAATTTTGTTACAACTGAACAAATGAAGTACATCAAGATATATGGATAATAATTTTGGGACCTGAATTTTTACTTCACAGTAATAAGATCATGTTTAATATCATGGGAGTGTATGGTAAACATTTAGCTTACTTTGAAAACTACAATGTGATATGATATCTAAACAGCAAAGGAAACCTATGGTTGGAGCAAGCAGGCTTCGATGGCCCCATAGCCCTGTGTTTGTTTCCATTTGCTTGTGTAAACCTGTATGAATACCTTTTAGGTGGGTGGCTTGTATATCATCACTAAAACCCTCCTGCTCCAACTGTCACAGCACACAAATCATGCAGTCACTCAACATAATGGAAATGCTGGCCTACACTGTATTGTATACATACTTGTCAGCAAAACGGAAGCAATAAAAGCTGAAATCTGGCATGCTACAGCTGCTACATTGTAACTAAACACACAGATTCATATTTTACAACAATCGCTCTAATATCAAAGCTTGTGCTGTTTCATACACATCTGAATCTAATGGTTATGTTTGAATATATCTCTGAAAGTTTGATTCAAAGTGCCTATACTTACTGTATACACACTGTGCTGAATTATCTACTTTGACATATATTCATGTTATTCAAGGTGATGTATTCATCATCTTCAAGGTTAAAGGTCCTGTTTACCTTTGGGAACAGTGATTTAAAAAATGTTCAAGATATCACATTTAATGCATATGTGTAAGTCTGTTGTATCACAAAACATCCTACCATATAATTTTTTCCCAATAAAGCCTAAAATATAAGCAGATATCAGTATTTTTCTCATTAAAGCGTAACTGTAGACGGTTTAGTCTGGAAACATTTTTATTGTAACTATTGTTAACATTTTGTGTATTTAACAATACTTAACATCGATTATACGGATTCAAATTTGTACAGTGGTTGTTTCTATCCCAAACTAACATTTCAGAACTATTTTAAAGCACTAATGCTGGGTTTTTGTTTCATCTGCAAATGGTAAATTATGCCTTTAAGGTGACCTAAAAACATTTCATTTTCAACACAGAAGTTTTAGTACATGTTTTACTTAAATGTCATGCTTAACATTCACATACTACATTTTCAAATGGTACTATACACCATTTTAATTCAAAAATAAAACAAGACTTATCAAGGTGTACTCACCTGGACAAGTTCGACTCCTTTTTCTCTGTAAGATAAAAAGAAAACAACAATTGAACTCACACTGAATGAATGCTCATGCCATTTCCTGCAGTAAGAAAAAGAAAAATAATCCTGATAATCTGTGTTCATTCCAAAATATATTGAAGGCCCCCACAGCTGGATAAAATAGGACCCCGTTTACAGTGCGAGGCTCGGCCCAGCCCCGCTTCAGTGTATACGCGCAAAAGGCCAAATGCGGGGCCAAAATTGGCCTTGCATTTGGCCTCACTCTGGAGGTGGTCTCGGCCGCTGAGCCCGGCCTTTTCTCAGTGTAAACGCAAACTGGGCAAAATGCGTGGCCAATTTTAGTCTGGCTTCCAAACCCTCTGCCCGTACTATTTCGCTATTCAGATATTAACCCCCTCAATGTCGAAAGCTAGTATAGTTTAAGGTGGTTTTGTCCTGCAAAGGATTTTTCCTTCGGCAAAGGCCTTTGCCCGAACGGCGACTTCGTCGCCACTGAATCCAGTTGGCAAAGGGTCTGAAAACCAGACTATACCAAATTTCATTTGTTTACAAGCAGAGCGCCACTACGACAAAATATTGAAAGGTTTGAATTAAAAGCGCAGCCGAGCCCAGCAGTGTAAACGGACAAAATTGCGAGGCTCGGCCGCGGCCGAGCCCGGCCCCGCACTATAAACGGGGTCTAGGTTGCAAATCTTACGAATATACAGCAGTTTTAATACAGGATAAAAACTATTTTGCATGTTTACCTGATCATGGGATATATAACACACTTCTACTGTACTTTGTATCTAAGAACAAAAGTTAAATTTCTAGTTTGACGGAAGGAATAACCACATTAAAAGTACGTCTAGACTGCAGTCATATTATTGTCCACATTTTAGGAATTGCATTTCTTGGCATTTAAGCACAGATATATAAATAAAGGGATGGTACAGTTTTGGTCGAGATGGAGGATTCAGATTTCGAACTTTTTGAAAGATAAATAGAAGCCACTTATGAAATATGAGAGGGCATACAATTCTAAGCAGTTTTCAAAGTTTATTTGATGAAATCAGTTTTGAAATGGCTGAGATATCCAAAAACAAATGGCGTGTTTCCACAGAGAATCAGATAGACCCGGAATTTTGTAAACCCAGGATTAAATATCGTGCTAACACATACTCGGTTTGTTTCCACAAAAAGTGCATAATCTGTTAGTATCTGATTCTATGCCTGTCAGTTGTGACCGGATGTCTGGAAAGTTGGCTTAGTGCACTGTGGGTAAATAAACATCCATCATGGAAGCTGGTACAATTTGCCGGTTGATGCATTCACCTGTGTTTTGGATGGTGTTTCTCGGCAGCAAAACATATAAAGTCATGAATGTACGGTCATGTCACTGGTAATTGACTTCAGATAATACTTCCGGGTCATACCGTGACCTCACATCAGCTGTATCGGATTATTGAACCCGGCATGTTTCCACGGTATTAAAACCAGGAACTAACCCGGAAAGAACTACCTCAGGAGACTTACGATAATCAGATTTTCTGTGGCTATTGGACTCTGAAAAATCAGAAACTGGTGATTTCAACAGGCTCTTCTATCGGATAGATAAGTCAATAGACCCAGAATTTTGGGTTCTGTAGAAATACACTGTGATGTGATTTCCATAACAGGCAAGTCCCGCCTTTTATCAGGACCTCTTCGTTTCTGGATATCTCAGCCATTTCAAAGCTTATTTTCATCAAATAAACTTAGAAATGCTCTTGGGCAAGTCCAAGCTATTTTGCACCAGTAACGCGTGGGACATCACAAGAAGATTTAGCCCTATATTGCACTGTTAAGATTGAAACTTCATATGTTGGGTTGCTTTTGATAGCTAGTAGGTATCTTCATTCAAAACAATAGAAATAATGAGAATCACGCGTTCAGTATTTAATTTATGCAAATTTATTCTCCAGTAACGCGTGGGACCACAAAAAGTGTCCTTTTTTTCTTCTTTTACTTTTATCTCAATTATTGTGAAAATACTTGGTATACTATAAAATCATTACAAACATCTTTTCCTACAACAATTACTGTACCTGAAACAAAACATTTCAGAAAAAATCATGAAACTGTTTTCTCTCAAGGTCAATTATAGAAAGATAGGTATAGTAGCGCGTGGGACAAGTAACGCGTGGGACATTTTTGTCACTATGAATATTGTGATGTGAATTGCACATTTGCTCAGAGAAACTTTAATATGGGGTACTAATTATCTAAAGAGATGTATTTCTAATAAATTCTTGCAAATTCAAATGATTTAGACCCACCAAAACAATAGATATAATAAAAAATATGAAATGCCTGTGTTATCCTTTATTTTTTGACATTTGACTTTGAATGTGACCTTGAAAATAGCATGTAATGATCTTTTGTGAATTATTTATCCAAAGTGGAGTTTTTCACCAAATTTCAAGTCAGAATTCAGAAAATTACAAAAAATCCCACAATAATGTACACATTTCCCATAGAAGACTAAGATTTAGTACACTTCCACTGACTTGTACACAAATCGTCCCACGCGTTACTAAAATGTCCCACGCGTTACTAAATCTAATTGAAAATTGCAAGTATGAGATTTATCAGACTAACTTTTTATCCCTTGGATATGATTAGGTCCATTGTGAATTTGGTCTTTTGAAAGTTTCAGGTCAATTAAATCATTAACTTTTATGCAAATGAGAAATAATGACCTAAAAAAGTAACGCGTGGGACATGCTAATTTTGGCCCATCCCTCATTTGCATATTTAATCAGTTGAGAAACTGAAAATCACAGTCATGATAACTTGTTAGTCAGACTTAAGGTCACCATACTTGTTTTCATAAAAACTTGTAAAAATTAAAAGATATATTTTAAAATGCAGAATTTTTGAATGTCCCACGCGTTACTCTAAATTTTAATTTATGCAGATTAATTAATTTATTGCTGGTTATGCGGAAGGATTTTTACTTTTTCTTTTTGAAATTCATGTATTTTAACTTCTTAGCTTTAAAATGATACCAAGTTTATGTAGATTGACCCATTTTGAATTTTCAGTCTAGTGTGATCAAATAGCTTGGACTTGCCCTCTTTAGAATTGTATGCTCTTTCCTATTTCATTAGAGGTCTCTCACTATCTCACAAAGAAGGTCAGAAACCCGAAGCCCATCTCAACCAAAACTATATGGTCCCTTTAATGTCTTCGAGCTGATTACATCTTGAGTATATAAAGCCAGTGCTGTTTATTTCCAGTTTGAGTTGCATGGTTCTACATGCTACAAGTTTCTAATATTCTACAAAATCATACAGTAGGTGAAATTATTACGGTTGGAAATTGAAAATGAATGCTTCATTCAAGTGTGGAATGATCTTGAAAGCTCCATGTTTAATTCTAACTCCATCAAAGAATTCCCATATCTCCCTACAGGATATTTCAAAACATCCTCTCAGGAGAACCATGTTCCTCAGATCTCAAAACAAGCTAAGAAGTCAAGTTTACCTTTATGATAGGCTGCATAGCCCTTTGAAAATTAAAAAAGAAGCGATGATCTGTGAGTGACTGGACGTATACCACCATTTGTACTAAACACAACATTTCCCACAGCGAATACTGTCTGCACAATTTGAAACTGAAGTTGACGGTCTATAATTACACTATGGACACAGTAACTGGGAGCCAAAAATCAATGCACAATGGCCCGAATTCACGAAGGTGGTACAAATGAAACCATGGTTTACACCATGGACAAAAACCATGGAGCGCCAAGTGTCGCATGGAATATTTCGTTACGATATCAGTCATTTCATCAATGAAATGATTATTTTGTAACGAAATGACATTTTGTAACTAAATGAACTTTTCGTCCACAAAATGAAAATTTTGTTAACGAAACAGTCATTTTATCGACGAAATTATCAATTTCGTAACGAAATATTCCATACGACACTTGGTACGACACTGATATGGCGGTCATGGTGGTCGGACATCATTTACACAGGCAGGAAAAGTAAAATGTTGGATTTGTAGCCTAAAATCATACGGAATAGCCAGGAACTCAATTCAACAGTCTGGGCCACCCGACACATCTCATCAATTACCATTTCGGACAAGTACATTCCTCTAGAAAGTGACTTTTTTGGACTTTTCTCACTCGTTCTGACTGCTCGGCAAGATGGTCAACACCAGAGCAAAACCACCTACGGTACCGGACAAAAAACAGGCCGGGACCGCTGGGGAGATAGACAGTGACTCGAGCACCTCTCCATCAGATCACAAGCCCGTGAGCAACCAGCCAGAACCCAACACAAAGATGGACATTGAGACCATTGTGGAAGCCATTATCAGGGCATTCACGGACAAAGGACTGGTTGAAAACCGCCTCGCCCCTGCCCTAGGACCGGTGTTAGCGCCAGCACTACACGACTGTTTCATGTTGGAATTGGAGAAAAGGGATGCCCAAATCAAACAACTGGAAAACAAATTGTCTGACGCCGAAGCTCGTGTAGAAGAACTGGAGCAATATTCCAGGCGAAACTGCTTGGTCATCCACGGGATTAAAGAAAACCCGCAGGAGAACACAGACACCTTACTCTGTCAACTTGCGAAGGACCAACTGGAAGTAGAAGTCCAACCACAGGATATCGACAGATCCCACAGGATCGGCGAAAGGGGCAGACTTGATAGGAAAGGTCATGCTCTTCCTCGTCCCATCAAAGCCAAGTTTGCCACCTACGGTCCCAGATCTCGAGTCTATGCCGCCAGATCGAAGCTGAAATCAACCCGCATCTTCATCCACAAGAACCTGACCAGTGACAGACAGAAATTGCTGAGGAAAGTGAGAGCAAAATACCCCCCGCCCACAAACAAGGTATGGACACAAGACAGCAGAATCAAGATCAAAACTACACACAATCTCTACACTATAGCGACACAAAATGACTGGACGGAACACTGCAAACGAACGAGAACGATGAGTTGCCAGGGACGCTCACCAGCCATCATGATGTAAACAAACATGGCCCGTATGTATGTTATTCGAACTTGTGAACTTTTGAACTCGAACGTTCGTCTTTCCTCTGCCTTATACTCTGCTTGTGTTCCTATTCTTTGCCGTCATTACTCGTGTTACGTAATGTGTGTGCATGTGTATGTGTGTAATGTAGTTTATCATGAAGTGTTACATCTGTCTCAACTCTGTGAGAGCCTTTCAAAAGAAACGTACCTGTGTAGTATGTAGATCGCCTTGTCATGAAACTTGCTGTACATCTAGTATGCATTCCCCCTTACCTTGTAATTCCTGGATTTGTTTCCAATGCACTGCAAACGAGCTACCTTTCAATCAAATCCTCGATGATGATGAGTTTCAAAGAACAATCTACACGTTTTTCAATTACTCGAGTCACTTTTGCTCTGCACGACTTGATTCTTTTGCTTTTGATGTATTTGGCATGAATGAAGAGGAAGGTTGGTCTGCCGATAACTTAGAAAATCCCTGTAATTATTATTTCAATGATATTCATTAATAACCGATTTGGTTGAAATCTATGTGAGTGATAAAAATTAAGCAAGTTTTTTCGTGATTTCGGTGTATTTTTTGGTGGTGGGCTTGCGGATTTTGAAATATAACCACATAATATCAACGAAAGTACATACTGTGTAACATGTACATTAGCGCCTGCTTCCACTAAAATTTAACGTGAAATAGTTTCTACGTTGGGTCAGTACACAGTACCCAATGCAACGGTCAATACACGTAGAGGAAGAACCCCAATTTTCGGTCGGCCTCCAAAATCTGGACACTTACCACTTATCACAAGCCAGCAAATTCAACTGTCACAACACACGCATATCACATTGTTTCACATACTGGCACACTCGTTTACCACAGGAAAGTGCCCGAGTCACCTCCAAAATTCCATCTAAAATCACAAATTTTGCCATCAAAAACGCAGAATCGCCGCAACTTTTCCAAAGCGCGCGTGAATTAGGTCCCGTTTTAAAGAATCGGAGTCACTGAAAAAGCGCTACAAATTGAAAAATTACGCCGTTCTCTAGCGAGATTTTTTGCTTATCACAAGCTCAGAGTGTGATGGTATCCTCAAAAACACACAGAAAAACAAAATCTCTGTACGTGCTGATGCAGTGAATAAATGTACAGGGGCTTAATGCAAGTGCAGAGTCCCCAAAATTCGGACACGAACGGGCGCCGCAACGTCCCCGATGCAACCTTACGCCAACAAGGTACAAATATGGCGTGCGCTGATTTTTCTTCAGCAGCCTTGTATGCGTATTGACATTGCATGCGTGTCCGGATTCTAGGGGAATTGACAAGGTGATAATATTTGGGGATTCTGTGAAATTTTATGATCTATTTAACAAAATCAATATTGGGAAAAAGTAGGTTGATACATTTACAGTAACATACATTATTATAGATATAATTTTGTAGAGTATTATTTGAGTTGAACAAATATTGCAAAAAAGCTTAAGTGTCCGAAAATTGGAGCTTACTCTACACTGCGTCTGTTCCCACATACTGAATCCTTCTTTGGAGTGGAGTGGAAACTAATTTGATGTGATTATTATTAAAAGAAAGTTGTAATGTTACAGTTGTAGAAGCCGAATGACCATGTAGAACAAGCGGAACGAGCAGCTTGTAATGTAACAATTTTGGAAAGTGACATGATAAACTTGCATGTAAAACAGCATCTGGCTTTGACGTGTTTAGATTTTCGACTGTTGTGTGCAACGCTTCACACCTACCTACTGGACAAGATCTAGACTCTACGACGCGACATTCGACTGACGGACACCGCCTAGCTTCCCCGCTGCATGTGCGCCATGACATGCACAGCGCACACAGTGCGAGGGGTTGATTCATGTACTACAGCAATGTACAGATAATGCAATGCAAATCTACTGTAGAAACTCTACTACACTCATCGAGGGTATTCCATACTTACTTCAGCAAAGCTGCCAGGGTTTCAAAATTCAGCTTCTTCCGCTTCTTCTCTGGAACCCAATATCCTACTTTCTTCATTGTTCACAAGGTAGCTCAAAAGGGTACAAGAACTGGTCAATTTTTTGATAATTTTAACGCATGCAGCACCAGCAGCATCGGGCACGACCACTCAAAATCTCTCACGCTAGCGCTGTGTAGCTGTACTGTACACTCGCTGGTTCGGCTGTGCGTGTGTAGTGGGCTGGGTTGGGACACATGTGCGACGTGCAGCTCCTCGGCTCACAGCAGATGTAATGGACGGGCGCTGGTTGTGTGTCGTCGGCAAAGTCGAGTCGATAGTTTGAGCATAATATCTCATACAGAGTCTAGAACTGCTCCATTACCACGGCAGGGCTTACAGATGTATGCAAAAAATATCTGTACATATCTTATGTTGAAAATAGATAGATAAAGCTGTTTTCCCGGACTCTAGGACGCTAAATCAATGCCAAATTGACACGCCTACCTGTGGCTAATTTCACGACGAGCGCAAGCGAGCAGCAGGTGCTTGTTTGGATACGTACGTACAGCAGTAAAAGGTAAACAGCGCCATCTAATGGTTTCATTTTCACCCGTAGTCACAGAACTCATCAGAGTAGTACTCAATGAGGTGTAGGAGGAAAATACCTCTCACCTCCCTGATGCATACAGTGGCGGATCCCGAGGGGGGCGCAACCGGCGCACGCCACCCCTTTAATTTTTGTTAAAAACAAAGAAAATAAAAAGGAAAAAATGAAATGAAACCCGGAAGTGGCACCAGAAATATTAGTCACGCCTCCCCCCCCCCCCTTTACAGAATTCCTGGATCCACCCCTGCTGATGTACTGGTACACAGATCGTACCAACAACAGAAATAACAACAACAGATCATGTGATGAATAATACCGGTGATAAACATGTAATACAAGAAGACGGGAAAACAGTCAAATTATAGCTCACAGCAATTTTGGGAAATGCTGCATACATCATGGCTGGCACCACGTTTTCAAAAAGGGGTGGGGACAGTTTACATTTCTGGTGCCACTTCAAGCAAAAACAAAACAAAAACAAAAACAAGGGGCGGGGGGGGGGGGGGGGGCTTCGGCGCAACTTCTGCTGCCACTCTGGGTTTCATCAGCTATATAACTAGCAAAAACAAAAACAAAACAAAACAAAACAAAACAAAACAAAAAATCAAAACTACAACCAGTAACTTATGGAACATGAACAAAGAGAAAAATAGGGCCTAAAATTAGTGGACAGAGACGAATGGATGAATGAATAATCTTAATACTGAATTCATACTAATGTATAAGATCATAATACATTTATCCACTAACAAATAATATAAAATGATTAGCTTTAATGGATGGTATAGTAATGGTGGTGATGAGGATTGGGCTTTTATTTTTTTGCGAGATACCAAGAAAGCTCAAGAATTATCATGAAATAGTATTGGGCATACCATTCTAAGAGGAATAATAATTCAATGTCTATTTGATGAAAATCGGTTTTGGAATGTCTGAGACATCCAAAAACAAAGTAAAGCAAAGCGATCTTAATAAAAGGTGGGTCCCGACTTTTATTAGGATTGCTCTGTTTTGGGTATCTCAGCCATTTCAAACCAATTTTTATCTAACAAACATTGAACTCCTTTGGGAATTACATGTTCTTTCATATTTCATAAGAGGTTTCCCATTATCTCAACCCAAAATGTTAGAAACGTTAAGTTAGGTCTCAACCAAAACTGTACGATCCCCTTAAAAACATTACGTTAATGTTCGAAATAAATCATTTCATATCACAAACCGAAAAATGTGTTGTACTCGAGGGATTTCTGAATAACTGTTTGAAAACAATAATGGCCCCTGGCCAGTGTTCAGCTCTACCGGCGATCTGTGATGGCAACCCTCGTCGAAACAGATTTTGATTCAATTCAATTCAATTCATTTATTTTCATTCTTTTTTTTCAGCAAAATATAACACAGAATAAAATATGAGAAATTATAACAAATGCATACATTCAACTTTACAGGATGGATAATGGTTAACAAATAAGATTATACACGATTCAACAGGGGTGTCACCAGCTTTTTTTCAAGGGGGTGCGTTTTGACACTAAATGTAACCTGCGAGATTCTTTTGTTTTATTGGATTTATTGGTGCCTGTATCATCATGTACATTTACGTAATACACTGTTTACATATACATGTATATACATACATTGTTAGTGGTACGTATTAATAAGCATAAGTTAAACATAGTGGAAAAATACTGTAAAGGACTATGATTATAACATACAGGGGGTGACGGTGTGAGATCCTCGGCGAGAGAGCGAAGTGACCGAGGGGGGGGGGGGGGGATGTGGGAGGGGGATAACCCCTCCCACGGTAGGGACTTTTTGTGAAAACAGAGTATAAAAGTCGCGTTTATAGGGCATTTTAAATCAAATTTCTAGGGAATTAAACATCGTAAAAAATCACTGTGAAGGACTATGACTATAACTTACGGGGGTACATTATGTGACAGTGTGAGATCCTCGGCGAGGGTGTGGGAGGGGGACACCCCCTCCCACGGTAGGGACTTTTTGTAAAAGCAGAGTACAAAAGTCGCGTTTGTAGAGCATCTAAAAGCATTTTTTTTTTTTTTTTTTTTGGGGGGGGGGGATTAAACATAGTGGAAAATTCACTGTAAAGGACTATGATTATAACATACGAGGGTACATTATGTGACGGTGTGAGATCCTCGGCGAGGGGGGAAGCGAAGCGGTCGAGCGGGGAGGGTGTGGGAGGGGGATACCCGCGGCTCCAACGGTATGCCAGGGGCTTTTTGTAAAAGCAGAGTACAAAACTCGCATTAGAGCATTTTAAAAGCAGATTTCTAGGGTATATAAAACAGTAAAAAAAAAAAAAAAAAAACAAACAAACACTGCGAAGGATTATGATCATAACTTCTGAAAACTATTCATTTCAGTTATGGACGAAAAATTTTGCATTTTTAGTTATGAAATTGACAAATTTTAGACGAGAAAAGTGCCTTTATTGCTCATCATAGTCTTTCAATAATTGATCAATTTGTTACAGAGGGCACGGGGGGGGGGGGGGGCAAAAACTCGTTTTGTCCCCTGATGCACACTTCTGTGAAATACTCCGAAAATTGTCAGTCCCCAAATGTATCGAATCTTAATCTGTGGGTAGGAATCGAGCGGGGGAAACATAAATCAAAGAGGATGAGGGAACTTTTGAAAATGATATTTGAATTCAAGTGACAGATATATCAAACATACTTTTTGATGAACTATTCTGAAATTTGTCAATCCCCCAAAGTTTTCGAAGTGTGTGGTTGGAGACCTAACCTGCAGAGGGTATGGGAGGGGTATAGCCCCTACAACGCGACGGAGATTTTGCATTTTCAGAATTGAAATTCAACAATCCGTTGCAGAATGAATGAAAATTTGGACAGTTTTCTATTAAAAAAGGAAGAAATTTTTCATAATTTCGAGAATTATCCTAAGGTGACGTTTGCCCCCTACTCCTCCGGGATTGATGCCCTGCATACGAGAAAGCTGTTGCATTTTTAGAATTCAAATGAAGATAGCTCATAAATAGTACATTCGGAATTTAGGAAGCTCTCAATCCCACAAGACTTTCAGTGCACTAATAATATGAAGGGAAACCAAGCGGGCAAAGGGTTAATTGAAAGGAGATGATTATCCCCTTCCACACGACGGAACTTTTGCATTTTTTTTTAAAGTGAAGTGACAGGTCTGGTGCACACTTGCGATAAAACATTTGTAAATCTATCAATCTAAAGGTGTATTAAGTCCATGGAAATAGACCAAACAGGAGAGGGTGTGGGAAGGGGTATCCCCCTCCCACACGAGAGAGACTTTTCATTTTTAGAATTGAAATTCAGCAACCTGGTGCACACTTTGGGTGAAATATTTGGACAGATTTCTATCAAAAAGCAAGAAAATCTTCGCATCTCGGGAATTATGAATATGTGTGTGTGTGTGTGTGTGGGAGGGGGGGGGGGCAAATGATATGTTTGCCCTTGCAATATTTTTATGGGGGAACTTTTTTTCTGTCAAAGAGCAAGAAAATCTTCTCATCTCGGGAATTATGAATATGTGTGTGTGTGTGTGTGTGGGAGGGGGGGGGGCAAATGATATGTTTGCCCTTGCAATATTTTTATGGGGGAACTTTTTTTCTGTCAAAGAGCAAGAAAATCTTCTCATCTCGGGAATTATGGGAGGGGGCAAAATCATAATATGCTTGCCTCTCCAAAATTTTTAAAAGGCTAAGGCTTGCACTTGGGCTCGCATTTTCAATTTTGATTGGTCAGAAATAAAGTGCTATACGTAGACCCTTACATCCTTGCAGCACACGTACACGTACACGCAAACGTGTACGTGCTCCATACCGTATATACTCTACGGTCGATAAAATAATAGTGAACACTGCAAAATAGATATGTATAAAATCAGTGCTGCCAGAGTCCGGGGTGCAAATTTCTTGTCCCTGGTGTAAAATAAAAATAAAATAATAAAAAAGATAAAAAAAAAAAGGAAAATTATTTAGCGTCCGGCGTTGAGGTCGCTCGGAGACTGATTTTTTTTTTTTTTTTTTTTTTGGTCTGCAGGGGGGTGCGTTCGCACCCAACGCACCCCCCCCCCCCCCCCCCGTGACGCCCATGAATGAATGAATACACTGGCAAAGTACAAAGTTATGTTTAGAGGGCGTGGGGAGAGAATGTAGAGGTCTACTGAAAATTGTATACAATTTTGTAAAATGTTAGCCAGTTCCTAAAAGCGCGGCATGGGCCACGTCCCGAGTTACTCTCCCTATATTGTGCATGATAGAAACACAGAATAACAATGTACACAACACACTCACACAATGTGGGTGGCACGATCTGGCAACTAAAACATATGGTTTCTTAAAAAGTGGTGGCCCAATATCTATTTTTGGTGATCCCAGGCTAGCGGTCCACAAAATGTCGAGCCTTGACGTACAGGATCTGTACGTATAAGTATTCAATAAAAATAGATACACTAGAACAATAAAAAAAACCAAAAACAGCAACAACAAAAACAAAATGACAGGGAAATTACCAAATGAAAATCGCTCCTGCCCAAATGTCACCGATTCCCTTTAAGACGAAAGAAATCAAGTGTTTCCTCACGTTTTTATCATTTTGTCCATCAATTTGAATGTATATAGGGGAAAACTTTACACGAGAGTCCTTTGAATTCCTTCGACTTTTGGACGACTCAATACAAAAGAATACAGTCTCGGCATAAAACAAAATAGAAATCAAGCAAACAAAGAATCAAAAAGGCAAAAAAAAAATCAATTTAACATCAGCTGATATACATGCTACATTAGCTTCAGAATATTCATATTCCTTATACGGAACGATTTATATTCACATTACCTTGTAGTTGTCAAAATCATGTGACAAAAATGAATATATACACATTTGATATCAAATCACATCTACATCAGAACCGTCAAAACGTTATCATTTCTCGCTCAAACGCCTGCGATCCTAACATGCTGAGATGATTCATAATCGATGATTAATAATCGATTTGACATTTGAATTTGAAGTTTATCTCAATACTCTTGTAAGAATTGTGTATTAGGACAGTTTCACTAACCTTGTCGATTACAATTTCGTGTTGTTTTTGCAAGGAATTCATATTATGAACCCATCTGCACAAGCTAAGTATTTTAGAAGTTTTATTTGTTCTCTTTTTGAACGTCCAAAATGGATAATTTCCTATCCTGAGATTGTTTTGACAGACATAAATTATTAAAGTCATCTCTTGATTAGACTTCAAAGTTCATCTTCTAAGGATTACGGAACCGGGAGGGCGACGGGGGTGCATCCACCTCCCACATTCTTAGCTCTTACAGAACACGAATACAATAAATCTTACGCCCAGACAGACAGACAGACAAACAAACAGACAGACAGACAGACAGACAGACAGACACACACACACACACACACACACACACACACACACATACACACAAGAAAACTCATGCCTTTCCGAAATTCTTCCGCGGGTACGGGGGGGGGGGGGGGTCATGGGTGGGGGCTATTTCTCTTGACCCAGCCACAAGAACTCCCCTTGATATTTCTCAGTCCGGAGGGCAACCCGCCCCCACAACACACACACACATACACACACACACACACACACACACTCACACACGCACACACACACACTCACTTTTTTTTCAGTGATCTTTTTATTAATTCCATTTTCTTTGAAAATATAACAGTTAAAAATAAAACATCATAAATTATACATAACATTATTGTCATAATGTTCATGGATGTACGAAACATATTCCATGTTTCCATTCCATGTTTCCATACACACACACACACACACAAACACACACACACACACACCACACAAACACAGTCGTCGCTAACAATAAATAATTATAATTAAAAAAAGTTTCTACACCTACCTCCACCTGTACCTGTATTGATTGCTTATTGGGTGTATGCCGCTTATACCAATAATGTGAAGAGCGCCATCATAAGCTCAGTTTACAACGATAAATGTGTTACGTAATTAAAATTGACTGTAACCAACAAAGAGCCATTAAAAGAGTAATTTTGTTTACAAGCAACCATTTGCGTTTCATTTCAAAGTGATAACCCTGTCATAAAGAACAATTGGATTCCAGTAGAACAATAAAGAACTTTAACTGATGTCTTCGATTAAAGTAACAGACATTCAGGTGCTTTTTCATCACAGCCGTCAGATGGAACGAGAAAAAGGTGAGTTGTTAAAAATCGCAAAAAAAGATATGATGATGACACTGTCAGGAATGAGAAATGAGACAGAGGAGCAAACGAGGAAGTGACAAAGGATTAAAATGATGATGCAGAAGACAAATATGAAAGAGATTAAGAAATGACAAAATGTTATTCAAGTTGAAGATATATGTTACATGAGTCACTGGGTGAAGAGCATGCTGGAAAATATTTGGTGGAGGCAAAGTGAAGAGTCGGGAAATATTTTGTCAGTCAAGATTTCTTCTTCTCATTCCTTGATATGGAAAGTTAGCCCAAATGCATGTATATTTTCACTTTTCTCTTTTTTTTTTTAAATATGAAATTAGCTACATCATCCTCAAGTCATGTCACTTTTTCAACCTCTCCGCTTCTTACGTGGAGCAAAGTTTTGGTGTGCTCTAAATTCAACTTTCGTGATCACTGCACATTTAACAGAAGAATATCGAATGAACATATACGAAGGTATATATATGGAATATGAGTCATTCCGTATGCCATGCTAAGAGACTAGTATAGTTGTACCAGTATTTGTGCGGTGTTTGTACATGCATAATGAAGGACGCATCGTCCCGATGATACTTTCTCATTTTCATAGTCGTGGATACATTTTTTCCTCGCAAATAGTTTGGTGGTGGCAGATCGATAAATGATCGTGATTTTGGCGGAGCTTTCTTCCCCCACCCCATTCTTCTGTGCCGATGTACCTCATCGAAAGCTTGGTATATGCACTGCTAATAGCGTGCATCATCAGTCAAACGCGTTGAATACCGTCATTTTTTCTCGCTTGGCTGACCACATCCTCCGCCAACAAGGTACTGAATACCACGCAGGTGTACTTTTGGTATCGGGTACGGATACGATAGCGGGTGCATGCCAACGCCAGCAGCAGGCTAGCTAGTCAGCAGTCACTGTTGAAATTTGGATTCAGGAGTGCTGGTAAAGCTCGGTAGTGATGGCAGCCTAACTTTGCACGGTGTAAAGTCTGTCAGCGGGCCTTTGAAAGCCAAATATTACAAGTACTTCACACGATCACCGTGTACCAAAGAAGGACAGCTGCCAGAGATATAAGCCTGTTATTGCTTATCAGGCGCTTGCAGAGAATATTGTGGAGTTCTTTTGCTGGTGGTGCGATCAACAAGTTGAGCATAACACGGAAGTGCTCGCGTGGGAGGACTGGCCCAGTGGCGAGTGGTAGTGATTCGGGTTCGGTACAACGTTCGTTCAGCAGCCGCGGTTACGAGTTGTGTGCAGTGTTGGGGAGACAGCTGTGTGGAGTGAAGAAGATAGTTGCACACAAATGAAGAACACCAACTTCGCATGAAGCCATGGCCGGAGCAGATACGTCAAAAGTTCGGCTCCAACTGGAGGACGTTGTGGTGCCCGAAAACCTCATCAATGGCAACAAATTTTTGAAGTGGGACGAGGTAAGATTTTGTCATCACATTTCGCAGGTTTCCTATTTGTCATTCTGTGCTAGAATCAATACTCGACTGTACGAGTCAACTGGTCACACTACCGGCCCGATCCGCACCATCAATTAAAAAGCTGTCATCGTATTGACTTTGCATGCAATTGGTGACTGACGGGCATGGGATTTTATCAGTGGTTTTCAGCGAAAATGGTGTATGATCTTTTTCTTTTTCAGTTAAAGGCACATTTATTCATAAATTGAATATCAATAACACCGATTCTTTATAGCACATATTTCTTTTATCAAACCCATCATAGCCTATTCGTTGAATATGGTTGAGAGAGAGAGAGAGAGAGAAAAGTCATTTTTATATTTTGAATGCTATTGTTTGTGTATTGATATCCAGAAGAGCATTTAAAACAATGTGGATTTTACACAAAAACTGTCTACTCTGCTGTCCGCCTGCTATTTCAAAGACCTTCATGTTTGTACATGTATCTATCTGGACTTTGCTATTGTTTAAGTGTCCAGACCAAAATATTTGATCTGTCATATCGATCAGTTTATCTACAGTATTCAAAGACCATCAATATATTTTGCGGTGTCATATTAAAAGCATACAGTAGACTGCAATAACAATTAAGAATTTTCTTGGTCACAAATTCAATTGGTAGCCTTCATGAAACTAAACACCCCCTCATAATCCTATGCCAGTGAGACTACCTGCAGAAGTAGTCATCCTACATCGTACATTATATGTAAACATTGCAGTTTAACCACACAAGAGTGTTACTTGATCCCTCCACTACAGCCACTCAGGAGCTGAAGGGTCAATTTTGCCACTGCAGAAAATCCAGTACAATTTGTATAATTCTGTAACATGTAACACAGAAACTTTCTTTAAATGTGTTCCGTCAGCATGCAGGATGACGTATTTGTACATGTATAGTTCAGCAAGTTGTACTGCTACATCAATTGCTAACAATAAAAACAAATTGTTTGCAAGATAAAACATGCCCATATGAGCATTAAGTGCATGTCATTGTTGGGTCCATGATATTTGCTCCTGTGACAGTTGCTCCCACAAAATGTCTGCATGCTAAGCCAAACATATTTTACTCACAAACATAAAGTTTCCTATGAATTCTAATCCAAATCCTCACATCAAACTAAAACTAAAACTCTATTGCAATCCTAACCTCAAGTCTGTGGAGAAAATTTAAGACTGGGGCAATTGTCAAAATATCTTGTAACCATCATTGACATGTAGGCCTACATGTATTTTACATATATATTTGTAGTGTTTGTGCCTATTCCGTTCTACACTATGGGTGTATCTGTGCCCGTAGTGCATACCATACATTGTATTATTAATGTTATGTCAAGTTGTTATGTACCACATCAAGTATTACGCATACAAAGGGAATTGTTTGTGTGTATGTACATACATTACTAGTATGTGATATAAACATACAAAACATGTACATGCAACTGTATATTTTGTTGTTAAGATTATGTATTGTCCTCTTTGCGTGAAAGACAGAAGGTATCAATAGAGTGTCCTACAGTGTAGTGATAATACATTGTATATTTTAAATACCCCTCCACTGAATGTTCAATAATGCTGATCTCATTTCAAAATTTCAAATTCAAAATTTTCACGCCAAAGTAGAGCATACTTTCTAATTTTTGATATGTACAGTGAACGATGTACACCTGTAGGTAAGCATTGTACAATATAGACTTATACAGTAACTACAGTGTATGGTGCCCTTCTACAGTTGTACATGTACGTAGGTGTGCAAGTCTAAGCTATTGTCAAAGTTTAATAACTACATGATAAAGCTACACAGACTGTTCAACTCTCTCATACATGTAGCTTTTGATACACTTGTACATTAGACAAAGTCTTTCCTATAAATCATGCTTTGAGAGATAGTGTACTTAATTTTCCCATCTTGATGGCATTTTCTCTGCAATGATTTGTTTTTAGAATCAACAAACGGAAGTAAAAAGCGGCATATTCTGATCTAGAATGAATTTGTTTTCTGTAAAAACAAATCTGCTCAGATGAATGAGAGAACAAGGAATATGCCAGGGAGACTAAAGTGTTAGGGAAATATCTGCTGTTCACATTTTGTGTATGTTGGGTATTAGCTCAGGAAGACCTGAATGTGACTGACCATGTAATGAATGAGCTTTTTTTGATGGAGAAGTAAATTGTAAGTATACACTTTGTTTGTTGAAGTAGGTAGGCGGTAGGAGAAAGAGGAGGAGGTTGGGAAGGCTTGCTTGAGAAAGGAGGCAGTTTGGGGGAGATGGCTAGGAGGTGTGAGAGCAGTTGCTGTTAGAGTGAGGTTAATTGGTTTCAAGACATGGATCAAAACTGGATGATGAATGAATGGTCAATGCTTTTTATAATTCATTGTGTGTGTGTGTGTGTGTGTGTGTGTGTTTGTTAAAACATGAGATGATAGATGTACAACGTATGTACACATATAATACCAGGTACAAGAGTATGTATATGACTGAGGTCACTGGTTGTGAGTGACTGTGTGTTTATGTTTTATCAGCGTGTATGCCTACCTTTCTACATCGTACATGCAGATTACTGATATTACCAAATTAGATAAAGTCCCCCTCTCCCCTCACTTTTGCATAATACAAGTAGTGTACACACGTGTACGTACAGTATACAATGAGGAATACCACTTTTTAACCCAGAAGTGGCACCAGGAAAAGATGTAAAGTTTTTTTGTTTTGCTTGTTGGGGAAGCTGATTGGAAGTTGTACCAGAGGTTTTTGCATTTTTTTGGGGTATTTTTTTTTTCTGGCCAGCCGATGACATCTTGAAGTGGTAGAAGAAGCAAGGGGAAGGCCTTTCTTTCTTTCCTTTTTTCTTTTTTTTGCTTGTCAGCTGACGAAACCTGGAAGTAGCACCAGAAAGTTGCAATGGATGAAACCTGGAAGTGGCACCAGAAATATAAACTGCCCCCCCCCCCCACACACTTTTGTGGTGCTGGCCATGTACTGTATGTACAAAGTTGTAAGGATGGAACAAGTAAGATTTGATTCATTTAAGTAGATACAATTTGACTGTCAGCAAAATGTAATGGAACATTAATGTTGTTAATGGCATGTGGAAGGAGTCATTCAAGTTATGATTTTAATGTGACTGTTACATAGAATGCTAACGTAATACTCAATAATTTTGAGTGAAATGTTAAAGTCTTTTTTTTTCTTCTTTTTTCTTCATGTTGTTGTATTCTTCTCAAGATTCAAACATCATACACGTAAGGATATTTCTTTTTTTTTTTGCATCTTCACAGAGAGAAGAGGTCAATTTTGAACCATCAAATGAATAGAATGTGATATTGTATGTTCCTCTGTATTCATTCAACAAATGAGGATTCCCAGTGGTAGCATTATCATGTGACCAGGATGGCTTAGTGAGGTTGCCATGGTTTCCATGTTAGTTGGCTTATTGACCTTCACACTTGTAATGTTCGTATTACTCTAGACTCGTATGTCTTCAGAGTGTCAAAGTTAGCTCAAATATGTGCTCATCTGTTGTTTTTATTTTATCAGTTTGAAAAATAAAGGTAACTTACATGTGTACATTGTAAAGAGGATACAGATTTCTTCAGTGTCACATCTTTATTGTTGACAGAAGTTACTGAATATTACTGTTTATATTGTGTACATGTACAGACCCAGCAGTGGTTGAAGTAAGACTACGTAGTTGCAAACCTGGCATAAATGTATTTTGTAGCTGTCTGGGTTAACTCCCACCAAACCGCTGTATCAAAATATTGACATCTTACCCAGCATGGCTGTCATTAGTTGTGAAAGAGTTAAAAAGGGGGACAGAAGCCAAGGTGCCAGTGCAAGTGTAGACTTGTAGTTTGAGGGATAGATCTGTCATCCAGAGGAAGTCAGCTACTGACAGTGATCTTAATTCAAGGCCCCCTCGGCGAACGGGATTAATCTCATCAAGATTGAGAAGGCTCAGTTAAGGTTTAGCCGCGGCTCAGTTTGACACTGCCCATCCTTGTGTGAAGGAACGTTGTCATAGAGACGATGTAATGAGGCAAGGACACAGAGACAACAATAGCAGTATTTGATATTAAGGTCAGGTAGCCTTGAATTAGAATTTACAAGTCATTATGATGTACCAGATCGGTCAAAAATGTTGGTGACATTGAATTGAAAGTGGTCAGAAAACTTGTACTGTTTAGCCCTTTTTACACTTGTGTTTCTTAACCCTGTACTTTCTCTGATCCAGGGCTATCGTTAGTACCGTATCAATTTTGTCAGCTTTTTACACTCGCCAATAAAACCCGTACTAAGCTCTTGTCCTGGGCTAAGGAGAAAGCTGACCTTTTTACACTCATATTTCTTAGCCCCGTACTTTCCAAACCACATGAATATTCATGATTACGCTGTGCACTGTACAAGTACGCGCACGCACCAGCAGCACTTGATTACTTCGTTTCTGATTGGTCAGTTGGGGTCGGACTTCGTCTCCGTCGCTTAGCCCTGGATTATTTTTTCGTTCTGTTTACACTCGCTTGCTTGGCACCGCAATTGCGGTGCTAACCCTGCTATTTTGCAGGGCCAGATAGTACGGGATTATCGGTGGGGCTAGCCCACTTTCGCAAAAACAAGTGTAAACAGAAAGTGGGCTAAAAGGAAAGGCCGGTACCAACGGTGGGGCCAAGGCCCCCCCATTAGCCCCACCGTTGGTACGGGACGAAGCAAAAATTTGCAAGTGTAAAAAGTCCTTTTGAATCAATAAATAATAATATACCATGTCAGTGGTTATCTTTGTTATACTACAATGACGTTACCTGCATTATACCTATTGTTAATGCAAAAGGAAGTAAAATTGGTTGGTAAAATCAGAATGTGTGAAGACACGGACATGTTTGGGATTTGTACACAATACTGTTTGTGTGATTGTATACAGCACACTAATGGTACCTCTCAAGGAAGTATGAAGTTGGATTCATTTCAGGTATAGGATGTATCAATGCTGCATCTTGTCAGCAGCTGTGCTACTATGATAGTGTGGGTTTTCACAGCTTCCAAAGAAACCTTGTTTGATTTACTCATTTTTAAATACAAATTTCACACTAATTGTGTTAAAGAGTAACTTCATGTTTGTCGAAACATTTTATAGCAAATTATGTTTTACCATTGGCGGTCTTGAAGTGTATAAATTTTGTGCAGCCACCTGTAGTTTGACTGGTTAGAAACGTATTGGGGAGATAACAGTAGGGATAATAATAATAAATAATAATAATACAGGGTGCTTATAATGCGCCAATTCCACATACAGTATAGCTAACATGCTCAAGGCGCAGTAGAAGTAACTTATAAATGAAATACAAAAATCCTTGGTATTGCATTCATTTCCGTTCTGGTTTCTGCATACAAAACGTACAGTATTCATGCTTTTGCGTTGTGTGTACATATTGAATGCTTGAGGAAATGTGGTTAGGAAACTAGAATATTTAGCAAGTTCTTTTGTGTTAATTTGCATTGTATCAAGAATATATGTGCAATGTTTGCATGAGGAAGTGCAGTTCCAAAACATGAAAAACAGGTTCTTTTGTATATTTGTGAAACCCCCCCCCCAAAAAAAAAAAGCACAAAAAGTTACAGTACGCGCAATAAGAAACGCCTCCGTCAATTTCGTTTTCCAACGAAAGTTCGTTATCGATCGAGTAGCAACGAAATCTGGACGAAATTTGGACGAAATTTCGTTATCGATCCATTAGCAACGATTCTGACGCTTTGTGGACGCTTTGTGGACGCATTTCACGCACGACCGCCCGCTCAATTCCGTTCGGCAAATGCGTTGCTCGTTCGGAAAATGCGTGTTCGGAGCTCGGCAGTTTCGTCCAAATTTCGTTAGAAGCGTCCGTGATCCAAGGCGCACATGGAATACAGTACACACGTGAATCACTGCAAGATTAGACTCAACAAGTAGAACAGCGGTCGGGAATGAGAACAGTAGACAGACGTGGAATTCACCTGATACACATAATCATATTAAAAATGGTAACATGTATACATATATCGATGCCGTTTTCATTGAAGCAATTTGTATAAGTTTTAGTTTCCCTTACCCTAGCTGTAAGTACGGCACCGTTAGCAGATTATTCACTGCATTAAGTGAAAGTCACCTGATACATCACATGGTGGTATGCGGGCTGCATGTAACCAGGGAATGCGCACGTATGGGAAAGGCGAGTGCGCCGTGCGTCGCCATTGCTATGGCATGGCTCGCTCGGCTGAACGAAACAGAGATGTTATACGATGTAGTACACGTAGTTCACGTGTTTTGTTTTGTTTTTTTACAAGCAGAAAATAAACAACTGTTGATCATTAAATAGACTAAATTACCAATCAGAGATCATTTGGGTTCATAGTATTTAAGAGAAATCACGCAATTTTGGCGAGGGTGAACCCACAGGAACCCACAGGAACCTTATCGTAGAATGCCGACCAAAAAGAAAATGGTTTCACTAAAATTGCGTGTACGTAAAATCCATTTGAGTATAGAAAGAAATTAACCCCCAAAAAGAGGAAAAAAGAAATTAGAAGGATTTGTTCGCCGTTATTTGGTCATTAATACTTCAGCAATTGCGCGTTACATTGCCCGTTTTTTTTATTGAATCAGGGCCCTGTTGCATAAAACCCTTACCGCTGGACTTACCGCTCCTTTCTAGCGGTAAGTCTTCAAATCAGCGGTAAATTTTATAATCCTTGATGCTGATTGGCTGTGATGCCTAATTTTGACGGTAGTTACCATTGAAATTCAATGGTAAGTTTTATGCAACGGGCCCCAGAAAAGCAAATATATATATATATATATATATTCAAAACAAGACAATACGTTTAATTCTTAGTTTGATATCGTTTATTTCTTTATTGGACAGAGAGATAATTCAGACGGTACGTGGAATTTTCAAAGCGACTAATTCAGACTGATTCTTAGTTTGACTTGGCTCTTTCTTTCTTTCTTTTTTTTTTTGGGGGGGGGGTGGGGGGTTGAGGGTCATGTTCGTTGTACCCATGCACCCATAAGGTTCGTTAGTACGAAAATGAAACATTCAGATACACGCGACTTCCCTACACGAAAAATAGATGTTCGTAAATGTGATAGTCAAATTATGATTCATAATCCGAAAATGCACGAATGTTTGTGATTGGATAGGTGCGTTATTGTCGGATTAGCAAACCTTCGGAGTACTGTAGTATCGAGCCTGTTGTATTCACGGATAAACGAACTTTTGGAATAATGAATTTTATATTCAGAGCAAGACAATAAGTTTAATTCTTATTATAGTTTGACATCGTTTATTTCCTAGTTGTGAAGCGGGAAGCGAGAGATAATTCTGAAAAGAAGTATACAGACGGAACATGAAATATTCAAAGCAGCTATGAGATTAAATCTTAAGTTGTTTATTTGTTTGTTTGCTTGCTTGTTTGTTGTTATGCTCAAGTGTTGGTGTAATTATACATTTTTTTTTTTTTTTTTTTTTTTTTTTTTTTTAGGGGGGAGGCATTTTTGTAGTACCCACTGCACGTAAAGTTCGCTGATGCGAAAGTGATAAAATGTTCCGTAACACGCAAATTCCCTACACCATAGATGTTCGTACCTAGTGTGAAAATAAAATGTATTACTATTATTATTTTTTTCCCCATTGTTCGATTAGCAAACCTTCGGAGTGTCAATCCTTTCGTTTTCGGATAAACGAACTTCCTTAACTCACAAAACCACTTTCAGAGTAACAAACTAGTCATTATTTTATTCGGGCATTGAGAATACACGTAGTTCAGGAAAATCTTTAAGGCAAGAATTACGATGGATTCTTAGTTTGAAATCATTTTATTGATTTCCGTGGTGTTCATTATTCCGAAAAAGAAAACGGGTGCGCTATTCCGATGGTTACGGCGTTATTTCGAATCCGAAACACGCATATTCCTTGTGCCTATCCATGTTTGTTGAATCGAAAATGTAATCATGCTGCGGGTAATTGCTATAGGGCCATATATTGTTTTATTTCTGTCTATTGTTATATTATTATTATTATTATTATTATTATTATTATTATTATCATTATTATTATCGTCTTTAACATTAACCAATATTTTGATTAACGAGCATTTTGTTGGCTGTTTTTTTTTTTTTTTTTTGGGGGGGGGGGGGGGGGCATTGCCCGATTAGCAAACCTTCGGAGTGTCAATCCTTTTGTTTTCGGATGAACGAACTTCCTTTCCTCAGACGAAGAAATCAGAGTAACAAACTAGTCATTATTTATTCGGGCATTGGGAATAGTTCAGGAAAGAAATAGAAGGGAGGAATCCGAAACACGCATATTCCGTGTGCTTATTTATACGTCATGTTTATTGATATGCTGCGGCTAAGGGCCTATTGGAGGTCGTTATACCTCTCGTTTGGTGTACGATTTCTTTCGTTTCATATCACTTTATTTGTTCCCTTCATATTCTTAATCTAAATGTAATTCTTTCAATTGCCTCGCACTGTGTACATGCATTTTCGTAACGGCGATTTCCCGCTTTGCTGCAGTATTTCGAAGGGTGTTTGATGCCAGCCGCTTTGGTGTGCTCTGTGGTAATGTTTATGTAGTTGTCGGGGAGGTTGTTGATACTTTGTCTGTTGACATTTATTTTCGTACAGGCAGGGGCGGATCCAGGAATTCTGTACAGGAGGGGGGAGGGGCGCAACTAATATTTCTGGTGCCACTTCCGGGTTTCACTTCTATTTTTTTTTTTTTTTTCACGATAAATAAATGGGGCGTGCGCCTCATGCGCCCCCTCTGGATCTGCCACTGCTACGTGTTTATCTCGAGTGATGGTGATCGTGTTTCTAAATGTTTATAAAAAAAGGACATTATCTGAGTGATGCCTGATGATAGTGCAGGTGATGATAATCAACGATGCTGATGTAAAAGACGGCTTGCTGTGGATGCTGAGCGTTTATACGTGCCCTTCGTTTATTTAAATAAGTTTTCCCTCTTTTACTCTTCTTTCCCCTCCCAAGAATGATCAAAAAAGAAAATACTGTACCTACACCTCACAACAAAAGGAACCACGTGTGAACAACCATCATTTAAGTTCAATCGAAACGTTCATTATTAGCAAAGAATAAGGGGAAAACACGAGTGACGGAAAATGATAGAAGCGACGAGATTGTCTTCTTGTGTATAATGCGGTCTCTTGGGATTGGAAAAACCCCACCCTCGGATCCCTTTGTGGAAATTTCCACAAAACCAGGTGCGTGCCAGACCCCAGGTGCCAGACGAAAGAATGCGCGCACTGGTGTAGTATATCGATCGAAGAACTCGCTGGTGAGTTGAGTTAAAGGAATCATTGCAAAGATGTTCTGATTCTTTCGCCTTTCT
Source organism: Diadema setosum (assembly GCF_964275005.1). NCBI lineage: Eukaryota > Metazoa > Echinodermata > Echinoidea > Diadematoida > Diadematidae > Diadema > Diadema setosum. Next base: position 47,948,123 of record NC_092685.1, read on the forward strand.
TTAGGCGCATACATCGAACAGTCGATTATTGCGTACTTGATCTAAGTACAATGTATTTATATGTTCCCGAGCTGTAAAAAGGAATTGATTAATCACTCAAAAATGCAATCACAGATTATGAAAGGTCTCATATGCCTAGACAAATTCACTGAGATGTCCTATGTGAGATGCAGCCACCACCCGATTAAACAGCAAAATCATGACAGTAAAATTTCACGCTCACCAAAACTGCCTATTACTTTTCATATGAATTTTGGTTATCAACACTCGTTCGTGGATTTGTTTGTTTGCATGTTTTGTGTGTATTATTCCTCGATCCTGAAAGACGTAATAATTATTCGCATCGAACGTAAACTGTTTACCGTAACTAAGCCTATGGCGCATTCGATCCATTCAACTTGCAGTAACCTCTAAGGCAGTAAGTTAGTAGCACATGGTGCATTCCTTAGAACCACATGTTTCGCATATCGGCACATCCAAACACATTAGCGATCGTCGTTATGGCAAACTTTCCGATTACAGTCAAGGGAGAAGAAATCGTAATACTGTACATGTACTTACGAAAGTGATTATGCTTAAGATCAAATAAAATGAAGAAGTTTGAAAACAACTTGGCAACACTCAATCAAGTTTTTCATTCTCTCACACAAAAGCTCTCTTGAGAAAATGAAAGCATTCCCCCTCCCCTGCTAGATAATGGAAGTTTTCATTACTAGCCCAGCAAGTTTTGGGAGTGTACATGAATGTTTTTAGGATAGAGTCAAAAGGGACCTAAGCTTTCGATTATAGCAGAATCTTCGTCAGAAGCAAAATGGCAAATAGGCAGAAAAAGCAACCACACACATGTAAAGCGACTTCACACAACAAGAACAGTCAGGACAAAGGGACACGGAACAAAGAAAACAAAAGGAGAGGGTAGGAAGTCATGGGCAAGGAGCCCAACAGGTAAAGGGAGGGGGATTAGAGCAGGAGGATGGACAGACAAAAGGCAGGGGAAGGTTAGTAATGGTCGCCATGAGGGCCAGGGGGCAACCATTGAAGGAAAAGAATGAATATGGAGGCAACATCAAACAAGATAAGGAACAACAGAGAGATAAAGAAAGGTAAAGCGTGAAATAGCAACAGCAAAGGGGGGGGGGGGGGGGGGTGAGCAAACAGCAAGCCCTAGAAAGGATCTGTACAAGTACCAAGAGGATGCAACAAAATGAAAGTGAGAGTCAATCAACAAATGCAATTAACCATATCAAAGTATGGTAATATTAATACAGTAATAATGATGATATTGACAAAACAAATTAGAATAATAATCATTAAAGCACATAAAAAAGGGGGACACAAAGTCCATGGGAGAGAAAATGTATACTTGCAAAGCAAGTATCAATAGGCAAAATAAATACATTTCAAAGAGCTGGTTCATATGAAATCACCTTTGATTTATGATTTTACAAACAAGAATTTTCATCGCTTACCCATTTCTTTTATTACTTTCGTAATGTCATGATATTTCATGATGGCATGTGTTCTGTCTTTACATGGCAAGATAGGGTTTTTTTTTTCCATCCAAGGTCAAAAGAAGAAAGTGATAGAAAGATAATTGAAAGGATAGAATGAAACACCTACTCAGCAGGCTCTTGATATAACGCAAAAGCAATTCATCAGAAATGCAGTACAGTTCTAAATAATTTATCAGTGGAAAAAAGAGCAAAGAAAATGGGATTTCGAGTTCAATAGGAGTAGGAACATCGCAATTTACAGACTTGGACCTGATGCAAACATATTGTCTAGCTTCTGGTTGAGTTTCTTCAGAGACATAAATTTTGGTAGCAGTAAACCAGAGTGAACAAGCAAAAGGATACAATTAAGTGAAAAAATAAAATGCAGGTCTCTAGACCACTCCAGTGCACGATCGAGCGAGCAACACTAAAACAGCCCCCAGGGCCAGGCCATGTCGTCAGTGTCACTCTCGTCTTAGATCATACAGGCCTACATTGTACATACATCGTTTCGTACTCGTCATCGCCAACGTCATGATGGTCGGTCACACGAAATAAATTGCATCATCATAAGAGCTCTTATATCAACACCACTAGATAGTAGAATCATTATCATTATCACTATCATTCCAGTCAATCTCATCCAAAGCGAAACCCTCAAAATCCTCAAAATCATCGTGGTTAATACTCTCACAAAACACATCTGTAAACGATTCAGACATCGCAGACCTAGCTACACATCTTGCACACAAAAATGAAATGGAGGTGGAAAACTACGATGAATACACAAAAAATATCGACGATGGCATTTTACCGTAGCAGAAAATACACAGAGTATCTTGCACCGGAAAAAAAAAATGGATGTGGAAAACTACGATGAGGAAAACTAGGGTGAAAACCTGATGCGTGAAGACGAACGATGAAGACACTTTTACGGTAAAAATACTTACACGGAAACAAACGAGTGGGTACGATATTCTCGCACACACGAAGATAATCGACACATCGTTCAATCGAAAAACTCAACAAACACTCGAACAAAAACTCACCCCAAATTGTGGCAAACAGGGTAATCACTTAATAAAAATGAGAAAAAAACACTCTCAGAAGTATGATTGTACTCTGAAAAGAAAGGGATACAATGATACGGAAGCAAAAGAGAGAAAATGAGAGAAATGGACGGGAAACCTAGAGAACTTCGACGAAAGAAGAGCTAGCGATTCGCGATCAGAGCTAACTTTGTATACACTGTAGCTGTGTGTGTGATCGCGCGTACAAAGGGTTGAAAGCGTTGAAAGCGTTGAAAGCATTGAAAGCGTTGAAAGCGTCCACAGCTTCGGAAAAGCGTTCGGGGATTTCGTTGAATTCGTTGAATTCGTCCAAAATCCGTCCATGAAGTCTGGACGCAAAAAGCGTTGAAAACGTCCCAGGCGAAATCAATAACGCTAAAAGCGTTGGGACGAAATTTGGACGCACTTTCGTCGGGCGTTTTCTATTGCGCGTACTGTATACTACACATATGTATGGGGTGCTAAGGAAATGACTTCCAAACATGTCCCATGTTTGCTAAAGTTTCAGGATATTGTTGTAATTTTTTTTCTTTTGCATTTTAAAAATTCATTTATTTATTTCTTATTTGTTTGTTTGTTTTGTTTTGTTTTTTTGTTTTTTTAAATACATACAGAGTACCTGCACCTTTCTGATACAGGATGACATTCTCTGGAACACATGCAGTTATAGCTATAGTATGTACACTTGTACAGTACCAGTACAGTGTACAGTGTATATGAGGGAAATGTTAATTGCTAGGGCCATTATCTGCCATAACAAATGTTGTACAATACAATACCATGTACACTGTACATTGTAGTCAAAACTCTCCTTCAGCACACAAATGGTTCTGTAGCATATTGTCTATAATTTTGTAGATCACTGAGTAATGTTACATTTTACAGAATATATGATACTGGTACAAGTCTTGCAATGCTGCTGAATTTCTGTTAAGTTATACAGTTTTCTATTCTTGTTTTTGTTTTCACATAATTGTACCATCTGTACCTACAAATGTACTGTACATTGCATACCAAGTACTAAAACCTAGTGTACAGTAGGTGGCTAGCGGTACTGTAAAGTACGATATTTTCACGGTGTGAAATTTTTGTGAAGTGCTTCTGCCATTCAATGCATATACAGTGTATGATTGTAGTGCAGACAAGAGCCTTCATGTGCATTTTAATTTTGTGAATCTTGGCTCTCGCGAAATTCACAAAATTCAAATGCACGTAAACATAAGTCGTTTTACAGTACATAGTATAGACAAGAACTTTTGCGTGCATTTTAATTTTGCGAATCTTAGCTCTCTCGAAATTTGCAAGATTAAAGTGCACGCGAGCATTCCTTATTTTACAGTTTCTTAATTGCATCATGTACTGTATGTGGCATAGTTTTGACTATCACTAAACAGCTCTGTTGATATACAGCACATGTAATTGAGAACTAAATCCTGTATAGCATGATTATTTTGTTTTGCTTTTTAGTTAAAAATGATCCCATCCAGTTTTCAGGATTTTTGAAAGGAGGAAAGATGTCAAGAGGGACGAGATTGAATTTATCGGGCGTGAACTTTGTATGAGAGTTGGCTCAGGGGCATTGGGATTAGTCCTTATTGTTTGACCCATTGAGGACAGGCTGATTTTGCTACAACGCGCATTTCCCATTGACCCTTGTCCTAGTATACTCGGGTCTCGTCCTTGACGGGTTAATACATGGTCTGTCTCAAGCTTACAACGTACAATGTAGCTTTGCCTCATCAGTTGTGTTTAGAGGTTAAACCATTTGTATGACAATCATAAAGGAAAGCTTGTTCAGAAAATGAATGGCCAATCATGATTTGAAAAATATGAATCTGTACAATTACAATAATGGTTTCATTGGGCAACTGTCTTTCAATGTCCTACAATGTTGTAGAGTGAGTGTTCATATGACTGCCAAATTATGAGACTCCTGCTTGCTTGCCCATTTAGGCCAGTGGAGAAAAGTTGGGATAGTTAACCCACTGCATATCATGGACGAGACATATACTGTACTGAGGTATGTATCAAGTCTACAGGGAAATGACATCTAAAGGCCTGGTCACACAGCCCAAAAGTCACGTAAAGGCATGAATCACGCAAGAAATTCGAGCCTTCTATGCGATACATGCGCGATTTGCGCATTTCATGAGTTTGTCTGATGTGGAGCCTTCGTAGTTGTCTGCGGATGTGCGCCGCATTGGCGCTTTACGCGATTCCAGGTCTTGAGCAGCTCAAAACTCAGCTTCGCATTAGAGTTTATGCAGTAATGCGCTGTTTTACGTAATCTTTACGTAGTTTGCATAGTTCTTACGCGGACAATGCATGAAATATGTGTAGAATATCAGTGATCGTTAGCGAAAGTGTTGCCAATATTGCGTTCATGCGCGAATCATGCATGATTCATATGCAGTTCATTAGTGATAATGTGGAGATTATGCGTGGTTTTCCGTGGACCTCAGTCCTCGCACACAACCACATATTCGCCCTATTTGGAACCGTTGCGTGCCTACATGTATGACTATGAGCTGAAAGTGCGTGGTTTGTTAGTGATTTTTGCGTGATCTTTCCGTAGTTCTTGCGCAATTCATTGGTGATTTTCATTGCGTAAATCAGCAAAAATTCTCGACGGATAAACACGCACAACCAAATTTCATGCGTGATTCATGTGTTTACATGACTTTTGGGCTGTGTGACCGAGCCCTAAGAAGCAACTGGTTAACGCCTTGCTGTTCAGGAGATGGTGCAGTAATCTGTGGGTGCTACATGTACATTGTACGTGCTGTAGGCTGAGTACAAAGTTCTGCATTGCCTTTGGAATTTTTGAGCTGCTTGTACTGTTTTGTTCCACAAAAAATGCTTGTTCAGTGACTATCGCTTCAGTAGCCACATTGTTTAGCATCTGGGCTACACCTAAGTGTATTTCAGGGGTAACTGAGCTTCACTGCAAGGGTTTAGTGTAGTAGCTTGCCACATATCTTTGTAGACTTGGAATTTCTTGATTTTAATTGTTGAGGACAATTAGGTTATGAGTTGATAGGAAGAGGAAAAAATGAAGAAAGAGACATGAAAGACGCAAAAAAGAGGGTGAAGGTGTAAACAACAAAGCAAACAACAAAACTGATTTTTTATTTCCTTGTTTTTTTTTATCACTTGGAAAAAAGATTTTCCATCCCCATATAAAACATACATTTGTATGTTCAGCCTTACATGTCTTGTAGTCAGTGAAATGTCACAGTTGTGTCTACATGTAATTAAGCTCAGAATGAATTTATGGAAATAAATGGACACTTTCTAGTTGTGGGAACTTTGGTGACTGACTGCTTTCTGTAAGCATGGACCTAATACAATACATGGACTGTTCACTGCAGTCTTTCTTTGATGTAATGATCATTGCCGATGCATGATTATGTGCATCTTTATGAGTGCATTCAGGTGTGTGGGAAATAACGATTGTGTGATCATGTATTGTCACTAACAAAAGAATCTTTTCCCTCATTTCAGTCTTGTTTTGCTGATGTACCTTTTTCAGACGGAAATGTCTTTGAATAGATACAGATAATGGGGAGCAGCAAACCTGAGATCATGACAGATTTTGTGTTCAAAGATGGGTAATTGCTGATTTGAACATTTTCGCACACGCATAAGACCTTGCCTCAAGGCAAGATATACCTGTTCTTTACCATTGCTGTCCCTTTTTGCTCTGGAATAAGCTGTGAAAAAGTGAAATATTGAGATCACAAATGACAATCATTCTGCCAAGATGTTAGCTTTCTTTTCAAAACTGCCTGCTTCTCCCAAGGGAAATTGCATGAGGTATGATTTCCTAACATACACCAGAACTGCACATTCGCTTTAATTGATTTTTGTGAGTTATTTTCTTTTGCGCATATAGTTTTAGATTTCTCGAATCTCTATCTTGTTTCTTCTCCCGGCTTGCTGGCGGTGACAATCATAGGGATCAAAGCAGTGAAGCACGATAAAAATGTTTTTGTGGCACTTGAGATGTACAGGTGCATGAATTAATTAACGATACGATGAATGTCCATGTGTATCAGGTCCATGCTGTAAGCAATATTCTTGGTATCCTTCAGCATACATAGTAGCTCCTGATGACTGTCAACATCATTTACAGGGCTTCTAGCAAGTATGTATTCATACAATATATTGTAGGATAAATCTCATCTAATTGTATCCTCACCCCTGCACATGTACAAGAGTATAGTGTACAGTAGTGCCTGGGTTTTCTTAGGATGTACAAATGTATGTGTACACGTGTATTAAAATAAATGTGACAAGAGATAGGGAAATGAATAAAACATTGGCTGTATGATTGCTTCATTCTAGTGTTATCAAAAGTCTTTGCTATGACTGATTCGTTTCCAATTCTGTGTTATCATTAATGTGATTGATTAATGTAATGGTGTTCTGTTGCTTGTGAATGGAAATATATGATCCTTTTATCTTATGCACAAAAGTAAATAATTGTTTTGATTTCATTTTCAGTTAAAAAATTTAAAAGATTAATAGTCTAGATCTTGAGGAAGATGTACAAAATTTGAATGTTCACATGGGATATGTGCAAATATGTTCCTTACCTTTTTTGAGGTATCCATTAACAAAAAAAGTGAAATAGCTGACATTTTGTGCACACAACAAGTGTAAAATACTAGTGTCTGCTGTTGATGAAGAGCAAGATTTTTACAAATTATCGGTGTATAGGATGATGTTTGATGATTTACTATTGATCATTCAGAGTGACATAATTCAAATCTGTAATATGATTTTTGAATGCCTTGTTCGGTTGCAATAAATCTCTACATGTGCCCCCATGTTTTCATGGAGTAATTTTGAATTGAGATAGTGATATTAAACCAAAGCTACACACTGGCACTGGCCGACAGTCCCTGACCAGTAACTTTTCAGACATGGACCAATCAAAAAAAAAAAAAAAGTGAAAAACTGGGCACCTACTGGTCTGACAAACAGGTCGGATCAGTAGAAAAAAAAAATGGATTATGTGCAGCCCTGGATAAACTTTCAGTTCCTTCATCCTGTAGCGCTAAGAATATTTTTGTTGAATGTATGGACCACAATGTACATGTAAATGCTTTGTACAATAATGAGGATAATCACCTGCTGCCTACGTAAGCAGACTTTTGTCGTATATTTAAGAGAAAATGCCATTTGTTTAATCCCCCTTGATCCACATTCAATCATTTTATGGTCTACATTGTATCTGCAAAGTTTACATTTAAAGTATAAGCAGATTTTCTAATCAAATTTCCAAATTTAGACGAAACAAGGCCAAAACTTTGATATGTTGAAGCATCTATCTTCAGCATCATCCCCAGAAGCACAGGGTTTTCTTCATTTAAAGGGCCATATCAAGCCTCTCCCTCTGAGATGGGTTAATTTCCCAGTCAGGCAAATTATGACCCATCTGGGTCCAGCAAGCAGCATGTTAAACATGTTATACCAACGCCTCGTCTGTAACATTTCACAAGGAAGGAACTTTTCAAAGGTAAACATGTCTTGCTTCGGCTCTCAAGACAAGAGTGGTGTCATGTGAACACCGTTGTAGCATTTGCTTCCTGGAGAATTTTCCTTGAATATGTTGCCATAGTCGATAGCAACCTGAGATGATCTGATATGGTCTCTAAAGAGAAGAATGCTCTAGATATCAAATAGAATGGCTGATATATTTTCTCTTACTCCACTTGATATACAGTAGAGCTCTGTTTTAATGCTTTATACAGATTTGCTCTGATTCATCAGTTCTTTTTACTTCATGTATAAAGTGTGTACAATGATGTTTCCACTCATACACATTGTATAGTATGTTCATCCAAGGATTTCTAATGCCTTAATTTGTTACAGTACATATGGACATTATGAAACAAATCACAAAGTTGCTGTTTGTGGTGAAAAATGTCTGCTGCCCCCCTCCCCCCCCCCCCCCCACACACACACACGCCTTCCTCGGTGGCATTACATTATGCCTGCTGATTGCAGCTCATCCAATGAACATTTTGGGCAGAGGGTGCAAAGAAATGTTCTCTGGAGGCTCTTCCTGACTTAACCCAGACTTGCCCTCTGCAATCTAGGGTAGGATTTTAGCAAAATATTCACCAGAGGTTACCCAGAGGGTACCTGGAAATTTACATCGTACAATGTATGTGCATCAGAAGATGTGATAGAAAATGTATACCTATGTGAGTGTATTTTCTGTAGCGTCTCCCTTGATTGAAAATTTTGGCACTGAGATTGCCGTCGCATAAAGAAATTGTTGCCTGTAGTCACAAAAACTCATTATTCCTCTCATTTCATTTTATTTGTTGTTGTTGTTCTTTGGATGACAGCAAGACTGGATTTTGAGCATGTATTCCCAAGGTAGATGTGTGACTTTGGAAAATCAATCACATGCTAGGGGTTTTTCCTGAGACAAGAAATAGACCTGGAAAATGGATCAAGTATTTATTTTGACATCTAAATATAGACAGGAAATACAAAAATACGATCTTGAGTGTTCTTCCAAGTGGTTTCTCTTATTGACATGAATTTTCTTCGACTATGATTTAAACAATGTTGCAAGGGAGAAAGGGAAAAGTACCAGAACTTTATCTTTTCAGTGGTTATTGTCTCATCTTGATATGGTCCTGAGATTAGATTAATTTTATGTATAACATCATGGTATTACATGTGTATAGCAACAACAACAACAATAATAATAGTAATACATGTACACATGTAAATTAGGGTCTTCTTTATCCAGGGTAGCCTCTCCAGTGGTGCCACTGCTCTAACAGAGGGCCCTGCCCTTATCACCCAGGTACATTGTACCTACTACACTGTACATTGTACGGACACCTTGGTCAAGAGGGACATGATTAGTAAAAACACCTTGTCTAAAAGGATGCCACCATTTGGCCAGATTTGAACTCGGGAGCTCCAATTGAAAGCCAAGAGTAGAGTATTATCCACAATGCTGTGGCAGTCCCCGCGTTCACATTGGTCCCCGCGACGCGGGGAAAGTCCTGAGCTGTGGGACTTTCTCCTCAAAAACCATAGTGTGAACGCTCGCTGGGACTTGTCCCCTCGTCCCTGCGAAGCAAGTCGGGTACGGGGACAAGATATGGAGGGGAGAGTGACCTTGGGGCGCAATTGATAGCGTCCAGCTGTGGTCATCAAATGTGCGCATGCGCTATGCCTGGATTCAAGTGGCAGAGCTCGCTCCAAACCCCAAAATGCCCCCACAGCTCGGGGACAGATGAGATACCAATGTGAACGGTCAGTCGTAAAAAAGATAAGATCTCTTGTGGCTGTCCCCGCGTCGCGGGGACCAATGTGAACGCGGGGAGTGTCCCAACTAATGTCTCGCGAAGTGTCTCTGGATAATGTTAAAAACAAGTGCAGGCTGGACTTAGGGTGCATACCGAGGAGCTATTGGTGGCTGTGTCTAATTAATCATTTCCTATTTGTATTAGGAGCAGTCAAGAGACAGTCCTGAAGTGTTAATTTCCGCAGTTGGTCTTTACTCTCATTTATGAAGGAATTTCTCCCGACAGGTTCCTTGTGTAAGTGTACATTGTAGATCAGACACTCAAAGGGATAACCAAGCCAAAGCCTTTTTTAATACTGGAAATACACTCTATGATCAAATATGAAGAGAATTGAACAAGATTTCATTGTTTAAATGAAAAGTACACATTCCATTGATTTAATATTTTCAAAAAAAGTACATGTCAAATGTGATATTTAATCCCCAGGGCTACCTTTTGAAAGAGGAAAGTCAAGTGCTCAGGTGATTTCATAATTCTAGAAATATTCAAATATGTGGAATTCTTATACATTTTCTTTATATTCTTCCACGACTGTTACATCAGACTGTATTAGCCTTCTAGTCCAGTGATGGTGGCACCAAAACATTAAAAGTTTATGGCTTTTGAACAGGTTTTACGATTTACCTCAAGCTTTACTGAATGTGTCCTACAAATTTGTCACATTCACCGAACCTACCTCATTTTTGTATTTATATCTGGGATGAAATGGAAAGCACACATCAAGGAGAACGTAGAGTTCCCTATTTTAATACTTGCAGTCACCCCTTTTGAGGAAAAAGGGACCATATTGTTTTTTTTTTTTTTTTTTGGATTTTGTACCACATTAGTCATTCCATTGTCAGTGAGAAGCATTTTACATGCATTGAAATGGACAAATGAGTGTACACTGTACTTTTGTATAGCACTGCAGTGCACAGTGCGCAATCAAAAACTTATCTCGGTGAGCGACAATGTACATTGTAGGATAAGTGATGACACCAGCTCCTGATACAATGTTGCATGATGGATAATTTGTCATGCAGGATTTTTAGATTTCATCAATCCCTGGAATTGATTTATAGTTGATATATTGTATCTTTATTACCAGGGAGGAGACATACCATTTGTCAATATATCCATTGAGCAGTTATATCATACAATATATGATGTTGTAGGCCTATTTTGGTGCTCTGGGGCACAAATAAAAACTAGCACTTAAGATGAATCGTGTATGTGAGTGTATCATCATATGTATAATTATTGTTATTTTCACCCTCTCTGATTATCATACCAAAAGGTAAATAATAATGTCCTGCCGCTAGAGTGATAGTATACACAGTGTATGCATGTACAGCTCGGCAGCACCACCAGTACTGCTGCACTATGCAGTATCAGTTACTTAATTGCATTTCTCAGAACCTCCATTTATATTAAAGAGAAATTAATGTTCCAATGCTTCATGATATTCTCTACTATATTTACGATGGAAAAGATATTGGCACTCTGCTTGTCTTAAGTACGGCAACGACATGGCACCATGTCTCTATCTACCACATACCAGCCCGTTTCATATTTTGGATCAATCCCTGTGACAGAAACCAATCCCGTCAGAGATAATCCTATTACCCCGCCAGAAAGTTCTTTTACCTTGCCACAACATGTGGGGGAACAGGAATTGGAAGGGGGGTTTGGACAAATTGGCACAGGAGGAACAGAGCAGTCTGACCGCCGCAGAATCGAGAGATAAATCTTTGCTGCTCGTGAACCCATTCGCATTGCCCAAATTCAATTTAGTGACTGATGAAATTGCGCAAATGATACAAAAAGTGTGTGGATGCTTCGTGCGGATGTGTGTTTCTTGTATGCATCAAATGGAGGAAGCATTTCTGCCTTCACATTTGCTCTCTCCTAAATAAGAGCATAGGCCCTAGACAACCTTCTAGTGAGTATGCACACTCATTTTTGTGTGTATGTTTCTGTTTGAATACTTCTATGATATGATTAAAGTTAAAATCTGTTTGAGTCACCTTCAAGAAACTACTTGAGTGCAATAAGGAATGAAAAATCGAACAGCTGCAGACCATTTCAAATTTGAAAAAAATTGTGAGAAATGGTTAGGAATTAAGAAACATTATGATTTGTCATCTGTAAAATTGTAGCTCTGATTATGTGACAATGACATCACAAAGAGAACTTCACTAACTTTGTAAAACAACAACAAAAAATGAACTAGTTTTTTTTATGGATTTTTTATTCAAAGCAATTGAGTAAAAGCTATGTTTACTCTATACATTATATACAGTAGATGCAGTAGAATATAGACTACAGATAAAAACTTTAGCTGAATTACACAGGACCAGTTTGTGCTTACATGCACCCCCTCCCCCCCAAAAAGCCCCATAATAAGTAATGTACATACCTTGTAAAACATATCATCTTTTGCACATTATTGCTGTTAGCACTTACAGAGTGTACATTGTATAACACTTCATGTGTATGATTTATGGGGGAAAAAAATCACTTGTACAGTTGCTCAAGGCATAAATATTTGTTATGACTCTAGATAAATTGAGGATATCATGTTGTTATGTACCTGTATCTACGGAGAGAAAGGAAGTTACATACAAAATGTACAACTTCAAGTACAAATGTATGTGCTGTGTTCTGTAGTACATCGACAAACTCACAAAACATGGTGTTTTGTTCTTTGTCCGTAGACAGCACATCATTCTTTGTTGGTGAAAATAGATATGTACGTGTAATTATGATAGTTGTGCAGAATTTGAGGGGTCTTGCATTTAATGTTAAAATAATTGTTATCTGTGTTCATGGTGGTTTCTCAGATTTTGAGCTGAGGTCTCCACTTAGTCTGAATGATACTTGAATGCTTCTTAAATTCAAGCTGTCATTGTTTTGGAACAATTGTCTAAAAGTTACCCAAACATCTGTTTCTCATGCTTTGATCTCAGTGGTTCATTATTAAGTATTTATATGCTTAAATGTTAGACCTTTCTTGCAGGGATTAAAATCTCTCTTTTCCATCAACACCTGATTTGGAGAATACATTGTACACCTTGTACAATGCAGGTGCATGGTATTATCTTTGGTACATAAATATCTTGTGTAGATTTTGAAGTAAATTTTTCCTCATGAGAGCAATGTGAAAATATTAATTTCATTCACAAACTATATTCAGATGATCAGGAATACAGAATGTTTCTCAATTATTGTAATTTCCATGAACCACTTTAGATATCCATTAAAGTCACATTTTAAACTTGCAGTGCAATATACATGTAGAGTATTTGGTCTATGTACAATGTATAATAATCAGTACCACCTAGATGATTGTACTTAAAAACTGTCAGTAGAAATTGATGAGCAAGTTCACTGTGTGTAATGTGTGGTTAAATCAATGGTGTGTAGATTATCTTATGAAACATACCAGAATTGCACATTTACCATTATGTTTTCATCTGGTGCAAGTGTGCCCTGGGCACGCAGTTTTATACTCCCCGAGCGTTTCGCCAGAGAACTATCTCAGAAATCATTCGCATGAGAGGGCCTTGCGCAGGTAATTTCATTTCCTAGCAATATTGTGACACAGAATCGTGACACGCAGAGTGCTTTGAGGGTGCCGTAGCTTTCTCCTCATCTGTACATTTGTAAATATGTAATGTAAATATGTATACAAGCAATGCCCAGCTATGCCACCTCAGTGTCGTTATGTTTACAGTGCTATGCACATTGTGTAATCTAGCTGGATTAGAAACCTGTCTATGAACATGGTAACCATGCAGACCATACCGTTTGCAAATTTGTTGAATGTCTTTGATCATCTGGATTTGAGTCCTATATCAGGCGGACGTGTACTTGCCTTTCCATGTATGATTGCTTTTGAATGATCAACAATGCCAGCTGAATATCGATTTACGGAAAGTGCAAGGGCCCAGCGTACATGTGGTTGCCTGTAGAAAGAATAATTATTAGAGCTGGTCTGTTTTGATTGTTAGTCTTGCTCTCAGACTTTTGACAAAATACCTGTTGCCTTTTGCCTTTTTGCTTTCATTTTTACCCTTGGTGTTTAGAAAAGATGCATGTCACGTGTTTGCTCATACATGCCACAACTGCCTGTTTGATCTGCTTGACATACAGTGTATCGGGTAAAGTGGATTATAAAGTCTCCTTGAATTCCTATCAGGGTATAAAAACAAACTGCAGGCTGGATTAAAAAAGTCCAAAGTCTGCCAGTGAGGAAAAGAAGAAGTTATGTCTTTGGTATATCATTGTTTTCTAGGCCACAGAAAACACGTGTCCATGGATTATGACATTATGAAAGTATCACCAAGGCTGTGATATTGAATTGAAGGACTGGATGATGTTATAGTAATTAGAAAGGATCATATCATTCAAACTTGAGAAAGTGGTATCCTGTTTTGTGTAACATGCATTTAGCAGTCATATCTTAATTTGGACATGTTATTCGGCATGTACCAGCAAACCTGTAATACAAAGTCATCCACATCATTCTCAAAAGGAGGATACACTACGTACTGTGCATGTACATGTAGTACGAGTGGGGTAAAGATATTTCTAAGGGTAGGCTGATAAGTCTTATGAATTGGATTTTTTGCATTATAGCTTTGTACAAATTGACAGTGATATCATTGTCATTTCAGATACATGTACAGCTGTACAATAGTTAGGCATCATATATATATATTTTCGTGAGAAACCATTTTACCAAGATCTGCATTATAATAGGTCAAGGTAAAAGCTCCCCACTCAAATATAACCATAAATGTCAAACCATTCAATTAATGACAGTAACACTATCCAAAATCAAGCAATAAAAGCAAAGTGAAAGCACCCTACACCCAAAACCACATTATGCTGAACATAAATCAAGAATTATGAACTAAGATGTATGATTATAAGATGATTTGTTTGCAGATGCTCACATAACACCATGATTAGGCTCAAACTTTCTTATGGTATATTACTAGATTACAACATGTATGTGTGCATGTTAGCTTTGTTTGACTCCTTTCCAACTGTATTACTGGTGGATTTCCTGCTTATAATGATGAATATCAACCCTCCTTGTACATAGTAACATTTTATTTGATGTTTAGTATTGAAAACAAAAATAAGATTAAGGCTGAATGAGTTACAATATAATTCGTTGTCATCTTTTCAACCTTTCAGTCAGGATGTGAATAAGCTTTTGTATACCAGCATTTATAAGCTATATTTCCCTAAACAGCAATGCAGGGCCCCTATTACTTACTATGTATTTGTATACCAGGTTCTCTTCTGTGTACATATCATGAGTACTGTATACGCCAAATATTTCGCGAGGTTTTTATTTTCGCGAATTTCGCGAGTTGGGTGCTATTGGCGAAATTAAAGACACATGAAAATATTGACTCTGATCCCGATGTGAATGTTATGCACGCGTGTTCATTTCTCTGTTCAGTACAGGACTCCACGAGCGTGAATTTAACCACTTGGCGAAATCGTCGGGAATTCCCGATTCGCAAAAATTTAGACTCGCGAAATATATGGTGTATACAGTACATAATGTATGTGAAGGAAAGGTAGGAAGGAGAGAATAATGATTACAATTGTAAGTGAAGCAAGGACATTTTCCTGGAATAAATGTAACATTTGTGAAGTGGAAGAGGAAATTGACAGCATTGTGATATTTTTGTTTTGTTTCCACTTACGACTGCATATAGGCCTATTGAGTAGCATCAAAAAATCACTTTCAAAAATTGCTATCATAAGCCAGTGCTTTCAGATTTATCAAGTTATGGTTGCTGTTTACCAAAATATTGTAGTTTGGTTTTATAATGTTGATAAATATGATTATATTGATGGCAGTTATTACTTTCATGGCAATTATCACCATGATCTTCTTGTTTATAAATACTTACATTTAATGTAGTTGTTACTTAATTTTTCTTCTAAAAAAAAAGATGACAAATTTTGAATGTGATTGTACATACAATTGTACGTGCATAATTAACCATAGAAGGTCAGACTACCATAAAGTTTCAATGCATACATTGTATGTCGTGAGAAAGTAGATAAGCCTTATAAATTGTCTGAGACTTTCTGCCCAGTTAGTCAGATGATTCAACCAATGCATTTCTCTAAGGTTGCCATGGCTTTATCGTCATTGTTTTATGTAGATTTATCGACATGGATATTCGCATCATCCTCAGAAATTCAGCTTTTATAGTACATGTTAGCATTGTTAATGTGTTTGCAGTCCACAATGATTACAAGATTTGGTATTCATGCTTATCATGAATCCTTGGATAATAGTGCCAGCTAATACTTGTCAATATCTGGACAGGGATAAAAATGTTCCGTACTGTAATCTACTGAGTTTACATCATGCCATGTATCTGTATCTAGAGAATCTAACTTGTGACTTAGGACTTCCTAACAATTTCACGAGTGGCTTGGAGTGCAGCATTGGACAGAGAAATGTACGCATGTACAGTGGATGTCACGTCACATTCATGTTTCATGTTATGATCTGAATTGATATTTTCATGTGTTTTAAAATTTGTGAATCAAAGTATGTGGATAGCACCTGATTCACAAAATTTGTGAAAATAAAATCCCAGCGAAATATATGGCATGTACAGTATGTGGAAAATATATTTGTGTAGACTCTAATAAATTCTGTGAGATTAGGCAGTAGAATATATAACTCAAGCTTGTCCGAATGAAGTCATGAATAGCTATACACTGTGGCAAAATTCATGCTTTGTTGGATAAAAGCAGCAAATAATTGTGTCTCAGTGTAATTCAGATATTAATGTCGCGGCGATGCATGGGTAGTAGTGTACCTGGCACACCTCGTCACGAGGTAGCGAGAATTCCTCTTCAACCAGCTCCGTCATCTCTCTCTCCCTCTCACTTTCACACTCGCAATCTTTCAATCTCCCCTGTACATATATGCAGCTCCGCTCGGCAACTGCATCCCCTCGTATCGTGTCGCCATGGCAACCTTGTGTGGCTGTCCCTCAGCTGGTTGTTTGGAGTGGCTGTGTGTTTTTCAGTAGGATGGCAGTGTGCATGGGTGTCTTTTGTGTGTAATAGAGACACGCATGTATACGTATGAAGCCGCTGTGCTGTGAACAGGAGATTGTATGCAGTCATGTGAATCACTCGTTACGTCCCACCAAGTGGCGGGGGGAAGTGCCGTATGATAAGATAATTAAAAGGCTCGAAGTTCACGTTTATCTCTGTCATATTGCCCTCCCAAGGCATTTTCTTTCCGAAATAGACCTGGATACTAATCTTCTCTTCATTAAGTCTGGAAAGGGATCATTTTTGTAACCAAACAATGACAGTGTGTAAAGGTAAAATGCCTTCAGCATGTTAATTTCAAAGTTCAGGCAGCCCATAGTCCAATTTATAATGGCCCAATTGGAGTATATCAGATAAGAACTTTGAAAGATAAAAAGAAGAGAATGCTTCTGTAAAAACAACAAACTGCAATTCCACTTGGAGGAAGAGGAGGGGATGAGTGAAAGAGAAAGAAATGAGGGATATGAAAATCTAAAGATTTAGAGAGGAATTTGAAAGGAAACAAGGAAAAAGAAGAAATATGACAAAGTTGATGTTTCTATGAAATGGAAGCAAAGAGGAAGAAGATGGAAGAGAATGTCAATTTACTTGAGGAGAAAGGAAAATAAGATCTCACGATGAAGAGAATGGTATTAAAATGTGCTATTATGAAGTTTCGTAATACCAGATTTGTTGAATGTTACTGAAATCTTCTGAACTTTCCCCAAAGGAGGTCTTTCCAGTTATAGAACAGATACAAATGTAGTTATCCTGGAAACATACTGGTATAGTGTTTGCTCTGCAGTTTGCAGACTTTTACTCCTCAGCAAATGTCTTGCTCGAATAACTGTTTACAGTAGCTTGATTCCTCCACAGACCAGTCTAATTATCATGAAATTTCAGCAGCAGCTAGCCATTGCTGTTGGTAACAGCGTTCATGCTTGATGTTACGAGGATGTGACCTGTGTATTGTATACAGACCTGAGCCATTTAAGAGTGTGATAACCTGGAATCCTGTAGTCCATGTAATCTAATTTTAGTAAGAAGGTGATGGAGGGATATTGATAATGCCGTAACTATGCCATTTTCCTTTCATCATAACTTTCAATAGATCATCAAGGAAAGTGTGCCTAAGACATGTGAGGCAGTTACTGTATGAAGTGGGAAAAATGTGTTGATTCTTCACCACAAAACCTTTTAACCCGTTGAGGACGAGTCCCGAGTATACTCGGGCAAGTGTCTATGGGAAATGCCTGTATAATAGCAAAATCAGTCCCTCCTCAACAGGTTTTGTGTGTTTGTGTATTATATCAATATACCAGGTACATAAAGCTTGTTGACAAAATGAGCTCAATTCCTCACCACAAACCTATTAGGTATTGGTAGTTTTTTACATGTGTGTATAAACCCATTACAATCATGTGTGATGATGTGTTTGTTGGTGTTGGTGGCTAAAGTGATGAATAATCCACATTACTTGTGAGGATGATGGGTAACATTGCACAGAGACCGTTGGAGTGAAGCCATTCTCCAGTACAGGTCAGTGGGAGCAATCTATCTCTCAAGGCTTCTCTGTCTTCAGAGGAAACAACCGTGTAAATTTCTTTCTCCCTGGTGGACAGATGTGTAACGTAATACTCGGCATCGGTCATGTGCTTCGTGTTATAGAAACATTTGCAGGTATTCCAGCAAGGTAAAACCTAATTCTGTGGAAAATTATTGGCTCTCATGTTACTTGCACACAGGGAGTGAAGCTTTTTCATTTATATATTTATTTATTTATTATTATTATTATTATTATTTTTTTTTTTTTTTGCATGGCATACATTACTTGTTTATGGCAATATTTCTGTCAAATGCTCCTTGGATGTTCTGGCTAAATGGAATTTTATGGTACAGAGTTTTAGTACTGAACTTTTAAAAGTAACACAACAGTACAGTATGTCCCCCAAAAAAATTACAATCAGATTTTCGCGTTGATAACACCCAATGTGATTAAACTGTCTAAATGCTACTTCAGGGTCTTAAAATATAACATCTTGGCTCTATTTTGCAGAAAACCCCATTCAATTTGGTCAAGTGGTCAAGTTTAAGCACCAAGACCCTGTTAACAGTGCGAGGCTCGGCCGCGCAATTGAGGCCGGGCTTGGCCCCGCACTGTAAACGGGGTCCAACATACTCTTGTGTGTGAGTACAATAGACAGAACTTGGAGGGAAGAGATTTCGGACATCCTCTACAGAATTCCTCATTTCTCTTTGACCACTGAAGCAAATTGAATGGGGTTTTCTGTAAGATGTGGGCAATGAGTCATAGTTTCATACCCTGAATTTGTATAGATTGATTGACTATTTTTAAAGGTATCATTGCGGAGGGTCCTGTTGTAATTTTTTTTTTTTTGGGGGGGACATATGGTACTGTAAAGTGCAATGTGTGCCATTATGTAGCAGAAAGGCATTGCATAAAAACAACTGCTGTGAGCCTGTAGATTTTGTATCTCACAAGTATGCCATTTTGAAAATTGGGATTTGTACCAATATATTATGGTTGAATTTAGATAGGAACCACAGTGGCAGAATATAAAGTAGCTTTCAAGAGAAACCTAATGATTTCTCACTTTGGAGATAATGCAGAACACGACTGTTTTATGGGAGGCAATTGCGAGTTTGCACATTGATTTTAAGATACCAGCCCACTTGCCAACTTTGTGAAAATGTATGTTTAGCCAAATTACCCACGTATGCGTGCATCATTATTATCTATTTGAATACAGTGGATCAGTTCTGTTGGTTTATTAGTCAGTAAGCTCATGGTGTGAAGTGATTAGTTCAGATGAAAAGCAAGAGCCTTCATGCTATTGATGTACTGAGATGAAAGATAACTGCTGCGCTATGTGTATAAAAGAAAGCTATGCCATTTTATGAATTAGTTAATTGTTCCCGCCGAACGAGTTCGAGCAGGGGACTATGAAACGGGCTCCGTACGTGTGTGTGTCCGTGTGTCTGTGTGTCCGTCCGTCCGTCCGTGTGTGCGTCCTTGTGTGATCAAAATGTTCAATTTGCTACTTCTCTGTCATTTATGAGCCAATTTTGATTCTGTTTGCTTTATATGATAGCACTACATGGGAGCTTTGAAACCGCTACACAGAATTTCATTTGTGACCTTTGACCTTGACCTTTGACCTATATTGTACATTTTGCTTAAAAATGCTGCTCCTTCGCCATTTCTAACCTGATTTTGATTCCGTTTGCTTTATGTGATGGCACTAGGTGAGGGCTTCAAAACTTCTACACAGAATTTTGACCTTTGACTTCTTTGACCTTTTACCTTCATTTTGACCTATATTGTACATTGGCTACAAAATGCTACTCCTTCGTCATTTCTAACCCGATTTCGATTCCGTTTGCTTTATGTGATGGCACTAGGTGAGGGCTTCAAAACCTCTACACAGAATTTTGACCTTTGACTTCTTTGACCTTTGACCTTGATTTTTTTTACCTATATTGTACATTGGCTACAAAATGCTACTTCCGGTGGGGACATATATTACGCACCGCGTAATTTCTACTTTTCCTTGTTCTTTAGGGGATCTTGTTCATGTAAGAATGATGCTTTGCACAGTAATCATCGTTTCTTGAATTCTTTTTTTCTTTTTTTTTGGTATGCTTGGAGTGGAGAAACTGATCATGATTCTCTTGGACAGTTTTTTAAGACCGGAAGTCCCTGAATACATGATATAAATGCTTGTTAGAGTCAAATATTGTAAGGTTTCCTTTGAAGAATGTAAAATCTGTCTGCAAGGAATATTAGTAAACCCAATGTTATGCTGTATTGACCAACCAGATGGCTGTAGTATGTGTCCAGAAGAAGTAGTAGCAGTGGATGCATTGAACACACCTACTGTATTTACTGTGTTGCTGGCAAAGTGCTGTGATATCCCATGGGGTTTGTGCACTTGTGTGGTAAACCCGAATTCAAGTTTAAAGCAATGTGTTCATGTAACATCAATTTGATTGAGAAAATTCTGTAAAGTGAAGTGTTGCTTATAAAATGTGTTCTACACATAAATGTATTCATGATTTAAGTTTAAGCTCACAGTTTAAGCTGTAGAAGGCTTCTGTACATTTTACATTTAATTTCAAAGTGTGACTCCAGAATGAGATCTGTAATTCGACAAAAACTGCCCAGAAAGCCCAATTACTACCTGTATGTAAATCATGTACTTTTAAATGTAATACATGTATGCATGATTATTTTTTCTTTTTCATTAAGTAGCCATTCCATTTTTTCCTTTTTCAGTAATTTTGAAAACAAAGGAGAAAAACAGTCTGGTCTGAATAGTGATATTTTATAAGTCTTCAAAAGAAACAGTCCGATAAAGTTTTCCTTCAAGCTTCTATTGCATTTTCTTATGCAAGTTATGAAATGTAATTTAGTGTTTTATCTGGATATTGCAACATCAATTTTGTCTCTGTCTATTTCCTCTGAGATTTAATAAATCTGATAGCTCCAATTTCATGCTTCACCCAATATCTCTTAGTAGTGAGTTAACTTTGTCAGGTTTTATAACAAAAGTTTCATATTTCGCTCTCCAGGATTCCTCAGTGGCTACTGCAGTTACTCTTAAAGTTGACCCACATGGACACTTCCTCCACTGGAAATTCCAAAACAAGGTAAATATTGCACTCCTTGTCTTTTTGCATTGTGTCTCTGTTGATTTGTCAATATGTTATTTTGTATATATCAGGAGAATCTTTAATAAGATGTTCTTATACCTGTCAATCAAAGTAATGAGGAAATTAAAATACTGCAGTACTTGTAAATCAAGTTTTCATTCCACTTTATAGTAGTGGTGTATTTTGTACAGCTGATGGCAAAAAATTGTGATATTAGATAATTCAAATGACCAGTGAAATTTAAAGTCAAACTGGATGTAAGTGCAGTTGTTCTTTAACAGTTATTTCAAGGAAGAATTTACTTTTAGAAGTAACAACACAAGATGTGTGCAACACGAAATATTTACCACTTTAACAAGTAGGAATAGAGCTGAAGAAGCAAAAGCAAGAGGTAATGATTTTTTTTATCAAACTGCTGCTCAAAATCAATGCTGAAAGTGAAGAATTCAAATTCTGCCTGTTTTGGATCTGAAATTGGGTCACATCTTTGGGTTCTCAAAATGTTGGTTGCCACTGTGAAAGATAGGCATTCCACAAGGCAAGGCGATAATCGCTTTCATGCGCAGTGGAAAGTAAATATTCACAAGAGATTAATCTTTCGGTGCCAGCAGTGTCTGAGGCAAGAGGGAAAATCTTCTTCAAAGTGTAGCCATTCATTCCCTAGAATTGGTTCTGCTAAACTCAACTGAACACCACAGATATACTCTAAAACATTGCTTGTTTGTGTAACATTCTTCCACAAGAAGTTCTTTAGGAAAGTAAAATGATGTGATTATCCAAAGTAGATGAAAGACAAGTATTTCTATATTCAATAGCAAGATCAGTGCATAGTTTTGTAAAATGAAAACAAACATGACTTTATAAATGTTTTTGAAAGTCCATGCATCAGTCAGTTGGGAATTGTTTGGTCCTGATAAGTTTATATATGAAAGTTGAATTTACTACTGACCTGGACAACATCCTAGTTAATTCAATTAATTTGTGTTTACTGTGCAGTCACTAGCACATTGGTGATATAGTTTCAATACCACATAATTCAGTTTCATAACCAAAATGATTCAGTTTCATACCCAAACCTAACATATGGCTGCCTATGAGGTGATTCTCAAATGTGTTTGGCAATCTGGGCAGAATCAAAATAGAGTGATCTGATGGTGAAGCACAGTGTTATAGACTATTGCAGATTTTGAAATAGGGTGGGTTCCAATTCCGTCTGGTCCATTCATCTATAGAAAGATGTTTTACTCACAATGCTTGAACTAGGTATAATTGGAATGGGTACTTGAAAATGCTGGACTAAAGATAAATGGCAGGGTGTTCTGGTAAAACATTCCTGAGACTAAGGAGGCTACCCTGGGTACAAAAGACCACATGATACTATTTTATTATGATTCAATTAAGAAATGGTTTGCATCAGTGTGCTATTTGTTCAGTCATGACTTCTACATTCCTCCAAAGACGACATAAGATGTTCCTCAGAATAATATAACACAATTTATGGCAAGGCTAGATGGTAAAAGCAAAAAAAATCAGTTTCTTTTTATTTGAATACTGCCCCTTGACCAAATATTTGGTTTTTTACTCTGTAATCAATAAAGCAAATACATTGTCATTCTGTAAGGAATTTTGGCCCTGGACTCACTGAAAGAACAATTCCAGGAATGTCATGTAATCTGACATCTGTAGGGGATTTGACAACGTTCTGCAAAATACTTTGTGGAATTTAGTTTGGAAGTAAAATGGGGAAGTGGTTTGTGTATTGCATGAATTTGGATTAAAGTCTCGAATAGCTCAAGAATTGTCTGGTTTTATTGATATCCTCAAGATAATACAAATAATGAAATTGATTTTTTTTTTTCATTTTCACCTTCATTTATACTTAAAGAATGAGATTAGGTCCTACTGTACTTACTGTGGACATCAATGTATGTTCCATATTAAGGATGTGCCAAGTCCGTGAATGTATACCAAGGCGCTGAATACCAGTTCCACAATTTGTGTCTCCAGAGACATGTCAGAGTGCCTAGGTGCACCAAAAATGACTTTTAAAAAATCTATTAATCTAACATGATATAGTAACTGGCAACTAATGACAAATTCATTGGTATAAATGTGAACTCACATATATGTTTGTGTGTCTTTCATTGTCATTGTATTATATGTATGTCTGAAATGCAATGGTTACATCTGCCTGCATGTATCAAAGACTAATGCTCCTGTCCACCAAGGAACAAATACTAGTACATAATTGCAAATATTGCTGCCCAACCTTATGATGAACATTGAAGTGAATGACATTCCAAATATTACTTTCGTTCCAAATTCAGATTTGACTTTAAACATCTTTGTGATTATGTTTGAATTGCTCAAATTAGGAAGGAGCCAGTAGTAAGTTGGTAAGTACAATGAATAGTAAAAGTGGACAACCACACAACTTTCTCCTGCAGCTCTCCTTCCACTCTATCCTCCACGGTTGTGCATGCCTTTTGCGTGATCCTGAGAAACCATTTATACCAGCCACCTGTAGATCAGCCTCTATAGTCAAAATCTGCCACCCCTTTTCCTCGCCTTTCACTCCTCCTGCCTAGCCCTCTACTGCCAAAACCTTTCAGTTTCTTAACTCAAGAGTTTCCTGATTCTCCACTGACATTTCCACTTTTCATTTCTATCCTCTATAATTTCTCTGCGGACATCCTTCCAATGAATTACAGATGTTTTTTTTTTTTTTTTTAATTAATTCAGTTGTTATTCCAGATGATACTTTTAAGGTTCATTGTGGTTATCACAAAATAAAAAGTCATTCATGCATTGAAGGTTATTTTCATTTTGCAGGTGCCATATTTATACCACTCCGTACATCTCAAATTTCCTTGTAAAATAATACTGGTACATATGTATGTGTAGTTTTGAACTGGGTGGTTTTTTTTTCTGTTTTCTTTCATGATTTTGGTAACTAGAAGTGTTTACAGAATTATGTTTGTGGAGGGATTGTCAATGTCTTGATTTTTGTTTTTATTATTTTTGGGTGATTTTGCTTATTTTTCAGTTGAAACAAAATGTTGGGAAACTCATCTTTTCATTCAGATCATCTCGATTCCCCATTCCATAGTTTTGTGGTCAAGCCCATTTGAGCAAATCTTTTGTGTGAAAATGACATCTTCCATGAAATGTGAGTAGTATGCTGTGAATACACTGCATCAGACTTCATAAACAAATTACCTTGAAAGCCAGTTACAGGACAAGTTCACCTTCATTAACATAAGGATTGAGAGAATGTAGCAATATTAGTAAAACACATCATTGAAAGTTTGAGGAAAATCAGACAATCCCTTCAAAAGTTATGAATTTTTGAAGTTTTTGTGCAG
Source organism: Diadema setosum (assembly GCF_964275005.1). Classification (NCBI taxonomy): domain Eukaryota; kingdom Metazoa; phylum Echinodermata; class Echinoidea; order Diadematoida; family Diadematidae; genus Diadema; species Diadema setosum. The sequence continues at coordinate 47,973,136 of NC_092685.1, forward strand.
TCACTGCTGGATGAGAAGACTACTGCAGTGTATGATGTCACATGCGTACAACAATATAAGGAAAATATAAAGAGAATTTCACAAAATTTCATCTTTTGAAAAAAATACACATTCCCTTTAAGACTCGTTACTGACATATGTTATGGGTAATATTATTCCCATTGCCTTTAGAAAGAGGCAAGTCAAGTGCTCTTTTATTATGCGAAAAAAGTGAAAATATGTTGAATTTTCTCTACATTTTCTTTATACTGTTGTACTCAAATGACATCACGAGCCTTAGTAGTCTCCTCATCCAGCGGTTCCAACACAAAAATTTTAAAAATTCATAACTTTTGCATCGGTTGTCAAATTTTCCTCAAACTTTCACTGATGTGTTCTACTAATATTGCTGCATTCTCTCAACCCTTATGTTTATGAAGGTGAACTTGTCCTTTAATATTTTTTTTTTTCTGTTCCATGTGCATTTGCTCACTCTCAGAGAAATGTTTGGCATCAGAAAAGAGGAAAGAGCCTTAAAGTGCAATTCTACACAACGTTGAAATTGAACGTTATCTTTGAATAAAATAAGATGTACTAAAATGGTAGAGGTTTCACTCCACTTGGATCTAGTGTAGAAAAACTGAGACATTTAATTTGCCATGTTGATAACTTTCTTACTTTTTAATCAAATTTATTGAAACTTCCATTATTCTGTTTGCATGATATTACTCAACTTGGACATACAGTATTGTGAAATTGCACATTAAGTTTGTTCAAATAGTGTGATGTTTCACCTGGAAAAAAAAAATAAAAGGAAAGGACAAATGGAGTGACTGAGATGAGGAATGAAAAAAAAAAAAGAATCCAGTTTTAATCTGAATGTCATGGTGGCCTTCATATCAGCATTTCACAGCTCACTATGTCAAATAAAAGCTTCGCTCCTTCAAACATTGATTATCCGTGGCGGTTTCACATCCATTCTGGCAAGGAAAGGGTACAATGGGCGCTGTCACACCAATAATTTCATAGGTAAATCAAGATTTCTCTTTCATGGAAGGGTGTCTTTCTCTTTCATATTTCTTTTCCCCATCTGCATTCTGTATTCTCAGACTTGAATTACACCTCCTCCCAATTACTGATATTGATAGTTTGGTCTGACATTCTTCCCGAGATGCCATCTCCCTACTAAGCCCGTGTGTGTCGTGTACTTGACAGTTTCTTTTTAGAAGTTCTTAGTTGCATTAAGGTTTTTCCTCCTCCTGACTTGTTTTGCTTAAGTTTAATTATTAATTGCCAGCTCTCTAGCCATTCTCCTCTCCTGTGAAAAGCATTCTTTTTAATGAAGCAGTGGTGTTATTTTTGACCATCTACAACAAATGCATTTTCCTTTGGTGCAAATTGGAAAGCAGCTCAGAACTGTGTGCTCATCTTCAAGAAATTTAAAGTGAGGCTGCGTAGGAATCTATGGTTTGAAAATCCTGTCAAATTGAGTGATCACACTTTCACTACAGACTGCAGCATTACTTGAGTTTAATTTCTATTGCATTTATCATGCTTCGCAATAATGTCGATCAAATGCGGCTCATTTCATGAATGAATGATGAATGAAACCTCTCATTTGGTTTCAAAGGCAATCATATTTAAATTGTTTAATCTCTTAGAAGAATATTGCATTTGTTGTTGCTGGCGAACAGATTTTTTTTTTTCTAGTGCATGCCATAGTAAGTGGAACCTTCTATCATAATGTAGTGAATAAAATAATCATATGGCACTGAGTTAAAAGCTTGGTAAGTTCTCAGGTCTGTAAAAAATTGAAAAGAATCAGTTTAGTCCCATGTGAATATTGCTGAAAAATTAATAGATCAAGTGCAATAACATTGTGATGATAGGATGATGTTTTGAGGTACGATACACTGTATGTGTATTTCAACAACACCCCTAACAAATTACTGTTATTATTATTCCCTTCTTTTTTTTTTTTATTGGGAAAACTTTCCATCTGATATAAAATCAAACTGAGACCCTTAGAGTATTTTGTCAGAGAGAATCTAAAGTGATCCAACTGCTCCTTTATTCCTATTTGGGAATATGGAATGATGAGAAAGTTGGCCCAGTCATATCATGCATCTGAATGGTTTTAAAAGTCAGTCTCTGAAATGTGATTGGGTTTGTGGGGAAAGCTGATAATTCTTACCTGAGTATACAAGAAAGCCCCCTAATTATCGTGATTAATAAGAGTCATTCCTTGTAAGTTTTTGTTGTTGTTTTAACCCTCACAATGATTTGCCTAGCGTATTTGTATGAATGGCAAATGGAAAGATTTTTTTTTGGTCTTATAATTCAACCCTCCATTGTCCACATCAAGCATTTGATGATGGTGCCCAGAGTTGTGTTTTGGTCTTTGTTTTAATATCATGAAAAATCACATTGAAAAAAAAAAATTAAGGATTAATTCTTATGTGTGGATGGACCCAGCTTTAGTTCTTAGGTGTCTGTAAGACTTAAAAAAAAAACAGTTCCTGTATGCATTCATGGTTAACATGTGGAGGCTTGTGTTTTTGTTTTCAGTGTTATTTCAGGTTAGCAGATAGCAGATAGCAAGAAGATTTGAAATCCCCATTATCAGATAAGGAACTTATGTATCAAGTTACTTATTGGAAATCATGACGTAATGATTTGATTTGAATTGTGACCCCTCCCCCCCCCAAAAAAAAAAAGAAAGAAAGAAAATGGATTTGCTGCAACAATTATGAAGAGTGTACTCTACATGTACCTTTGAATGAATACATTTAAGATGAAATGAGTAAGTTTGTACAATTTTGAGAAAACTTTCTGATATAGTGCCTTTTGTCACTTAATTGAATTTGTAGTCTTATAAGAACAACCTCTACCACCAACTAAAATATATATGATATGCATGGATTATATTAACTAACATCTGGTGATTTTACAAAACCTTGCATCAAAAAATAAATGTATATACCATACAAAGGGTATATTATATCACTACACTCTATACATTTCAGTCACTACTAGAATTGTGTACTTTTACACTCAGTCTTCAGTACGTACACTGTAGTGAGCACAAAGAGAATCTCTAATTTATGAGGATTGTTTTTCATGTTTTTAATCCAAAGAGTTTTTGCTGAACATACAATATTCAATATTCCTATATTAATGTTGACTCGTTACCTTTTATTTATTTATTTTTTTTGCATATATAGAAGCATGTTATTACATTGTTTTGTGCAATATGGGTAGAATTAAGTGAGGGCAATGTAAGGTGAGAGCTGTTGTCAGAATCTATGTTGATTTAATAGTGACATCATTTAATGACAGAACAATTGTTTTTTATTACTGTCTAAAAAGAATAGGATCTTTCAACCACTCTGGGTGAACCCTAGTATACAAGTAATACACATCAGTGAGAGCATTTGTAAGAATTACTCAACCAAGGTACCTTTTTTTAATAGAACAGAATCACCTTGGGTGTGTGGACTATATTGAAGGCATGGAGTGTGTGTGGTTATGCTAATGCTGGAATAAAATGATGTGTATTATTTGCTTTATAAAATGATGAGGCACAGTGTAGGCCCTCATCATATGAATAAATCACTCTCATCACAAAATTAAATGATGAAGTCTTGCCCAGGTAGTGATGGAAAAGTGCTAATGGCCGGTCAAATACACTTTACTAATGACTGGTCATAAGCCAAATTACATATTAGGCAAAACAAATGACTGGTCACGTGTGTGCTCTCTACCAATCATATGAGAAGGATCTGTTCCATGTTAAACTTGAATGGTATTTAGAGTTTCTTTTATAGGCGGTGGTTGATTCTTTTATCAGTTGAAAGTGTACAGCCTTATCATTACTTTGTACATGATTTTTTTGTTGTTGTGATAGCCTATGAACTTACATTGTGGAGGTCAATATATTTATGTCAAGGTTGAATTTTCTTATATTGTGTAGAGTAAACTCTCCCTTCTTTACCCTTGATTTTTATGGTGAGCTAGACTACTGATTTGTACATTACAGAAGGCATGTTTCCTTTTCCCCTCTCTGAATTTTAGCTTTATTGGTTGTGTCTGTTTATAGACATAGAATGTCTTATGTAGCTGGCTTTATTTTTGTGTGATTTGTGTCTGTATGTTAAAATGTCGGTATGCGTACACCCAAGCTATAAAGTAAAGTGATTTCTGATTGGTTGTCTGAATGAAATACCTTGTGCTTATTTGTTAGTGTGCATGTGTTTCGACGGGAAATGAAGAAGCTGTGCTGAGTATGTATCTCTTCTTTAACCTGCCTGAGTGTAAAAAAATATCTGTTGCAGTGACTCCATAAATGTCCTTACAGTTCAGAAGCAGAAGGGCACTATTAAAGAGTATGTGTTTGAACATATGAATTGACTTTTGCTTGAAAGGGAGCTTATGAGGAATGCGAATCATTGTAATTTGTTCTTTTTTTTTCCAGCCTCTCATAGGTAAATGGAAAATCTCCAAATATGTGTTTTGCAGTGACTGAATGTGTATTTAGTTTAGAAGCAGAGGGCTGTTAATGGTATTTTAAATGTGCTAATCTATGATTTATGAAATATTCTGAAAAAATTCTTCCTTCTTGCTAAAGTAGTCAGTAGTTGTTTTTCATTCCTTGCCTGTTGAATATGTAAATTATGAGTGGATATGAATACCTCCTTGCATGATTATCTTTGTCCAGTTTAGCATTAGATGCTGTGTCAAAGTTTTTAAAGAGTCTTGAAAAAAATATTTTTAAGAAGTATTTTACCCATGTGGTAATGACAGCTCTGTCTCTGACATGCAAGATGTGCGTGTTAACAATATACAGTTATGTACCCAATGATATTTCAATGAATTATCAGACTCAACAATCTTTTGTGTAAAAGTAATGTGTATGAGACTAATTCGTTGTTGCAAAATGTAATTCCTGAATGTTTCAATATTTCAAGTTTTGACATGATATGAATTTGTCCATGTTTAGCTAATGAGAAACAAATGCTACATATTACCTATTCTAAATGCTATCTTTCTTTTGATTGCTGTATATTGCTTTTTTTGTTCCGCATGTATTTATGCATTTTTTTTAAATAGTATGCACTTCTGTTATTATTAGCATTGCAAGCAGTTTAAATTGAGATCTGATGTGTACTTGGTATGAACCTCAAATGTAAAATCCATTTCCATGAACACAGGTCAAAGGATTTTATAATGCTTTTTGATATTTATAAAGAAGCAGAGTTGATGGAAATACCAAAGTCTGATCATGTGGTAGAGTGCTCTTCTTGATTTTAACAATTGCCTTACATCTATAAAAAAAAAAGAGTAATGTTCGGTTTTATACATGTAAGTAAATGCCTGGTCCTTAATGTTTTGCTCAAAATGTCTGATTATACAGAGACAATGCTTTTTACTTTAGACAAGCAGACAAAGCAGTTAATGAAGTCCTGCCTGGTTTAAAAAAAAAGAAAAAAAAATATATACCAACACGTATATTAACGGCATGCTGGTGTTATTTGCCATTAGTGTGTTTCTGGCAGATTCGCTCAATTTATTACCAGTACCTATAATTCAATCACATGCTTTGAAATTCTTGAAGTATCGAAAGCAGGAAGACAATACTATAAATGTTCGTGAGTGTTGGCCTAAATGTCTTCCGATGAAGTAATTAAGATCCAGTGGCATCACTGCTTTGTTTTGTTTTTAATCCTCCATGTACGTATACTCTCAGTGTTAATGCTATGCTACAGTAGTACATGGTGATTTGTGTCCACAGATCTTTCAGAGCACAGTTTTAGTTTCAGATCTAGCATATTACACTATGGCCATCATTTGGGTCATAAAGTAATTTACTTACTATTAGCCACCAGCACAAATCTTATGGTTTATTGCTTAGGAGAGTACTGCCTGTGAATGTGAACAGAATGTGATTTCATGCATCCTGCAATAAATGCCTGGGATTTCCCGGGATGGAGCATGCAGCAAGAACAGTGATCTACAGGTAATAGATGTATTCAGTTTTAACATGCTGTTACTTGCTGTTACATGCCATAACGGGTGGGGATGGATGGGGCTTCTGAAATAAGAAAAAAAAGATGGTTCAGTGGATTATGCGATAAGGTACGTCGCTATGTCTGTGCATAAATCAACAATTGTTAGGCATAATAAAGCCCCCCCCCCCCCCCCCCCCCCCCCGTTATTGCCAAAATAGACATTAACATAAAAATACAGCGACCAAACTGAACAGGTCTACATCATCAGCGCTAGAAATTAAAGCCTTGCCAGATGCAAGATAGTACTCAGACTGCGAGTTTTGTGTGGGTGTACGCCGCCGAGCGTGATTCTTTCAAATGGCAAGAGTTACTGGTATAATCAAACGGGATTCTAAGCGATTGAATTACCACTTCTAGCTCCAGAAGTTGGCATTGATGCAGCACTTGCAAAACGGCATGTAGAGTGGTTGATTTGCGATGGAGAATTTTCCTATTCTGGCTACCCATCGCGCTGTGCTGGAGGGGTAGTGATATAGTGCATACAAGCTGTAGTGTGTATTCACAAAAGCTGTATTCATTGTGCATCAAGTGGCCTGTTGCCATGGTGACAAACTTCTGTCTGCAGGTGGAACTTGATGTATGTTAGCAGTGCTCATTTTCTAATGATTATTAGCAGTTTGGAAAAATATGGTTGTGTGCAAACCTATGAATTTGTGTTAAAACCCATATTCAAAATATGGAAAAAAGCTAAGAAACACATATTGGGTTCATTTCTTTGATGTGTTTGAGATCCAAGTTACACGTAAGGCTTGCCCGGAAAGGTGTGACACGGCCTTTACTGTAACTATTTGTTATTATTGTTGCTGTTGCTTCAGTCCTGAAATTTGCAAAGGGGGGGGGGGGGCACTCGGTTCACACTCCATTCAGAGGTCCTCTAAGGAATACTGTTTTGTCATTTTGACAAGCTGCCTGTATTTTAAAGTCTGTGCTCATGCACAAACGTAGCTCTTTTTGCTTTAAAAGGAAACTCGTCCAAGTGAGGTTAATTTTGTGTAGTAATGCATCCTCATCAAATACAGCTAATTACAGCTATGTACATAGATCTCTCCAGGCTGGTATTGCGTGGAGATGTTTCATTAAAATCCCATCTTCCCACGTTGATTTAAAACCGTACTAATATAACAGAGTGATGGAGCCATGTTATTTTAGGTGTGAGAACTATTAGCCAGTAGGACGAAGCTCTGAATTGCATCATGAATGGGGTGTGAAAGGGAATATGTGGCTGATTATGGCTGAGAATTCCAGAACGTGGCAACCTCTGTAAAACATTCACCATATTTTCATAACTTTGTGCACCCTGTTATCTCGTCTGGATTTGAAAATGCCAATCATTATCTAACACTTGAGTACTTAAAAAAAAAACCAAACCCATGACAACAGATATGATACTTTAAAGCAAAATAAGATAAACATGTAGTCTTCATATGTAGTGCACTACATTTAAATTGTTTGTGCTTTATCTAACCTTAGATTTTCGGAGTGAACCTAATATTTCAGTTGTTTTTCATATTTTTTTTTTTTACATAGGAAAAAAAAAATCTTACATCTGTATGGCAAGTCAGAGAGAAGCCATTCTCCAAGCATTGTCTGTCACTGAATAGAAAATTGACAGAAGGATATTTAAGCAAATTTTCCACCTTGAGGTAGATACTGCATACTGCTTCTAGTGACAAGGTATGCCAAGTGACTGAACTTGATCAAGATCTGGCAAAAATGGTAGTAGTTCATTAACACCAATATGATGATGATCATGTCATTGTGTCAGTAGCTCCATTCAGTGCTAAACTTTGAGAACACTCGTAACTTTTTCAAGAATTTAAAGAATTCTAAGAATCTTTTCAGCACCACATCGTCTTCTGAGCAATTCCCAAACTATAACCAAAATCAGATCAGAATTATTGATTATTCAAGTACAAAGACTCAGTACTAGGACTAATAACTTTGTATTGAGGGCGTGTAATATGACAAAATATTGACAGGGAAAAGTGAGTCCTGTTTTCAGTATATTGCATTCTTTCACTGGAGTGAAGCAGGCAACCTGCTGCATGTAAATCCTAGGTCAATAGCATTCATGCACAGAATTAGCATATTTATTATGGCATGCTGCCTTTGTTGCCTGATTGTCTACAAACTTGAAGGTTTTTTTTTTTTTTCATGCCAAAAGGCCATCGACTTAAGACCTCTGCCATGGGGTTGGAGCTCCCAGGGAGTTGGGCAGAGAGTTATGCCACCTGCTCAGCATCTGTTTATGTTGCCATGACAACGAGAAGCCAGGGAGGGAAGGCCAAACTCTGTAGGGTACAGCCTGTCGTCTCTAATTGGGCTCAAGTGTCACCATCTTTTGGGGATATCTCCCCACTTCCTCCAGGATGTGGAAGAAATAAACAGTCTTTGGGAGGCATTTGTAAACTGTTGGAAGTAATGACATGAAGAACACTAACATCTGTCTGGTTAGTGTTTGCTCAGTAGTGTTGCTATATGTGCTTGTTTGTATAAAATAAAGTGGTTTGATATGCCATAACCATCTTAATTATGGAACAAAGGTCACACACATTTGAAAAATCTTAAGAAGCAGAAGGCGTGTCTTCATCAGCCCGAAGTTCAAACTAGCGGGACATTTTGCGGTCTTAAAACATAGCCCGATACAGCGAATGTGCGTCTTCATCAGCTCGAACAGCCTGCTTCGGGAAATTAGTCCGAAAATTGACGCATGCGCACTTTGCAATATTACTCTGCCTGGCTCGCGGTTCGAAAGTGGATTTCCCCGCTCAAAATCTCCTATATCACTGTATGTACGATTCTACAACCAGGGAGGTGAGCAGTACAGCAAATTCTCTCCAAAGGGATATTAATAACGCTACTCTTTCTTCTGTCCAGTGAGGCATCTTATAAGTTATATGAAATTAACGAATTGCAATGTTTAAACAAATCCAAAATGCACACAACCTGCAAGAATCTTCAGCTAAGGTATGAATAGAGTAGACCAGAAGAAGAAGTTAAAAAAAAACAAAAAAAAAAAAACAGCTAGTATGCACGGCACTGAGTTTTAATAGGGAGGTGAGAGAAATAACCTCCCTGGTTTTAAAGATGACAACAACAGTAGGCCTATAGTACACACATGTGATCCTTGAATACACCGTGCGTGTAATGTACTATACACAATCACTATAGCTGCTTGTACTGTATGCGCTTTCCATTGCCAGCTGGCTAACCAGAAGCGTGGAGGGATCGAGAATATTTCGGGCTGATGGAGACGCACCCAAGATAGCGCGCTATTTCACGAATTAGCGCTCTAGTTGACGAACTAGACCAAGATTTTGGGGGAAATTTTCCCGATCAAATAGCGCGCTATCTGCGTCTTCACTACACAGATAGCGCGCTATTTTGACATCGGACTAGTTTGGTAACCGCAAGATAGTGCGCTATCTTGAAACTTCGGGCTGATGAAGACACGCCTAGAGAGACTTCAGTACAATTTGGGAGATAATTTCAGGATTTAAAATGTGTGTGGTATCATCAACCGCCTATTAAACACAGAAAATGAAATATTTTAAAGCATACCAAATCACAGACATTTAAGTGTGGAAGGTACACTGTCAATTGATGGTTCTGTTGGTAGTTTTGCAGGGTTAATGATGTATAATGCTATCTGCCACTCTCATGTGAATATGAGGTGGTCACGTTGTTTGGATGTGATTGAAGTCACCACATTTAGTCTGTATCATATTAAAGAGAAACAGAGTAAGATTGAGTTATTGGTGTATGACCAGTTATCCCAAAGATCAGCCATAGCAGCCGTCTTGCAGGCAGGAGAACCAGTGGAAAGGAAACCTGCCTTGTCTCCACTTCCAGCGAGGAAGTCCTCTCCTGGACCGGAGCTGATGAGGAACAAACCTGTGAAGTGCTGTGGAAAGATGTGGGAGGTCACCTGTTATGACCCATGCCCACACTCTGCCTCCAATGTTGATACATTCAGCAGCAACCCGCAACAGCGTGCTGGGGCCCAGGGCAGCCCTGTTAAAGAGATCGCCTGCTACTACCAGCGGCTTCAACTCGGCAGCTTTGAATAACAAGCGAGTTTAAATGTCAGCAGACTCCGTCACTGCTGAACTCATCAAATCACCGTCTTGACCTACAGTAGGCAAACTAATAAGTTCAGAGCAGTGGATGGTATCAACATCAAGTTTGTTTTTTCTTCTTAAAACTTGTTTAAGATTTTTGTCTCCTCATCCACCCTCCGGAACATATTCGCAAAGCCAGTTTGATACGGCGAAAGGCATCCACAATGAAAACAAGACTTTTCCAAGTGGTAAGATCTGTATGCACAAGGCACTCCTTACAGACAAAAGGAAGAGGGGGGATGACACTTGAAGTTTGGACTGTAATGGGCCATGAGGAAGTGACAGGGGTGAATCGATGTGAACGCGACTGAGTGACACGTGTGAGGGCGTAACATTCAGGTCAGCGGTGCGGAAGAGGTTTGCTGACTCTCTACCTGCGGCTGTCTGTCGTCCGGCTCCCAAGCTTTCTCCAGGATGAAAACCTCGTTCATCCAGCGTGCATCACTGATAGCCAACAAGGTTGTCCTCACGTTTTGACAACATCACGGCATCTATGCAAATCTTTAAGCTTGTCTCCCCAGACCAAAGTACCATTGTGTTCGATGAATTGCATTTTCCTCTTCCTTGAGAAATGTTAAATAACAAATGTCCATAGCTTAAAACAAGTTAGATGTCCTGATTTGCAATACTCAAAAAGATCAGTAAGTAATTTTTTTTAATAAGTACATTGTTTAAGCATTGAGATGATACCAATCTTGAATATTAGTCTTTATTGAGGTGTCTACAAGAACCATGTAAGTGATTTGATGAAGGATATGAAAGTAATAAAATGTGAAATAAGATATATTGAATAGTAGGCAGTTGAGAATACAGTCAGTTGTAATGGTAGCAGTAGTGAGAGTTTATGATGCAGCAACTTTATCAAGTTAAATGGAAATCAGAAGACTTATGAGAGTAAATATGATACACAAATATGTATCAATTTACGTGCAGTAGTCTTTATGGCAAATGAAACATCTTGTGATTTATAGTAGCTCAACACTTTCTCTACCAGACCCTCTGCTGCTTCTTGAGGTTTATGTGTGTTTGATGCACAAAATGTCGATATCGACAGGTAAAATGCCCGGAGGGCAAGTGTGTGTCGAGTTTGTCTGTCTGTTGAGAGTAAACAGCAGGAGGGCAGGTTTCGCATCCTTTGTTACAAGTGGTAAGCAGATAGGGGAACACCATTTGGAGTGAGATTATGTTAATACTTCTCGGTTTTTGTCTAGTGATGCATTATGGTCTTTCTGCCGCCAAAAGTAGTGACCAATTTATCAGATCATAATATGATACAACTGTGACTGTTTGAGGAACCATAGGAATGAGCAGGTGGAAAGCTGCTACAGGTATGTTATCAGAAGTTTGATGATTTGCAAGCATGGGTAACGAGTAATCCTGAGCGAGATGTGATAAAGATCCAGTATGATAATCTCAGAAAACATCTTACCATTTATATGGCATTTTCTATTCTCAAAGCAGATATAACTGCATCACAAGTGATACCACAATATTGCAGATTCCCTTTAAGCCCCGTATCCCACAAACCATTATAGGAGTATTCTACGTCTGAAAACCCCACCCAGTTGAGGAGGGTCAGTGTACGCTAATTGTTTACCCACCTCACACTTTAAATGCCTACCCTTGTCTGAGGTGGTTTGCTCCAAACAAACTGCAAAGAAGAGTGTATATACATTTACAGTGCGGTTCACAAAACCGCCCGGGCTGGCTTTGGATTATTTGCACAAATAGCAAATTATGAGTTCAGTCTCGGTTCACACTGATTCCCCAAAGCGTGTTTCCAGATTGTTGGCTATCAGTTACCAGTCATACATGTACAATGAATTGAGCATTCGTGGTCAGTTTGGGGCAGAGTGAGTGATTATTATTTTCCGTCAATTGTATGAGGTCTTGAATATTATTCCCCCCCCCCCCCCCAGATTCATTCTCCATGTGAGGTTTCCCTCCTTAAACCTATTAGTAGATCTATCTTAAAAGCTAAAATGTTGAAATTGATAGTTTGCCAAAGGCGGTTATTGTGTCAAACTATTCTACCAACCATACCACAAGAAATGGATAAAAATTTATAGCTACTTATTGACAGTGTAAACAAAAAGTACAATATGTAGGGTGGTAATGGATGAGATTTCTGTAAGTGAAGGTGCATATTTCCCCCTTGATGCTAGTTATGCCAATTTAACATTCGTCTCTGGCATGAACTGGGAGGTAGAATTGCTTATTGGACCTTTGGAGAGAGCTATTCTCTTTTTCAAAATGGCAAAATTTTATGTTTTGAGTAAGATGGTGGAAGGCTGCACAAGTATTTTAAAGGAACTGTTCAATGCAAATGCTTGTTGACTTGTGTTGATTCATGATACCTTCTCTTGCATACGGTTGTCCAAATGAATATCTAGATATGTGTCATTTGTCTTATAATGATTTTCTACTATATTTCTTCAGACTACTTGGAAATACCCACAAAAAAACTTTCAAACTATTAAAGTTTCTGCTAGTGACATCATCTGTCAATCATTCTTGATGTACTAATATGATTGACAAAAGACATTGTAATGCACCTTTTCTCAGACTTAGCATAACTCACATGTGTCCATATTATTCGTATGATTAACAAAACGTATTGCAGAGAATCATGCAAGTTGTGCTAAGGTGCATTCCAATGTCTTTATTAATCATATTAGTACTTAAAAGCACTATTAATCAATACAAGTCAACATGCATTTGCATTGCATAGTTCCTTTAACAGAGTGATTTTGTCTCCCCATTAGTTTGCGATCTAGATTTTCAGAGGGCATTATTCTTCATTTGCCACCATTTGTCATCTCAAATTCAAGCGAATATTATTCATCCCATTTTGGCTCTTGTTAGTCGTAGCTCTCTTGTACATCTTTCGTGCTCTCCATGATTTCTTGGTACCACTGAAGAATGGTACCCCCTTGTCTTGATAACAGGAACAGTTCAGCTTCAAGTGTTCCGTATATGTTCTGGTTTCATTTTGTACTGGAGGCTGAGAAGCCATAGAAGCCATAGAAGTTCTAATTACCATGGACAACTGCTTGCTATAGGCTTTATGTTTCATCAAGAAATGTTGAAGATAATGATGTCATGGTATTATGAGTGACAGGGTAATAAAATTGAAAGTATAATCTTGATGATATGTGATATTCATGTCTATTTATGTATATTTATATTCTTTTTTCCTCAAATTCCAAAACCGTCCACCATCAAGTTTAGAAACATGACACCATATAAGAAATGAACTATTTCACAACATTTTGTACATTTTTAAGGCTTTTTTTTAATCAGTTGATGCAAAGAATAAAAACATTATCATGTTAGCTTCATTGCTGTCCACTGAATATCCTGTTTGTCTCATATTCCTGTATTTATTGTCATGTCATACATCACAGAAATAAACTTCTCCCCAACATGTGTGTGTCAGCCTCATTTTTCCTCATATTAGTAGCAATGTATTTCTTGAATGGATTGATTACATAGGCCATATTTGAAACCCAATTTCATGTAGAAGTATAGTTCTGGTTTTCCTTATTTTTTCTCTGGTATACCATGTACAGTAGAGTGATTTTCCTGTTTTCACATTAAAATTTCTGTAAAACTGATTCATTACTGGATCTGGTTGTTATGTTAATGTTGTCAATACAATGCTATAATTTTTTAGTATGTCTGTATGTCTTTTTTTTCATAGTGGAATACATGAAAGCGTGTTTTGATGGTGTCAACAGTATGTAAGCATTGTGTTTGATTTTATTGGAACTAGTTGTAGACCACCAGTTGAGAATGGGTAATAAAGAATGTATACATGATATTCATTATCAGTATGAATGTTGCCATGGCAACCTGTGAAAGAAGGTAAGTGTATTTGTAATCAAATAGGTAAATTGTACAAATGGTATCTCTCATGCTGGCTGTCATTCTTCTTGCAAGTTGACCCTCTCTCGCTTGATGGATTGTGCTGTCGTGATCTAAAAATGGAATTTTAACTAACATTTTGGTGCCATTTTGTGGTTTTCTTTCAGGATGTGGACTGCCTGGAATTGACTCAACTGAGAGACACCAGGACAGGGAGATATGCAAACACACCAAAGGTGATTTTTTTTTTTTTTTTTTTTTTTGGGGGGGGGGGGGGGGGAGGATCAGTGGGAGCAAATGACATCAAAGTGGAAGAGAAAATGTTTCAGTGTGTGCATTGTGGTGACATGACATTTGCTCCTGCGACAATTGCTCCAGTCTTAATTTCTCTAAGGGGTTAGGGTTGGGGTTGGGATAGGGTTGTGTTTGAGTGGGGGTGGGTTGGGCTCATGCCCCCTTTAATATGTCAAATAAAAGATATAAAAAGGAAAAATTAAAGAAGAAACGTGCACCCCCTTTGATTTTTTAAAGAAAGAAAATTGTGCTGAAGCCCCCTTTTTTTTTTTTTGGCAGCTGATAAAACCCAGAAGTGGCATGAGCAACGAAAAAATTGCACAGGACCTTTTTTTCAGCACTTCTCAGATGGAAATGAAAGAAAAAACAAATAAACAAACAGACTTTTCTGCAAAATACGGCTGAAAAATCATGTCTATCTCACAGTTCCAAGGAGTCTGTGAAATTTGAGGTATTTTTGTTGTTGTTGTCATCATGACTCTTGTTACTACAGTGTTGTACGTGATAACATTCCTCTGCAAATTGTCTGGGACATTGTAAATATTTTCTGTCATTGTGAACCAGGGGCTTGGCATTCAGCATACACAGTTGAAATGCGCAAAGAATGTCATATTGGTATGTAATGCACACCCAGGTCCATTCGGGAGAAAAAGTCCCCCTGGTAGTGACGGGCAATAATGCTATAGCAGGCAGCAGTGAAAGAGACAAACGGCTTCCAGGATGTGTACATTGTACATGTACGCACATACTTAAATTGATTGATGAAATTGAAACATTACACATACAGTGACTTTTAGCCATTCATTCATTTGTATTCGTTCTTTCTGTTTTTTTTTTTTTCACTGGGAGTATTTATTAATTTTATTGAGGGATGACCTTTTCATGATCAAATCATTTTAAGGCCACGAAGTATTAGTTTATTTTAATTCATGCTTCAGCATGGAGTATTACTGATTTTTTTTTGTTCTCTTCAAACACTGGCATACTTTAATCTGTGCTTTTCGTAATTTGCACATCTGTTTGTAGTTACTGATAAAAGTATTAATGATAAGAGTAGAATTCACTTTTTGTCAGCATGGCAGTTGATAGAACAGTAAAAAAAAACACAAACAAATCTTGCGTCATTTTCCCTTTAATCCCAGCATTGTAAGGCTAGTTTATTCTTTAATCCATGCCCTAGAAGTGACACTTCCCTGACAGTAATGCTTTTGGGATTATAGAGTTCGGATTGGATTTTTTTTTTTTCTCATTGCAAAACAGGATGTGGATATTGGTGTAAGGGTTAGCTTATGTGATTGTAAGGACAGAATTTAATTGTATTGTCTAGACCTCATCCAAGAAAGCTACAGTGTAGCATGCTTTTGACTAACATAGTGTATTAATTTTTTGGTAGTACATAGGCCTACATGTAGATATTACAAGATGTGTAAGTTATATTTATGCATGCAGTAACTTTTGGTAGTTATTTATAACCTGCTAGTTTAGAGATGAGTGAATGAATGCACAAATTTCTTATACAATGAGAAGTTGAAAATGATTGAATGTAAGGAAAATAAATGAAATCCAGTTTAAAGTAGGTTACAGCTGGCCTGTTGTCAGTATGTGTCAACACTATGATGGTGCTACTTTGTGTTGAGTGGTCCATATTACTGTATAAGCTGTTATTTTCGCGTACAGATATTTTTCGCGAATTAGGTGACAGACATTTTCGCGAGATGTTGATTTCTCGAATTGACACCAACGCTATCTTGCATGTAGTGCTACTCTAGTGTATAGCGACATTTTCGCGTGTTGTTAAATTCGTGATCCAACTGTGATTCGCGAAATTCGAGAAAATTAAACCCTCGCGAAAATAACCACTTATACAGTATACTAGAAACATAAGAGCATTGTACGAGTATAAAACAAGAACTAAAACACATTAACACTAATAATGATTTGCCTTGGAAACTGCATTTTTCAGAATGTTCTGCATTTTTCAGAATGAACATGTGTGACAAAACATAGTATGACATAATTGTATCTTGCAATCTTTCAAGTACATTTTTTTATTTAAGATGATAGGCTCACATGAGACAAGGGCAATAGGGATGCATACAAGTACAGTGTATAACTGTACAACTCATCTGTGTTGGTAAGGATGCCCTGTTATTAGGTATGCATCTAGATCATTTATCAATTACCATTGAGATGTTGATGCTGACAAAGTTGTCAAAGGTCAGAATTTTGCATATTTTGTGCACTTCTGAACCTAGTTTTCCCTTTCTTACCACAGTGTCACATGACAATTAAATCTTGAACTAATATTGAAGCCATCAAACTATACTCTCCTGTTCATGTATACTGTAATTGCCTTAATTTGTGCAGATATGCTCATATAACATTAGAGATGATTCCATTTTCGTTTTTTATTAAACTCTGCTTAGACCACTTTGTTGGCCACATAACAAATGATTTAAACATTACAAATAAAAACATTGAACCAAACAGAGGAAAATACATCCTGTTAAGACAAAATGAGAATAGAAAATGGAGTAAAACAAAGATGACCTAGAATGTGATTTGCTGTGTATGAATTATTTTTGACATGTTTCTTGTTGAAAACATCAGTACCAGGAGCAGGAAGTGAAAGGAAATTTGCAATAATGATAATGTCGTTCTAGTATTGCAGCGAACTTGATTGATTTAAAGTGAGACGCTCAGAGATCGGAACTGACTCTTCAATCTCAGAACTACCAAATATTTGATTTGGAGATCTAAATCTCATCACTCAATGGTGACATGGCGGTGAATCTGTCTTGGCAAGTTTCGATATGTTAGTTAATTGTCATTTCAATGTTGACATGTTATATTAACCCAATGACTCACGTGAGCCCTCAATAACAAAGTGCAAAAAACTTCATAAATGTCATTACTGGTACTGAGAACATAATTGAGATCTCTTTCAGCATCTAAGACATATTTCAATTAGCTTATGATAGATGTTTTATGATTGCTTTTGATTGATGTTAAATTTCGATTTATGAAATGATTGCTGTGTACATAATTATTTTCACTTTCTAAACTCAGTACAGACATTGATGCTAATCTTACTTGTAGGTCTGTGAAAGTCAAATCAATGAACAGAATTGCATTCTAGCACTCATGCCTGACATACTTGGATATTACAGTTAAATCTACATTATGAACTGTCTTGCAAGAATCGTGTAAACTGTGACCTTTAAGTATGAGAGCTCCAATATTGCATAACAAACAAGGAATATTTATAAAAACTGGTAGTCTTTGATTTGATAAACAAATGCAGATATGATAAACAGAATTTGGTTCATTGCTGCTTTACACGACAAATCTTGTGCACCTAACACCTTCCAGGAGCAAATCATCTGATACTGTAGACACCATTTATTTCGAGATTAAAGGCGTAATTTACCTTTTGCAGATGAAACTAAAACCAATCATTAGTGCTTTAAAATAGTTCTAAACTGTGAGTTAGGGTTAGAAACAACCACTATAAAAATCTGAAACACAAATTGTGAACAATAGTCATAATAAAGATGTGTCCAGACTAAATCCAGACTACAGTTATGGTTTATTAAGAAAATACTGATATCTTATATTTTAGGCTTTATAGCGAAAATTTTATATGGTAGGATGTTCTGTGATTCAAGAAACCGACGCATATGCATCAAATGTGATATCTGGAAGATTTTTAAAATCACTGCTCCCAAAGGTTAACTGGACCTTTAAGCGTATGTCTGTGCTAAAACTGCCCATCTCTCTCACGGAGAAATGCCCGGCTACTGGTTTCCATAGGAACGAATGCCGACTTCAAGCCAGACAACCAGGAACTCTAAACAGGGGTCTACAATTCTTTCACTCCCACTGGGTTACCTCAGTTCTACCAATGGTTTATGTCTGGCATGTCCTGCATAGGTTCTCTGGGTAAAGGGGGACTCTCTGGTTAAAGAGGGACTGTAACTGGCGACTTGGGGTATAATACTTGTAATAATACAAAGACTTCACATCACTATTTTGATTTTACATGTCAACCTCAGACACAAATTCGTATATTTGAATTTGTAGAATTTAGTCTGCTTCCCAAAGAAGGGTCCTGGTAATGACACAACATTGATGCAGGCAGCCAGAAACCGGCACTTGCCAGCAATCAAACCGATATTACATGACGGCCCCCGTTTGACAACCACTCTTGAGGTGATTGCTTTTACAGCTTCAAATTATGCCCAGCCTCGTGGTTGATGTAATTAAATCATCGCCTGTTGACTGATGAGCTGACGCTTAACCAATATCAGTTGTTACTCCCCTGCCATCATGGATGTGCTCAGCTCTTTGTTGTGGGGTGGATACATTGTATCTGGGTGGTGGAGACATGGTAGAAATGAGCCCATAAGTCCTCTGAACATAAATACAGTCCCTGTTGGGATCTGAAAGGACTTTTCTTCGACATTAGTCGTATCATATCAGGGATCATCCGTATCATTTTGAATTGTGTGAGCCAATGGCATCAAATCCACAAGCACTCGAAAGGCTAGTGCCAAGGTAAATACCATTAAGCACCTAAAGCACTAGAAGATTAACAATTTAATCACCAGCATTACAGTTTTTTCCCGACTGTACTCTTTTTTTTTTAAAGGGCAGAATTCTGTCGGATTATGGCTCATGCACTCTTACAATGATATCTGCTCAGCATGAAGGGTTTGAGGATTGTGTAGGTATTCTGCTTCACGAATGCCTTCATGAACATAACACTGATTAACAGATACTGATAATACAGTGTATGAATACTGGACATTGGACTTCAAGTACTACAGGAATTAATGTTAGCCCATCTCACCGTAACAAGTTATGCATTCATGAGAATAGTGTAAACGCAATGGTAATTCTTACTTTAAAAACCCTTATACTGAAGACAATTATTGTAGATTCAATCATCACATTCACACACACATGGAATTGACAGAAAATTGATGTTTGCATATGATGCTAGACCCATTAGTTTTTCTGTGTGGATACACAAAAAATTCCATGATTCACATGACACACATTGTGATGCGAAAACAGGTGAAGCGTGATTTGGTTTCGGAAACTCTTGTGATAATTTGCTCTGTGTGGCATGTGTGAATAGCACGCAAAAAACAAAACCAAAAAAACCCCCAAACATACATGTTTGCAATCCCATGATGCCCACTTGTTGCAGTCTGGAGATTCAAAGCGCTTCATTTGTGGCCGAGTGATTGGGTTTTTGCTACCAGTGTGAATGGTGGTAAATAAACTAGATTACATAAACTCGGCTCCTGTGTGTGAATGATGCTAGGGTCGAGGCAGAGCTGCCAAGTCTCCCTGATTCTGCAGGAGTCTCCCTGAAAATGTCAAAATCTGTTCTTGTCTGAATAAGAGAATATTAAAATTTCCCTGATGTGGGAATTATTTTCACCCACTGAAATGCATGTAACACACATATATCCCCCTGATTGCTGTGTGGAACCTCCCTGATTTGGATATGTGGGAATGTTGGCAAACCTTGTCGAGGTACAATTTGTAGCAAGAGTGAACGTTCTCCTTTTGTTTTATTGATCAATATGTCTGAGGCTGCATTTATCAACTCTCCCATGTTCAAAACATGTTTCAATACCCACTATCATAATGCATTTGCTGGCACCTTTCAGATTGTGTTTCTGGAGTAGATGCGTTTTAATCAACTCTGTCACGAGTCAAATTGGAAGCCTTGTCACTGCACAGCTCCATTGCGCAGTTTGGCCTGAGGAGCAGAGATGTGTAGCTGGCAGTGGTTGGCATTGGCAAGTCCGAGCTACAAATGCGTTTCAAAATGACTTTGCATTTATCAACTCTACAGAAACGTGTTTCTGGATCAAATGCAGTTGCAGTCACACTTTTTTTGTTTTTTTTTTGCATCTTAGAAACGTGTTTCTAGCCCCGTAATCAAAACAGCTTTGCATTTGTCATCTCTCAAAAACTCCCTGAAAGTTGTTTGGAAACCTTTATTCTGTGCCAGAAATGAGTTGATAGATGCACCCTAACTTTCAACGAGTTGGCTTTCTAATAGATAAGTGTAATAATTGTAAAGAAATCTTAGACATATAGCACAACATGGTACTAGGGGAAAAAACGTTTTTGTAATGGAAAGGTATGGAAAAGCGATAAAAATAGAAACATACACAAATTATGGAATCACAACATGCATTATATCAAGAGGTATTTATGTGGTATCACAATACATTACAAAAGATTTCAGAGGTACCCCAATGCTGAAATATCAAAGAAAACCAAGAGACAGTATGTAATGTTTGATAATTTCTCTTTCAGACTGATATGGTATTTTCCTTCCCCGTGTTTAAAAAAAATATCCTGAAAATACATGTCACCATGTTATTTGATAGAAACCACGGGGCAGTATATTGCATATCACATGGTGATTTCTTTACATACAGCTTTCATGCCATAAATCAATCTACCTATCATGCATTGTGACATGGGCAACACACTCACTTATTTTACGAGGTGATGAGAGTTACAATTGTATATTTGAGAAAGAGAGGATGAGAAAGGAGAAAAGAAGTAGATAAATGGCTAAGGATGAGGAAGTGGCAGTGATTTTAAAGGGAGAGAGAGAGAGCAATGAGAGAGTGGAGCAGATAGAGATACTTGGAATATATGAAAAAGAAGAGATATGACGGAAACATAACATCATAAGGAAAGATAGGTGGAAAGTCAGGAAAAGATGAATGGATGATACCTCCTGTTACTACAATTGTGCCATATATAATAATAGTGTATGTCATGAATTGGGACTTGTAAGACAATTTGCAAGTGATTGAATCCACGATTGAAAACCACATTGGTCAAATGAGTATTAAAGAATTACTGCACTGTATCATTCTGTTTTTGAAGAAAAAAGAACCAGCAATTTCCCCACCATGGCAATGATATTACAATAAAAACAACGCAAAGTGTAATGTGTATACAGTATTATTTAACCTGATAAAATAGTGTCCATACACTATACCAGTCACTCTAAGTCCCATCTCGTTGTCTCTAACTATTCTGTCATAATGTTTATTTTTGTCCCCTTCCTCCTCCTTTCTCTCAATTCCCCCCACCCCACCTAGGATGCCAAACTCCGGGAGTTGTGTGACTTCGGAACCAAGGATGTCACACTGGAGAATAAGACGGTCACAGTGGTCTACGGATCCGACATGGTCAACCTCAACTTTGTCAACTTCTGTGCCACCTCCGACAAAATAGCCCAGGTAAGGGGTTTGGCTCACTTCATTAATCCATTGAAACCTAGTCCCGAGTATACTTGGGCAGGTGTGGATGGGGAATGCATGCCACAGCAAAATCGGCTAGTCTTCAATGGATCAACAAAAGTGTAATGATGGTGTCGGGCAGCTGTGCAACCACTGGTAATAAAAGTGATGATGCCTATTATGACCACCATTTCTTCTGGATTAATGACTGCTGAGATGACTATTTGTCATTGGTAATAGGCCTAATACTTCTATTTTTTCAACCAATGACATTTCTACTTCTACCATTACTTGTGCTATTACTATTATTACCTTTGCCACTACTACCACCATTTCTACTACTACTACCACTATTACTCTCATTTTCATTATCACTACTACTTATAGTGGCATTGTCTCAATATGTTTTCTTTTGTCAGTGCCAGTGTGTTTTCTTCTGGCTTTGTTTGTCTTTTCAATGTACTCTTGCATTCCAAGTCAGCGGCAATGAGGAAAAAAAGAAAAGAAAACTGATTAAAGTTAAGGAGTCTGAAGCCATAAAAACAATTGCAGAGGGACTGTGGCAGGAAGGCAATGCATGAAGAAGAGACACTGAATCAAGAATGGCAAGTTTGATATCAGTGGTAGAAGGCTTTAACAGTGCACCACTTATTCCTCCTTGGGCATCTACAGATAGTGCATGTGGTCCTGAAAAGGGCCTACCCATTCCCGATGTTTTGGTAAGCATGTTCTTACCATTTTCCAAGAGAATGATCGTTCACCATTAAGCCCTCTCCTGCCACAGAAATCTTCAAAGATTTTGTGTCACTGGTTGTCAGATACTAGTTATCGATCCCCTTGGAGTGACAAGCAAGAGAATATTCACGGTGGAGAGATGATGAGTGTTGCTTTGGGTTACCTGATGTTGCTGCCAGTGTTGCGTGTTCATATTGTTGCTGCCATTTCCACCACCAGGATCCCCCAGCATTTCCTACAAATTTACCACTTTCTTCTGTTGTTGGAGGAAGAAAGGGATGGGCATGTTTTAGGACCTGAAAGCATGCACTATCAGTATGTCCAATTTAAGAGGATAGTGGTTACATCATTTTGTGTATTCGTCAGAGATGATGTTTGTGTAATGAACCCCTCAAGGAGAACATCATCTCATACCTACCCTGGTGGTGTCTTGGAAGTTATCACAGTTTTCCTTCTTCATGGCCAGGTGATTTTCATTGCTTGTTTCTGACAATCTCCGGGTTGACAGCATGTGTTCCCCTGTTTATGTGATGAGGTTTTTCCCTTCTGATATACAGTAATCGATCTACTTGCATTAAAAGGAAAAAGGGCTCCAATAACAAGAAGATGTCCCCAACGTCCTGGTACGGATCGTTAATAAGTTGTGGGCGAGGTTCTGATTTACATGGGATATAGCACCTGGAATTTTAGTGTGTCATAAGTATAACGCAGTTAAATCGGACATTTTACTATATTGGTTAACAACCTCTTGATGAGTTAGTGACCTTGTTAGAGGGATTCCCGTACTGTCTACCAGTAACATTAGGCTTAACATTAGGAAGAGATTGATATGGTGCTGCTTTTAGGAACACAATCTGGTAGTATTACATTCCTGTATTTCCATGCAAGGTACGTGGTTTGTTTACGATCTGACTGCGCAATTCACGGAAGAGCTGATATCGTTTCAAGGAATAGCGCGTAACAGAAGCCGATCGTCGTTAATTTGTTTCATTGCAGTCGTCGCTTACTCTCAAGCAGCTCTCGTCCCACGCTTCCGTCGTCCGCAGCCAGAATCGCCGCGGCCCCCGTCTCTCCCCTTCTGATTGTGTCTGACGTCACTGGCGGTATTGTTGAGACGGCTAATTAGAACACTTGTGGTGGAGCGGACTCCCCTTATCCCATTAGCAATCTCGCGAGACCTCTCTGCCAGCCAACCATCAGTTTGTGGAGCTGGCGCTGTGACAAAGGCTTTTTTTTTTTTCTTCCAGATTTTGACATGTTCCAGACAGAATGGATGCAGAAACTCTGATTTATTGAGTTACCTGCGCAGAGCTTCTATGCCTGGAATGACCACCGATATTCCCTTGTGATATTTATGAGGGCATGCAGGGATCTAAATGCAACAATATTTGTCTTTCAGAACTATTCTTTTAGTTTTGTTTCGTCAGTCTTCTCATGCATGGTACTGCTCATGGATTTTTTGTTTCTTTTATAAGAATTCTTGTGAACAAATGTCACACTACCTTCACATTCTCATACACATAAGTGATTAGAGTCTCTTGGTGTATTTATATGTATCAGTCTATCTACGCATGTATCTACATACATATGTGTGTGTGTGTACATTGAATGTATGTATTTAAATACATATAAAAACATGTATTTCCCAAGAAGGGCAATACTTAATATGTATTGAAGAAAGGACTAGCAATCTAGCAGTATTGATTGCTGATCTGGTAGTCAGTGTTCCTTTGTACAAGGCTGCTGCCGTTGTCATGGAAACTTATTATGCATTTCTCCACTTCACCCATCACAAGCAATGAATGAAATGACAGGATTTATGGCAGCATACTCACGGAAAGCAAATGGATAACAAAGTCATGGTATAAGGCATATTTTTTTCCCTTTTCAAATGTGTGAGCTACGCTATCACTATTAAAAGCCCCTTTTCCAAGTGCTACCGGAGTTCAGCAAGAGATATTAAATAAGACTTCACCATTTATTACCAAACTTGCAAGAAGTTTAACAGTAAGAAGTGATATAATTTGATGGCTCAATGCTTATTTCATTTAAAATTATTTTTTTTTCTTCAGTTTCCAGTGGTCATGAAATGCAAATAACCACATAATGTATATAGCATGATATGGTGTTGGAGGCATATTTTTATGTACTGTATGTGTCACAAGTTATAACATAGCTGGGCAAAACTGATTATCTCATACATTTCTTCATGAGATATCAGCATAATTTTTGCTGAGACATTTTGCTACCTTCAAGTTCACATTTGTCTACAATATGTCATGACTTTAAATATGTCAAGAAAGAGCCAATATCGGCAGAAATGTTCTGTAACTGAGCTTGACCTAAAAAAAGGACAAAATTATCTGCTTTATTCATTAGATAAAAGGTAAATTGCTAACAATCTCAAACAGTTACTTATTCCCATATTTCATATGCTACATAGAAAGAAAGCATTGAAAATAAAGAATAATCATTTTATAAGGTGATTTCTGCTACTCTGCATAGTAAGGCAGGCTAATCCACTGTAGATTGATATATATATAAGTCTGAATTAGGTCATCCTTGAAAGGGACAAATTTCAAACTGTAATCTAACAAAATAAGATAGATGAATAAAGTAAGAAGAGATGACATCTTTATAACTGAACAGATTGCATATTTGCTGTCATGGACAGTTTTAGTATATAATGAGTGATCTTTCACCATTAAATTGTCCAAGTCTTTAATCACACTGTGTGAATGAAGGGAAAACTTCTCTCATTTCAAAAAGAAAAGCATGAAATAAAATAGTGTTGCTGCTTTATGTCATTGGAAATGACCACACCATTGGATATACGAAGTGTATTAAGTGCTGATGCTCGGTGTGCGTTAGTTATTTTTGGCAAGAACTTTGATTAAACCTCCAAACCTGGTGAATTTGAAAAGAACATTGTTTGTTCCATTCTACCCGAGTTTCATTTTCATGAGTGTTGAATAAGAATGGTTATAAGTAAAATAAAAGAGCATCTACATGCAAGTCACATTCGATCATCTTACATGCATTGAGTTGTTTTCAAACAGATCCAGTTTAACACATAACATCATTTTCTCCAGTTTGTTATGGAGGGCTAGATTCTTGTAATACAGACTGTCTGAAAATAATTTATTGCGGCAAATGCCAGAGATATTATTATTATTATCATTATTTTTTTGCTTGATTGGACTGTGCGACATGGAATGAATAGTGGCCAGACAACTATTTGTGTGATTTTGCAGGAAGCTCGCAACTTTTTAACCCCTCTCCTGCCTCTGATGCAAGACTTGTTTTAAAGGGAAATAACTTCCTCTGTAGAGGGAGAAAATTGATACTTTGGCTTGAAATTGGATGCCCACACATCCTTCATTTCTCAAGTGACTTTTCTTTGCCAAGTTTTTCAACGAAGTCAAAAGGTCATTCGAATGAATATATGGAAAGAGCTCATGCAATACCATCAGAGTTTATCCCAGCCCATGCCCAGCCAGTGAAGGGTTAAAAAGGACAGGCAGGGTGTGCAAACTAGATGTTGGATCTACTCGGCGTCCTGATGCTGTCTGGACAAGCACTGAGTGGGAGCTATTTTATTCATTACGATGACACTCTATTCATAAGGGGAGTCATGTCAAATTGTACAAATCCCTCAAAAAGATGAATGTTTCATCTTCTTTTCTGTTTTTTCCAACCTCAATCCCCTAATATTCCCACGAAGGACTAATAATGTCTTTGGTTGACACAATTGTATGTTTTCTTATTTTGTGGGTTTCAAAATGACATTGTGTGTGTTTTCAGTGTATGTGACTCGAGCAAAATTAGTCCAGCTATGAAATTCTTGTGCAGCTGTCCAGTTCGGCTCTTAAATTCCAAGACAAGAGCTTCAAAAGAAACGTAATCAACTGAGCCCATTTTTTTTAATATGCACTCTCAGAGAAGTGATTAGTTTCGAAAATGAATTAATCATAGCCGCTGCTTCGGGCCTGCCCAGAAAGAGGTATCCTTGAAGTAAATGAAGACATAGCTGATTAAGGTTGAGAGTATTCCAGACAAGTGGAGTCTCGTGAGAGTTGATGGGAAACTTGTGATGACTCTTCCAGTATTTGGTTTTACCTCCAGTGGCAAAAACTACCCAGTAATCACCCCTCCCCCTTCCCTTTGGCATGCTGAAGGTTTGATGTAGACTAGAGTAATTGTAGTCTCAAGTTGAATGTGCAATATACTAGCATTGGGTGGATAAACAAATACATACATGATGTAATGCACCTTTTACACCTTTACATATATGGATTTCTTGTTAATAGGAAGTTATTTCCCTTTAAAACAAGTCTTGCATCAGAGGCAGGAGAGGTGTTAAAAAGTTGTGAGCTTCCTGCAAAATCACACAAATAGTTGTCTGGCCACTATTCATTCCATGTCGCACAGTCCAATCAAGCAACAACAACAACAAAATAATAATAATAATATCTCTGGCATTTGCCGCAATAAATTGTTTTCAGACAGTCTGTATTAAAAGAATCTAGCCCTCCATAACAAACTGGAGAAAGTGATGTTACATGTTCATTTGGATGAACCTGTATGGATTTCTTGTTAATATGTATGCCATGGCACAATTATCATCTGAAGAGTTTGATTGCAAAATGGAGTAAGTACCATTTCTGAATGTTTTAAAGTAAGTCCCTCATCAGATACAGCAAAAATAGAATATTTCCAGTGATAATCTCACTTGTGACATACAAAAAGTAAGATGGAATATTTTTCATTTTTAGTCATGTTTGAAAATATCCCATCTTTTCCTATTATTTTCTTCATCTTGTAGCAGCTGTAATCGTACTGCTACAAATATCTCAAATTAGCAAGAATGGAGTTAATTCATGTTGCAATCAAACTCTTCTATGTATCCTTTAAAGGGACTGTACAGTACTGGTTGAGATGTGGATTCATGTTTTGAACATTTCTAAGTGAGATAATGAGAAACCTCTTATGAAATATGAAAGAGCATGTAATTTTAAGAAGGAATCAACATTTATTTGATGAAAATTGGTTTTCAAATGGCTGAGATATCCAAAAAAGTGATAATAATAAAAGGCGATAGGCCACGCCTTTTATTAGGATCTCTTTGTTTCACCTTGTTTTTGGATATCTCAGCCATTTCAAAACCGATTTTCATCAAATAAACTATTGAGACCCCTTAGAATTGCATGATCTTTGACATCTCATAGAGTAGTTTCTGAATATTTCGCAAAACGTTACAAGCTAATTCCTTACCTCAACCAGAACTGTACACACCCTCTAAAGAGAAGCAATGATTTGCTCTTTTTTTTCCCTGTAAAGACACATAGGTTTCTGAATTGCTCTGCTAATGTGAAATATTGTGTCACACTCAGAATTATTAGTGGCTTGGCGATTTAAATGGTGTCTCACTTACCCATTAACCTCACCCCACCCAAACGTGATGGTACATCAGTGTCCACACTTTGCAGGCATCCCTCATTTTCGATGCAATCTAATTGACACCGTACCGCCTGGCATGGGTTATTCATTTACCAAAACAGGTGGTGGTTATTTCGTGTGACAAATTTATATTATTGGTCAACACGATGACTTCGTAGAATTAATGGTATAAGCCTTTCCTGTTTCTTCCTCTCTTTTTTTTCTTTTTTTTTTTTTTGCTTCTATTCATCACCATGATAATTCCTTGGAATTCATTCCTCATTACTTTGAAAGGGTCAACAAAAGAGGAATTTCTTAGAACATACATTAAGAATTTGTCCAATCTTCGGGGAGTACATGGAATATGTTGTCATTCATCATTCAGATGTTCTGTCAAGCCTCTTTAACATACTAAACCCCGTGCATGTGCTACAGAGCTGTATATTTGATCTGGATACACATGAACAGGTGTTCGGAATGTCACTTTTATCGCACCAAAACACGAGAGATGCGCAAAGTCTCACACCTTACAAATTTGTCGGTAATTCACGTGCCTCCATTTAGATGCAATACAAAAAAAAAAAAAATCTCTTTGCTTTTGTTCAAGTGATACAATGAGGCTCTTTGCTCTTCTTTGTGACTGCCTCTCAGATGTTGTAACCATAGTAACCGAGGTCACCATGGCGACTTGTGTTTGTGCAGCACGTCTCAGATGTGGATGATGTTACAGGTGTTCTGTGTTGGTGGTGCGATGGAAGCGTGGCCCAGGCATACAAGCTCGTGACCACATTATTTCCTGCTGTTAGTCAAACAGCTCGGGGCGTGGTTGGCGCGTGCAATCGGCAGCCATCGAGCGGTGTGGATTTGCTTTAAGCCCATTCAGGATGTTTTTGCATTCACACCAGCCATCAAATGCTGCAACACGTATGATTTGTTGTCCCATGAAGCTTAGTTAATTACAACAAACGTTAACACATATATCATGTTTATCTCGAGAAGACATTACTTCAAACTTCAATTCTTTTTTTTTTTTTTTTTTTATTCCTGGAAAGCATGATTAGGACAAGAATTGTAAATGTTTCTATCACCTTGAACCAGTTATAATTATTTTCAAGTGATGATATCCATATTCAAAAGTCTTAAATATGTAATTGTAGCAGATTCTGGTAAGAATACTGATTGGACATGTATTAAACGTTCAGTGGCATATGTACATTAGATGAACATTAGTTTATGGTTTAAATGGCAGGAAGCATCTCTTATGTTCACTTAGAATTTGAAATGTCATTCAAGAGCTGAGAGTTAAGAAAGAAAATTGAAGGTAAAAAATAGTTCTATGTCTTGAAATGAAACACTGTTATATTTTTGTTCTAGAATTTATATTAATGTGTGCATACGATATGTGTGAAATACCACTGTGATAATACAATTTCAGTTGGTTAATAACAAAAATGCAAAAGTTTAGCCAAAAAGGAAGACAGTATTGCAATCTCAGAGCATGTCCAGTTGTGGTTGCTATGTAATGATTCAAAATTGATTATCAATAATCATCAAAATCGGGCCATGGCAGTAGCCATTGATTTATCATTCAAGCTTGTTTCGAAATGTGATTGCTAGGCCATGATCGATCATCACACAGTAATTCTACCTACCTGCTGCTGAACAGGGAGGGCTCTTCTGGAATAAATCAAAACTATTTCGCACTTGGAGTATCTCAGAATACTCCAAAACAACTCATCATCCTGGCAAATCATGTCAGCCAGGTAAGTTTCTTATATGGTAGACCCTTTCGATGTAGTGTGAGTAATTTCAAAATGGTCGAAGATGATTTTTGAGCCCTTCTGAGAACTATGTCTTGCCCTTGTGGGGGATATTTATGCTTCCATGCAGGCATGATGAAGTAAGTATATATAAAACAACAATATAATGTATAACATTACTATCACATGATAGATTAATAGATTTTGGCATTCATAGTTACAGTGTAATACAAAAATGCAGTGTGCAGCTAGAGTTACCGTGATATTTTGTATTTACTGATTTGATGTATAGAAGAACATAAGACTTTTTTATTGTATTTCAGTCCTTCATCAAGTGGCTGCTTCATAGAAAGAACTACACGACAAAATGTCAGAAAGCACCTTTTGAACCACTTGTGCAATGCAAATCTGCCAAGAAGAAAAGCTGAGAATGTCTCAAGTTCTGCCAATAGTTACTGTTCATAGAAATATATATATATATATATCTACCAGAGATTCTGCTCCACATAAGATGGTTGCCATTGAGTGGTGTCTGCAGCCAATATCCTGGGATTCCTTTGTCTCCTCTTAAGTACTGTCCTTATGCTTGACTGGATTTTTTTCTGACCTCTCCTCATACTTCTACCTTTTATGCCACTACAAATTATACTGGTACTAATTCTTTTACCACTACTACTAATACTACTACTACTATTAATACTACAAATGTACTACTACTACTACTGCTACTACTACTACTACTACTACTACTACTACTACTACTACTACTACTTCTATTATTACTACCAATAGTAGTAGTAGTAGCAGATCATACTACTACTACTACTGATACATCAAACTACTACTACTACTACTACTACTACTACTACTACTACTACTACTACTACTACTACTACTACCACTACTACTACTACTACTACCACTACCTACTACTACTATTACTGACTACTAGTAGTAGTAGCAGATCATACTAATACTACTACTGATACATTAAACTAATGCTACTACTACTACTACTACTACTACTACTTCTACTACTACTATTAGTGGTACATGTAGTAGCAGATCATACTAATACTACTACTGATACATTCAGCTACTACTACTACTACAACTAATAGCAGTAGTAGCAGATCACACTACTACTAGCTACTACTACTACTACTACTACTACTACTACTACTACTACTACTACTACTACTACATTGTAAGTATCTGACATGACCTCTGAAGAGCCCATCTCACTTTGTGATATGTCGTGAGTGACCATCGAGGGTGCTCCAATCTGTTATTTGCTGAACCCTCGACCCAGCAGCAGTTCATCTACAGCGGATGTGGACTTATCAGTCATGAGGTACAGACCTTCATGCTTGCCTGAGGTGACTCCTCTTTCAGAAATAGAATCCATCTTTGAGGATAAGTAGCAATTTCAAAGGTTAAAGGGATTGTGTAGTATTGATAGAGGTAAGGATTCAGCTTTCAACTTTTTGCGAGATATTTAGAAACCACTCTATGAAAAATTAAAGAGCATATGATTCTAAGGGGGAATTCAAATTTTATTCGATGAAAATCACTTTTGAAATGGCCGAGATATACAAAAAACAAAGTAATTCAAAGCGATTTTGATAAAAGGTGGTTCTCACCTTTTATTAGGATTGCTTTTTTTTTGGACATCTTAGCCATTTCAAAACCAATTTTCATTTAAAAAAAAAACCTTTGAATTCCTCATAGAATTATATGCTCTTTCATATTTCATAAGAGGTTTCTCAATATCTAAAAAATAGATGATCATCAAAAAACATTGGAAACCTGAAGCTCCATCTTAACTGAACTGCGCCAACCCTTTAAAGGACAAGTTCACCTTCATAAACATAAGGATTGAGAGAATGTAGCAATATTTGTAGAACACATCATTGAAAGTTTGAGGAAAATCGGACAATCCGTTCAAAAGTTATGAATTTTTGAAGTTTTTGTGCAGTAACCGCTGGATGAGAAGACTACTGCATTGTGTGAATAACTTAGATGTTACATGCGTACAACAATATAAGGAAAATATAAAGAGAATTTCACAAAATTTCATCTTTTGAAAAAAGTACACATTCCCCCGACTCGTTACCGACAAATGTTATGGGTAATATTATTCCCCCTGCCTTTAGAAAGAGGCAAGTCAAGTGCTCTTTTATTATGCGCAAAAAGTGAAAATATGTTGAATTTTCTTTACATTTTCTTTAAACTGTTGTACGCATATGACTCACAAGCTGTAGTAGTCTCCTCATCCAGCGGTTCCAACACAAAAATTTTAAAAATTCATAACTTTTGCATCGATTGTCCAATTTTCCTCAAACTTCCACTGATGTGTTCCACTAATATTGTTCCATTCTCTCAATCCTTATGTTTATGAAGGTGAACTTGTCCTTTAAGCATAGGGAAGTCAACTGTAGTAGAAAGTTCTGATGTAATGAGTTCCAGTGTAAAGAAAGTTCTGATTTAATGGCCTCAGATGTTACAAAAACTGAGTTTACTTTATGTTAATAGACCTGTTACAGCAAACTCAATTCGAGCCATTCATAGAAGGAAATCGACAAACTTCGGCTGAGAATGAGAACGGTGTTAAGTTGCCTCAAACACTATGAGTTTAGTGACAACTTAACGCCCTTATCATTCTCATGTGAGGTAATGTAGCTGAAAGGAAAACCAAGTGATTAGAACACACACACACACACACACACTCACACACACACATGCACACACATGCAACATTTGCAGAGTTATTTATACATAACTATCATGTAACAGTTGCCATTGTATGCCTCATAGTAGGAAGAGCTTATAACTTTATTAATGTGTTGTCAAACATCAACGTTGTTATTACTGATCATCATAACAGCAAATGTGATCAAGTATCTTTTACATATTATATGCAACAATGATATTGCTCTGTGGTCATTTTTGCAAACATTTCATTTGCTTTTCTGAATTGAATATTTGTGACACATAAAGGAATGCACTGGAATGATATCGTTATTGAGGGCTATTTCTGGAAGTCCCCAATCAGAAATTCAACTGTCAGCAACACACCCACATTATGGAATGATCTGAGCATAATATGCATGCAAATGAAATGTGCCGCCCATAATGTATGTGGAAGTAGTGATGAACACACATTTGAATGGTGAGGTAACCATCAGCGTTGGTGCGAGAGTGGGAGAGGACGAGAAAGATATCGTCAGTAGATGCTATTACTCACGCGTCAGCCACCTCAATCCAGATTATAGGGGACCGATAGCCCGCCTTCTCAAATTGCCAACCACTCAAAGGGGAGCTCTCCGCTGAGTGATGCATTAATTCTGCTGCCACGGTAACCAACGGGGTGAATGCCCTCAGAAAAAGTAGCACAGGGGGGCCTGCATCAGTCTGCAGGGCTCTCTTCAACACAGTCTGCTAACTGTCTAATTTCATCACCTCATCTTTGGTCACTGTCTATCCTATCTTTCCCCCTTCCTTTCTCATTCAATTTCCTTCCTTTTCCTCTGATATTTCCTTGTTTGTCCATCCTTTTAAAGGGATGGTTTAGTTTTGATTGAGATGGCCAGCTTCAGGTTTTCAACTTTCTTGTGTGAGAGATAATGAGAAACTTCTTATGTAATATGAAAGAGTGTACAATTCTAAGAGGAATTATGAAAGAGCATACAATTCTAAGAGGAATTCAAAGTTTATTTGATGAAAATCGGCTTTGAAATGGCTGAGATATCCAAAACAAAGCAATCCTTATAAAAGATGGGACTCAGCTTTTAAAAGAATCGCTTTGTTTTCCTGTAGTTTTGGATATCTCAACCATTTCAAAACCAGTTTTCATCAAATAAACTTTGAATTTCTCTTAGAGTTGCCTGCTCTTTAATATTTCATAAGTGGTTTTGTAATCCTGCAAAATGCAAGGAGCAGAATTCCCACCTCAACCAAAACTATACTGTCCCTTTAATCTCATTCCATCTGAATATCAGTGTAGCTCTCTCCCTTTCTTTTCATCTGTTGATTCTTCTTGATTATTTTCCTTTTATGAACATTTTCCAGTTTGCCTATTCTTTTATCATTCCTTCCTTCCCATTTCTGCCTGATTTACCCTTTTCAGCATCCCATGTTTGGAGTTCAAAGATTGTCCTTTACGACTTTATGCCGTTTACACTTGATATGACTTGTTGTTATGACACAAAAACAAAGAAAAAAGTACAAGATGCACTGAAAGGACACAAATGCATGATATTCATCATGGCAATATGGAAGATGGAAACTAAAAGAGATGTAAAGACATAGTGAGAGATCTAAGGTAGAGATAGAGATAGAGATAGAGATAGAGATAGAGATAGAGATAGAGATAGAGATAGAGATAGATAGTGGGAGAGTTTGGGAATATATGAGAGGGGGTAGAGAGAGTGAGTTGGAGAGAAATAATTTAGTGGATGAAAATCCTTTTCAATTTTAAGTAGGTAGATACAAAAAAGGACAAGTACAGAAAGTGAAGAGATAGAATGTGTGTGTGCCTTTGTAATATTGAAAATACATCGAGGTCCTCCTCTTCAAGGTTTCCTCCTCTTGTCCTTTCACTTTCTTTGGTCTGGTCTGGGAGACCCATTATCAGTGTTCTTGGTAACCATGGTAATAGTAAATGCCATGGCTTGAAGTGGTGGAGGTCTAATTTTTAGCATTGTAATATCTTGAAAACGGTGCGGAGAAAGTGAAAATGAAATTAGAACCGTTGGAGTTCAAGAAGGATGTGTGTACACCTGCAAAGTCTCAATATTTTATTACCCTGGACATACATATGCCACAGTGACAGACTAAGGACTGTGCCATGGTTTAAGTGGCCTGATGTCAAGTTGTTTGTTAATTGTGTCCTCAAAAGTATCATGTATTGCTTTTATTTTTGGATATGAAAGCAATGTGTCAATCATGCATACATGTTTTGCTTTTATTTTTTTATAAGAAAGTAATACGCATGTCAAATCATGCATTTAAGTTCTTGTCTTCCTATTTTTATACGCTTTGCTTTAATTTTCCAATGCATTGTTTTATGGGGGCTGAAACTGCATATGTTTGTGGGCCTCCATCCTGTAGGGTACCAACAGCATCTTTTCAGTGAAAAGTTTGTGTATTTGCAGAATTGGATCTGACAAATACATATGTGTATCCATATCCATTTACAGACTATTAACTAGGAATCAAGCGAACTCTTTCCAAGTGAGAATGAAATGTCTATATGTATGTCGGCATAAGTTGTTGTGTTGGGAGTAATCAAGATGACTACTGAGTCACAGTCAGTTTGCTCAAATCTGTATAAAAGACTCTTGGGAGAGGGGGAATTTATTTATACCAGATGTATATATATATATATATATATATATATATATATATATTTATTTTTTTTTTTTTCAATTGTGCTCATCATAAAGCATCTAGAATCAGACATAACTCTTGGCAGCATCCTGCTGTGACTGTGGTATTCATCACAACATCTTTCATCTTAAGTTATTTCTACTACATATGTTTCTATCTCAGTGACTATTCTTTCCTGCTTAAAATGCTATATATACACACATGTAGAAATCTTTTTCATCATCCTCCTTTAACAATGGAAGACCAGGTATTGCAGCTGAATATGGGCTATCCAGCCATCTTCTCAGATGGAAATGAAACAAACAGACACACACTGGACACATGTGAACACACTCTTTCCATTGTCAACCTTTGATATTAAAGCACGATTGCTATCTCATCCTCACCCACCCCCTTCCTGCCTATGTACCCTACATCGAACATAGATCAAAACACACACGACACACACCCACAGAACAAATACAATTGGTACACTTTACACACACTTGTGTATGTACTTCCCAAACACTGCCTTCCTTTTGATACATTATACTTGCACCCCTCTCCCTGCCTCCACCCTCCACCTACCACCTGCTCAACCCGTTCCCTTTCACTCTACATAAACCATCATTTCAAACTTACCTTAAGACTCACACACACAAACCTTCACACCCGTTTTTGTCACCGTCCGCGTCCTCCCCAATCCTTCCCTCCCATCTTCATAAAGTTCCTGGGGCTCCTCTGTAGCTCCTTTCTCACACACACTCACACACACACACCACATAGACCGCAGTCTTGCCATGATGTAAATGGATTTGCTCCTCCACGACATCAGGATGCATACATACACACAATTCTGCACCTGTAGCATTGTAAGTAGGACGCTACAGATGGATCATTATCACTTTACGCGATGGCCGTCGGTGTCGGTTTGAAAGGGCCTTCAATCTAATCAAATTTGTGTTTGCCGTCACCTCGTGGTTAACTTGGGGTGCAGTGTCGAAGCCCCTTTATATCTTGTTACCGTTGCAGGGAAATCTTGAGGAGATGTAGAATCACTGCAACTAAAAATCAAATCAGAGCAAGCAAACATGCTTATGTCCTAATCATACACATCCAGCTCAACTATCAACTGGAGAAATAAATACAAAGCAAGCATTGATTTTATAACTTGACAGAGAATGAAAGAAACAACAGTTCCATGTTTAAAAACACATTGTGTGTCCATGCTTGCAGATGCGATATGCTACCATTAAATCTCTTCGTGAATACATGTCTGTTTTGCGCCACCCTGTAAAGCTTTACAGGGACATCGAGAATTCCTCCTTGCTCCACTTGTGTGCGCATTGATTTGCATTCTGCCAGCGAAGCAAATTGCTGATGAAGCATCCTCTGGACCACTCCTCCCTCCAGGTACGAGATGAAATACCGGTGCCTGGAAACTGCGTGTAGAAATGTGTCCAATTCCTGAAACCCTAGAGGCCCCCCCCCCCCCCCCAAAAAAAAAAAGAATCATGACTTTTGCATTCATTACGAGCATCGCTGCATGGATTTTTTTAAATTTAAAAAAAAGAAAAGAGAGAGATGTAAGTGAGAAGAATGTCAAGCGAAGTGATAAAATGTCATCTGGAGTTTGGCAACTATATCTTTAGGGGTATCGCTGGTAATGTTTTATTCAGATGATGTAGTGCCGAAGACACAGTCTGCTTCGGGTCTGCCGAGAAATCGTACCGTGTTTCTCCCAGATGGTGTGTTTTGGGAGTTTACTGTCAGCGTTTGGTGTGTCTTTGATGTATGCCCATGGTCAAGATATGACCTCTGAGTGACGTGTATGAAATGTACAAAGAAGTTTCTGGCATGAAAAATTCATGTCTTTGTTTTTTTTTTTCCCCCCGATTCTCTTTCTGCCATCTGCAGGAATGGTGTGAAAACCTGTTGAAGCTGGCCTATCATCGGTCTTCCCAAAACCCATCTCTCGCCAAGCTTCTCGAGAAAATGTAAGTTTACTGAGCTGCCCTCACCATCAGTTTACCCTTCAAAGTGGTCGCATTAAAACAAAGAAGCATTTATTGCTCTGAAAGGTCAAATTTAACCCCCCAAAACATATCCTGTAGATACAGTGGATGCAAGAATATACATCCATATAATTGTAAAGTTTGACCAAAATGTATAAGTAAATATTTTTCTAAAGTTTGGTTTAATCCATGTCACTGGGTCACTGGATGGGAAGGCTATAACAATTTGTGATGTCATAATACGACAACAACCTAATGGAAGCTTAAAGAGAATTCCACACAAATATTGTCTCTCTAGCATAATGAAA
This sequence comes from Diadema setosum, assembly GCF_964275005.1. Lineage (NCBI taxonomy): Eukaryota > Metazoa > Echinodermata > Echinoidea > Diadematoida > Diadematidae > Diadema > Diadema setosum. Next base: position 48,010,378 of record NC_092685.1, read on the forward strand.
AAAAAAAACACGATTTACTATTTTAAGAATGCATTATTTTTATCATTTTTTTGTCAATATCATTATTGTTATTCTTATTTTCCCTCCTCTTCTTCTTCTTCTTCTTTTTACTATTGTTATAATTCAAATGTTGAACACCTCGACAGCGTACAGGGAAGTAAGGCATAATACAAACATTGCAATTGTCATGGAAATGTATTGATTTTTTTTTAATTCTTAAGTAACATTTTCTGAAGCAGGGCAAGAAACCTTTCTTCAAGGGCCACCTCATTACTGTGATGATAGGTGCTGTTGCATGGAACACATACTGCTGCCCTCAGCACATTTTTGATGAAGCTATTTGCACCGTGATAACAATCAATGTAATTAGCTAATTACTGACAAGCTCATGGTAATCAGATACTTCCTTACAATGGTCCCCGCAGCACTATCCCACTTGTTCCAAGCGATCACGATCTATTCGGCTGTAAGTTCAATTATGTGGATGATTTACCTCAATATCGGCATTCATCAGAAAAAGGTTAACAGTAATTGCTGCCACGTCAGCCTTATACATGAAGAGCTAATGGAATACACTGCTGCATGGCAATCTAGAATGGCTCTGTGCTCAGTGCAAAACATGTTACTACCTGATGATGTGGCCTCAGATGTTTTTATGTTGTGTCAGAGACCGAAGTTATGTATTTGAGGTCACAGATATTTTAGGCCTTCCCATTATGGTTAGATTGGTGTGAAGTCAGCATGTGGTTCCAACATAACCTAGGTGTGAAAATGCAGCTCAAAACCAGTGACTGTTGAAGCAGGGTGGGGGGAGGGGAATCCACAAAATTCTTTTGATAATCTCAGAATGTTTGAATCTTTTCCTAGTTTTGGGTAAGAAGGTCTCAGATATCACTTCACTTCTGCTGATAAAATATGTTCCATATGCATTATTATGACTATATAGCATATCTACTGTGTTCTTAATTCAGTCAGGGTCATGCCCTTTTCAATATTTGCAAATTGGGGTTTCTGCTATTAAAGGTGCAGTGTTGGTCAGCTAAAGTATATATCGAAAAAATTTTTCTCCACTGTGAGCATTCAGTTAAAATCTTGCATTGAACAAGAATATCTTGTATGATATTACTACATTTGCGTTCAGTTACTACTCTCTCTTGAAATATCTCGAAGTATCAAACACTTCTTCTTGTACTGTTCTCCATTTCTTTATGGGGGGGGGGCAGGATTTTGTTTGAGGGTGAGATTGAATTAGGTGTGTACCGTTTAATTTGTCAGTGAGGATGGTAGACCACTGTAGAATACAAGACCATGTAGCGAGCTTGTGAACAGCAGGAAAACATGTAAAGCATGAAATTTGAATAAGCACACAATTTTGTCTGCTGTTTTAGAGATTTTAGCCTCTGCAGTGTCCTTCAAAGCCATGGTTGAGCGTTTCATCATATGAACAAGTGAGGTAAAAAGAAGGAAGAGTTGTCTTTAGTGTTGCCAGTACGTCTTTATACATTCATTACAAAATATGTGTCTGCCATACGGAATGAATTGAAGAAATGTCAAAGAAGGAATTTTTCTCATGGCACGTCATAAAAGTTGCTTTGCGCTGTGTAAAGAGTCAACACTCATCATGCCAGATTACCCCTGTAGCAGCCATTAACCTTTGCACAGAACCAAAGGGTTTTGATTGCACTTTAAACTATCTGCTAAGGCAATTTAGTTATGCTCCTCCAGGGATGACCACAGGATATTCATGAAGCAAGAGAATGAGCAGAAGAGTTAAAAGACTTTAAGTATTAGAGAAATGTGACTACAGTGTATATCCTAAAAAGCTGATTTAAGCAGCTTATTGAGCTTAAGTAATTACACCCACCCACACACCCACACACACACCCTCACACACACCCTCACACACACACACACATACACAAATGCACACATGCACATAAGTATATGTATAGATGTCTGATTAATGTACACACACTCAGATATGATAAAATATGTTTCATTTGTGAGTGCCGAATTGTTCAGCCCGTGATAAAGAGCCTGATAAAGCTGCCCGATAAACTGGGTTGTTCAAATGCATAATTTGTTCGGCGGTGCCGGGCTAATGGCTAGTTGAACGATAAAGGCCAGATGCGCAGATACGATGGATAGGTGATCGAGGGCTCCTCTCCGACGTGTTTCGCGAGGAGGACGGCACGCAGTCGGCGCTGGCGAGATCTTATCGAATGTTAGCGCTGCGAGATAACCCGATTGTCTGGTGGTTGCTCAATTATTGGAGGCAGCTCTCCGTGAGAGGATCCTACGATTAAAACCTCTCCAGATGGAAAGGGAGTTGAGGGAATAAAGTGCTAGCAATGTTATAGCAGTGTCACATGCAGAAAAAAAAGTCATCTCACAAAATATTTGTAATAAAATAAGCTAAACAGAAGCAACAGATGACCTATAAAATATTCTTAAATTGCATATATACATGTATATAGGAACATTTGAGTTTTTCTAAATTGTATCCTATGGGCAATTTGACAGCAGACTGCTTAGAGCTGCATTCTTTTGACTGTTTGCTTCAAGAGACCAATAATTTCAAGAAGTATGTTACTTCTTCCATGCAGAAGGATATGTTTGAGTGCAAAGTCCATGACTCTGTGTTGGACTGAAATTTACAAAGATATGTGTCTTCTGAAAAACAAAGTGCCTCAAGTAATATTACAATCAGTAACTTAGCCAAGATATCTTATCAAGAGGTGGGAGTATGTGACAAAATCCTGGAATTAAAAGGATCCAACATAGATAACTCCTCTCTCTTGACATTCTGATGTTTTACTATACTTCCTTTCAACTTATCTTTTGTCTGAACTAATATTTTGGCATGAATTCCTTCATCTATAGTACAGTAGTTACATGTGGGGACTGTAAGCAGAATATACATACAAATACATGCAAGATATACTGACTAATGAATGTGGCAGCAAGTGGTAGCCAACCTCTCACATGCCAATTGTCATCCAGTGGTGAAATATTCTGAGTGGAAGATTGGCAGTGTATGGCTTAAAGGCTGAAGGAATCAATTTGTTTGTGTATCGTGAAAAGTTGACATAGTGTAAACAGCTCCCTGGCTACACATGGCATGGGTTGTTCATATGCTGGTGTAATCTCATTATGGTATCAAGCACTGGTCTCTCATCATAATTCATTGTCAAAGTTCAAAGTCTGCTGGGTTTGTACCAATCTATTTTGAAGACTTTCAGAATATATAATGATTTTATAACTGTTTGAGGACATTTTATATTCACATATGCAAGGAAGGTTGTGAGGGTAGAGAAATCTCACACGCTTATGTGGCCACTTCTCCAAAATCAAAATTGAATAACAACTCATTTTGTGTCCCCCCTTCCCCCCCCCCCCCCCCCCGTGAGATAATGGATGGATTCCTCTTCATTCTCCTGAAGGCTGTGATTCAGAATGAATTCTAATCAAAACTTCAAATTGATGTAATATCATGATAACGTCATATAAATATGGCCTCTTATGACAAACTGATCAAGCTACAAGCCGTTAACTGAGCTTATCAACTTTTTGGCTCTTGAAAAGTTTCTGGAAGAATATTTCATACAATACACTACAGAGTAAATAAGAAAGGAGTTGATTTTTTCCCCAGGGGGTCCAGCATTGGCACCCATGTAAAAGAGAGCTATGATTGCATACACCTGACATGCCCCTCCCTTTCCTAGTCAACCCCAACCCCTTGGAAAGAGGGGTGGGGGAGAGGACTTATAGCCATACTCTGTCCATATGGGTGACTTGTTTAAAAGAGATATGATGCTCAGACAAAGATTCATTACGAGGAATCTCTGAAAAACAACCTGATTTTGTTTCCATGGAGATGCACCGATATATTCTTTAGTTTTGTTATCCAGGATGAAGGTAATGCATACCGGAACTCTGTCTAATATCGGCCAGACTTACGGAAGAGGAATTCAACAAATGAATATAAAATGAATTCCATGTATTGAATATACCAAAAGTGGATGTACATACATTGTATAAGATTCTCTAGTGTGCTTGCAGAATATGTTCTTCCTTTCTAGGAAATTGTATGCATGCATAGAATATTCATAATATTTATAGTCTTTATGTGAAGTAATACAGTGCCACCTCTGAATGTAGAGGAGTAAAACCCTTGCTCTTTTATTTTTTGTGTGCATGCAAACTCTTTAAATGGCAAATAAAAACAGTTACCCACTATAATGAGATATATAGTAACTCAAAACTGTACCATGAAATCATATTTTTGGGCTTTGACTTGCATTTGATGGTACTCTCAGTTATATAAACAGAAAAGAAATATAAGCTCACTGTACTACCTTTTCATTCCCTGGTGTTACAGTTTCAGATCTAGTTAGTTTATTGTTATGAAATACATTCAAATAGATATTTGATATCTGACATATGCGTCTTTCCAAAGGCTGAGTAAAGAATGCTGTGCCTAAAGGTAATTTGCCATGCAGTTGGTGTTCCAATGTCTGTATAATTTCATATGTGCATATTTTGCTTGCATTCTTGTCAGGGTGAACTGTGTTGTGCACACCGACTGATTCCTCGAAAATGTGCTTTCTGATTCAAATATTCCCCCGAAGAAGAGAAAAAAGCATGAGATAAAAAAGGGGCGTTAACATACAATGGCGAAAGAGTGCCGCAACTAGATCATGAGTCATACTCGGATTTTGAAATGCAGACAGCGAAATCGACTCGGGGTAATACATGGATATTCAAATTGGCATAACATAGGTAGCCCCAAGAACAAGGATTTCCCCTGTGCAATGTTAATGCCAAATGTGTTTAGGTCGTGAAACCCTCTGAAATTGTCTTGAACAGATGCTCTCATACACCTTTATTTAAGTGATTTTAGGTAACAGACTCATTTTCTGTGGGGACACAATTCTTTGTTAGTACTGGACGTGAAGACATTTGTGTGAAATTTCCTTTGATCAATAGCCTAATGAGAAAGTACAAAGTACAAAGGTGAGGAAAAAAAAAAATCCACCCCCAAATAAGATGATGACTTAGACCCGTTTACAGTGCGAGGCTCGGCCGTGGCCGAGCCGCGGCCGAGCCCAGCCCCGCTTCAGTGTAAACGCGCAAAAGGCCAAATGCGAGGCCAAAATTGGCCTCGCATTTGGCCTCGCTCTGGAGGTGGTCTCGGCCGCGGCCGAGCCGCGGCCGAGCCGCGGCCGAGCCCTGCCTCTTCTTGGTGTAAACGCAAACTGGGCCAAATGCGCGGCCAATTGCGCGGCCAATTTTAGTCTGGCTTCCAAACCCTCTGCCTGTATCTTTCGCTATTCAGGATATTAACCCCCTCAACGTCGAAAACTAGTATAGTTTAAGGTGGTTTTGTCCTGCAAAGGATTTTTCCTCGGCAAAGGCCTTTGCCCGAATGGCGACTTCGTCGCCACGGAATTCATTTGGCAAAGGGTCTGAAAACCAGACAATACCAAATTGCGTTTGTTTACAAGCAGAGCGCCACTACGACAAAATATTGAAAGGTTTGAATCAAAAGCGCGGCCGAGCCCAGCAGTGTAAACGGACAAAATTGCGAGGCTCGGCCGCGCAATTGAGGCCGGACTCGGCCACGGCCGAGCCGCGGCTGAGCCCGGCCCTGCACTGTAAACGGGGTCTAGTACAGGAAAATTATCGTAATGTGTTTGCAAATAACGCGCATTTGAGAGTCAGACTTTGTCAATTTCTCACGGCAGTATTTTAAGAGCTGATTCATGACCTCTGTTGGTAGATTTGAGTGCCTAGCTGCTGTGCAAACATACAGTGCTTTTTTTCTCTTCTTTCAGCATGTTAGGTGTGTTTGTTTTTTTATGAGACACCATAGGTGCTACTTTTTTGAAGAAGTATCAGTTAGAATATCACCGGAATTTTATGTCAGTTTAGAAGGGTAAGGGAGGAAGCATGCTGCATCTGAAGTCGAGCTTGGTTCCTGTCATGAGAGACAGAAATCAGAGGGGTACAGCTTAAGTGCCATTGCTATCGACTGAAGAGGAAATGAGGATGGTGGCGGTGTTGGTGGTGGGGTGGGGTGGGGGGGGGGGGGATGGCGTCAGGACGGGAGTGATGCGGATGAGAAATGAAAACAGACATGGTGATATTGATGATGCGTGCAAACAACAACAGAGGCTGTCAGATAGCATCGGCCGCGGGCAGCCTTTACAGGTAAATGACAGCGCTCACAGGCATCAATAGAGGGAGTGGGAATGGTATCCAGGCGATAAAGGCTCCTATGAAAGCAACCGCATGTAAATCAAGGGCAACGAGAGAGAGAGAGAGAAAAGAGATGAGAGAAAGAGATTGAGAGACAGACAAACAGTCAAACAGACAGACAGACAGGAGAAGGGGAAAGAGGGAAGAGAGATTATGTAGCCACATGTGGGGTCAATTTATGCAATGTTGAATTGAAGAATTCAAATCAAAGGTATATTACTTGAATGTGAAGACCAGCATACTGAAAAACTAGAAACATTTACATCATACAACTATTGCAAATTGCCAGTGGCATTCAACGCATTGTGTAGTCAAAAACCTTTCATGTACATTGTATATTTTACTTTAATTGCAAATCTTGGCTCCCCATGAGTTTCATGCATGCAAAAATTTCCAGATTTACAGTAGAGTGACACCTTTGGTAGATGGAAGTTACACACAATTGATAAATCTCCAGGTTAGTAAAGCATATAGGTAACTTCTACCTCACAGACAAACTACGGAGGCTCTGCATAGTACTTTTATTCAGAATTTGCAAATGTAGTTGCTGTTGTATGATTTTACGTTTTTTGTTGGTAATACTTTATATTAGGGAGATGTAACTGGAGTGGCAGCTAAATATTTTCACTGACAGAGAATCTTACGTCAGACGTAACCGAACATGATATCAGTCCTACACATCCATCAGCGCGATACGGTACAGTCCTATGTTCAGATTTCAAGATAGGAGTAGGGTATGCTTGACCGATCGATGGCATTGTCTTACGTTGAAGTGTGATTTCAGTAACAACACTTTCTCCTTGACATTAAATTCAATTCTTTTAGGTGTAGATCGCCAAGGGAGAATCACAAAGTTTGATTAAGTGAAGCAAAATGCCAGAAGACTGCAAAAATGAATTTACAAATTGAATTAGGATAGACAAATTTTCAACAAAGACAATATATGCTTGCAAAAACAATGTCCTCTGTCTCTCTCTCTCCTTTGTCCTTGTGTAGAAGTTCCCTCGTTTCATTTCTTGGATTCAGGCAAGTGGAATTGTCTTTGTAAGTCATAGGCACAAGGGTAATAAAAACATTTCATTAGTCAGAATGGCTTCAGGCTCGCGGAGCTTCTTTGCGGCTAGATGTTGGTCAGAGTGTCGGTGGCTTCTCCACTGAAGTGGAGGTTGTGGCGGCCGGAAAGCAAGATGGCAGTAGTGTATGGATGTTGGCACAAAGCCAGCAGAACTCTTTAGTAGCACTTGCATTTCAAGAAGTAGAAATATCGGCGAAGGGGGGGGGGGGGGTGGGGGTAGGGGATAGATTCAAGAGAACTTCCACTAGTTTTACATCAACTCTTAAGAATACAGCAAAATCAAACAGCAAGGACAGCGAACTGTTCATTACAATCAGACAGATAAAAACAAGTTACATAAGCAAAATTTCACATGTTTACATTAATATTGGTATCTGTTACCATCAATGATACTAGAAATATATTGTCATTGCAACACAACTTTCTGTCTTCTTTGTTCATTAACCTTCACTCAATCTCCGTTATGTTTCCGAAAGAAATGTTATGAATCTTATTGATTATTATTTGCTTTAATAAGGGTATTGTATCAGCTAAAGCCTTTTATTGCAAAGTGAAGAGTTACAATGATATTTTTGTGAAAACAGCAAAATTTTTCTTCTGTATAGCAAAGGGAGGGTTTTGAGTGTGCCGTTGTAGTGATTTGATGGTTTAATGAAGTTTGCAGTAGTGTGATTGAGACCATAGTTTGTGTCATTGGTATATTCTGCACACATGGATGATACGTTCACATCATGGTTAGATTTCAGCATGTGGGACCCAACTGCTGCACAAGCTCAAAGTTTGTGCAGGACTTGGAACATGAGAATGTGATTAGTGAGATGGGTCAGATCCAGAGTGGGGAAAAACTTTGAAATCTACTCTCTATTAGTGCTCTCAATTTCTTTCCCTGTAATTAGAGGCTACAACTCTTGAAAGTCAGTTATGTAAGTCCACAGCTAATATATTTTCTCAAAGGATGTGAGGAAGAAAATAGGACAGACATTGAGCAAGTTATGGTTTGCTGTGTGTCCTTATTCACTTCATACTGCCATGGTAAGTTGAAATTTCGTGACATTGTTTTGGATTAAATGTACTTCTCACACCTGTGTTTGGAAGAAAGTGTTGTTTAGTTCAGTATAACACATTTTGACATCGACATTGTTTTTTTTTTCTCTTTCTTTTTGCCATTTCTCCACAGATACACCAAGATCACGATCATGGTGAACAGAAATGGGCACATTCCTGTCAAGAAGTAAGTCTGCTGTCTATGTTAATGCTCTCAAGGTCATTGCACTCTTAAGCTCTGTCCTCTCTTTCTTATCTTAACTGGCAAATGTGAAAAGCTATAGAAGAGAACAGCACATTATAGCACATCGCGACTGAGCTGCACGATATTCTTTTATTTGGGGGGGGGGGGGGTGAGGTGCCATAGAGGAAAAAAAGTCTTCAATGATTTTGTTATTAAGGCATACAGAAGTCTTTACTTACAATGAGGCAAAATGCTGCCTGTCTTTCTCACTTCGTATTTTCTTGCTTAATAGTGGCGTCTCCCCGCTTTCTTTTTACATTAAAGAAAAAAAAAACCCATGTTATTCAACTGTCCCTGTGATTGTGTTTGTATGCACATGTGTCCAGCTTTCTCTAGTATGTGTGTGAACAAGTGCAAACATACACACTTATACAAACTCATGCAAACATCAGATGAGACGCTGGTTTGCCACTATTAGCCAGAGGTGACTGAGGAGAGATTCCCGCTGATGGCTAGAAGCCATTAAGTGTTTTGATAAGAGATATCGTATGTAATACAACCTTCTATTGGCCTGCCCATGTGAGTGAATGAACTACTCTGAGCATTGTCTTGCAGACGTGTCTGTTTCACTGAATTCCCATTGTTCTTTCCATTTTACCTGTGTTGGCAGAATATTATGTAATATTGAAAGTGATTGAGAAGAGAAATGTGATATTCTATCTAGATCTGAAGAACTTATATGCTTTGTTTTTTTTTAATAAAATGCTCATAATATATCATTACATCAGAGCTTTTATTATTTTTGCATCACATTTCTTCTCTGCTATTCTGCCGAGTCTCGTAATCTTCTTGAGTTTGACAAGTGGAAAAGAACTAGATTACAAGTGTTTGTCTTGTGTTAACAGGAGCGCATCTCAAACCTTTAACTGCAAGTCTAAATGACTTCAGTCCCATAGGTAAAAATTTTTGTTTCTATAGCAAGTCATTCTCATCTTGTATTTATCTGTTAGTATTCTTATTATTTCATCAGTATTGTGATTTGCCTGCAGCTGTGTTGTGTGGCAATTAAACAAACAGACACACACAAAAAAAGGCTTTCTGATTGCTATCCCCTCATCTATCTGCTTCCTTCTCTGGCAGCATCCTGAAGATGTTCTCGTCCAGCACGTCGGACAAGAAGAGAGTAGAGACGGCTCTGCAGGTAGCCGGAGTCCACAGTGGAAAGGTAAGCAGTGCAGGTGTCTCTCCTAACCCCTTGGCTGCGTCGAGTGCTAATTGGCACAGAAAACCTCATAGCATTGTATACACTGTACAAAGTCCCTGGAACAGAGAGGGTTATCCCTTTGGCCCAAATTCACGAAGGTGGTACAAATGAAACCATGGTTTAAACCATGGAGCGCCAAGTGTCGCATGGAATATTTCGTTACGAAATCAGTCATTTCGTCGATGAAATAATGATTTTGTAACGAAATGACAACATTTTTTAACTAAACTAACATTTCGTCCATGAAATGATCATTTCGTCAACGAAACGGTCATTTTGTCGATGAAATGACCAATTTCGTAACGAAATATTCCGTGCGACACTTGGCGCTCCATGGTTTTTGTCCATGGTTTAAACCATGGTTTCATTTGTACCACCTTCGTGAATTTGGGCCTTTGTGTGTGCTTCGAGTGCCAATGGCACAGAAAACCCAATAGCGCTGTATACACTGTCCAATGTCCCTGGTATGGAAAGGGTTTCAAGAACAGGCTTTGGCCAGTTGCCTTTGAGATAAAAGATTTACACTTCGTGTCAGACATGTGGCAGTGATTGTAATCTCTTTTCCCATAGACCTTGATGGTTTGGAGGTAATGGCATTTTCTGGCTGTTTCCAGGTAGTGTAACCTCCAGCCATTTTCTCTTTTTATAAATTCTAGGACAAGCTGATGGTCAGAATACTGCATCATTGAGGAAGTTTGTATAATAGGCCTACAAAATGGACAAATTGATTGCATTTTGGAATACATCCACATATACCTCTTGATTAATACATCTGTATGTGTCTGTGTATTACATACACATATATTGCTTCCAAAAGGTGCTAAATCCATTGAAAAATGATGGATTTAGCGCTATGCACACAGACACTCACGCATGCTGACACACACACATATTCAATTCGTTTATTCATCTCAATCATCATAAAAACAAATACATTGTGAGATCAACATAGCAAAAAGAAAAAGAAATATTGATGAGGAGAACGGGGACTACAAAAAGCGATAGCTTGAAATGGCGTAAAGCCCCCAGATTACAATGGTAAATAGAATGCATGTACATGTACATGACGAAGTGAACAGAATTTTTAAATGAAGTAAAATAATGAACTGCTTGAAATTATACATAAAACACAGGAAATACTATACATTGTAATGGAAAAAATAAATAAATAAGGAGGTCTTAGTCCAGTGAAGTACGACGCCTCCTCCTCCTCCCCCCCCCCCCCCCCCCCCCCATTGTGAATGTAGCCACACATATATGTGTTGTGTAGGTGTATGTGAGTACGAGGCCTGCATCCACTGTCTGGAAATGTTAAATGCATGTAAAGTCACTTCTTATCTGACTCTAGAATAGCATAAACCGTGTGTATCTACATTCAGACACAGTGAGGGAGAGAGAGAAAAAAAAAAAAGGAGGGAGAGAGTAACCTATTTTACAAAGGTTAGAGCCCTAGTATAGAAAATCAATAAAAATGCTACAGTTGTTCGTAATTCAAAATTATTAAATGGCTTTTTAGGTTTGAAAGCAGCAAAAGGATGATGTCTCAGCTATCTGAATGACATGTCCAGCATTGTTTGTTGAAGAAAATGGTAAGGGCTGGGAGAATTTTGCATAATATTGCTTCATATACCACTTGAGAACAATACCTCTCTTTCTAGTCTATTATTCTGAGCGCTACGATTTTATTCCACTTACGTGCTCCGTAAAAGATATTCTGATAAACAGAAAATGTCCATTATGCTGCCATTGTTTGGAAAATGTGATAATGTCATGGATTGCTGAAGAATAAACAAATCAAAGCATTCTCATTCAACTGTGGATATACAGAATGTATTCGTTTATGGAAATATAAGACCAGCAGATGTAGCGAGATGGAGGTGTTATTTGTGGATGAGATCACTGGCCCGTCCGACTGTGACTGTGAGGACGGGATGAGCCCTTTTGGGGCTTTGTGGGGACGCCACGTGGAAGAAATCAACATTTTTCACGCTTGGCACGTTCTCACACATGGGTTGTCACCACTTCTGATATGAATGATCCCATCCATCGTTTGTTGGAGTAGCCTCGGCTTTTGCCCCATTCGCACGTGAGATATAAGGGACACTTTAAATTTGTCTACAGTTTAGTTGTTCCACTCACACCAAACACCACCTGAACGCCACGAGATGTTTATAGTAATTGATGGAGAAGCGGTATTCAAGGGGTTAAGGTTAATTGAAGTTATATTCCCTGTAATGATTATTTCAGTAGTAATTAATTGATAACAGTCCAGTTGTTTTTAGCATTGAGCACATGTTCACACAATTTGAGTTCAAGTCTGTGGTAAAAGATGGGATTTAGGATCTTTGGTTTGGCTAAAGAATTTGGTGAAGTATTAGTCATTTAAACATTTGGTACAATTTCAAGTGAAATCAGGCTCAAGAACAGGGGTTTGAATATTAGACAGGAGATTAGATTTGTTTAGAAATTTGTCGTCGAAGCAAGTTAATCTTTTGCCTGGAGGACACGTCTTCCTGTCATGCATCTTCGTAGAGATTTTTTGCTGCCACACTCATCACGATCACTTGAGAGGGGTGATGTTAGCGTTTCAGGTCAACCAGAAGTAGCTGCAGTGTGAGAACTGGAGAATTCCAGAACTGGTGGTAGGCCACTTGAAGTCGAATGTCGTAGCCACACCGCGAAGTCCGCTCCCCCTTTGCCGAGGCGGGACGAGTGCGGCAAACGTAAAGACAAATGAAGCGTACCGCCAGAGCGGTCATCTGGATTACTTCTGGAGAGAGTGCTCATTTCTCACGAGTGGGGAAATGGGGTCCGAAGATAGCCAATAACACTTGGGGTTGGAGAGGGAGTGGGAATGGGGTGAGGGTTGGGGGAGGGGATGGGATGGGGATCGGATAGGGTAGAATTGTTGCTGGCATCCAGTTGAAGATGGAAGGAGGAGGAGAGGGAGGGTGACAGAGAAAGTCTCGGAGGAGAGAAAAAACGCAAGCAGATATATATGAAATGTGACTGATGATGGAGACCATGGGGGTAGAGATTAAGCGGGAGGGACAGTTTGACCCGGCTTTAAGTGGTTGTGTGTGTGTGTGTGTGTGTGTGTGTGTGTGGTGTGAGTGTTTGCCTGTGTGTTGGAAGAGAAAATTAGATGCAGTTAAGTGCTGCAGTTAAGGCTCTTCAATATAATTGCTTGCGGTTGCACACAGAATGAATGTCGGTGTATCTTGAGATGTTGAATAGTCTTATAAAACCACCAAATGCTACAATGTATAAACACCATACTGTCAATGAAGTCGGCACTTGATAGTACCATCTTGATGAAACTGGAAGGTTATTTTAGCCCAGTAAATGATTAAAACCAGAAAATATGTGAAGCACTCAGAGATAGGAACAGCAAAAGGCATCTTTATTTCTCATCCTAAAGGCATGAATTGATATCTTGATAACATTGCGTGTTAGGCCTTATGTCAAGTAGCATCTTTTTGTGAAAATTTGTGAGAAATGCACTTATGTACATGCAAATAATCTGAGTTCTATCAACATATAAGTACATTTAGTGTAATGGCAAAAACTGATTTTTGTGTCTTCATCATCTTTTGGTATTTGTGATTGAAGCTGCTGAACTACAAAGAAAATAATAACATATATTTGATCATTTTGTAATTTCTTCAAAAATATTTCTTGTGATGTAACAAGTGGAGTATCTCTATTTGATGACCTTGCTTATAAAAAAACCCATGAAAATGGCATATATCTCTTTTTGCATTCAAAGTCTTCATGTATGGAATCTGCCAAATTAGATGAGGCATCTGAAGCTTCAACAGAATCTTCAAACAGAATCTGTTTGCACAACCAGATAATTTTTTTGTGTTGTATAAAATATCTGCATTACGAAAAGGATGTTAACTCCATAGATGGGGCACCGTAATAGTGATATTCATTGTTGTTGGCAGCATACTGTGAAAAGCAACAGGTGCAATGCAGATGAAAGTAAAGTCATGTCTTTGTGATGGAGTGCTAGCGCACCAAGCTCCACCGTGAGGGGATGCTAAGCTGATCTGTTGGGAGCCAACAATTGATGCCCTTGTAGCTCCTGGCTTCCACACACAAATGAGTTATGGTGTCTTGTGATGGCCGCGATGTAATCGTATCTGTCCTAATGTAATACAGGGTAACATGCACCGTCTTGTTATGTGATATATGCCTGGATGAGATGTGTGTGTTGTGTGTGTGTGTTGTGTGGGTGGGTGGAGTGCTGCCCCAGATTTGTGTGCAGACTTGCAGTTATTGTTACTCCCAATGCGTGTTAAGTTGTTCTTTGACTTAGAGGCCCAGTCATTTTGCATTCATGGCCAGGATTATGCAAATCTCAAGTGAGCGACCATGTTTTTTTTTTTCTTTCTTTAAAATAATGCAACAGAATTGAAAAGATGGTACTATTGTCCTTCTTCTGAGGTCCGTGGTCAGATAAACTAAATCTTGACTTTTCAGAGGTGAAGCATCGTTATTGAGCTTGAAGTCTCACAAAAAACAGTAGGTTCTTTATAATCTTTATGATTATCAACATTACTTTTTAGCCATTACTTCTCCTTGAAGCCTAACATTTTCTTTTAACAGCTTTACCATCCATGGAATGGAATTGTTAAAAAATGTGGGTTATTATTGAAAGTAGGCTTGTGCGAATGTGGTATGAATCTTATAATTGCTTTTGACTTGAATACAGAAAATGAATATATGAAAATTGAGTCAATATCCATTATACACCATCAATCTAAGTAACTATTAGAGTTTACTGCGGAATGGGCAAGGTATATAAACAACTAGTTTCCCAATAAGTGTGTGGTTAAGAATGGGACCACTGGAGAGGTGGTAAAATTAGATGCTACCAAAATGATCGCTGGGAAGATGGGGTTTTGTAGAGGCAAGGATTGATTCCTTCTTCAAAAACTTTTTTAGGGAAGCTGGCAGGTGGTGTCATCTCACCAATCTTTTGATGCACTAGATGGTATCAGGAGGTTAAGATCTTCTCCCCATTCCAAAGCTTTCATAATGATAAGGACTGGTCTAGATGAATGACTCTTCCCCCTACCCTACCACCCCCCCCCCCCCCTCATTCCTCTCGGTCCATGCCGCTGATTCGTTTCCTTCCAGCTAATGGACTTATTCAACCAGTTAATTTACCCTCTTTCGTGATCTCTTAGAAGGCAATCAGGTGATTGTATCTCATTAAGAAGCCGGGGGGATTTGCAAGCCCCACTTGCCAAGTCAATGTAGCGTTTTCCTGTCATGGTTTTTTCTCCCCTCGGATGCGGATATTTCATCTCCTTAATGTTGTTTTCCTGGAGGGGGAAGAAGAGGTGAGAGTTCATATAGACTTTGTGGAGAAAATGTCGCTGAAAGCTCATGAGTCGAGACATGATATGAAATTACTTTTTGACTCATTTATGATTTCATTAGAAAAAAATCAGGAAAAACAAAAAGATGGTCTGTGATATGTGATGCTTGTTGTCGTGGTTACTAGTCTAAATATGTGCAAAAGTGTATGAATGTCACATATCAAGTGATTATATACTGTACGAGTGTAGATACTTCTTTCGAGACAAAACAAAGTTTATGAAGGGGAACAATCCAAAGAAGAAAGATCTGTGTGCAAAACGGGCAGTTGATCATGCGCAGTTTGTGTGAATCGCATGAGATGTTCTTTACATGAAACATAGCTGTTACATGTAGCAGTCAAAGGTGCACCCTATGATTGATTTCACTAAAAGTCTAGCTATTGTCAGCAAGTTTTGCAGAGATGATGAACAATGTGAGTCAGATCTAATGCATTCTCTTTGCGAGAAATAAAATAGTCTCCTAAATCTGTCACAAAATGTAGCCAGGGAGGCTAGCTAGTCTTTCACTTTGTAAAGTTTAACAAAGTTTGACACTTTTAAACAAGTTTACCTGTTGCTTGCCAGAATCCAATGTGCTATGTCTAAAGGCTATGAGGATTTTTTTTTTTAGTCAAAGAGGTGGCTATTGTTCACATGCCAAGAATGTATGTGATCTGTGAAACAGAGCGCAAAATGGGTTAGAGATTACTCGATCTTTGGAATCAGTTAGTGGAAAAAATATTTCAATACTGAGGTATGCAACCCTGTCTGCACTTGTGAAAGAACTGTTAACATATTACTGAGAGGTTACTGTACTTCACTTCTGAGATATCTATATACATATCACTGAAGTATACTACCTTTATGAAAATAAACCAGAATGTGAATTATATTTGGTATATATTCAGTAAAAGTATTCAATGAAAGATTTATGACTTGGTAAATGTAGCTGTTGTATAGCTAGAAAGATAGATAGATATAAACCAGATGAATATACAGAGCAATAGATAGAGAGAGAAAGGGAAGAGAGTGAGAGAGAGAGAGAGAGAGAAAGAAAGAGAGACAGACAGACAGACAGATATAGATGTATGCATAGGAGAAGTAGATTAAAAGGGGTAGAGAAGGAGAAAAAGGTGAGAGATGTGTGCAGAAAGAAAGAGAGAGAGAAAAAAAAAAAGATGAGAGACATGATACTGACAGAGACAAAGATGGAGAGATGGAGGGAGATATTACTATGTTTTCCCCAATCCAAACACACTTTATAATCACTTACGATCCTTTAATAGAATGTTCATATGTACGTATTTTGTGTTGTGCTTACAGTAGGGCCCCCTTGTAAATTAATTCTTTGACTGAAAGGGCTACCCTTTGAAAATAAAACAGAATAAATGAATATGAATGAATCATAGGTGATGAAGATAGCAACAAAATATCCACTGAATCCCTAAAATTAATATGAGATGGATGTAAGAACTTTCATCTACATTCTTTGTATGCTGAGTGCCATATTCACAAATCAATTCCGACCAGTGCTTTCCACTGCGTTATCTGATTAAGGTCCTGAGAATCTATGCACTCATGTTTGATAGAGCCCTCCCGAGATTTTATGCTGCGCGTTATTGTAAGTGATGAATTCATGACGACTTTGCAAAGTTTATCGCATCAGTGTTTCTTTATTTAGTCAGTAAATCAGCTTACTATATGCTGAGAGCCGTGACTGGAGCGTATCCATGGCAACTCCTCACTAATGCGGCGCCCTGCCTCTCCCTCAGGTTTGGCCACGCTGTTTGTATAGGCAATTCAGCATGTTTTTGTTAATAAAGGATATATGTGATGCCTTGTGTCGCCCCTTTGGATACAAGGTCTTCAAGGCCGGGAGAAGTGGGGAAGGTTTGAGGATGATATCGTCACCCGATTTTTGAAAGATGATAAACGCCCACCTGTACATTGTATAGAGAGATTGGTAGTGATTTATGAGGTGTGGATGATGCTATTGTTCACCTGTCCTAGATGTAAGGGAAAGGCAATATTGTGGTATACATGCCAATAAAAATGGTGAATATGGGCTGTATGGTTGTACATGTATGTGTGGTTTGACACTTTCAGTTCGAGCTTTGGCTGTGTGTAGGTCATCAACAGACTGATTATGTTATGATACTTCTTGAAGAATGTTCAATTGTGTTGTGTTTGAGAGATTGTTCTGGCATGATGGAATGGTACTCTCTAAAAAAATCGAGTAAAAATATTAACTCTTGAAGGAGTGAATACAAAAAGAGTGAATTTAGAGTGAAATTGGAGTGAATTTTGAGTGAAAATGTTCATTTTCACTCATTTTATAGTGACCTCAGGGATCACTCCAAAATCTTCGAGTGATCCCTGAGGTCACTTCAAAATGAGTGAAAATGAACATTTTCACTCAAAGTTCACACTATTTTCACTCTTTTTTGTATTCACTCCTTCAAGTGTGAATATTTTCACCCAATTTTCTTTTAGAGAGTAGATTGTAGTCTTTTTTTTTTTCTTCTGGTGATGTGCAATTTTCTGCAGTGACATCAGATAGACATTTATATATTTTCTTTCAGGACAAAGAGAAATTTAGGAGTCAAGATTAACATTACCTCATGCACTTTGCCATTGGATAAGTAATTTGCTTAGTGTGACTCAAATGTACCTGATTTGTTTACCAGTGAACAGGAATAAAATGACTGGATTGCAATTAACAGAATACTACACAACAGTGAACTTCATGCATTGGAAACTGTGTATACCATCAAACGAGATAAAAACTGCAATGCTGGACAGACAAACGTGGAGTGCCATTGTGGATCGAGAACACCACTCGAATTAACATAACATAACAACAGCATACCATCAAGGGGTACCCATTAATTACTAACATCCAGTCTTTGATATTTGATTCTTGTAAGCTTGTTGATGGCCAGTAGGCACTGTGATTGTATTGCCATGATATTCACAATTGGTGGCTGTTTGAATAATGATGCATAATGATGTATATGGCAAATGTTAATCAACAGGCATTAAAAACTAAGATATGAATTAGATGAGATGTGTATTGACATGATATCATTATCAAATTCATCATTAGTGTGTAGTATTGTATGTTGCCTGTCTCACGCAGTCATGGCGCCCTCATTAATACTCTTTGAAAATGGTAGGCCGCATTTCTTTCAAACAGAGTCAAGGAACACATTCCATGAAATAAGCATTTAGGTGATTACAAATGTATGCATATTTGGCAGACTTTGGACTTTGAAAATTTTGGGTCAAAGTCTTACTTTCGTATTCCTTGAGAATGCATTCTTTTTATCTTGTGGAGAGGTTTTTACCAATTTAATAGAATGCAAATCTGCGAAGTCTACATGATTCTGCAGGAGGCTTTGTGAAAAAATTGATATCTCTTCATGCCTTGACAAGAAAATATGAAAATCTTCCAGATTCTTCCAGATTCGGAAATTATTTTTGCCCACTGTAATGTCTGTTTACAAAATAACTCCAAAAGTTGTGACTGGATTTGAATGAAACTTGCAAGAAAAGTTGATAATGACACAAGGATCAGATAATTGAATTTTGGTAGTGATCTGTTAATTTTTGTGGATATTTGAAGGATTTTTAAATCTATTTTGCAGACAGGTCAGTAAACGTAGGAGTTCAAGCTGCGCGTATTTGAGGTTTGTATGCATATGTGCACTGCAGGGCATGCTTTGTTCAGGAGAGGTGCCGCACAGCTGGAAGGTGATGATGTAACAAAAGGCTTCTTTATTGGGAAACTGGGTGATTTTCAGCATGCATGTATGGGTTGAAATGAGCTGATTGACGGAGGTCTGTGCTCGTTGAGTGCTTTTCTAGCTGTGTGGAATTCATACATGTCATTCACATGCCATTCACGTTATATTTTCATCTGCTCTTTTCTTTTTGCTAGGATGACACCATTGATCCGAAGAGGTTTACCTTCGACGTTTTCTTCACATTCTACCTGCGCCTTGTGAACCAGAAGGAAGTGGACAAGCTGTTCCAAGAATTGTGAGAGCACTAAGATATAAAATTCCTGAGATCCCCACTGTTAAACATTTCAAAGGCTATGCATGAAATCTTAATGCATACATGAAATAATGTTTCATGTTTTGTTCTGCAATGCCCAGAAATCTTGTGAAGGTGAATGTTAAAGGGGCATTCCAGACGATTTTTAAAATTTCACATCATGTAGTATATAAATCAATAGCTCCATGTATAGATTCGCGGAATTTATTGTGGTCCTCGAGAGCAGAGAAATCAATAAATTCAAAATCTTAAACAAATTACACTGAACAGTGTTGATGACATCATAGCCTCACATATTTTAGAAATGTAGTAGTGTTATTCCATTACAATATCGCTTGCTCAACAAGTTCACCTGTGTAGAATCTATGCATGCCTTCTTCTTTTGTTCTGCTTCCTGGAGCCCCGACTCATGCATTCCAATGGTGAGGCTGCCATGCCATCATCCTTGTTCATTGCAATTTGTTATAAATTTTGAAAACATTCCCATTCCTCATCCCAAACACTATAAATTCTGCAACTCTGTACTCAGTTCAACTAATTTATAGTTGTTCAAATGTAAAAGTCTGAAAATCATGTGGAGGTCCCGTTTAATGATTCAGTGTAGAAAGATGCAGCAACAGCAAAGAGAGGAAAACCAGGCAGTAGATTGATGGACCTTTTATTTGTTAAATCAAACACCCACATGTAGTACTCTGATGATGTATTTGATTGGCTTCTGGGAATCTTAAGAAACTTAAAAGGGAAAAACAGGAAATGGTGGAGTACTAATGAGGGTGGATTCAAGTTGAATGATACCATTATCATGGAAAGGGGTAAGTGATTCAGTCATTGATTTTAAATGTAAGGTTTCCTTTAAGCAGTAATAACGACATCTTTTCATCTGACTTCTAATCACGTCAAAGAAGAAGAACAAGGAGTAATTGAAAGAAGCTGATTTTTTAGAAACGAACAAGGGTGAGTTTGCAATGCTATTAGTAAGGACATTAGCCTGGGTGGGGTTGCAACTACATGTAGATCAGGATGTTAAACAGAACTAGATTAAATAAGATGAAAAAAGAAATGGCAGTACTACTTCAGTTGTCATATCTGTGGAAGTTCCTTTAGCCTGCAGTACCACCCTTCATTCGCCATTATTACTTCCAGAATGGTTTCTTTACAGAAAGTATTTATCGCATAGTGGGATGAAACAAAATTGTTGTATTCCTCAGAATACTGAAGGTAATGGAGTGGAGTGAGGGTGTTTTTTTTTTTTTTTTTTTAATGGGGGGGGGGGGTTGTTTTAAGAATGACATTAATGAACATGACAGAAATGGGCCATGCAACAAATTTGTACAAATTGATGTGGAGTCTAGTGACACCAGTGGCAACTAAACATTAGTTTGATAGAGTCTGTCGCATCTTAAGGAACATGAGTTTATTCTATGGCCTCTGTTCGTGGAACCCTGCCAAGAAATTGGTGAATGTTGTTTTGTTCTTTAGGGCTCGGCGAGATCACAAATCTCTGACGTTAATGCATGCTTGATTAGGGCGAGCAATGGCTGGTTTCATGTGAACATCCAGAATCGCTGCCCGGCTTTGTACCCTCTCAAATAGCCGATAAATTACGGAGTGTCGGCCTGATAAGGAGCTCTCATGGGAATGTGACGGGGGCGTCTTGATTCCACAGCTTTTGACTTGATAATGACCCACAACCCTGCGCCGCAAATCGTACCATGCTCGACTTTCCAATCTGATATTTTTCGTGGGCTCTCCTTCTTGTCTCTGTTAGCTCACCTGGTCACCTGACTGATAATTATATAATTATAAATATAATAATAAAAAAAAAGCAACAAATGATCTAAGATGTCCAGCCCACTTGTAGTGACATTGCATGGGAAGGAACCTCTGCTGTATTAATTGTACCAACCATGACTCACTTGTGTTACATAAGCAGGCAACATGGATGAAAAACTGGTATTTATGCCATCATTTTTATTTGTAATGTCATCTTATGAAGTATGAAGCTGCCCATAATTTGTTTTTTATTTTAATGGTTTCATTTCACATGATATTGACATTACCTTCGATATGACATATTACTTTTTTTAAAAAAAAATCTACATAAACATTTAGTAAGCAATATCTGGGCTATATGATTGTGTTGAAACATTATGCACAAGGTTTATTTTATACCACTGCATTGCCCATGCTATTATTTCAGAAAACTCAATGTGGGCTGATAACCCCTGCGACTTGAAAATATTGCAGAAATTGAGACCAAAGCATTTCCGTAAAATGGTATGAATGTCAAAGGGAAATTGATCCATTTAATAATTCCAAGTAGTTATCTGCAAAAATATGGGCAAGTAATCAAGTAAAATGATATTTTTGATGAAACACTCATCTCTGCAGGTAAGTGCCTCGACTGAAAAGCTGAAGGGTACAGCCATATTCACTAATTGTGCATGATGGCAATTACACAACAAGATACGAGTGTAATCATGGCCGTCTTCAGCCACCAATATTAAGCCCAGAAATTAGAATTCAGAATGTTGTTGTTTTGTTTTTGCATTTTTTTTCTCTCATAAATCTTGTAGCATGCAGTAGACATTATCACTTTGTTACAAAATTTCTGAGTTATATCAGGCTCAGAATGATTATAAGAAAAAAAAATGATATTGATTCACCACCACTTTGATAATGATGCTGTTTTGTTATAATGACACTTTCTCACGTGGATGATTTCACTGACGTCACATTCTTGGGCCATCAGATGATTAGTTTTCATACTGATTGTCACTCAGTGCATCCAGTTACATCATTCACTCCTTTTTTTAAAAATAGATTAAAGGGATGGTATAGTTTTGGCCGAGATGTGGTCTTCAGGTTTCCATCTTTTTTGTGGGGTAATGAGAAACCTCTTAGGAAATATTACAGAGCATATGATTCTAGAGAAATTCAAAGTTGATTTGATGAAAAGCGGTTTTGAAATGGCTGGGATATCAAAAACAAAAAGTCTTAATAAAAGTTGCTATGATGATAGATTGTAAGAGCATGGCTAAAATTTACTGGTAGAGTAGAGCAGCAATATTTGAAAATGTCATTTGCTGTATAGAGTGACAAGTAAAAAGAATAGTATATTGAATCTTTGAGAATTACCGTATTTCTATATAAAATATTATATTAATACATGTACATGTAAATTTATGTGCCCCAGAATGAAACTCAAAAATACTTTGTTTATTGAGGCTAAGATGCATTTAGGTATATTTCAGTATTGTGATGCATGTAATAATTTATAATTTATCAAATATCATTTTCATGGTCAGTATGAACATCACAACAAGTTTATGGATATTCTTCAGAATTCCTAAAACACTTGTGTGATGCTTGCTTTGTTTGTTTCTATTTCCATTGTGAAGGGGAGCCAAAAACAAGCCGTACCTAAACACAGACCACCTTGTGAAGTTCTTGAACAATGAGCAGCGCGATCCAAGATTGAATGAGATCCTCTACCCATTCTATGATGCCAAGCAAGCCATCGACATCATTGAGAAATATGAGAAGAATAAGCAGTTTGCCAGGAAAGGTACGTCCTCTCTCACACAGTTCCTGTGTACAAAAATTTCTGCTTCAGTGACATGTGGCATGCTGTATTCAGAAGGAGATCATGAAAATCGAAATGTTTCATTGATTCTATTAATATCATCATAATTCTTCTTTTTCTACTTTTGTTTTTATCCTTTCATATTATCATTGCCATTGTTACTGATAGTATTGTGATTTATTTCTATTATTATTATTATTATCACTATAGATATTATTATTGTTGTTGTTATTATTCTCATTATGATGATGATGATGATGCTGATGATGATGATGATTATTATTATTAATATTAATATTAATATCATCACTATTAATATCATTATTGTTATTGTTGTTATTCTCATTATTGTTTTTATTGTTATTATTATTATCATTATTATTATAGTTTTTATTGTTATTATTATTATCATCATTATTGTGATGATGATAATGCTGCTGCTGATGATTATCATTGTCATCATCATATATTTTTCAAACAAAAATTTGAACATATATTATTCATGACAACAAAATATTCCATTATGCATGATTTGGCATTAGAAAAGTATGCTGTCTAAACATCCCTTGAAAAGAAAAAAAAAACATTTACATTGTCATGACAAATGATCTTTCTATTTTCTTACAAGATCATATCATAATAACCCATTGCAGTGATACATGCAGCATGTGCTTGCCATGATCATTTGGCAAGAATTTAGAGACGTAACTTGAGGGACTTGTTGTTTCATACAAACCTACAAGAAAATGCTCATCATCATGTGGTGCTGTCTTTTCTTTATCATGCTGTCATTGATAAAAAGAATTAAAGAAGAAATGTATGTCTTCTTCAGAAGTCTGATTGGCCTTTGTAGCTTCATGTTCTACCTGATGGCATGGGATTTACCAATGCAAAATGCTGTTGCTGCATTCATTGTTCTTGCTCAGAATTTCATTTTTTTTTGCTGTTGTCTTTAATGAAGAGCATATTGCATGGACCTTGTATCTGAGGACACTAGTGTGTGGGAGGCTATCAGCACATTCCTCAAAATAGTTTGCATGTGTCATTTTAATTGAAGGCAGTAGTGTGGTGTTAAATTCCACCCCTCCTCCCCCCCCCCCTTTCCTCAGTATATCCGGTCCAGTTAATTTGTGGAATCAAAGGGAATTTCATTGACAAATCTACAATCATATTGTCGCAGTCCTTTTGCTGCAATCGGCTGTGTTGGTAGTCAATTTTACATGATGTACTGCCACCAGCCATAACCATGTGTGGGGAAAAAAAAAAAAAGCACCAGCAGGATTTTCAAGGCCCCTTGCTTCACAAAGGACTGGTGTGATGGCAACACTTCATATAATATGTGGTTACCATGGCGACAAGTGACAAGCACAGAGCAGTGTAAAGCCTGCAATCTTTCAAATCGCATGAGTTACCACTTTTACATCTGTACCTTCTGGTTGTCAAAATAGGGTCCATATGTCTTCAATTCCAGCATCAGTTCCAGCATAAAGATATTAGTTTAGATGTAGAACATTGCTCAATAGCAATAAAAGCAGACCATGAAAATCTCATTGGAAGTATGGGCAGGAGGAAAGTGCTTTTGCTTTCATTCTTGCATGAAATTTAATCAAGGACCTTGCAGTGCTGCAATTGAGTGTAGTTTTGTTGTTGATATATTTCATGTGAAAAATCTTGTACCATCAAATCCCTGGGCATATTTTTGTGATGGAGAAATTAAAAGCTTGATGTCTCTGACATGTTAAGCATTGAAAAAAAAAATGCTAGGTTTTGATAATGTCAGTTTGATCTGATCAATCATATACAACAATGCTTGACACTTCTGCTAATTCCTTTTCCACACACAAAGAGCAACCTCCCAGTGATTTGCTAAGCTTTCCCATAAATTCTTTGTCATATTTGGAATGCATCATATTTTTTTTTTTTTACTATTCTTGCTGCTTTTATGAGGCAATTATTCATACAATATGAATTTGAAGCCTTGTAAAGAGCACACTGGATGTGAATTCGTGAAGAATATACTTTTGTGTCACTAGAAAAGATACAAAATATCTCTCAGTATGTCATAAAGCCACTCAATTTGAGATTTGACCTTCGATGTCTATGGCCTACATTGCTTTCCCCTTCTTTTGCTTGCCATTTTAGATTAATTGGTAGCTACAATAGATACCCAACTGACCCGATGATTGTTACTTAAATCTATTTACTGCACGAAAGATGTTGATTGGTCACTGGAAGCCATTGTGCACATGCAAACCTCAAATTGTGTGTGCATTTAAGAAAGAAATATGTCCAAGTGGCAAGTACTGTTTCCTTGTCTTTGTAAGACTGCATTCCTGACATAGCTAACTTTATTTCTAGAAATTATTACGAGGACTGATATTCCTGATGGTAATAATGACGATGAGCATAATTACGACAACAGTGATGATGCTACTGATACTACTTCTACTATACAGTAGTTATTGTTAATGAGGATGATACCAAGCAGTAATAATGATTGTGATACTACCATTGCTAATACTATTGATGATTATGATATGTTTATGATAATGATATTGATAATGAGGTTAGATGCACCAAGAAAATGCATGAAATATGGAAAAACTTCACAGGGCGATTGTTACGAGTCTGAGGTATTCTATTCTAGAACATAATTGCAGTGGTGACAGATACGTGGACTCATCAAATGCATAATACATTGTAGCTTTGAGATTAAAAAGAAGTGTCCATTGATTTCAGCTGCCATAGCAACAACCCATTCACCTTCAGGTTTCCTGTAATCTAATCAGTGATGTTTAGACTGAATGATTGTAATAGACTATTATGATAAGTGTTTTGTTCCCTCCTGCTGACTTCATTTAAGCAGTAGCTGTTAACTCATTGCCCTCATTGACATGATGGTTAGTCTGTAAAGTCTTTGGGGACCTCTTACGGCTTCCATAATGTATGGGTTAATGATATTACCTGTAAGCTGCCCAGTTAGCTTACTTTTCAGTCCAACAATGATTACCTCCAACACTGCATCATTTTATGTTTTATGCAGTTTACCAAATGTTACCATCAGTGCAGGGAGACATGCTTATATGTGGACTGAGTTGTGCATGCTATAATTATAGATTGTTGCATTTAATACACCCTTGAAGCTAAACATTTGAACCAGGAAACGCCAAAACTGGGCTAAACAGGGAAATTTGTGTGAAACATTTTGATCGTTATCCGCATGTTGGACAGGCTGCACTTTATGTGAACATTAAAGACAAACTTGATGGTATAGAAAAGGAAGAAGAGGTATTTTTGGGGGGGCTTGGATTCAATGTGACCTGGTAACAGTTTTTTTTTTCTTTTTTCCCAGAGAAAGATGAGAAATGCTGAAAAAACACAAAAAACACCAACAACAAACAAACATTCAAATTCATGCAGCATTTTCAAGCAAATTTAGCAAAGGAAAAAAATATGATTTCCACCTGATTTTGTATTTGTTATATGGAATTTGTGTGACAAAGTATTGAAGCAAGGGACTTTTGACATATCTGAATCTAGCTTCCATACTTTGTTGTCAGTAAATCAATGTTTTAAAGTAGGAGACAGACTTGCCGTCTACTGTACGAAGGGAAACTTCCGCGTCACCTTGCTTTTCTTGGGCGAGAATCTTTATAGTTACATCCTCTTCACACAATAGGTTGCATATTGTGTCACTTTTCTACTCTCAGTAGTATAACCTTGTGATAAATGGCTGTGGCCTCTCAGGTTAGGTTGCATATTTTGTCACAAAATCTTCTCATTTTTTTTTTTAAAGAGAAAAAGAGGTTGAGAAAGGAGGTGGGTATTGTGTAGGAGTTAAACTCAATGCCTGTATAGCAATTACACACTGTCCAAAGTCCCTGGCACTGAAAGGGTTAAATATGTAGTGTCTATGGGCAACGCATGAAGATTGTTTTCCTGTCAGACAGTAGTTCTCCTGTAGGTGGCTTCCCTTATGGGGTGCAGGCATCAGAATTCTTGGAAACAACCATAAAACACTGAACAGCTGTTGGTCTACTAAACAGTCACATGAAAAAAAGGAGATCAATAACAATGTAAACACCATTAAGGTGATCACTTGGTAAATCTTTGACCTTGTGGAATGTTTGTGCATACAACAGTAACAAGGTTTTAGATTGCAAGTTACCCACATTTATGTAGTTAAATATTCAGAGTAGATATGGTAATGATGATGATTGTAATGATAGAAATGATATTGATAATGATAATTTTGACTATGATACTTATGATGGTGATAATGAAGTAATAATTGTGATAGTAGAAATGGCAATAACATTCACAGTGATAACTTTATTATCTTTCAATCATCTTTTTTAACTGCCCTCACCATTTTATCATACGTGAAGTGTTAAACGTTCTATAAATGCTCATGATTCAGTTCAAGTTTGATGCTAATCCCATATGGTATGAAGATTGATATATTTGACCTGTCAGAACTTGGCTTAAATGAAGAGCTCTCATTGATTTCATTTTGACAAACACGAGTGGTGTGGGGCTTTAAGGCCAGGCCAATCAGGGTCAAAAGCTGTCATCAGAGGATGCGGGCAGTGATTGCAATCGTCACGGTAACACAAAACATGCTATCAGCGTGCACCCATGTTTCCTGGTACCTAGACATGAGGGGATGAGCTGCGCTTGGTTCCCTGCGTTGAAATGAAACAAAACCCTGAATCTTATAGTCAACGTTCCTTCAGCCCTATTCTTCAGATCCATGACTTCCTTTCCCCGGCCACTACCCACCCTCCCCCCCCCCCAATGCCCCACCCAAATCTTTCTCCTGGGGAAATGGGTCACATGACCATGTGCTGCTAAATGATAGCTATCACATGACTCTTGAACACACACACACACACACACACATGCACACAGACACTTTCTCATTTTTCTTTCTTTAATATTGGCGAATATTGTCCATTTAGTAACAGTAGTCAGAGGAAAAGTATGTAACATCTGTTTAAAATGGGTCAAGGAAAACAACACAAAATGCATTCACTGATTAAGTCATTGATTGATTCATTGATTGATGAAGTAATTTATGTGTTCATTCTTTCATTCATCCGTTCAGCATGGTTTGTTACCCTAAAAATTTACATTGCCATGAAGGAAACTGAGCTGCAGAAATGCACAAGAACTTAATTGAAAAGTTTTAAGAGCATCTGTTGATCTATCAATCCCGAAATCTTTCTGTTAGGTATGTATATATTTACATTATTGTGGAAAGATACATTACTGCAAATTATGTGTATATAAACTACATAGATTATGTATATGAACTACATAATGTAATTATATATGTATATATCACATGAAACATTTGAATTTATTGTTTCTTATTCCACATTTCATACAATTTTGTACTCTCATTTGATTTTAAGACAAATGTACAACACAAAAGAGTCAATTTGAGACAGAAATAATATATAAGCAAGTATGAATAACCTGTAACATGAGGAACCTATGATAGATAATATGTCAATAATGTAATAAAGTTTTACTGTGTTCATGATTGAACCTAAGGTAACAAAGCTTAGTAACAATTCAATGAAAGCTGTTAGAAGAACGAAAATGTATGTAGTGCCTTGATGGTTGACGATTAACAAGTTTTCCTGTCTGATCTGTAGTCAGAATTGGACAAAGCAAGTCGGTTGTCATTCTATTCGTGCGATCATGCCCCCAAAATTATTAATCGTGCCTAAAAAGTATCAAACGAGCAACAGCTGCCACACTGACTACGTGATTGATGTGGAATGGATACTGGGGCTTCCTTCTGGTATACAGAGATGCCTTGGCGTCTGATTATTAGTGCCAAACTGTGGAACAGACTCTCAAATGATGTAAAATGAAGTGTATCTTTCTCCATTTTTAAAAACAAGATAGATAGATTATACAGTAATTGTTTACATTGAACTATAACATTGAATGTCAACCATTTCTTTGGTTTCTTCAGTGTTTTAATTCCTTTTTTTTTTTGGGGGGGGGGGATATATGATTCTATACATGTATGTTTAACTTTTGTTTGTTTGTTTTTCTCTTTTCCTGTGCTACGTATAAAATGTTGTAGTGTGTAACTGTATGATTTTTAAATGGCATGGTCTCACAGAAGAACAACCATTGGCTGAAGTGAGTGACCTGTGGTGAAATGAAATAAACTCAAACTCAAACACACATGAAAAGTCGCAAGGTGAGAGTGCCATAGGAAAGAGTTGATGTAGACAGAGGGTGAGAGATAGAGAGATTCTTTTAAGAATTAATTAATATTTCTGTTCATTTAATTCAATGCCAATCAATACAACATTTATGGAGAGACGAGAAATGGGCCAACTGCACATAGCTGTAGTATGCATCATATTTTCCTATGAATAGTACACAGCCTTTAATTGAAGTGAAGTGAAGTATGTACGTATGCAGAACTTCCATGAAAGCGCAGACCATATTATGTTACCGAGAAGGAAGTCATCTGTTGTCTAATGTATCTATTACAATAACATTTTATATTGGAGGGCCAGATCTGTGAATAACATCACGCCGTCCAGTATTAATGATTTACTGCTCATTATGCAGAATACGTTAAGCTTGATAAAAGGGTAGAAAGACTCTTATGCATTGATGCATGAGCGGAATGATACGAGGTACACTTATATCAATACCAGATGGCAGGCCTGATTGAGTGTTCTTTGTTCATAACCAAAAGTCCATGAAATATTTTCTTAGTTTCCATGGTAGTTAGCTTTGACATATAGGTACAAAATTACAAAGAAGTTTGTGCCTGAAAAAGATTATACTGTTCCTTGCATTTGCTGTACCTCCAGGAAATACTATCCCTGTAGAATAATGAAAATTGATGTTCTGTATATCTAATCTTCTAGGCCATTTTTTTTTTTTTCAATTGGGTGTGTGTATGTGTGGTGACTTCTAGCATTTATTTTCTACAAAACTAGGTAATTTGTAGAATGCAAACTTTGCAAAGGAACATATGTGCTCAACCCTCTCTGTGCCTGGGACACTGTACAATGCTATGGGGTTTTCTGTGTCAATCTGCACTCAAAGCACT
Organism: Diadema setosum; assembly: GCF_964275005.1. Taxonomy (NCBI): domain Eukaryota; kingdom Metazoa; phylum Echinodermata; class Echinoidea; order Diadematoida; family Diadematidae; genus Diadema; species Diadema setosum. Next base: position 48,040,316 of record NC_092685.1, read on the forward strand.
CAGAGAGTTAACCAGCCTAAGTGGGCCAAGTTAGTAGTAGCTCCCGAAATGAAAAAGGAACAGAAACTGGACATCTCTGAATGGGCTGTCTGTAATTGGACAACTTTCACTGATGTGACCAGCTAACCACAAGTGCCATTACAGTCATTACAATTTTGTTTTATGCATAAATAATCAGCTTAACCAAGTCTCTGAAACACTACTGCATTGATCCAACAATGCAGATGTGTTTCAAGTGTCAGCAGTTGAAATTGAGAACTGTCATATTTCCTCATTTCTTACAACATATGACGTTTACATCAACATACTAGTATATTGAAATGTCGATGAGTGACTTTTAGAAATGAGTCTGTACTGCACACACATATGTATCATGTACAAGTTGAACATATTTGAGACACAATGGGTGTATTGTTTGGTATTCAGCATAATTCTATACCCACTGATTTAGATTGCATTCCGTGCCCAAAGAATTCCCCACTGAAACCCGAACCTCCACACCCTTCACCACCCACCTCTAATTCAGTATTGTGTGCATGAATGTGTTGGTGCTTGTGCATTCAAATCTGAAAAGAGACATGCACTGTGTACTGATGTAGCACACAACATGTGGAGTTCATTAACAAGTTTAAACATGTTGTGCATAAATTTTCAACATTCTTAACTTTGGGACAGATCATCTGCTGTTACATGCATTGATGTTTTTCACTCATTATTCTGCATTCACTGGTGAGAGCCTACACGTATGTTTGTAGAAACTTCCTCCTAAAGGTTATGGTAAAAGATGCAAATGTCCTTGGCTTGGTATCAAGAGGGTTAAGGGTTGCCACGGTGCAGCATCACTGATGCAGTCCTGTTAACCCCCTTCCCCATCTCCCATGGCTCCTCCGAGCTCCCTCTCACGAGGACTTATTAATTGGTGCTCCGCTATGTGGCTCTTACTAGCATGCCTCAGCTTTTGTCGGGAGAGAAGCCCCAGGGATATTCCAGGAAGACTCTCTTAAGGAACGTCTGAGGCAATGAAATACTAATCGCAATTTGAGCACTCTTTTCTATTCCTCTTCCTTTCAACATCTGTAAGTTATGAAATTGGAGAAAGGAGGCACACTCCCCCATTTTACTGATGAAAGGACAGGAGGGGGGTTTAATCTACCTGATATTTATTTGGTAGTTGCTGTTTCTTTAAAGAAATTGTGGTTCTATTAAAGATTACACTTAACCAAGAACCTGATGAACGTATTTTGATGACTGTGTAAGGTGCTCACTTAGTAGTTTTCATTGTCTGTTCCTCCCTGGCAAATTTGAAAGTAATCGGCCTTTGGTAATAGGACTTTGAATGATATGCACATATCAAGTTCAGTGTGAAAAGAATATGACTTCTCGTTCTGGAAAACTCAAGTAATGTTTGAACTGGTTCGTGGATTAGAACAGAGAAAGATGAGCCATGATCAGCTTGTATTTGCAAGATATCGATCAATCTGCATTTCTTGGAAACTGATTGAGGATGAAGAGCTATGAAAATGAACAACTGGTGGCAAAGTGTAGGTGGTTGCAAGAATTGTCTTTGAGTATGCATACTTGGAACATCTTTTTAAATGACATGTTTGAACATATTCAGATTTGAAAAATTGGATGACTTTTGAAGGAAGGCATTACATGGTGGCGTACATAGCATATGTTCGGTTTTCGGTTCCCCATGTGTGAGTCCTTAAATGGACTGTTAGAATGACAGGAGGAATGAGAAGGTAGGTGAAGTGGCAAGAAAAGAGGACCGACAGTCAACTGTCCGAAACGTCGAGTCCTTCTCCTAGCTCTTCTATCCCTCTCCGGTTCATAGTCCTTTTCAGGACTACACACACTCCAGAAAGAATACTCTCACTCAATTTCTTGCCTCTTATCCTACCTTCTCATTCCTCCTTTCATTCTAACAGTCCTTTTAAGGACTCACACATGGTGAACCGAAAACCGAGCATATGCTTTTTATAGTTTATTTACACATTACGTTTGCAAATTGGCGAAAATGAAGTATTTTTACACATGAAATCCTCCATGTAGATTAGTTCATCTCTTTGAAACTTGCCAATGACATTATGAATTCATAGTCTTTGGTGACCCCATAATATACACCAATGTATACATTATGTATATGTATATGCATGCCTGTATCGAGGATGTGCATGGTTGTTTATGAGACTTGAAAGAGCATATGCTCTTCACTGTGGTCATTTATTTCATTTCCATTCCACACTATCCATCCAGAATCATTTCCGACGGAGCGAATGCTAGAATACATATTTACTATGTAATTCCTACATGCATCGACCGAGTCCATGGAGTTAGAAAATAAGTGCTATTGAATTGTTAGCAGCGAGGCACAGATATTACCTTGGGAGAGACATTTTTTTGTCAACTCCATGCAATATTGATGTGTTTACCACATTCGCAAGGTTTGACTGACACTTTCGAGCGTACCTGCAGCAGACTTTTGCTGTTTGTGCGCTCGGGTCCTGCTCTCCTCTTGTCCCACGACATTTGGCATGCGGAAGTGTGGGTAGTGCCTTTAGTGGAGGTGAAGATATTATTAAAATGCCAACAATTTGAAGGGTTTGAAAAGCAGGGATCTGTGAAGAATTGATGGAAACAGACCCAATGATATTTAATCAATACTTCAGACTGTGTGTCTGAAGGCTGTAATGTGTCCTCCTGTTTGAGTTCTATGAAAATATGAAATAGTGAAGTGATTGGAAAACCAAAAGTGTGTGTCTTGTTCCCTTGAATGATTCCAGCTCAGTTTAGAGCTAATTTATCTCTTTGTACACATGGAATGACTCAAGCATAGTGGGACTGCAACAATGTGGAATTGATATGATGTTAACTTGACGGGATAAAGAGTTCAAGTTAAGGACTTGAGTTGGTAGGCTTTTTTTATGTGATCAATCAGAGTAAACATGTCAATAATGTTGGTGTGAAACTTGTTCTCACTTTCTGTTATGCTAATAAGGGGAGTTCTTCCATCAAGTTGTTTTTATTGCAACTGCTTGACAAATTACCGTACGTCAACGGAAATAGATTTGACTAATTGTGCAGTACCCGCTGCATGCTATAGGGATTAGAATTGGCACTGGCTGTCAGGCAGAAGCTCGGTGGTCTAGTTGATAAGACGTCTTTCTGGAGATTTGGAGGTTGTAGGTTCGAACCCTGCCCGAGTATGCACTGTATGCCCATGATTTCTTTTGTCATGGCTACTACCGAAACACTGACAATTCATTGCTTATTTGCATCAATGTATGGCAATATGTCAATCAGATGCAATAATAAGGGAAGGATATGAACACGTTTATCTCAGTTTGATAATCAGCAGCAGCAATTTTTTGTTTGAAGTATAGTGAGCAGATACCTGACATAGATCTGGCAAAATTTACATTGTGATCTGTCTGTCCAACTTCTCCACGTGAAATTTTGTGTGTATAATAGGCAATAAGAGAGAATTCAGGATTCTCTCTGTTGTTTGTTTGTTTGTTTGTCTTTTGAGTGGGGCAAAGATTGCAAAGATATTTGCTTGCTTACAATAGATACACCTTTTGGAACATTGTCATTGTTTAATTCTCTGTGAGGTTTGTATTCCACGATTGAGGTGCACTGTAAAGGCCTTCGTCACTCAAAATGATGGTCATTCCATAAACTCACGTCCCAGTAAAGCTGCCGTTTTCTCTCTCTCTTTCTTTTCAGGTCACATGTCCATCGAATCGCTGATAAAGTACCTAATCAGTGATGACAACCAAGTGAACGGGATGGAGTCATACCTCATGGCTCAGGATATGGAGCAGCCTCTCTCACACTACTTTATCAAGTCCTCTCACAACACTTACCTCACTGGTGAGTATGGCCGAGGCTTCTTGTCATATCTTGGTTTTTATATATTATATATATATTTTTTTTTTTTTTGGGGGGGGGGGGGGAGGGAGGAGATAGCATTCTATCAAATTTGTTTATTTTTCTATTTGATCCACTGCCAATCAGTTCAATTCAAATTCAATAAGAATTATGACAACAACAAGAACAATGTTAGTAATAAAAATAATAGTAATGAAAAGATGATGATGATGGTGATGATAATAATAGTAATAATAATGATAATGATAATAATGATAATAATAATAATAATAATGATAATAATAATAATAATAATAATAATAATAATAATAATAATAATAATAATAATGATAATGATAATAATAATAATTTGTCACCATCATCATAATCATAATCGCCATCATATCAATAATCATAATCACCATCATATCAATAATGGTGGTGATAACAAGGACAGTGATGATGAGGTGAGTGATAATATTAATGATGATAATCGTACCCTTATACTGTCGTACCCTCCTCCATCTTCCCAGGCCACCAGCTGACCGGGAGGTCCTCGGTGGAGATTTACCGCCAGGTGCTGCTGTCGGGATGCCGCTGTGTCGAGCTGGACTGCTGGGACGGCAAGGAGAACACAGACCCTGAGCCCGTCATCACCCACGGCTACACCATGTGCACCGACGTCCTCTTCAAGGTTCATGCAGCAGACATTCCTCTCTATAGCTTGTTTCCCAGGCTTTAGTAGTCTTTTTTTTTTCTTATGCCAACCCAAGATATACTTTTCCAGATGAGGTTCTTCATGCATATTAGGCACCCTGACACTTTGGTACTTCCCAAGGTACTTTGTCATGACTCAGTGATTTGATGGGCAAAGTTTTTTTTTCAGTATAATTTCAGATGTTTTTTATGATCCCTGTGCACCCTGCTTTCCAGTCCCGATTGGCCAGTTTGGAATTGAGACTGCCTGCTTTGAGGAGATTTAGCTTAGTTTTGATAATCTAAAAATTAACAAGTTCAAGTTCAAGTTTATTCATCTTTCTTCCTTCGTTACAATATAATATACATTGAATGTGTCAATTAACAAGAGAATAACAAGCATACAAATATAATAGAATACACTGGTTAAAACAGAAAAAAAGAAGAACACAGCACCCTGGCCTCGGTGGGTGTATAGGCAGAGATGGTGATATCATGTCAAAGACTAATGTTACACACAAGATGAAAACAGATATATGTGACCCTGCACCTCAAAACAAACAAAAAGTCGCCAGACATGAATTTTTAGTTAAGACCATATTCTGAAAGAGCAGACTTTAAGCTTTAAAATGATGTATAACTCAAATCAAATGGACTCTCCTAACCTATCTAAATGTTGGAAAGAAAGCACAAACTCAGGAAAAGTGTGAACTGAGAAAAGAGCCTCTGAAGCACAGTGTCTATTCAAGCGCTTAATCTTTACCAAATCGTGCTGGCTGTGCGATGAATGGGACAAAAAACAGGAAGTAAACCACCAGAGTAACAACAATGAAGGGATTATCAGATCAAACTGAAATTAAGCATGCCTCATTAACACATTCTGTCCATAATTAATGCTAACTTTCAGAGCAGTAGCACTATCCTTCCAAAAGTTATTAGAGTTGAAAGTGAAGAGTGTGGACAAGGTTTTTCAGAAATAAAAAAGGGATTCTATAGACACACCTAATCACACTATTCTACCAAAAATGTTCGAGATAAAGTGCTAAAAAACGCACTTTCCTGCCCGTTTTATGATACCAAATTTTAGCATAATGTAAAAGAAGACCCGCTCTTTCAGAAAATATGAAAAAGTCAAGTTCGGCTAGGTTGACCCATTTCACTCATTTTCAGTCCTCCCGCAAAATCAGTATGTGCGACTTTATGTTCGTTTTGAGGTGCACGGTCACATATACTAGTGATAAAGGCAACGGAAACCAGGAAAATGAAGCCAGCCTTCCATTGGAGTGGAGTGGGGGGGGGGGGGGGTGGGATGTTGGTAGGGACCATGCTATCTCACATGACAGGCCAGCTTGGAATTTACTTCCTGCTGGGTGATATGTAATGTGTAGTAATACAACAAATAGAGCACTGTGATACACTCAAGATGTTTATCATGGGGATATTTCTTTCGTTTTCAGTACGCCAATTCCTATTCACAAAATTAGTATTGAGTAAGACGTGTAAACATGTGAAGGGGATGATTGTGAAGGAAAGTCGTGTACACGAGTCTGGACTCCTATAATGGAATTTGATTGATAGATGTCAGTAGGAAATATATGTCATGATATCAACAAGTTCTTAAGATTTTTTTTTTCTCCTTCAGTTGTCACAAGTCTTCCTTGCTCCGTACTGTATCTTTTTGCTGTATGCAAATGAACATATTATTTTCTGATATATTCACTATGTGCTTCAGTACTATTCACAATGGTCCCAAGTTATGAGGAAATAGATGTAAGGGTATGTCTGTATGGAAACACATTTTAATGTAGCTTCAACAACTTTCAGAGTTTTTGAAGAAGACGTGGGATTTGATGACTCCAAATTGATATATAGCTATACATATGTGTAATGATGGATTGATTAATGTAGAGCAGTACAAAAAAAAAAGCAAAACTTTGCATTGTTCTACCATAAAAGTGGACATTTTCCAGTGAGTATTTTTTTTGTTGACACTCAGTCTGGTAAAATGAGCTTGCAAGTATCTTTAATTCCACAGAATCAAAAAGATAAAAATCATTACATATTGCAAGGAAAAAGAAAAGAGCAGTTGTATTTTTGTTTGCTAAAAAAAAAACCAAAAAATTTCCACTCCTTGAAAATTTCTACTTGTAAAATAGTATGCAGTGATGTGATGTAGTAGCAGTGTATTTTTCTGATCACATTGCAGGATGTGATTGAAGCCATCAACGAGTCGGCGTTCAAGACGTCTGAGTTTCCTGTCATACTCTCCTTTGAGAACCACTGCACGTGAGTCGAGAGGTCAAAAGGCTAGAATGCTAGCGTCCAAGTCATGTAGTGTATACGCCATATATTTAGTGAGACTAATTTTTCAAGAATCGGGAATGCAGGACAATTTTGTGAGTGCACAAATTTGCGATCGTGGAGTACAGTGTTTTCATGCACCTTGTTTATATACCTTGTACTGTGCACTGTATACTAGTACGTGAACATGTGCGTGTGCATGTTGTATTCATGTCGGGATCGGAGTTCGTGTGTTATGTGTGTTTTTAAGATTATGAATAGCCCCTGACTCACATAATTGTGAAAATTAAAAACCTGGCATATTATATGCCATATACAGTATTTGCGAAAAAAAAGAGAATTACACCCAATAACAGGAACATGACTTTTAATTTCAGATGTATGTCCAATTTGCCCTTTACGAAGAACTAAACGTAAACTAAATGTAAATGATGCTGTAGCCAATTTCTGATTCTCTTCGCTTTGATATCGTTACAGTGGAATGCTCTTAAAATGAATTCCTCTTTCTACATCTAGATTTTTAAAATCAGAAATGGTAATTTTGTCAGGAAGTATTTGCGAGACATTTAGAGTCTATCTTTTCTCAATTCATTCTTTGCTGTGTACTTACAGAAATTTTGTTTAATTTGACATTAGAGTATTCAACTTACCAAATCATGGAAAAAGAGGCATAGTTTTTTTTGTTGTTGTAATGAACACATCAAGTTTTGTACAACCTATTTTGACATTGTCCATGGTGCAAAATCATTTTGTATGTAAAGAACTACTTTAAAAATATCAAATATTTGAAGTGTTCATCTTGTGAAATTTTATTGAAAATTATATGATAAATATTCCTACATGTGTGTCATCCTGTGCACAATAATGATCCCTCTTTAGAGTTTCTTACAACAGATTTTTAGTCATTTAAATGCTTATTTCATAGGAGTTATAAACAAAGAAGTTGATGGATTTTCATCCAACCTGATAGCTTAGATAAGCACAATTGTGCACAATTTGTATTCCCACAGTACTGGTCCTATCTCTTTTTATCTTGCCTGTTATCATAATAAATCATTTATTTTGTTTCATTTTGTTTACTTTCTCTTCACAGACAAAAACAGCAAGCCAAGATGGCGCACTACTGCCGGACCATATTTGGTGATAAACTCTTAATCGACCCTCTGTCCGAGTTTCCGGTAAGTCTGTGGTTCATTGGACCCAGGCAAAAAAGAAAGAAAAAAAAAAAACCCCAGAGCTAACCAAACATTCAAACCTAGAATGATATTGCATAATTAGGGTATACTGAAACTCTAGTTTTCAATATTCTTTGTTGTACTGTTGGAGAAATGAATAAAAAAATGGTTGTTCATAATTTTATTTTGTAGTTAGATACCTTTAGGGAAATGAGATCCCAAAGCATCTGCTAGAGCTCAGTTATTCATGACAATTTCTCAAAGATAAATATTTTCATTTTGTAATTGTAACAATAGATTTTTATTTTATTTTTACCAAATTCTGGTTTTCATTGTTTTTATTTGTTTATGATGCCTGAAGGGCCTAAGATATCTCAAGCAAGCAAGCATCTGTTAAAACTCAATGAGTCCTTACACAATGTCTCATTGATGAATGTTTTCATCAAACAGGGTAATATACAACTTCACAAAGAATCTGATACTTGGAGATGTACAAGTTTAACAGATAGCTCTACATTTCAAAATTCAGGTGCTGAAAGACATGTAGTAATATTATATTTTTATATGTTTAGCCCTTCTCTTGCATGTTGTATCTCTCTATTATATATATCTTGATCACTCTGTCTTTCTCCTTTTTATGTATTTCTATTCTCATTTATCGTCTCCTCTTCCTTTATATTTCTCTCCTGTTTCATTCTGTCTCTCTCTTTTTCATTATTTTCTCTCCCCTTCACCTGTTTCTGACCATTATTACTTTGTCTTCTCTCTCTCTCTCTCTCTCTCTCATGCTCTCTCCTTCTCTTTCTTGCACTGCTCAGATCGAATCTGGTAAACCACTCCCTAATCCCGCCTGCCTGAAGAATAAGATCCTGGTGAAGAACAAGAAGCGGAAGCAGAGTGACGCCAGCAAGAAACGAGCAGGTATGCCAGCTTATCCTGAGCTGCTCGGAAACAATTAATCATTGTCCCCTAGTTTTTATCGACATATATGAGCCCCAAATATCTCATCATATTCCCCTTGTTTCTTGAATGTATCTTTTGCAGACTGTTGTCTTTTATTGTCTTCATTTGAAACAATGTAATCATTGCAGATTATCTTTATGATTGTACAAGATTCCAGCCATTTCATGTCAGCAGAACTATTGAAGATTGGCACATTTTAGGGTGTGTAGACAATGAGGACTCTCTTTGTAGTTTACTATCACAACTTCATTTATTCAATACATGCTGGAGAGGTATGTGGAAGAAATGCAAATTTGTAATATAGCATCAGCAGGTTTAAACACCGTTGACATCCATTAACCCTAAAACAATAGACAATTAAACCCCAAAACAAAATTTCCACATGCAGTGTGTTAATTTGATATGAGCACAGGTTAGATGCAGTGGTACATTTGTGTCATGAGATCATTCTTTACATTTTTACTGTCTGTAAACCTGCAACCACATTAGGGCTTCTATGTAATATTATGCTGATATGTTTTCATCTGATTAATTGGTTAAAAAACAAGAATTGCAATGACGTAATTGCAGATGTTTATCCCAGAGGAACACTTTGTTCGTGTGCCTGAAGAAATCTGTCTTACAGTGATGTAAAATTTATTTTATAGCTGCAGGTTTGATCAGTTCAAAGAGAAAATCTCAAAATGTGATGAGTTAATAATGTGATTGCTGGCTTTATTTGATAGTACAATAATGAGTGAAAAAGAATGAGGTTCTCTCTGTTTATAGGCAGCACAGCAAGCTGCCACAAGTTAACCCTCCTGATACAGGAACCAATGTTATACCTGCACTGCAGCTATGACAAATGCTAGACTGTGGGAATCAAATGGTTAAATGCCATTTGCTGAATTACCTTAGTACCTCCCCGTCCCTCCCCCTTCGTGACAGGGAAGAGAAAAGAGAAGACAGCATCAATGGTTTCCATCACTGCCTTGATGGCGGATGAAGTAATGACGGAAGGTAACAAAAAAAATGCAGATCAAGGTTGTGGGTCGGCTAACCAGTTTATCAACCAAGCAACATCTGTATTATCTGACGTGTACGCTCTTAAACAATCCCTGACTAACTGGACTTTGTTGCCAAGTGATACAAGGAAATGATATTCTATGAGACACATAATATGATATTCCCTGAAGCCATTGAATGTATTTAACTTTCATCATGGTGGCAATTCTTTGCCAGAAGTCTAATTCACTTTGTATGGACTGCTTGTGCGGGGCTCGTCAATGATTATTCATATTTTCTTGGAATATCTCTTGAAGGTGAGACTGCTGTATGTCTCTATGTAGTCGTCTACGGTCCATTAGAAACTAACACCTTTCATATACCTCTTTGAAAGTGATTGGAATCACATGAACATTACTCATCCTCTATTCTAACAACAACAACAACAACAACAACAACTGCATAAACATGTAATGGAGCTCCAAGTCAAGTCCATTAATGGCTTGCCTGACAGAGCACCAGTCTGTCTCCATCTCGCTTGTTTTTATCTGATTGGGCGATGAATCTGTGATTTGACAGGCAAGCGCCGTTTTAGCTCCAACTCTTCATTCACCAGTGCGGTGGATGACGAAGACTCGACCGATGTGGCGCCCTCACGCAGGCTGAGTCGAGGTACTGCTCCCGCCTATTTCTTTCTTCATCACCTTTCCCCATGCATTAAACATAGCACGCCGGAGCATCATGCGTTCATTACGGAGACTGTCCTGCCTTGTGGGTAGCCTTGTAAGACAGCTGATTGTTGCCATGGAAACCATGCTCATGCTTCAAAACTCTGACAAACAAATTTTACTCCTGTTATTATATATGGTAGTGGTTGGGTCAGCTTGTGAAAGGCTTGCTAATATCTTTTTGTGTTTTAGTGTATTTTCGAGAGAAACCTGGAAAGTTGTGTTTAAATTGTTTATTCGCATAAATTCCCTTATGTCCCTAACGGTATTAAATTTTTGAAGCAATATTAAAGCAAAGCATGCAACTTTTCAGAAGGCTATTATTGCTTCAAAAAAGCAGCAGGGATATTAGCACTTTCAACAAATTGCCCTGTCAGGAAAATTTGATGCTGACATTGACAGTTCCAATGTTTTGAAATGTCTTGAAATGTTTCCCAACTTGCACTTCCAACCTTGGTAGTATTTGAAGTTCACAGCAATGATACTTCATCAATTCTCTGACTGTAAGATTGATGGTTGGGCAATTTCCATGGCAATGATTTTATTACATCGGGATGAGGTGTGCACATGCAGGGTTCTCCTTGTGGCTTGAATGTTCTTCATGTGAGAATCTACTATTAGGATAGCAAGACAATTGAAAATGAGAAATATTTGGAGAATGCTATGCCAATCATTTATCCATGAGTCATTGTATTGTTTGCTTGTATATTCATCCCTTGCAAAAAAAAAAAACAAAAACAAAAACAGCCTAGATACTCTCTATTTGGAAACAATAATTTGAACTAAAAACAAGATATTCTCTTCTTGGGTCTTGCTTGCCAGTTGTACTTCTTCACTTATCAAACAGCTACAGGTTTGAGATACACACTCCGGTATAACTTAATTAGGCAGATATTGTTTTCCCTTTGTAAAGGAAATGCTCAAAGTCCTTTTTTTTTTCTCAAAGGAGGAACTACTTTCTTGGAGATATTGATGTCAGTCAAGTGTTCTGCCAAATGAGCTATTCACACACTTCATTTTCCTGTGCTGTCTGATTATCTGAAAGACTTGTTCAATTCTTTGAACATAGAGCTTTTACTGCATGGAAAGCACATCTTCAGAAAGGAAAAAGGTTGACTCAATTATAGCCAGCTAACTTGGTCATATAAATAATTAACATTAGGTGAATAATATAAGTATGAGTGAAATATATGTCAATACGGAACAGTAAAACAAGGACCGTAACAGTAAGAACTAGTTGCTTGCAGATTACTCTTTTTTCCTCTTTATTTTATGATTCATATAAACAAATTCTGGCAGAACAAAATAAAAAAAGGGGGAAGCTTGTACCATTAATAGATATTCAGTCAGTGAAAAGGAGAACAAGATGGCTGCACAAATGCATGGCTTCTTGTAGGACTCTTCGTTCAGAATTCTTCTCTCAGAGCACCATGGCATGGAATTGCATATTCAAATTCTTTAGATTGGAGATGCACAATGGTGGATATGATATTGTGATATCAAGAGTACCTCGTCAGTAAGAGATAGACTATCACTAATCACTTCCTCAGACTTTAATTTGTTTATACAACTCAGATAAGAGGTCAAGGTCTTTTGTACTGTCTGTGATGTGCTGGTCTATTCTATATCGCACTGATTTATTTCAGAGGGTGTTGGCTTTTTTACATTTGTATATATCTATCTAAAAGTGTGAGAATATCAGAGACTGTCAAAATACAGTGACTATGGATTATTAGATTTATTTATTCACATCTTCCGATAAACTTATTAAAGTGCATTGCACTTTCTCAATCAGTCTGTAGTGCCTAGTATTTTCTAAATTACACTGACATATTTCAGAGAGCACTGTTCTTTGACATTCATGAATATCTATCTCAAAATATAAGAATACCAGAGACTGTGTCAAAATGCAGTAACTATGGATTTTATTGATTCTTATCCTTTGCAGTACTAAATATAGTGCAGCACATATTCTTAATCGGGTACTTTACCTTTTTGGACTTTAATCTGCCAATCCCATTATCAAAATTACATACTCACACATTACAGTTAAGTATAATTGTACTAATAATGCATGTTACACAGGGCATTAGTAAAATTGTCAACCTGTTACTAACTTTGTCTGTTTCGAAGTTACTACTGGGTGGATAACTTCACTAACACACACCTAAGTCAAGTAATGTGCATTATTTGTTTTATTAAACGGTGACATGGATCCTTGTCATTTGATGAAATAAAAAAGTAGTCCCTGTATTTGCTGTATACAGATACACCTACCATGAGAGACTAAGCAGTGAAGTTGAGCTTAGAAATTACCATGTAGTAATCAATACTAAAATAGTAGTAGATGGTGTGTATAGATCCAATTCCAACCAGCAATGCTGTTCATTAACTTGAATACACAGCATCGTATGTGAGATTTTCTTGCTGTTGCATTCACAGAAATTCCTAAATCAAACCATAAAGGTGAGAACATCAGAACATGGAGATGCATCAAAACTTAAAATTATAAGAAAAGCCTTAAAGGCATAATTTACCATTTGCAGATGAAACAAAAACCCAGAATTAGTGCTTTAAAATAGTTCTAAAATGTGAGTTAGGGATAGAAACAACCACTGTCAAAATTTGAATCCGTATAATCGATGTTAGGTGTTGTTAAATACACAAAATGTGAACAATAGTTATAATAAAAATGTTTACAGACTAAACCGTATACAGTTACGGTTTATTGAGAAAAACTCTGATATCTCCTTATATTTTAGGTTTTATTGCAAATATCAAATATGGTATGGGTGCTTTATGATACAACAGACCTACACATGTGCATCAAATGTGATATCTTGAACTTTTTTGAAATCACTGCTCCCAAAGGTAAACTGGACCTTTAAACTCAAACTCACATATGTAGATCTGTGCTCCTAGATCTGAATTTGATAGGAAGTTTAACAATTTAAATTCCACGGCAGCCATTTTTGCAAGATTCCTAGGCCAGTACCATCTCCAAGCAAACTGAACTAACTGCACACCCAATTGCAATGCAATTACTCATACATGTGCGATGCAGTTGAGCAGATGAGTGGTAAATTTGGGTCTTTAGTCAAAAGTAAAATACTGGTCACATGATGTTTAACTCTCAGCCAATCATTTGATTAGGATCCATGTCACCATGTCATAACATATATCAATCAATGTAGGGTAATGTACAGCATAATGTAATAGTTAAAGTCAAACATGGAAATATTTACTGTCTGTGTAGCCATGATAACTGCCTCTAGGGTTATAAACATTACCAAGGCACATGATGGGGGGGGGGGGGGGGAGGGGCAAGCCAGGTATAATGCTGCTATGGATGTGTCATGAAGTCAAATCTTAATATTTGTGTAATTTCATAATTTCCCATATTCTGTTATATACTGCTATGTACCTCATCTTCACCTAGAGGCTGAATGTCTTTTTTTAAAATCAATGAACGTATCTTTTCATCGTTTCAACAGCAACTCAGTTTGTGCATGTAAGTTTTTTGAGGTCCATGGTGATCAGCGTCCATCCTGTCGTGTCGATGGTCATACATTGTTTGTCTAGCCTTTTGCATTGTCCTACAGAATGATGCATCTTGAGCAAATACATTCATCTTTAGCCCATGATGCTTTGCATTGACCATAGTGATGTTCTCATCAGGCTTAAGGCATCAAAATGTGCCTTTCAGGCAAGTCTTAGTTCATCAAAAATGTATCGCTAGTCAAAGCCTAGTCTTTTTTTCCCCTCAATTTTAAAGTCCCCAAGTGGACTTCCCGGTTCATTTGATCCTAATTTCTGCCCCATTACTAGGAATGAAATTAGCGGAATCTTAATAATGCGAGGATGACATACTAATTGTCTGCGTACATCCTACCATGTTGGGTGATCAATTCTATGATTATCTTTAGGTGGAATTTAGGATGTGTTAATACCCATGTACATGTATGTAGAAGCAAAGTCAATAAACCAAAGTACCCCATCATATTATTTTGTTGGCAGACCAGTTAAACCCTTGTCATGGTTGGGTAAACTTTGCCAGTTAAAAATCGTTCAGATGCCAGATTGAATCAAACCCTTACACATGAGGTTGAACTGGTACCGCGTGATATTCATTGATTTCGTTGTAGTTCATGGTAGTGAACTATGCATTTTTATTCTTGCACAGGGCATCCTGTGCTAAACAAATAGTATGTTGTAAATCAATGTCAAAAATACACATTATTTTCTAAAACAAATGGTACATACTCTCATATGCTCTCTTTTTATAGTCAATACACACTGCAAACGCATTATAAATGCTCTTGCTGTTCTACTTTCTCAGCACATAGAGAAGCATGTCCTTATTATGCGCTTTATGAATGTATTATTATTATTATTACTTGAATATAAATGTAACTGCACTTGGGCTATCTATGCATTTGTCATGCATAATGTATAGTGTTGTACAGATCATGAAATATCATGTACTATTTACATAATATTGCGTATATTTTTGTACTTACGTGTACTAAAGTAGATGAAGCTTGCACAGGTCACCTCAGCGGGATTGCATATGATGTGACTAATGTCTATGTTATATGCGGTTGGGCCATGTTTTTTTTTTTTTTTTTTTTTTGGGGGGGGGGGGGGGGGACCACACACTTACAAATATTGCCCTGACATGTCATATGCTGTTTCTGAAATTCATTTGAATTATATTGTGCTCAGGCAATGTTGTAGTTAATGCCCCTAGGACTTGGCATTGTTGTGTAATGACCAA
The DNA here is from genome assembly GCF_964275005.1 of Diadema setosum. NCBI lineage: Eukaryota > Metazoa > Echinodermata > Echinoidea > Diadematoida > Diadematidae > Diadema > Diadema setosum. The sequence goes on from NC_092685.1 coordinate 48,055,813, forward strand.
GCATTGTCATTCATTACATCAGTTTGAACGCTTTGACCTTGCATTTTGTCTGCTGCAGGGATGGAGGAATCCCATCTACATGTATTGCCTAATTTGAATTCTTGCACTTTATCATTACTATAATTCTTCTTCTTCTTCTTTTTCTTCTTCTTATCATTATTATTATTATTATTATTATTATTATTATTATTATTATTATTATTATTATTATTATTATTATTATTATTATTATTATTATTATTATTATTATTATTATTATTATTATTATTATTATTATTATTATTATTATTATTATTATTATTATTATTATTATTATTATTATTATTATTATTATTATTATTATTATTATTATTATTATTATTATTATTATTATTATTATTATTATTATGGTGGGGAGGAGTATCAGAAATTACAGGTATAATGTTGCTCCTTCTTAAATGCTCACTAATGGTGTACATGTATCAAACCCTGGTTGCACCAGTTCAGCTAATCATATGCTATTTGATTATTGATGCAAAAATTAAGACTAACATATATATATATATATATATATATATATATATATATATATGTTGCAAATTCACGTATTGGCTCCAATATAGCGAAGAATCAAGAAATAAACTAGTAATGCATTATTTCGCCAATAAGAATGAGTTTATTGAACAACTCATTGAGTTGTTCAATAAACTCATTCTTATTGGCGAAATAATGCATTACTAGTTTATTTCTTGATTCTTCGCTATATATATATATATATATATATATATATATATATATATATATACTGTATATATATTGCTGTTAAAAGTAATATATTTGTAATTGTTTGTAATATGTGACTATAAATTTCCAACCAGTTGTTGAGTTTCTTATTCTCTCTTTTGAATGGTCTGAAGCCCCAAATGCCTCCTTTTTTTAAGACCCTGATTAGAAGTATGGATAAAATTGTTTTAAGCTGTATAGGGAAAGAGAATCCATCAGCACATCTACCATAGTGTGTTTCTTCTCACATACAAATTAAATGTACAGCAAATGCTACAAATGGGGTGGCTATATGTTTAGACAGTGGTCAGTGTTTTTTTCTTGCAGCTACCATGAGACATTGTTGTATCACAAAGTCATCCAAAGCATACAAAATATGTACCTGTCTTTCGTGTGTTATGTCTCAGTTCCATGGGCAGACTCCTCATTTTTGTTTCATTTTTTAAAAATTTTTACTTTATGATGCCAAAGTTCCAGCTAATAATGACCACATTTGTGGCCACATTTGTAGCATTTCAACTTGTGTCAAAAGAGAGGAATTTTAGGCATGAATTTTGCAGAAAAATTATAACAAAAATTGTTTTCATGCCTTGGAATCTTAAGCACAATGTTAACCAAAATGTTATGCAATAGTGCCATGTAACATTTAAACATGAAATTGTTCTTGTTTACATTTATTCATGCTTTCTTTCCAAGGTGCTCACCTTTTCTTGAAGCATATTCCAGAATCGGTAGCTTTTTAGTTTTGAAATATGACATTGAAGTAAAACTGTGGCTTGAAGTTGATAGTATTGATATAAGATGTAGTAGATTTGTAAAATGCAATATTTTTTTCATCTATCAGAATGCAATATCTTTAATGATTACTATGATTTCTCTCTATTGCGAGCTAAATGTAGAATATAATTGCTTATTCCATCAAATTGGACACTCACAGCATGAAAATGTGTTTATACTTCACAGTATCAGAGCAAGTTTATATACCTAGTTGCTTATTGAGCTTCAGTTATCACTCTTTCTTTTGTGGACAATGTGGTTAAGATGTTTATTTTATGTGTTTGAAATATAAACCAAAGACAATGATTCAGAAATTGCTTTCATACAATTTTTTTCAATCCAAAATATTGAGTTCAAATTTTTGTTAGATATTATATAATTTGAGTGAGTAAAAATAACTTACATTACTTCAAGAAAGTGAACTGTGCAATTTAATTCCAATACTGCAAGAATTCAACAGGTGTCACATACTAATGAATGGAGCTCAAGATATGAAGTACTGAAAGCCAACTCCATTCAACTGTGATAAGGTGGACCCAGGCTCAGCTGTAAATATAACCATTTTCTTGAATGCCAGGTCGTCGACTCCAGAGTACGACCTCGCTGACGTCGATGGACAGCGGAGATCCCTCGCTTGAAAATAGACCTAGTCGGGGAGGTAGTACATTCAGAATTCTCTCTCACTCATTTTCACCTCATGGACCAGCAACATCCTTGCATTCAGAACCTGCAGACAAATATTACTGAAAATCTGGGAGAATTCAACTTCATAACCTTAACAGGAGCAGATTGAATTAATTACTGATCATTTATCTTAATCAAAATGTCATGAGCATCAGTTTCATATCTCCTTTTCTCAAAGTATATGACAAGTATTTGTCCACACCCAGGTTAAGTGCCATTTTGTTGAAATGGAATAATTCTTTTTGAGGGTAATCAATAAGTTTTCATGCTTAACAGTGCCATTTTCATTGATATAACACTAAGTCTCTTCAGTATTACATTACATCTCCCAATATGGATAACTAGACATTGCAGAATTTATTTACATACCTATATGTCTATCACAAATGTACCAAACAGTCATGTTTTTTTTTTCACTTGGTGTATAATTTTCACGTTTGTAATCACAGAGATTCATTTTTTTTTTTCTATTGTGAAAATAAACCTGGGAAATTGTAGAATTTTGTTTGAAAATGTTTTGTTGTTTTAAATATTACTTCCTCATTACATCAAGTTGTGGGTTGAGCCAAGTTTGACACTCGATTTTCCCCACAAAAGTAGCAGCTCCATTAACCCCCTTTGGACCACATCCTTAAATATTCTTAACATTGCACATATACATGGTGTCAACAGGTGTAAAAGAGTTAATGTGGGAGAAAATATATAATTCAGACTCTAGCTACATTTGTTCAAATTGACAATCATACTTCATGACATTGGATCTGGATTGGTCCCAATTTGTGTCCTTGAAAAGTCAGGATTTTTTTTTTTTTTTTTTTGGTGGGGTTCTAGTGTTTAAATAAATTAGCAAATACTAAAAATATGTCTTCATGGTCTAGAACTGCATGAGCCGAACTTGTTGAGTGTGAACATGTCATACGCTGGCTCAGAAATGAAGTTTATGTGGTTGGTCCCAAGAGAGCTCAATTCATGGGGGGGGGGGGGGGGGGGGGTGCTGAGTGGCTACAAATTATCTTAAAGATTGGAAGGGGTCCCTTGAGCATTGTCACATTGTTCAAAGAACTCCCAGGCCTGCCTTATCTGCATTTAGAGTTCTTATGCCAATTCTTGTAAGAAAGTTTGTGGTTCATATTTGGTAGCTGTCAAATGCTGTGCTCAGTAAAGAAGTGAGCTACCTTGCTCAGGTATTTTCTAATCCAAGTAGGTATGTTTTTATCAAACTATATGAGAGACGTGGTGAGGGTGGGGTCTTTATGACATAAAAAAGTAGAAGTGGAAAAATGTAGAGCTCAAGTGTTTTTGTTTTTTGTTTCAGGGATTTTGGGCTATTGTCATTGGATAGGGTTCATTACAGTGCTCTTGTGGTTTTTTTTTTTCTGCACAAGAAAGGTTATTCCTTCTTTTATGGAAATTGTGAAGTTCAACGTCATAAGGGGATGTGACCTTCAGTTGTGTGACTGAGAGCTGGATTTTTTTTTTATTTGTGCACAAGAAGACTACTGAATATCTGGCTTTTGGCAAAAATTAGTTGTTGCTCTATATGAATGATAAATCAACATGGGATTGGGGAAAATAACAGATACTAACAAAATCCAAGCATCAAGAGGCTGGTTCATTGGTCTTTTGGGAAATAGTCACAAGACATGTATTTTGTGTAATGCATCAATTGAAAGAGCTTTTCCAAAGTTAAAAAAAAACAACAACCCCAAAACAAAAGCGCAGTGGTGTGGAGTTAAAACCTTTTGCTTCTCTCCCAAATGCCATTAGAATAGATGTTCAGTGTTTAAGATTGAAAGAGGGTGATCCATTGAATTTAGTGGGTATACTAAAAGGCTTGTATGCTTGAATCATTGCAAACATGATTTTACAGTATTGGAGTGGCAATTGGTCAACCTTTAATAGTGTCAGCAAAAGAATGTTCTAATTTGCATTTTATCTGTGGTGATGTGGTTTTTTCCTTTCATGTGACCTCTTCCCATCACAGCCTCTCGTAGAGAGAGTAAGCGTAATATACTCAACCAGATATCAGAGGTGTCAAAAGATGAGGGAGTAACTCAAAGTGAGGAAGGTAACCATGGAGACAGCTTCCTCAACATCCAAACTTCCTCACCGAAAGCACCACAAAGTCTCTTAGCGTTAGAATATGCAACATGTTTTATCTTTCTTTCTGTCTCTGCCTTTTTATCTCTTTTCTCTTAGGGTGACAGAACCTTGTATCTCAAAAAATGTCAAATGTTCAGGGGAGCAAAAAGACATGGCAGCCAACGCACTGTAACAAATGGGATCATCTTTCCTTTGACGTGCCGTAGTGGCTTTGTTATTGGGTAAAGATAGCTAGGATTGGGACAGGACATCACTTAATTGATACAAAAAAAAAAAAGAGAAAAAGTGATTTTCGTCAAAATTGGAGATACGAAGTCTTGTCACCCCACTGTCTTTCTCAGCCTCTCTCCATCTCTCTCTCTCTCTCTCTCTCTCTCTGTCTCTCTGTCTGTATTTCTCTATCTATCTTTCTCTGTTTCTCTGTATCTTTGTCTCTCACTCTCTGTTTGTCTGTCTGTCTGTCTGTCTGTCTTCTGTCTCTTCTCTATCTTCCTTCCTCTCACTGCTGGTCTTCCTTTACTTGCTTCCAGCATTAACTGAAAATAGGAAAGTGACAACTCAAGCCCAAAGCGGCACACGACTGTTTCCAGTATCATTCTCTTTTTCACAGATAGAGCACTGCAAACTCTTTCTGTCTATAGATTCTTCACGCCATAACATCACAAGTATAGATAGTTTCCATGAAAACTGTTAGAATCTAGAAAAAAGCACAACCAAGCAAATAACACTACATCTTCCTGCAAGGATATTTCAAGACTAGCGAAAATACAGTTTGCCTGTCATTGCTTAAAACACCAAGTCTTCATTTAATTTCACTTTAATGCACCGTTAATGCAAGTGATGTCCCAGAAATAGTCATGCATGCTTGATTCCATAGTCTTTTTTTATTTTTTGCATAAAGTAGGAATGATGGAAACAAATTATGGCATACTTAGTGCTTCATGTCTATGCTGCCAGTGTTTTGAGATGTAAGCATAGTAGAAGTGATGTTTTATGAGCTATGATAGATTGCATGAGTGATCGTGGACAGCTCTCGTATTATTAGATGAGAATTTATAGCCCAAATTTGAAATTTTGCTTATATGGCTCCATTCAACGACCAGTAGAGAGAAAAAACCAACAAACAGTCCCACACACCTGCATCAAAGCTGTCGATGGTGAACCTTCATTGTTTTTCAGCTGATATTAATATAATTTTTTCCCTCTGAATGATTCAGTGTTAAATGGGGCTTTGTATGGTCAATTATTCATTCCCAAAATGGCAGTTTTCTGGGAAAACACTGTCAATTTATTCCTGAACTGTGGATGAGATTTGGGCTTACTAACAGACTGAATGAGAATCGGTGATATGATAATGATAATATTGTAGAATCTCAAACGTGCCAAAGTGCATTGCCTGTACACATTTTGTCTCTTGCAGCAGACGCTTCACTGTCACGATAGAATTATGCTAGTAGCACGCATAGATGCCACAACCACAAAGTAAGACAGTGTGTGTTGAGTTGTTAATATGTGGAATGCAACACTTTTATAGAGTAGAACACCAGGTTTAGATGAGAGGTCTCGCTTTGGTTGTTACACCCTTCTTGCACTGCTAATATGCGGCTTGTGCATATTTGACACTGATTGGATTGGTCTGTGCATGAGTATGGAAGAAGGCAGCATCTCCACTCTTGCTTGAATTGTGCATACTTTGGTATGTTTCTGTCATTGACAGCCATTTGGAAGCTTTAATCAGGTGTAGTTTTTTTTTTAAAAACAAAATAGTTGTGTCTGTATGTGTCTGTGTGTGTCTGTCTGTGTGTGGGGTGTGTATTTGCAGACACACATGTATGGAGAGGTTGAGGCTGTCCCTTTAAGATATGTACATAAGATCCCTCTTTGTACCACTTAAATGCTGTTGATGTTTGTGGTGTGTGTCTGTCTGTGTGTGTGTGTTTGTTTCTGTTCTGAGTTAATGAGTTTCATGTTTTGTATAACACCACCATTTAGAATAATTAAGAGCTTGATACTTCACTGCTTTTATTCACCAGTACAGCTGCAGCAACCATTCACTAACATCCGGGTTCTTACCATCACTTCTTAGTGCCAGAAAAAGTACATAAAAAAAAAAATCATGCTGTATAGTCATTAAGTGATGACAACTCAATATAAGGTGTATGTCAGCAGCTTTCGCTAGGGTTGTCAATCACCACCATTCACACAAATATGGCCCATACTTCAGGCATCAGGACCGTGAAATCATACCTTGGAGCTGCAATAAATTCTGTGTGTCAGAGTATTATGTGTATATACATCACTAATAATAAATAGTATGCAATAGCTTGTAAATCTGCTGTATATTGATAACGATATGTACTTTGACATGAAATTGATTCATGTCATTTATTCATTACTGTGAAAGAATTGTTTGATATTCATCATTTTTTTTATATATCAAAGAGTAAGGAATTTATGGTGACTGTAGTAAAGATAAATGCTCTATATCAAGTTCTTGAACCAGATTGGAATAGATATTGAAAACAGATAAATGTTCAGATGATAACTAGAATTAGCCATGATTTAAGATAGCTTGCAACTTTGTTACAGAGTGAGAGAGAGAGAGAGGAGCAATTTTGTGCAAAGAGATGCTAATTTGTAATCTAAGGTTACAATGTTCCTGAGTCCCAAACTACTGTACACCAAGGAAATGCTTATTTCATTGAATTTATTTGTATTCTATGTCTGAAAGACATAGCTGTTGCACTTCCCTTCTGTCTAGTCACATCTTTCTAATAATCATCACCATAAAAAAGATAAAGTTTGTGTGATGAATAGATATTCAAACAGCTATCATTAGCCTGTTGAGGACGAGTCCCGAGTATACTCGGGCCAGTGTCTATGGGAAATGCGTGTTGTAGCAAAGTCAGCCCGTCCTCAACGGGTTAAAGGTATACAGCCTGTAAAGTCTGTGTGTATTTCAGTAATAGGAGAGCACTATCCAGCTCTTGACTAATAAGTCACAAATGATTTTCCTCTCCTCTATAGAGATGTTTATTACACCATTTAGCACTGATGGGTTGACATATTGGTGATATAAAAGAGAGAGAAAAATATATATTTCTTTCATATAGATAACTTTGCATACTTATTCTGAATGTTTACACTGACATTTTTTTTTTAAATCAAACTTGATTCTTAACATGTTACTTTGATTTGCATATCTTCAAGATCTTTTTACTATTTTGAGCTAGAGTGGTTTTGAATTGTTGTGGTTGTAACCGTAGTAGATATGCATCATCTCTATAAATGATACATAACTTTGAGGAACTGGGTAAAAAATAAATCTATAAAACAGCTAGCACACCTTTTGAGATATCACTATTTGCATGCTGTTTTCATGCCATCAGGCAAGAACCATGTGCAATGATTACATGATTGCATTCTCCTTTTGTTCTAGTCATCCTAAATCACTTCATGTTTGTGTCATCGTAAATCATGCGAAGTCATGATGAGCATCAGTTGGCATAGCAGGGAGGGAAAAAAAACAGACTTGCTGATGCCTTAGAAAAATGCAGTTTGGCATCAATCTCATTTTTTCTCTCCATCTATCTGCCTCTAGTGATTTTTGTGTATTAGTGTTCTATCAGATGCAAGTAGTATGTCACTTCTCTCTCTTCTCGAGGTCGCACCACAACAGCCAGATCATGTCATGTCATGTTGAATGTAGGGCGGTGTAGTTCTTCACGCTTGTACTTTCCGTTCTCTCCTCGTTCACTTCTCAAGGGCAAGAACGTCCCAAGAACGTCGTGTCTAACCTCTCCCTGTTCTCTCTGGTTTCATATCTTCTACAGGTTTCTTGGCCAAATCAAGCACACCAATGTCTTTGAAAGCTTTCTGTCATGCTGTCCTGTAAAAGTGGAAATTTTTGTGCATCACGCAACATGAAATTAGCACGATAATAACAGCATGCAAATATTCTACTTTTTATTTGTAATGCTATTTTATGCTTTGATTCATGGAAATAAAAACACACAAAAATTCGTCTTAGCCCACTGAGCGCGAAAAATTACTTGTGCAATAATTTCCACTTTTACAATTGTTCTCAACTTTCTCATTCACCACGTCATGTACTTTCATGTTGACTTTCAAAAATGTAATTCTGTATTTTCTTGCAATTTGCCATCTTCCACTTTTCTTCTCCGTCTGAATGACATATGGTAGCAGAAAATTCATTTCCAACTTTCTCTATTCACATTTATGCATAATATGGGAATCAGTCAGTTTTGTGTGCTGCTGATTTTTGCCGAAGAGATGTTCAATCTATTTCTGTGCTATTTTCATTCCGCTGTTATTTTGGTTGCTCTTTTCTCATTTCCCTCTCTTGCTGCAAAATGTCTGTGACAAAAAACAAACAAACCGACCAACAAACAAAAAAAAAGGCAAAATAAGGGGAACCGATTCCGTGCCCATAGCAATGGCCGAAGACACAAACATTGAAGGTAACCAGTGGTCATGTGTGTTAAGCATAGTTTCTGCATCTCAGTACAGTGGGACTGCATGGGTATGGAATGAAGTTATCTCCCTGTATGGTGGTTTTGAGTTTGACACAAAAATTCCCATACTTGCACCAGAAGCTGTTGAATATATCCCCTCTCCCTTCCCCTCCCCATCCCCCAATTTAAATATTGATGTGTTTTAAACTATGCTTTCTAACAATTTTTGAAGACCAATTTTGTATCTCATTTTTCTTACCATCATTATGTTGACAGTTATTCTGATCATGCGTTGCTGAAATTATACCGGTCTTCTGCATTCAGAATTCATTCCTTCCATTTTATATATAACCATTCATTTATTTTTGTCATTTGACATTTATTGTTTTTATGAATTCATGTTGTTCATGCTTGTTTATTTCCTTTTGTGTAGTCACAACTTTCCATCAAATCTTGTGTATCTGATAATGGCACATCATTATTTCACTTGAATCACCACTCTGATGCAAATTGTGCCATTTGTTTTGTTTGCCTTGTATATCCTTTATGAATCAGTGTGCATGAATGGATTTTTTGTTGAGCCCAAATTTTGCACGAGATGTAATTGCATTTCTCACCATGGCAAGCATGACATCTCTACAACATGGCATTCATGAATTCTCCTCTTCAATGCTCTTTCAAACAAATCTCATTTGTAGAATTTCACCAGCTTCACTTGAAAAAAGAAGGCTACTTTGTCTTTCTTGAATCGCTATGATTTTAGAGCTCTCAGGCTATTTTGCCACCATTACTTGATCTGTTGATATTATGTCTATCTTCTACTTAATAGACATTGTTGACTACGTTATTGGTTAGCCCTTTCCCAGGTTTGATAATTACACTTTGATCTAGATGACAATGCATTTCTTACCTGAACAATTATATAGCCATAGCTATTGCTATGTTGTCACATTAAGAACTTGAGAAAGAAGATACTATTATCAAATTATCATAAACTAACACATATTTTTTTTCCTCTTGTCATGTTTTCCATCGATCCTTGTGACCATCAGGAAAGGGAGTCAAGACGATCGAGGAAACAGCCGAGACACCGGAAGCAAACGGAGAAGGTACACACAAAAGTTTCCTCCGTTCACCTTTTCATCATAAAGAATCCTGTAACTCAGGTTTTGAAATAGAGATCATCACATGTTTGGTCTAATTTGGTAAAAGTTTAAGTTTGGGAGTCATTTTCAGCCTAAGATACTTTGCCTACACATACTGATATTTGTAGAGATGCCTGTGCAGATTTTCCAGCAAAGTATAAACTTTTTATTTGTATCATCTTCTTCTTCTTTGTTTGCAGCCCCAACTGCCAAAGAGGGATCTCCAGATGGAAGGAATAAGGTTCTGAAACAAGAAGGTAATTAAGAATCTTTCTAGCTCAAGACCACGTTGCCCTCTAATGAGTGCAGTAAATTTTCTCCTGTGACGAGTTTATGCACGATTGTTATTGATGAGTTGTGTTTTTCACCTAATACTTTGCAGTGTATGTGCACTTTAAGACTTGGTTTCTTGTTAGTTTAAGTGATATGGAGAATATGAACTGAAAGTGATATAATTATCGGGCTGGTAAAGAAGGCTAGCACATTGCCGGTCATGTGATGAGAGACCCAAGTTGCTCCATGGAGTGTTTGAAGCTGTCACCTTGATAGGCTGGTGCAGTAAACTCATCACTTGTTTCTTCCTTCTGCTGCATGATTCGTAGGTTACAGTGCTTATATTTGAGACTGTTCTTTTTAAAGTTTTGTCAAAAAGACTGCTCCTTTTAATGTTTGTTTACTGGTAACTAAGTGTGACGGAGCCAGACTGTTTCACAAGCCTGAATACAAGTGCAAGACTTTGCACCTGTATTCAGTATGTATTGTATTCAGTATAATTGAATATTTTTTATGAAGGGGTTGTAGAATAAACATGTTTACAAATGAGAAGCAGTTTAAGAAGCGTGATTTAAAATATGATTGACAAATTCTAGAAGCTCTTCCACTGCTTGCATATGCAAACCTTATAGAAGAGATTGGGGAATTCACATCGGGAATATTTTGAAAAGCTTTATGTGATAAAGAAATTATGCACACAAGTGGGCATATGAACAGATGCCAAGGGAAAGATGTGTGCTTTCATCTACCTGAAATTAAGTATGTGAAATGATGATGTCTTGGGGAGTATCAGTCGACAAGATTTCGGGGGGGGGGGGGGGGGGGGGGGGAGGTGGGCATTGGTTATGCTTATAATTATATGCTGCTGTCCTACATATGTAGTTGATTTGGATGATATGAAGTTATTATGTTGAAAGAAGAGGAATGATTTACTCACACATTATTGTTAGGTGATAGATTTGTCAGAGTTACCAAGACAATGGGAAGACATATATATATATATATATATTTGCTTGTTTGTATGTTTTTTCGTAGTGGGGAGGGGAAGAGGGTAGTGCATATATCGTCTTCCTTCATGGTGGGGGAGGGGGGAGGGGAGATTATCGCGTAGATATATTCATGAGCTAGATAGAAATATTGGGTAGATAAAGGTGATGGGTAGATAAGAGTTATTTTGGTAGAGACGTTGAGCCAAGATAGGGAATGGCTGTAGGTTTGTTTGATAGAGGTTTGTGACTGCTCCGTGATTCCATAACCACCGACAGGTAAGGGGAGTGGCAAGGAGCCCTCCTCCACCTCCTCAGCATCCAGCAAGCAACCTCCCAAAAAGGAAGGTAAACGAAAACGATACCCATCCATCCATTCGTTCATCCATCACAACCTCATTTATTACCTCTTTTTTTTTTCTGGGATATCATTTACTCCAAATGTTTGAGTCAGTCTGTTAAACCTCACTATTACTATTACATTATTACTATTACTATTCTTTCCCTGGTAGTGGACATATTGATCGATTTCTTTGCCCCATTTCATAAAAAGTTGATATGAAAACAACTCTTGCTGGAAAGGGCAGTTGTCATGGTAATGACAAAAATCCAGCTTCCTGATTGGCTGTTGCTGTGGGTAGTTACCATTCCAGCAAGAGTTGCTCTCCTAACATCTTTTATGAAATGGGACCCTTGTTTATACATATATTGGTGCATGGGCACACTAACATTGTCAGCTGACATGCTCATTTTTACTTTTTAGCATATTCCATGGGAGGTGGATGGTATATCTAAATGCAGCTACCGTTCATAGCAGCAGATTTTCATGTATTTTTTTTTTTGTCAGAACATTATCTTCAGTTAATTTGACTCATCAAGCCTTTTGGGAATTTCACTTTAAAAAAATTGTCATCTTGGTGACATTGAATGGGGACATCTGACTTTCACTGTGTGTTTTATATTAGAGAAAGATATTAGGCACAGTTTGAATCATGAAATCTGCACAAAATCAGAAATAAGATGACAATAAGAAATTACGTATATGCAATGTATATGCAACTTGTGTATATTTTTTTTATATATCTGAAGACGCAAATAAAAACAACAGCAATCAACCACTAGAAAATTTATGTTAATTGTTAATGAAATGTACAGCACACCAAACTGCATAAATGTGGCTTCCGAGGCTTTATGAGATAATATGCATCACAGTGTTTCTCCATATTCTTGATGAATCAAACTTAACTGATTATTTTCAGTTCACTTGTATGAAAATTGATTTGCATCATTTCATGACTTATCTCTATCTTTCTCTGTCTAATATATTGTAAATTGATCAGAGGAATTTCTGCAAGAGCAAAAGAATGCTCTTTCTCCAGATGATCAACATATTTCTCAAATTATATAAAATGTGGCTATTAATATTGAAACAAAAAATTGTAAATGGCATTTTTAACATATGGCAAGAAATCTACTGATTTTTTTTTTTTTTTTTTTTTTTTGCTAGGGCAGAAAATGTTATGATTTTTAGCCCTTTTTTTGTAGTAATGTGCTGTTTGAAATGTCTATTGAATGTTTAATCAATATGAAAAACAACCATAGCATATGATATTCAAACTCTTTATTTTGCTGATTTCTGAAGACAATTTTACTTTTGTGTTGTGTTTCATCAACATATGTCTTTTGCTTCTTATGTCATTACTTCATGTAGTACTCTTGCTACATATTTTTATCATTGTATAATTATTCATCTTTACCTGATATACTTTTTTTTTCTTTAAGTGAGATTTATCTTTTCTATGAAGAGCTATATTTGTAAGTGCGTAATTATTCATCAACTGACACTAGATTCTTTTATCATACTTTAATTATGTTCAGTTATGCAGCTATAGTTCTTTTTTTTTTTATAACAGGATACCTATCATTTCATCATATTCATCACAGCTCATCTTCTGTAGAAATGATGTTGAATCATTATATGTGAATACTTATCTAAGAAAAAGAAAACAAATTTTTGTACACTAATACTTTTTGATTCTGTTGTCTTAGTTTCCATTTGCTTAGTTAGGCAGTTTTTTTGTTTAAGAATGCACAGTCACCATATTCATTCACATCTAATCTTTTTTTTTTTCTTTTTTTTAAGAGAGGATGTGTAGATTGAATGGTTTGTTAGTACTTACAAAAAATGTATAAACTAATACTTTTGGCATCTTTTATCTTAGTTTCCATTTTGGTTGAGTTACGCACATAGATTCATGATACCATTCTGCTAGTTTAGGAAGCAAATTTATGATATTATGCCAGGAAGAGATATTTAGACACCACACTGACAAAACTGAAAGAGACTGAAGTACACACTGTAATTTTTCAAAATGTAGAGTTTTTTTTAATATATATATATATATATATATATATATATATATTTTTTTTTTTTTTTTTGGGGGGGGGAGGTCAATTAGCAATCACATGATGAGGAAGAATGAGCGCAGTTTCTAGTTTTCCTTTAACATCATTTGAACTTTAGGTAACAATTTTTTTCTTCGTAAAGGGACTATAGCCCAACTTTTTGTGATGCAACACAAATGACATCTGTGGCTATAGCCTATGTGGTTAGGTCATTTCATAACACATCACCCGATCCAGGGTTCTAGCTACGTGAAACTGTATAATCAAGCAAAGCGACTTGAGCGGGCAACTCATGTGAGATCGGACCCGAAGTCCATCGAAAGTTGCCTCTTTGAGGACATGGAGGCAACTCATAATCTGAGTCAGACCATAACTTACAGGGCAGGGAAGGAGCATGTCCTAGGAAATGGAAGACAGAGCACACTGCCACTTACTGTCATCACATCATGCCCTAGCAGAAGTTTGCTGCAGGAATGATCTTCTTGAGATCATCAAATTGGCAACTCTAAATTTCACTATTTCTATTGAAGAAAGATTAGATTGAACAGGTAAAAGTTATTCAGTCTGCACAAAAATGCAACTTTTAGAGAGAAACTAGAACTTAAAGGGATGATATAGTTGTGGTTGAGATTGGAGATTCAGATTTCAACTTTTTGATGATAATTAGAAAGCAGTTATGAATTATTATATGTGATATAAAGTATGTTGTATTCTCTTTCATATTTCATAAGAGGTTTCTCATTGTCTCACAAAAAAGTTAGAAACCTGAAGCCCCATCTTAACCAAAATTATACCATCCCTTCAAATCTTCTAAAATGTGTTACTAATCTAAAAATCACCTGTAATGTTTGCAATAGATAGGGTTTGAAAAGTCTGCGAGCAAAATAAACAATGATAAAAAACAGCTTTGGCCTCAAATGGCAGAGACTTTTTACTTTAACTTCAGATATGAAACACTGATGATGAATCCTACAAATTATTATGAAAATACTCCGCACTGAACCACTGAGATGTGGTTTCTGGGGCCTGGTTGGTTAGGACGTGATGTTTGAAATCTCACGTGAGCTTCCGAGGCTACACTGAAGACTACACTAAATTCTGTACATTTTACCCTCGATGTGACTATCTCAATATTTTTTTTTTCTATGTACCACCTTTAAATGATCAGTATCAGCACCCAAGGAAGATGATGCTCCACTTAGTAAATTGGAGCGAAAACCGTCGAAGTCGGAAGGTAAAAGGTCACACATAACAAATCATTCACCTCACTTGGCATGCGACAGTTCTTGCTTCACCAAATTGTCTAATCAGTTTACGTCACATTGGTGGGCCATAAGTTTTGTTTTTTACTTCTTCTTACACTTCTCGACAGAGAAAATTTTATTTTGTGTGTGTATGCGCAATTCTTTTAGTCTGTTCCTGTATGTATTTATTGTTACACATCCTTTTTAGGCATTATATTACCCATTCTCTTGGTGTGTAGTGGTTATGCAGGCCTAGTTAATGCATTTTTTAACTGTTCAATTCTAGAGTCTTCAAGCACTTGTTTTATTAATAACATATATATTTTTTTTGATGGCATTGATTTGTTGAAGCATTGGAAGTTGGGTAAGATATGATTCAAGATTAATTAGAGACATGACTGATATCAAACCAAGGATATAGGGATTGTAGTATTTTCATTTAGAACATTAATCATATGGAGACATAGTCATATAAGGCAGAAGATATATTGATGAAGAACTGAAAAGAACTTGACATCATTTTATCAAATTGCTCATTGCAGTTGGTGTAAAAATTCCAAGAGTGAATTAGATTTTAAATATGTTTTTGGTACAGACAGTGATCTATAACACTCAGTCAGATATGACTTATAAGTCTCTTACCTGCACTTGACTACTGTAGAAAACTGTTTGCTTGCACACTTAATGTATAACGTGGGGGGCATGATGGCACCCAACGATCCACAGTAGATATGGAAGTGTTGTATCACAAAGTTGAAGAATTCCAGCACCATATGCATTGTGCTAAGTGTGTATGAAATAGTACCAGTAATGTCACTGCATAAAATGTGAAACTATCATCCAATCTCACCATCCACGGCCCAACATAGTCAACTTTCAGGTTTAAGATCCTTTTTTTTTTTCTGGGTCCATGTGGTTAACAATACACATCCTGTGCAGTATAATCAGTGGTTTAAGTGTCACTTACAAGTTTTGTTTGTATGTATGTATGTATGTACATATGAGTGTATGTGTGTGTGTGTGTGTGTGTGTGTGTGTGGATGTAGATAACCAAGATATTTTGTCAGTATTTTTCCCCTGACATGTTAGTGTTTTCCCATCCATTCTGTACAGTCAAGAGACAAGACTCACAGCATAGCCTACGTAAAAGGAAATTTGTTCGCCAAGAAGCACAAGGTAACAACAGTGACATGGGAAATCAATCTCAGAAAAACTCTAATAAAAAAGTTTAAATAGTTAAGAGGGACTGTACCTCTGAATTTAGACTAGCAGTACCTTTGCAGTAACTTAAAACATAAAACAACTGACTTTGTCAACCTTGTTAGATGTAACATGAGATATAAAGGGCAAATATTGAAAGACACTACATTCCTTTTAGTGAAAAGATTAATCCTAGTCTTTCTTTTTCTTTTTCTTTTTTTGTTCTTGGGTTGTTTAATACCCCATGCTAGTTTTTGGAAGGCAGATTCTATTCATGGTTTTCAGTGCTTACAGAAGATACCAGTACTATAATATATAAATCCCTCTAAAGCATTTGGGTCAGCTGTTTTGATATTGTAAATATTTGTCACATTTGATTTAAATACACATTAATTTGACATTGAATTTGAATGTAAGATCTGTTAAAATGTCTTTGGATGGATTCAAATGTAATGATTGAAATGATTTGCTAATTGGCTGCCCTAAACTCCTTTCATGAAGATGGAGAGAGGCCTTCTTCTCTCAGAAGAAGAAGAAAATTAAACCGACAGGCAAGTCAAGGTAATATTCAAATCTTCTTGCTGTTCTCATCGAAAAAAGAACTACACTGCTTATCATCAAGAATGAAATAGTAGTTTCACTCCAAACACAAAGAGAACAGAATTTACCATATTTTTTTTTTCTTGCATCTTCACCCACCACAAAAACGAAAAGAAAATCTTCAATGCCTATGCTAAGTCACTATGAAACACTGCCACATCTTCTTTTATAAAGTACTCTTTTTTTAACTTCTGCCAACAGATGTTTGGGTCTGAATAGCTTTGCTCCTGTTGTTGTTTTAGGGTAGTGTCTTTTTGTTTGTTTTTTTTCACTCGCAAATGACAATTTATTAAGCTTTTTTTGTGTAGATAAATTATCTCTGGTTTAATCACAGTTATTCAAGTATTGCTTTCAAGTTGTTCTTATTCTTGAATCTAATTACAATTGTGAACATAATATATTTGTAATCATTTTTTAGTTTGATCAATCTACCGACTAGTATGGTTCCTTTGAATTCTTCCATACGATTTGATGATGCATCAAAATTACCCTAAAAAACGTATTCTTTTGAACATACTTCATTCATGTTAATAAGATTGAGAACATGTTACCGGGGTAATTATATCTTTCTGATAGAGAAGGAGTAGCAGAAAATTGAATTTCAAAATCTAAGCATGGCTGTCATGTTTTTTTTTTTTGTTTTTCAACCTCGGTATGGGCCTGTTGGAGCATACCATTACATTGTACATGCTTATCACATAAATTTCTTTCCAGCTGGCTTTAGTCCCGTATACTCACTTGTTTGTTAGCTGCAGTCATCATGCAACCCTTAATGAAGTCTTGTACTGTCCAGAACATGACAATGTGACCTTGAATCATGAAAACCACTAGAAGTTGAAAAGGCTGACTTTCCGTTAGGTTAAGATTATACATTTTTGGAACAACTCTCCTGATTTTGGTTTTAAGATATAACTGTTTTCATATCTACCAAATCTAATGTTTGCATAGAGTGAGGTAAAAATAGTGTTCTTAACAGTTTGTATAGACCCAATTGTCTGCCCCAAGGTTGTTTCCTTCATTTTCCACTCATGAGATCATTGAAAGTGCACATGAAAGCCTTGTAGAAGTAGCAGTAGCATTGAAACCTTGACCTCACCGTGTATAAAATGTTGTCAATAAGTGCACCATATCTTATATTAATCTGACTATGCCTTCTCAGTTCTTTCTTCCAAACACAGTAAAGGAAGACCAGGTGCACCTTAATAGATCCTTAACTCCACAACCCCCTTTTTTAATATCTCAAAAACAAAACAAAATACATTTCATTGTATTTATGTAGGTTGGATGAGTTCACGATGAGTTATATATTTCATAAAATCTCAGTACAATTTGAAATAATAAAACAGAAATTGATTATTTTTTTTCTCAGTGTGGCATAAGTGACTCATACTTAGCGTGTGTAAACTTACATGTATATGATTATAATTCCATCTTGTGTATAATCTTGAAATTCATAATTACAAATAGGCCATTGTAGTTCAAATAATAGACTGACTACTCAAATTCAGAACTTGACAGATGATCTTAATTTTGAAGAGTACAGTGTGGAATGTTCAAATTGGGTATGATTAGAAGCAGAAAGGTACTAATGTGCTGCAGTGTTTTTTTTTTTTTTTTGTGCGGATCATTTTTCAGGTTGATGACATACACAAATGTGTAAGCATACTCCCATCATTGTCAACTTTTCATTATCTTATGCACTTTCAGCCAAAAATGACATATTTTGGCAGTCTTCTGCATTCTCACCGAATTTTTCTGAGTTATTTTGTGTTTTGATATTGTGTTGCCTGAAGGGTAAATGCAACTAACTCTACAAGGGATCACCTACGGATAGTTTTATCAAATGTTTCCCCAAAATGGAGTTACCCCTTTCAAGCTGTCAATGATTACCATCACAATGAATGCTTACCAGCCACTTTGAAGAAATGCTTTTATGCATTTGACATGCTTCAGCAGTGCTATTTGCAGTACATCTACACAAAGTGTGAAAGTATGAAATAAAGTGCTTACTGATACTCATAAATCACCAAATCCCCAGCAAAATATTCTCAGTGATATCATGAATCATACAGAATTTCAAAGAAATTAAAAGATATGATTGTATGTCTGTTAGTCTGTGATTTGGCAAAATGCTATATGTATGCACAGGATTTCAGTGAGTGTGTTAATTTGTGTGTGTGTGTGTGTGTGTGTGTGTATATACACAAATTCATTGATTTTTTTTTTGTCTTGTCTGAACACATATTTGATATTCACATTTATTTCACACTTTTTCACGTCTCTTTCACAATTCATGAATTAGGTAACTGACTTTTTTGTTGTTGTTAATAAATTCACTTTTCTTTTGGGGGCACTAATTTTGCTATTGGCATATTTGCTTCTGCTGTGATACATGTATATTAATTTGTTTTATGGCATCAGTTATTCTATTTGCATTGTGTATAAAGGCATTTTGATTTTCCAAGTTCTAGATAATGTATGACTTTGTTACAGGTAAGTATTTGTAAATTTTGAGCGTTGAAGATGTCTGTGCGGGCTAATTGCAATAAATGCCCATGGCTCCGCAGATAGAATGACGTTTTATTTTTGAATGTAGGTCGATTTTATATCAAGCTTTGTCATTTAACCATTCTTCCATCTGTCTTCAGTAAAAATATCCACAGTCATGATATAATAATCTTATCTAGGTATTTGATACAGGTCAGAGGCATCATTGTGTTTGACGCCATAAGGAAATGGCCAACGACAGTTTCATAAAAGATTGAACAGAAGAATGCCATCTTTTGTGTGGGAAAATTATATAGAAGCCCAATGGAGTTAGTTTTAACTTCTCCACTAATTTACTGCTTCATTCTTTGTTGGGCTATCTCGGGGTATCTTCTCCAATGTTACACAATGGGCAAATTTGCATGAAATCAGATGCTTTTTTGTTTTTGTTTTTACAATCAATGTGGGCATATTCACTGAATGGAATTCAAGAGCAAACTAGATGTCACATAATAGATACCTAAGTGATTGTGTTAGTTTCCAATTCTATAAACGAAAAAAGTTATTTTCTTTTCATTTTTCTTCGTGTTAAAGTGAATGCTCTAATCCTGCAAAAAGTATGTGGATTAGTTGTTTTTTTCTCGAGGTCACAAATGCAAAGAAATTCAAAGATATCGAATTGACAATGGTGTGATTTAAATTTTCAAATATAAGTTACTTCACTTGGGAGATAAACCTGTAGACTGAAACCAGCAATCATAATGTTCTCTGTGGTCTACACCTATTCATATGTCTACACTTAACTCTTTATTTGCCATGGTGGAAAACCCCTATGTGCCACGTTATTCTGAGACATGAAGGTAGTCATGCTTTGAGAAAGAATTCTGTTTTTCCAATCTATATAACTTCTACAAATTTCTGTTAAGCTGGTCATAATAGTGAGCAAAGTTGGAGAGGAATGCCAAGCTCTGCTTCGATATAAATTGTATGACAAATCTATTTCTATTTATTTTTTTAATGCCCAGTTGCTACATTACTGTAAAGGCATGACTTCTGCACATGAAACCGTGAGAGAAACTTAGAATTTACACTCAAATTTAGTTGGGAACACTGCTTGATAGTCAATCACCACATAGGATGCAAACTGCATGTAAAGGAACAGAAGCTGGAGAAAAGCTTTCATTGTACCGCGGGATTAGGCTATTTATCGATCGGTTTAAGCAGATTAGTGCGTTTGAGCGGAATATGCGAAGTTGGCACGCCGTCGACTGAGTGGGACATGCGAACATGGCACATAAAGAGTTGACTGTGTGCTGATGGTATATAGCCACATTGTTGTCTTGTCAGTAGAGTGTAATAAAAATTCCATCCATTATCAAAATACCTAATCAACACACTTTTATAGAGTCTCACCTTGTATCGCTAATCAGTATAATGATGCAAAGGATATTAGATCAAAATGCTATATTATTAGTGGTCATTTTTTTTATCATGCTGTAAATTGAATATGATTAAATTCATCGTGCGACCATTCAATCCAACAAGTGCAAAATGTATATTGTAAGTCAATTTGCTCCTACGTATACCAAGTATATTGTTAAATATTCTAAATGAAGAGACATCGTGATGTGTATATTTTCCTGCATTGTGGTCATGAATCAATCATCATTCAGATAGGTATGCATAAATGCAGTAAATGAAAACGATTATGATTATAATGACAGTGAGGATGAAATCCTGTTGCTGCTACTGCATGAGTTGGCTTTTTTTTTCCTGTCTGCTCCAAATAATGTATTGATGTTGAAAATTACTGAGATGATATGATTATGAAAATGATTATAGTAATAATGAAAATAAGTGTAATAATGGTGATGATGGTAGTGATAGATTCTAAATAATGGTACTGTCACATTGATAATATTTATCATGAGTACATTTATTTCAAAGAACAATGATATCAATGCAAGTTGATGAGGGAATAAGAACACTAATTACTCAGTCATGAGCAATAGTGTTACACAGTCAAGCTATACAAGTTTTGATGTAAGTCATCCTTACCCTACATGAAGCACCACTGAGCAATTCTGCTTCAATTCTGATGTAGCGAAAAATATGCTGTAACCCCTCACCCCCCCCCCCCCATAGTACAGAAGGTTAAGTCCTGTCATTTTATTATGTGGCAGAGAAAAGCCTGGGTGAAGGGGAGACCAATGTTGAGAATGGCGAGGGAGGCACTGGTGGCAAGCTGGCCGACGGCCTGGACGATGTGGACGAGGAGAGCGATGACAGCGATGATGAGGAGGCGCTGAGCAAAGAGGAGGCACTGAAGAAGATGCAGGAAAAGAAAGACAGGGTGAGTGTCGTTTGGAGTTCATGTCTTGATGGAATTTACGTGTCTTGCTTTCTGAAGGATGTTTCTTGTGGTAGATCTGGGCACTGTTTCATTAAAGTTTTTTTAATATAATTTTTTGAAATGTTTCTTTATGTTTGTATATTTGCATGTATTCATGATGAAACGGTGCAGGGGTAGGGGGTAGAGGAAATTGAGCTGAAATTCATGACTTCTTCATTTGGTACATTGAAACCATACATGTGACCATGCACCTCAAAGCGACATAAAGTCGCACACACTGATTTTGCGTGAGGACTGAAAATAAGTGAAATGGGTCAACCTAGCCAAACTTGACTTTTTCATATTTTCTGAAAGAGCGGGTCTTCTTTTACATTATGCTAAATTTTGGTACCATAAAACGGGCAGGAAAGTGTGTTTTTTTAGCAGTTTATCTCTAACATTTTTGGTAGAATAGTGTGATTAGGTGTGTCTTTAGAATCCCTTTTTCATTTCTGAAAAACCTTGTCCACACTCTTCACTTTCAACTCTAATAACTTTTGAAAGGATAGTGCTACTGCTTTGAAAGTTGGCATTGATTATAGACGGAATGTGTTAATGAGGCATGCTTAATTTTACCTAAATCTGATAATCCCTTCATTGTTGTTACTCTGGTGGTTTACTTCCTGTTTTTTTGTCCCATTCATCGCACAGCCAGCACAGTTTGGTAAAGATTAAGCGCTTGAATAGACACTACTTCAGAGCCTCTTTTCTCAGTTCACACTTTTCCTGAGTTTGTGCTTTCTTTCCAATATTTAGATAGGTTAGTAGAGTCCATTTGATTTGAGTTATACATCATTTTAAAGCTTAAAGTCTGCTCTTTCAGAATATGGTCTTAACTAAAAATTCATGTCTGGCAACTTTTTGTTTGTTTTGAGGTGCAGGGTCACATATATGCAAATCCAAACACAGATTCAATATCCAAACTAATGATGCTCATAGCTGTAATAGTATTAATAAGACTTATTTCTTGTAAATTTGAAACTTGGAGATTTTGTAGTATTTTAACATGTGTTCTAATTCCCAGTGCCACATATATATGGGATTCTACAGTGTGACATCTGTTGTATAGGCAGCAATTTTCCTGAGTAGTTCATTGATAAGAAAAGATAGGTGTGTATGTTATGTTACGTGATGGAGACTGACCCATGCACTGACCATCTGACCCACAGGGTACAGCCGGTCAAGAAGCTGAGGCAGGAGCAGAGATGTCAGCCCTGGTCAATTACATTCAGCCGGTCCACTTCTCGTCTTTTGAAACCTCCAACAGTAAGTGTGCATCCTCCTCCGCTGTTGAGGGTGAAAGGTGTTACAGATTAATAGGGGTTATCTATCTTATAATATTAACAATATGGTCGTGTTTACTGGGGGTAGCCTCTTCAGTTTTACCACTCTTGTTCCAGGGGGCCCTGCAATTAATATTACCCCAGCATTGTCAGCTATTCCCTATCCATTTATACACCTGGGACGAGAGGGAAATGGTGGGTAAAAACATGTTATCCAAGGATGTAGGCATTTAAGAGGATTTGAATTGGGGACCTGCAATTGAAAGTCAAGAATCTTATCCTCTGTACCACAGTACCCCCACATGAGCATACTGTGTTGATGCAGGAAGCTAGGGTAATGGTCTTCACGGGAATACTACTACTGTAAAACAAGGAATGTTTGCATGCATTTTAATTTCGCGAATTTTGTGAGAGCCGAGATTCGTGAAATTAAAATGCATCTGAAGGCTGTTGTCTACACTATATGCATTGAATGCCAGAGGCACTTCATGAAAATTTCATGCTGTCGGCTCCAATTCGCGAAAAATTTTGTGCCGCTAAAATATCATGTTTTACAGTAACTTCCTTCCAACAATGGTTGGACAAAGAACATGTGCCTGGATGTGTTCAGTTTTCATCAATGCTTTAATATGTTTGATTAATATCTTACCAGTAACTGGCATTAGCCATGATGATGAGATATATCGTCGCTGGGGTGACAAAACCTCGTATCTCAAAATTGTCAAATGTTCAGGAGAGCGAAAAAACATGGCGGCCAAAGCACTATAGTGAATGGGAAAGCCTTCTCTTTGACATGTCATGGTGGCTTCATTTTGAGAGTAAGACAGTTAGGATTTGGCCAAAACATCACTTGACCCATTATTTGACCATTTAGCTAAAAAAAAATTTTTGACATTTTTGAGATACGAGGTCTTGTCACCCCAGCGACGATATGACACTTTGATCGATTCATTAACAACGGGCCATCTAGGCATTGGGTTGAAAAATTAACACCTGTTTTGTATGTCTGTTGTGTATTTCATTGCACTCACTCTTGGCAAGAAAAGTATTTATATGAAATTTAAAAAACATGGACTTTATCCAGGCTCTATGCTTTACTATCTTTGGAAAACATGCTAAATGCAGTGTTTAGTTTGTCTTTTGACAATTGAAAATGAATTTGATATCTTTGCTGGGTCATCAATAATAAAACAAGCAGGCTTCTGAATACAGCATTATGCTTGTAAAGAGCCTTCACACAATTTCTGTAAAACAGCCATGTACTTATACTAGGTAAGTATATGCCTTTTTCTCAAACTTTTTAGAAGAAAAAACAATTCAGATTCATATGCTTAAGATGATATATTCAGGTGTTCGTTAGCTTTTAATTAGTGTCTCAAGAACTCAGCGACAGCATAATTACTAGTAACTTGAAAGAATCATTTTTATTATGAGACACAATAAAAGAACATTTATTGCTTCCGTAAGTGTGCTTCTGAACATATTCATTAACATTCTCATGACAGAACATAATTTTCTAATTACCCATATTATTAACCATATTCACTAATGATATATCAATAACGCTTCACTCCATAAATAACTCACAACCAAAATTGCGTTCACTGAAACAGCAGTTATTACATTTCACAACAGTTTTCTAACACTCGATTATTCATCCCTCAGTGTTAAGTACAAACAAAGCTGGTATATGAAACTCAACCTGTAAACATGACTACATTTGCCCCAGGGTGCTCACTGTGGGCTGCAGGAGAAATGATTAATGATTGATGCTGACTCGATGTTGGCACTGGGCTGCTGGTACAGTGGATAGCTGCCAGAGGTATCTTGCCTGCCAGCCTGAGTTGCTCACCAATGGGAAATCTTTGGCTTCTCTCTTGTTTACACAAGCATATTCAGCACAACTTCTTTTCTCAGAGATAAACTGTGTTCTGCTCAGAATAACTGTAGGCTTTGGCCTGTTTGCCATATCCAAGTGTTGGCCAATGACCAGGCCCCCCAATATCCTACATTATGTAGCAACATAACAACATTAATGTTTACATCTTTCTCTCCTTTCTTTATACTCCATGCCTACTGATTCATTTGTGCTCTGCAGATGGGACATTCCAGCCACTTCAGCTCAAGTGTTTCACTCACACAAACAAAATGCCAAATCCTTATGGATCCAGGGTAGTAAGGGAAATTTCGCCCCGTCTTCATGATGATTTTTACCCCCTAAAAAAAATTCTAAGATTCTAATATCACTTTCTATTAATAATTTATAATTATTAATAATATCATTTATCTCATTTCCTGGTCTCTCTTGTGTCATTTTACCCGACAGAGAAGAACCACAGTTATGAGATCTCATCCTTCGTGGAAACATCCGCCATGAATCGAGTCAAGGAAAACCCAGTGGAGTTTGTCAAGTATCCTTTATCAGACCCATCCAGATATTCCTTTCTCCAGTTTCTGACCAGTGATGCTAGTGGCACTCACTTGAGCCTTTCTTTGTGTTCTTTAAATGACACATTTGACTGCTTGCTGCGTCAGCTGATTGGTGGAGGAGAACTTGTCAGAAACTGTTTCACAGAAATGCAGGGAAAATGACAGAAACATTGATTAAGAAATATCTGAGTATTTTTTTAAACATTCGTTTCTTGTGGAGTTTAAAGGACAAGTTCACCTTCATTAACATAAGGATTGTGAGAATGTAGCAATATTAGTAGAACACATCATTGAAAGTTTGAGGAAAATCGGACAATCCGTTCAAAAGTTATGAATTTTTGAATTTTTTGTGCAGTCACCGCTGGAAGAGAAGACTACTGCAGTGTATGATGTCACATGCGTACAACAATATAAGGAAAATATAAAGAGAATTTCACAAAAAGTGCACATTCCCTTGACTCGTTACTGACATATGGTATGGGTAATATTATTCCCATTGCCTTTAGAAAGAGGTAAGTCAAGTGTTCTTTCATTATGCGAAAAAAAGTGAAAATATGTTGAATTTTCTTTACATTTTATTTATACAGCTGTTGTACTCATATGACATCACAAGCCTTAGTAGTCTCCTCATCCAGCGGTTCCAATACAAAAACTTTAAAAATTCATAACGTTTGCATCGATTGTCCAATTTTCCTCAAACTTTCACTGATGTGTTCTACTAATATTGCTCCATTCTCTCAATCCCTATGTTTATGAAGGTGAACTTGTCCTTTAATTGTATTCATGTGATGAGATATTGAATGAGGAAGTACTATGATACAACTTGAGTGAATAAGATCATCTAAATATGAATCATTTTGATAGCACCTCTTCTCATGATCACAACCCACATTTTATGCTTGATACTATCATTTCCTGGTAGATATGCAAAGTTAGACAGTATGAGTCAAGAATTTACGTTATTAGTTTCATCATGAAATCAATGTTTTGTAAGGAGTGAGAGATGTTCAAAACAAGGCTTCTGGCCAGTATCTGTGTGAAGATGTTTGAGATTGTAGTCACAAAGGAAGGGTGATTTTTGAATAACATTGATCCCCATTGATTATGTGGTTTAGTTTCAGAGAATTGTGTTTGTGCAAAAATACTGTGCCACATTCATAGAATACTCTTGAGGAATACGATTATGCCTGTGATAACCCTTAACTTAAAATCCACCAGCTATAACAAACGTCAGTTGTCAAGAATCTACCCCAAGGGAACGAGAGTGGATTCAAGTAACTTCATGCCACAGGTAGGTCAACTCAACAGTTTCAGGGTGTGGACAAACCCACTTGCTTACCACTAGCTGAGGGCAACTAAAAACTGACTGTCAGACAAGTAAAATGAATGGGCACTTACCTGTTGAAAGTTGGAGGTCCTTTCTCAAATTCCCATTTGGGCAGATGGGAAATGCACACAACTATTTCAGGGTGCTACAACCCTACTTGCCCACTTGTCTAGAGTAACTAGATCTTACTGTTGGGCAAGTAAAATAAATACATATGTGCACTTGCCAGTTAAAAGTATTATACCCTTTCTCAACTGCCTATTAGGTTAAGTAGGAGAAATAGTTTTGTAATGCCCTACATTCCTGAGAAAACCTTGTTTCATGAGGGAGTGCAAGGTCATCTATTGGCACTAGAACATCTATTTGCACTTACAGAAAGTGAAGGCAGTCATGCCTGATCGTAATTTTCTTGAATAAGTGAACAGAAATATTCTGTCAAATTTCGCCTAAAGCTGCCAAGATAAACTACACTACTCGCAATGTATACTTACATGGTCATTTTTGTCCCCGCCGAACGAGTTCGAGCAGGGGACTATGAAACGGGCTCCGTACGTGTGTGTGTCCGTGTGTCCGTCTGTCTGTCTGTGCGTCCGTGTGTGATCAAATCTTCAATTTGCTACTTCTCTGTCATTTATGAGCCAATTTTGATTCTGTTTGCTTTATATGATAGCACTGCATGGGAGCTTTGAAACTTCTACACAGAATTTCAGTTGTGACCTTTGACCTTGACCTTTGACCTATATTGTACATTTTGCTACAAAATGCTACTCCTTCGCCATTTCTAACCCGATTTTGATTCCGTTTGCTTCATGTGATGGCACTAGTTGAGGGCTTCAAAACTTTTACACAGAATTTTGACCTTTGACTTCTTTGACCTTTGACCTTGATTTTATTGACATATATTATACATTTTGTTACAAAATGCTACTCCTTCGACATTTCTAACCCGATTTTGATTCCGTTTGCTTTATGTGATGGCACTAGGTGAGGGCTTCAAAAGTTATACACAGAATTTTGACCTTTGACTTCTTTGACCTTTGACCTTGATTTTTTTTTTTTTTTTCCGGCGGGGACATATATTACGCACCGCGTAATTTCTACTTTACCTTGTTCTGTTTTGTTTTGTTTTGTTTTGTTTTGTTTTGTTTTGTTTTGTTTTTTTTGGGGGGGGGGGGAGTTGCCCATAGCGAGAATAATATGAAGGAAAACAATTATATGACAAGTGATTTCATACTAAGAGGTGAAATTTTCCCACTTGGTAAGCATGTGTCGCTATGAAACCCTTTTTTTTCTTTCTTCTTTTTCTTGTACTTAAAAGTAACAATTTTAAGAAGCCTTTGCATTAAAATGTGATCTTCATACAAAAAATGATTCTCTTGATATATATACAGTTCTGCCCTCCCCCCCCCCCCAAAAAAAAAAAGAATTGATGAAAGAGCCGTAGATAGACAATTAATTCATGATCACAAACTCTATTTGAACACTTTAATTTTGTCTTTGTCAGATCTTCTGGAATGTTGGATGCCAGCTTGTAGCCCTCAACTACCAACAGCTTGGTAAGTGGAAATTAGAAGTTACTATGTGAAAACCGACAAGATAAAGTTGATATGAATGAAGCCATATACTCCCGATGATAGGTGGGGAAATCAGCCAAATTTAGATGCTGACATGTAAAGAAATAGAGAGAATGAGTTTCTGTGAAGCATACATGTACATGTATCAAAAGAGTAATTTTAATTTTTTGGCCTCAAAACAATGTGTAAATGCATTTTTGCTTTAGATTGAAGCTTAAGCCATGCATTTCGCTTGCGCATAGTATCTTTTATGATAAAAAGGATTAAAGTCAATCAATAGCACATCTTCTTATGATTCTTGGAATTGTGTTTTGTTATATGAATACATTTTCAAGCATAAAACTTAAGAGATGATATACTTTGGGAACTTCTGTCAGAAGCTGATATGTAATATTTCCAGATTTTAAACAGTTGAGAAAGAAACATCCAGTAACCTACTGGATTGTACCAACTCCGAGCTTGAAGTTTTCAATTCTTTTCTTTGTGGATTGAGAATCATCTCATTTTCTCATCACAGTGTGTAAAATCAGAGAGTTTTGTAATTGAACTTTGATACTGTTTCTCTTATCGTGTTTCAGACATCCCCATGCAGCTAAATCTTGGGTTGTTCAATAAGAATGGAAGGACGGGATACATCCTAAAGCCAGACTTCATGAGGAGGAAGGAGCGCTACTTCGACCCTTTCGCAGAGTCCACTATGGATGGCATCGTGGCTGCCACGGTAGAGGTCAAGGTAGGTCACAGTGAGGTCACAGGGAAGTCACATGGATATTCAAATGCCAGCCGACATATGGCTGACTCTTGAATGACTGTAAAATCTAAATGTGGCAAGTACTCTGTCATCTCATGTATAACATGCAGAGAGCAAGTCCTGAGGTAACGGTCCCTGTTATTGTGTTATTATTATTATTATCATTAGCAAATCGTCAATGACAATTTTTATTCTGCATTTCCTGTAATCCACAAATTGATCCTGCTCCCCCCAGGACAAGTAAGGAAAATTCCACAAAATTTTATTTCTTTTTTGGTGAAAAATACATATTCCAACAACTTGTTACTGACATATGTTAAGGGTAATATTATTCCCCCTGCTTTCTGAAAGGGGTAAGTCAAGTGCTCTTACATTATGTTAGAAATATTTTCTTTATATTGTTGCCCATAATGAAGTCATAAAAGTTAGTGTAGTAGTCTCGAAACCCAGAGATGATTTTTTAATTGATTGTATGATTTTCCTCAAACTTTCACTCATTTATTTTACTAGTATTGCTGCTTTCTCTCAATCCACATTTATGTTTGGGCTTTGGTTTCCTGCAGACAATATATTGCTCACATACTTACAAATGCTAAATATGAAATGTCGTATGCTGAAGGTAAACCCATCACAGTAGAAGCTCAAACTTTAAAATGATGTTGGTATCTTACAAGGAAATCCACTGTCATTGGTTGTTCCCTCATTTGCCTTGGATGTTTCGAAACCTCCTCAGGTTCTGTCAGGCCAGTTTCTGAGTGACAAGAGAGTTGGGACATACGTGGAGGTGGACATGTTTGGTTTGCCAGCGGACACAGTCAGGAAGAAATACAAGACCAAGACAGTGACCAGTAACGGCATTAATCCACAGTACGACGATGACAAGTTTGTCTTTCCCAAGGTGAGGCATACAATACTTGTAATAATAATAATAATGATATGAAATATTTATATAGCACTTAATACAAGCATGTTTCGAAGTGCTTTACAATTATCAAAAACAAACAAACATATAAATCAACTACGAATACAAATAATCAACGATACATAATCATCAGTTCTGTTCTAGAAATAAGTGGGTTTTAAGTTTCTTTTTGAAAATGTCAATGGAGTTGGAGAACTGAATGCGACTAGGGAGGTTGTTCTAAAGAAGGGGGGCACAAATGGAGAAAGCGCGGTCACCATAACGGTTGTGGGTTGTGTAATTCTTCATCTTCTGAGATTTTTTGGTCCTTGTCTTTCTTGGGGGTAGTTGTGTTTTACTTAGCAGATGTGAACTTATGATGTTTAATCTTTTGAATATTTGTCCCAGATTTTTCTAGCAGGATTCACCATGTTGTATTAAGCAGATTTGTCAAGGATGTGTGTTTCAATGTAATAGGCAGACAAAAATATATAACAACTCTGTACTTTTGATTTAATAGGCAATAGACTGTTTCTGTAATGTGTAACAATTTATGGATGTTTCTTTTCCTGCAGCCTAGTAATGAAGCATTTCATTTACCTGCTCCCTCCCATTAAGTTCCATAAGCAGGAATTCACTTAGTTGTTGCTAGGTAGGGCAAGCCTCCAACAGGCCTTGTGGATGTTCAGGGCAACTTTTGTGAACAAGGCATGCATAAAATCTTAATATACATTTCTGAACCCATCTATCCACAAATTACTTCGAGTTGTGCAGGTATTATTTATGGCACAGTACATATTCTAACAATGATAAGATTTTCTATTAAAAGTCTATATTTCCTATATCACCGTGCAGGTGATTATGCCCAAGCTGGCCATGCTGAGAATCACGGCGTACGATGACAACAACAACAAGCAGATTGGCCACAAGATCCTGCCAGTGGACACTCTCAGACCAGGTGAGACTGGCCTCCCAGTCTTCTATTGTGTTAACTCATTACCTGCCAGAGTCTGCTATCTCCATATAATGCCATACAGGATTCACCTGGTTTCTAAAGAGAGTTGGTTAAAATACAGATAGCTCCCTTTTGTTATTGTCAAACTCTCATGAAGTAATAAGAGAATACCCCTTTATGACAGTGATAGTGGAAGTAGAATAATTTTCATATTTTGTTCCTAGTACTCTTAAAAAGTGACAATTTTCACGCATTTCACATAATGTGAAACTGGCGTGAAAGAAAAAGCAATCAATTTAAAAAAATGTTATATATAATACTATTTCATATTTTGATTTTGGTGAATTTTTTACAACATTCCGAATTCATCTTACTTGGTTGAGCACCAAGGTGTTATTTGCATGAAAATGTCCTCTATTCCAGCTGTTTGATACATCAATTTTAGCATTGTGATTTAGTTGTTTAGCTCAATGGAGACAACATTAAAGGCATAATTTACCATTTGCAGATGAAACAAAAACCCAGAGTTAGTGCTTTAAAATAGTTCTAAAATGTGAGTTAGCGATAGAAATGACCAATGTAAAAATTTGAATCAGCATAATCGATGTTAAGTATTGCTAAATATACAAAATATGAACAATAGTTATAATGATAATGTTTCGAGACTAAACCGTCTACAGTTATGGTTTAATGAGAAAAATAGTGACATCTCCTATAGGTTTATTGCAAAAAATTTATATGGTAAGATGTTTTGTGATACAAATAACCTACACATATGCATCAACAGTGATATCTTGAACATTTTTAAATCACTGCTCCCAAAGGTAAACAGGACCTTTAACACTTGCCTAAAAATGTAATTTAATTCTGTTCCTACTTTATTCCTACTTTTTTATTTTATCCTGCTTGAAAGCCTGTAATTGCTAAGAAGTGCCAACAAGGTGTAGGTTATTGCAGTTGGACATTTCTGGTTATATACATACATATCATATATCATGCTTCAATGATTGTCAAAATACATATACTAGATAGTAGGCTTCTAAGCCATTTTCTTCTCTCACCTTTATTTGAACATATTAATAGCCTTTTCTCAATTTGTATCCAAGTGTTAGATTTTTCTCTTTTTTCCCCTTTTCCTGATGTTTTTGGAAGCACACTTATACTCATATATGAATATGAAGAGTTATTGGAGATTATGTCTCAGTTTATGACAAGTTCATCCTGTTATGGATTCTTTGCAGTCAGATCTTCTTTGTTCACACAATTTCTCCCCCCACCCCTTCCCAGGTTACCGGCACATCCCGCTGCGCAACGAACTCTACCAGCCGCTGCTGATGCCTTCGCTCTTCGTGCACATCAAGGTGTGCGACTACGTGCCCAAGGGGCTGGCCAACTTTGCCGACGCCCTGGTCAACCCCATCCAGCACCAGAACCAGATCGAAGAGGAGATCAAGAAGAGGGCGGAGCAGCTCGCAGTCCTCATGGAGGAGACCAAGAGCCAGGAGGAGAGTGCCCAGCCGCAGACGGGCGACGATGCGGGTCCCAGCACCAACGGGGTGAGATGGATTCCATATGCGTGTGTGTGTGGTGGCTGTGTATGTCTTTGTGTGCATCGTTTTGTGTGTTTGTGTGTGTATTTTTGTTTGTGTGTGTATCAGCAGTATAAATTTGCAAATGCCCATGTTTATGTAAGACTTATGATCAATATCCAAGTGTCTGTGTGGGGAGACATATTCTTTATGAGCCGGTTTGTGTTAATTGTCATGATTTTCTTTGGAGTCACAATTTCAATTGCCATTTTCATAATTATGATGGTGGTTATCCTTTACATTTATTAAAAGTTTTCTGTTTTTTAACGTCGTCATGATCATCATTTTTATTATTAGTAGTATCTTTATTGTACTTTTGTTTTTGACATTACAAGTTTTAGTAAAATGCTGATGAATATGTCATGAATTAATGGTATGTTGTAGCTGGTATTCACATTATATATCAGCTATCTTGTTGCTAGAGTTGCTTTAACTGTAATGAATCCATAGTTGAAAAAAAATCCCCAAGATAATGATGTGTGACGTTGAGTCAATTAATCCTCTCTGGCTGCACACCTGACGACAGGAGACCACCAAGGAGGGCGAAGGGGAGACCTCCTCTGCCACACCCGAGGGAGGACAGGCTGCAGCATCATCCAACCCCGTTGCCGTGGAGGACAAAGCGCCTAGCAACAAGGCTGTGGAGGAGATGAGGACGCTGGAGAGGGAGAAGAGGGACAGCATCGAGGCCCTCCCACCGGCGGTCAAGAAAGCATCTAGACCGTCCAGACAGTCCGGTAAGAGATTGAAGGGAGGATGAGGCACAAAGCAGAAGGAAAAACTCAACAGGGGTTAAAAAATGGCTGACAATAAAGCTAGCTTGCTTTCCTGTGGTATGTCACACTGTGGAGAAGAACACAGTCAATGATATGCCACTCATATGTGTGCTGCAGTGTACTGATCAAAATGTAGCACACAGATATGGTTAATTTTGAATAGGAATGCAGTAATATGTATGTGATGCATTATGGATAGAATTAGTGGAATGCATCATACAGAAATATATCAAATCAAATCAAATCAAATCTAATACACAGTGGACACACTACTAGTCACAGAATACACTGTGAACAGAAACCTGTCACACACTGTGTCGTACTGTGGATAGAAACACTGTCATGGATGTGATACCCTGTGGATTTAAACACTGCCACACATGTGACAAATTTATAAAGGATAACATAGCTCTATGCATTTTACATTCTCATGAACATGGTTTACTGGGGGTATCTACCATGTGATATGGTTCATGGACTAGTATTGATGGGTATGAATTCACATTGTGCATTGGACACTTTATGTCTTATGAATAATTCATTAGTTAAACCCAGCATTGTATGCAATACAGATGACAATATGCACACACTCACACACACACATACAAATTTATGTGAAAGGACTCATACTCTTTTTAGCCATTGATAGGACATGCAGCCAGATGAATTTAGATAGATCCCAAATTTTCTTCCAACACCACAGCATTTTTTGTAACAAATTACGTATTGTAGCTCCTGTTTCAACAATGCAAAAATGTCCTACTTTGTAAAATATAGAATTTTCACAGATAGGAGGTGAGGATTTGTGATTTATGCAGGTTGAGGTGAGAAGAAAGAAATAACAAAATCTGACATTTTCATCCTTTGTGTGGGATGAGTTTGGCTTTACTCATAATACTTGGATTGTAGTTGAGGCTTGCTTTGGGGTATGCTGATTGCCAAACATGATCATCAGTAAATAAGACATGGTATAGTATGCCACATCATCTTGGCGCAAAAAGGGCGCAAAAAGATGGGTGTTGTATAAGATCATCAGATACTGAGTAGATGCTTTTGCTCTTCCTGCCAGCTATGTTTCTCTTCTCAATGAATCTCTGTTTCTTCTGATCTCCTTCTAAGCCTTCCTGCTATGGCATGCTAGAATTAGTTGTGCTCTCATAAATTCAAATTTGTGCATTGTAATAATTGCTTATGTCTGTCCATGAAAGTGTGTTTGGCACTAACTACTTTTACAACAGAAACCACATGTTTTGAAAGTTGTTTTGATGTGTAACTGAATAATGTTGATAACTGATTGGTGTGCCAAAATCAATAATGGGAAATTATTCTCCTTGTCCATGATGAAAATCTATCCTTTTCCTATGGATGTATCTATATGTTATATTTTTAATAGCCATTAATGAAATTTGTCTATGCTTTATCTGTGAGAGTTAATAAAGTACAACAAACCAAACTTATGTGTGAACCTTGACGTGAAATGTAGAGGTAATATTTACGAGATGAAGTGTATTCACAGCATGTTAAAATTTCTTATATTCCTTTTTTTTTTAATCCTTTATGCACATTGATCTAGAGATGAACTGGAAAAGGCGACTTTATTCATTAGATTAGTGGGGTAAAGCAAAAAATCTGTCAGTGGTATTACCATTTTTATGAAAGGAAAAACAGAGAAAAAAAAAACAAACCCAAATCTATTTGTGCTGTCTGAAATGCACAGGTTATCACTGAATTCTGTTGGTGGATGTTGAGTCTAGAGACAGGAACTGAACTGGTGTTAATATTTGGTTTTTCATAGCCAAGCTGTGTCGTGCAGCAGATTCTTGTATTTTGTTTTTCTGTTTTCACTGACATCAATTCCATCAACCATTTAAATATGAACCAGAAACACAACTACAGATTCTACTGAACCACTTAGAACCAATGGGTAAGTGTGTTTCAATGCATTTTGTAGACAGAGGATCTCGGTGTTCAGCTCACATTACTTTAAAAAAAAA
The DNA here is from genome assembly GCF_964275005.1 of Diadema setosum. Taxonomy (NCBI): domain Eukaryota; kingdom Metazoa; phylum Echinodermata; class Echinoidea; order Diadematoida; family Diadematidae; genus Diadema; species Diadema setosum. The sequence goes on from NC_092685.1 coordinate 48,090,927, forward strand.
ATGCATCTAACATCAAAATCTTCCTAAATTCCATTTTCCACCTCAGGTTTGTACAACTTTCCATCTTTTGAGTGATATTCAGATCAGGGGAACAAACAGGAATTAAACAGGAATGCCAATTCAGGGGGTGTGACATCACAATTAAATCATATTCATACAGGACTTTGTCATTGGGTGTGAATTTGATGTGGTGGCGGTTTGTATGCAATCGTTCATGGATGCCATAACTATACTTCAATGGCCTGTCTCTTTTACGTTCACCATCACTCGGACATCTCAATTCATATGAAATTACTCTTCTTCCCATATTTTTTTTTATTTTACTCAGCATTTTTTGATGACATATTCAAGTAAAAATAGAGGATATTTTGAGAATTTCACCAGTAAACACACGTGCTAAATTTGATGAGACAAATATGAAATAAATTGCAGTATTTTCAAACCATACCATAACTAGTTCCCAAAGAATGAAAAAGATGATTTAATAACTATTGTCCTTTTTGATTAGTCTTTAACGAGGCTTTTTTGCACACCAGTAGTTCCCCAGATACAGCGGTAACATTCCAAATTTGCTGTGAATTGCTTTGAGCATAATCCCGCTCACTTACTAGACACTTAATGCTAGCAGTGTGCAAATGTCCAACATGCTTGTTTTCAAATCCGCTTCTTTTGTTCTGCTCGCAAATAGCCAGGATAAACATGGATTCACACTCACTGGAATGCTTGTCATTTCCCAGGTTGTCACATGATTGATCACATGACACGTTTCCGAGTTCATTTCCCAAGGGTAGAAGTTGCCATCCTTGTTTTTTATTTTGTTCTTATTTTATTTTTATATCAGTTTGTTGATTAATCATTTTCACCATATTCCAGACATTATATGACCTATATGATTTTTGTATATGATTTATGTATGAATATTTATCCCCTCCATCCACCCCCTTCCCCTCCCCCCCCCCCTTCATTGCTATATCCACCCATACCAACAGTCTCAGCCAAAGACAGTGGCGGTAGCAGTGGTCTTCTGCGGTCCGTTTCCATGGGAACGGCCCAATTTCAGTCTGATGCCTTTTCGGGGTTTCACAACCAAAGCGTCCGAAGCCGCAGCACCCCCAACCTGGTGCCGCAAGGTCTGCATCCTGTTGTCATGGTGACACGTGTGCACTCTTGTCTATGGTCTCCACTGTGTCTTGTCCATTTCCTTGTGAATATTCTTGCGTTTTCATTGTCTGGGTCACACCTCCCTGTCATATCTACTGTATGTTTCAATTTTTTTTTTTGCTCTCTGAATATGCACCAATACTCACTCAGTTTGTTCTGTGCCAAGAAACATCTTTGGATAATACTGTTTTGACTTTTCAATATGATCAGAGAAAACTTGCATATATGCATTTGCTGTTTGGAAGTCAAAGAAAAGGCAATGATTGAACAGTAGCACCATTTCATTTCATTTTTCTGTTTTCTTTGAATTGTGTGCAGTGGAAAAAAAAAAGTTACGATGCAGATTATGTAAGCCCTTGCTGCTTGAAAAGAAAATGCAAAATCCTTTGGCATTTATTTGTCATGGTTAGTTTCACTGTCTTATTTGTTTTCCCTTTGTTTACAATTCAAAACATGAGTGAGTAAACCCAAAGGATATTCTTCTTGAAGTCTGTCTCATGAAAAACACTGGGCATTTTGTCCAAGCAGCTTAATGAAGAAATAAAGTAAGGTGTTTTGTCTGATTCATAAACAGTCATTTATACAAGTTTTTTGGCCAGACTAGTCGTAGTATCACAACCAGTTGCAAGATTTTTGTTGAAATTGGCAAGAATTGGAATGGCAAGATATATCTGGCTTCTATTTTTGACTCTATCCCTCATATCTATAGGTCTTAATTAGCTCCACTGTCAGCTTCCCTATCATTTGGCATACATATCACACATCTCTAGGCACATTCATTCAGTCATTTTCACATTCTATATTCTGTAGCATATCTCCACGATGTTTTGCATGGTATATCATATCTACAGGTACTGCTCTGGTTTATGTACATGTATGAGCACAATACATGTATTGCATGACTCTCAAGCAATGTACTTTTCTGTGCATGATATTGAATACCAGAGCATGCCCATTTCATTTTCCTCTTTTTGTTTAACTCTGAAAGTACATTCACCTAGGTTTTTTTTTGTTTGTTTGTAGGCCCATTCTCATTGGGAAGTTCCAATTGTGTCATGGCAATGATGAAATGTGCGATGCGCATTCTTTTCCACTCACACTGCATAAAAAAATTATGCACAGCTTGGTAGTACGCGGCATGCAAGTTTATCTGTGATGTAAATCAAAGCCTGGCTGACGATGTTACGCATGATTTATTTTTTTTTTATTGTGATGCCGTAATGTTCTAATTTTTGTCTAACTAATATTGTGATTTTCACTCTCAGTTCGAATGTCCCTTGTGTTTCTTGTTGCATGAGATTTTTTAAATGTGTGTATTCTGTGTTAGTGTGTACAAATAATCAGTTTATGTTGCGCATAGCAAAGAGCGAAAAGAGACTTCAGATTTAGATTTGAATGCAAAGCTTCATTTTTTCATCAAAGTCGCAGACACTTATGAATCAATTGATAACACTTTTTTAATCTAATAACGAAATAGATAAATTGCTGTGAAAGTTTGCACAAAGTCAAACTTCTCAAAAATAGCATGATGACATGTGCTTGAAGCTGTTGGCCTGTCCAGTGTACTGTTGTGTAGTTTTCATGAAGTTTGTGTTGACTGTTGCTTTTTTTTTTCTGTTGTATTCTTATTTTTTGTTTTGCATGATGATATCATAGAACACAAATGATACTTTTTCAATTACCTTTTTTTCCCACTCAGTGTTGGGGAAAATTTGATTGTTTGGATGTGAGAAAGGTGCTTCAATTTGCAGAACAGCAAAGAGCACCATAAATTAGTGTGTCTTGTTTGAGACTAAAAATATCTTTCGAAGAAGCAGAAAGGCCAATAAATAAAATGTGGCAACACAAATTTTGGTCAGCATTCATCAGAACATATTTTATATTTCTCAAATTCACTGGAAAGAACTTGAATGGAAATTGTATAATCTAGAGTGTAAAATTGTGATTTTGTTCTTGATTTTGAAAACATGATTATAGATGGGATTGGATATTTTTGAGCACACTTTTCTGAGATAGCAGTTTTCTTCACTGAATTGGTAGTCTTTGTTCCAGCTGTTTCCATGTTCTGACAACAAAGTGTTATTTTCCTTCATGAAATACATACTGCAGAGGAAATCATTGCAGCCACTGTGGATGAGATCAAACAAGAAAAGGTTGGTATTAAGTCTATCCAGCTGCTTAAGCCATTCCCTACAGAAGTTTTTGATGTCCATAAACTTTACACAGCAGCCACAGGTTCTACACTCAGTGGGTTAATTAGCAGATTTAAATGTCTGGGTTAATTAGCAGATTTAAATGTCTGGCTAAATCTTAGAGGAATGTACCGATATGTTTTCTTGGCTATTTTAGAGGCGTTTTCATTGCCTTGATTAATTAATCCAAGCAGTCAGTTACACTGTATATACTACAGAAAGTATCAGTGTGCTGTTGTCCAGCTGAGCATTATAAAATCTGAAGCTTTAATGATGCATATCATGAGCTTGTTGAAAATTACGGCTCAGAGAACTGACAGACAGGGAGGAAAAATGTGGATTTGTCTTGGAGTTTAGACAAGGAATAAAAATTATCTGCTTTGAGTTTAACCGTGAAGAGACTGGTAGGGGCTGATTCGGCCGTAAGGCCTCCGGAAGCTCCTGGAGTTTGTTATGTTCTTCTTTGCTAATAGTCTGCAGGAATGTGTGAAAAATGAACTTGCAATACTCGTGGTAGAGCAAGATCCCTGGGTCTCTTGCTATTTTTCTTTTATCAAACAGCATTGAAGATATCAAAATATTTTGTTATCCTTATCCATCTTGTGTTGCTCAAATATTGCATTACTTTTATGTCAGTTAACCTTTGTGTTTGATCAACCCTCATCACTAGATTGATTTCATGTTCGATCAGCATTTAAAATATGGAAACATAATTTAGCTGTTCATAATTTGTAAAATATGCATTGCCATCAAGTTGAATTGTAAGAATCTGCCACTGTAAAAGCACAGAAAGGTAGTGAAAGCAGTCAAATTTCTAAAGAGTGTTAACTCTTCGTCATGTGGAAGGTGGCTAGTTCGCTCATCATTTGCTCACTGTGCATCTCATTTTGCTCTGCTCTCTCTCTCTCTCTCTCACTGCGTAAAACCCCGCCCCAGAAATACCAGAAGGTGCTGATGCGGACGGAGGCGGAGCTGCAGAAGCTGATCAAGAAGCACGAGAAGAAGCAGAGCAAGCTGAAGAAGAAGCTGGACAAGGACGAGGGCAAGCTGAAGACGTCCCAGGACAAGTCGAAGAGGAACCTGGAGAAGAAGAACGTGGCCACCGAAAAGAAGGCCATGAAGAGCAAGCATGCGTGAGTGATTTTTGTCTAATCTGAAACATTTATTTTTCTGTGTGTCTTGTGAGTGTTTGATGAAAGAAAAAGACATTAGTGAGTCCATTAAAATCTTTTTGCGTTTAAAGAGTTGGATGAAAAGCTTAGAGGGTTTGACCAATTTTGGATGAGATGGGGATTCAGCGTTTAAGTTTTCTGCGAGATAATTAGAAACCACTTGTGAAATATTAAAGAGCGTACAGTTCTTAGAGGAATTCAAAGTTTATTTGAGGAAAATCGGTTTTAAAATTGCTGAGACATCCAAAAACAAGGTAAAACAAAGTGATCCTAATGAAAGGTGGGTCTCACCTTTCATTAGGATTGCTTTGTTTTGTATTATCTCAGCTATTTTGAAACCAATTTTCATCACATATACTTTGAATTCCTCTTAGAATTGTATGTTCTTTCATGTTTCATAAGAGGTTTCTCATTATCTCACAAAAAAGCTGAAAACCTGAAGCTCCAACTCAACCAAAACTGTATCATCCCTTTCACATGCATGCATTGCATATAATCGTTCAAGATGCATTTGGAAAAAAAATATCGATAGTGCAATCATTTGATTGAAGGAATCGGGTGATTGACTAGTCTAATTCAAGTCGTTTTTGTTTTTGTATATTCTTTAAGATTTACATTTAAACCCCAATAGATAAAAATCAGAGTGACGAAGAATACTTATATTTTGCAGAAGGCATGTTTCAGGTATATTCTACAAATTTAAAAACATAATACTCAGGGTATCGGTACACTTTAAGCACTGCTGTGGCTTACTTGTACCCTGATTTCCTTTTTTCTTTAAATTTTGACAGGAATGTGGAGGAGGTTAAGACAAACTGTGCCAAGGCAATGGAGAAGCTGGAGAACAATCTTGAGAAAGAGGTCAGTTTCTTCTGCCTTGTTCCTTTGTAGTAAAATATGTGATATGTTTATATTAAAATATGAAGTCTTATGTCTCTGAGAGACAGACACTCCATTGAACATAAATCGTCATGAGCCTGGCAGAACGACACAAACGCATGCAATTAAAAGAAGGTTTGCCTGGCAGAACAACAAGGATGCATACGTTGCTTAAGTATAGCCCGCACCTCGCAGGCACCTGTGCTGTTCTGCTGGGCACACCTGCCTTGAATCATGAGCATTCATGCTGTTCTGCTGGGCACACGACGAAATGATGAAGGAAAATGCGGCACTATGCCATAGCAGATTGATTAGCACACATAAGTTTAATAATTCAGCAAATGTGCTGGAGATGATGTATCATGTACATGAGTTCGTGAATTTAAAGCTTCTGCATGATTGTAGTTTTGCTGAGTTTTTCTTTCACTTTCAGAGTGTCTCCTCATGTGAGCCGGATGAGCCCCAGGTGAATTTAGCACCCTCTGCAAGAAAATTTCAAAACTGTTTCCTAATCATTTACTATTCATCATATCTTGTTTGGTTTTTTTAAAATAAAAAATAATAATTTTCATTTTATCTTTATTCACATCCTGGATAAGGGTTCACATTCATAATTATCCGAAATCAGGCGTGTGCTTTACATTCAGAACAAGTTTGGGCTTTTTTGTTCCCTTTTGTTTGTTGTTGTTTTTTCTTAATTGCATTGTACATTTTGTTTGTTTGTTTTTGTTCTGTTTTTAGTTGGTTTCATTATGATGCATGTTTATATCAAACCCGTCAGTCTCATCATGTCATGCCCATATTTTTATTTTTTTTTTTTTTTTTTTGCAGAAGATCAGAAGATACTCAATCGATTAATGGATATCTTTTTTTTTCTGTTCTCACTCCTTGTTATTTGATTTCTATCTTTTAGAATATGTTCCATGCTGTTTGCAAAATAAAAGTCTAAAGAACATTTTTGGCTGACAAACTTTCAAGATTTTGGTTGCTGATATACTTTCCTAAACAACTGCCCATTCTGTAGTATGCATTTTGCACCTTTATATTTGCATGATATGCTGTGATTGCTGACATAATAGATAACCAGTATATCTCATAGGAAACTGAATATCCCTGTGCACCATATTTGGTAGCCATTTATTTGTCTCTCCTCAAGCAGAAAACAAGATTTGACTTTTGTTTTTGTTTGGCATGATTAAGTGAGCACTCATGGACTTGGGTAAACTCTGACTCATTTCACACGTATCAACTTTTTTTCATGGTCATTTCATGGAAACCAATTGGCATTGGATTTTACATTACATTTTCCATAGATCACACCATAAATGATGTGTGTGTATATATCCAAAGCTCATGTTTGCTGGTACATAATGGCCATAATCCTTTATGGCCTACAAATTGTCATTACTCCTTACCGCAATCAACAACAGACATATTTTGGTGATTTTAAGTCATATCACTGATGTGTACTCCTTTGAGTTTTGACTATACAGGCATACAGTCACTATGCTACGTTACACCATGTTCCTGGCAGCCACGCCAGCCCCGTTTGCCCGAAATGTAGTGCGTCGTGGGTAGATGGAATATTCACCAGTTTTTTCCCTCCATATTGTAGTCTTGTTAATTACTTCCATTCCTCGCTACTGTGAACAGGTAACTGTCAGACGCCATTCTTACAGTGTCTGGTTAGGCTAGACCACACAATATTTCTGTCGCCTCACACTATGAACCGCCTCCAAGTTTTGTTTATGGCCTGTTATGTTCTGTGACGTTCTGTTGTATTCACCCTGTTTCATTATGGCAAAGTTTGTCATTAGCACTGGGACAGCTGTGGTAAATTTTTTTTGACAGTTTAAAAATCTGACATGGCAGTCACAGACTGTCATGTTTGCCCATCCCATCTCATTGTGCTTTGTCACGTCCATCCCGTAATGTCTGAGAGGGTCTGAAACGTGACTGCTGTGGTCGCCGGGAACATTTTGTAAATGCAGCATTACTACTTACACGTATTTGATACAAAACGACATACTGCAAATGTGTACTCCTTTGAGATTTTTTTGTAAAAATATATTCTGTATTACTCTTTGATGCCTTTCAGCAGTAGTTGTCTTTTCGTGATACTGCAAGACATGCGACAGATATACAAATGGCACTGTCGTCTCACGTCTAGTGTGCATTTATCATCCACAAACAGTAGACTTGACCTGTACGCTACAGCTGAAATACATCTATTCTCATACGTGTATTCTGTCATCCAAATCTTATTAAGATATGGGAATTTTAATCAAATCATAACATGAACTTCATCATGCAGCATCTCCTTCAAGTTGAAGGAATTCTTTCTTGCTCAGAGTTGATTACGGAATTGATAACTTGCGTCATCTCACAATGTTCCACTTCATGATCAAATATGACTTGAAGATGAGTAAATGACTAATGTGTAATTTAGTCATTGCTGAAGAGATAAGAGATAATCCAATACAAAGATCATCCATCATACTATACTTTAACCGTAATCCAAGCTTTAAGCTGCATTTATCTCATCACTATGTCTGTGATGTCAGATTGACATGGGGTGGAAATTTCTTTTCAAATCCCTAAAATTAGTAGAGTTTCTCGTTTGTCCGAGAATCCGATTGTCAGTCCGTTCAGTTTGGTTCCCCTTGCCATTGATTTAGAATAAATAAAAGCTATGCATCATATGCTCATGCAGTATGAAATGCACCATTACCATCGCTGCATCAAATTTTTAGGGCCTACATGAGTTAGCAATCCTGTTTTAATGAATGTTGTTAAATTATATGCAAAGTTGTATTTAGAGCTAATGAAATGGACAAATATTCCTTGCTGAAGAACAACCATCAAAAATGCTTTGCTAATGCTTTTTACACCTAAGTGTTATACACCATTTATTAGCTTTGTGTAGAAAGATATTGAGACCAGACAGCCTTAGAGTACAGATATGATACTGCTGTAGGATGAAATGCAAGCAAGTTTGTGTACATTTCAGGCATCACTGCAAGCACTGATGCAAAGTGTTAGATTCTATAGGAAAGCCTACTCACTGCACATGCCATAATTATGTTTGTGAATTTGGACGTGTAAAAATATTTCACATGTGCATAGATTTGCCATTAGGAGCCAGGGCAAGGGGGAAAAAAGTACTATCTAGCATTTTCTCTTTGCAAGACTTATTATTTGTCAAGTCATTCCCCACACAGACATTTGAGTGGTGCAAGAAAGTTTCTTTTTAATACCAGAGGGAGGAAAAAAAAAAGATGAGGGAAAATTTCATGCCTACCTGAAGATTGATCGACTCAGTCAATATTTCTTGTACAGGCCAACCTCGATTATCCGGCTGGCATGTCTCCACATGTATTCTCTCAGTGCAGACCAAGGAAAAAAGTGATTTTCAATTTCAATTAAAACTGCCACAAAACTTGACTTAGCTAAGATAGGCCTATGTGTTGTGAGTTTCACATTAAAATGTTTTGATTTCTGCAAAAAAAAAAAAAGACTATAATTTTGATTGGTTGGTATAGATTGCTTAACTCTTCCAATGTACACTACCTACTTAGCAACCACTAGGTTGGCAGCTATGTGTATATATATATATATATATATATATATATATATAATATGTATAATAATACATAAACAGTGTTTCTCGAATATCCAGCTAAATTGCATATCCAGACTGGCACTGGTCCCAACATGGCCGAATAACAGAGGTCAAACTGTGCATAATTTTGCTTTTGCGCCCTCCCTGTAGATGCTGAGGAAGCAGGTATCCCACGAGGACTCCCTGATCGACCTCTACCGCAAACACCTCTTCCTGGAGAAGGAGCTGAGGGTGGAGCACGCCGAGATGCTCTTTGAGCTACAGATGGATCTCATGGCTGCCATCCACGAGAAACAACTCAAGAAGCTGGACGCCCAGCACAAGAAGTAAGCCAACCTCTCCCAACACCGGCCCCACCCTGTTTGTCTCTTCTTTCTGCACCCCTGTTTTATTGGTATTCATCCTTTTACCCATCATGGCCTGAAGGAATTTTGCTTATGTTTTAGAAATACTCTTTTTCTCATTAAAATTGGCAACTCTGAATTTTACTGCATAATTTATATTCCAGCATGATTAGATTGAACTGGTTAAATACTAAATAGATCAGTACAAACTTAAAAGAACCCCACACAAATAAACAAAGGCATAAAAGAATCCTCAAAAGTGCCTGTTTGAGATGTAAATGTAGCAGGAATATTCTATAAAATGTTGCCAATCTGAGGATCAGTCATAAATTCTTGGTAATCATGGTTTGAATTTCAACTTTAATTGGGGCAATGAAAAAGAAAATCAATGGATTCTAATCATGGATATGATGATTGTGGCAAAAAAAAAAAAACTCTCTGAAATTCTAAGGTTTTTAATCTTGGATTAAATATTTGTGACCAAAAAACAAAAACAAAAACAAAAGATAAACCAAGAGTTACATTCCCAGGAATATACTTATTCATCTCAATCAGCATAATATTATGTATACCATTGTGAATTTTAGGAATGAAGAATATCAGCTACTAATGATTATGTACAATACAGCTTTAGTGCAAATTAATCTGGGAATGCAATTTGCTTATTCAATAATCTTGGTATAAGTCTTTGTATTTTTTTTTCCTGCGCAGAGTGGAACAAGACCTGCGGAAGATGCTTGAAAGCAAGAATATTGAGGAGATGAAGAACATTGGCAAGACGAAAGGAGGCAAACAAGAAATCAACAGGTGATTGGATCGGAATCAATCATCCACCTTTCATCCTTGCCCTTGATAGGCCATTCTAGCATCAATCATTTCTCCTGTCGCAGTGTTTGTAGAGCAATCTTCATGAGTATAGACTCTTTGTGGAGTGGTATGTAAGATCATGTGGGCTCCAAGTGTGAAGTCAAAGATGATTCACCTTGCGTCCCGCAGGAAACATTGGTTGCCATAGCGATCATCTTACTCCCATCCAATTAGTAAGATTAGAAGCTTGCAGCCTCCAGGAAACTAGTCTAGTCACAAAATCATGTTGTGATTTTTTTTATTTTTTATTTATTTATTTATTTAAACACTAAACAAAAAGTAAGTTCCCCCTAAAACAAACCTCTGTAATTTATGAATCAGGGACCTTTGAGGAAATCTGAATACAGAACCATGTAGCTGTACTTCCTGGCTACCTTTCAAGTGAAATTCAGTGGAAATCATTTGGTCACGCTTGAATGAGCATGACTTAAAGTCAAAATGGTCACTTTTTGAAGTTCACAAGCCCAATTTTGAAACTTTGATCGGGTGATATCGAAACAGATTTCGATTTTTCAGGTTAAAAAGGCATTCAAAGTATGATTTATGTGCTTCTCATCGTACCATGTGACTTTTGCACAAAATTTCACGGTTGAGTGACCACGAGGTGAAAATTACCAAAATGGCCGATTTGACATGTTTCTCGTGGTAATTTCTGTCAATTGAGATTGAGTTCGTGTGTTGAACAGCTTTTACACAAAATTTACGTAATTTCACGGTTGAATGAGCACATTGAAAACAAAGAAAAATAACAATTTAAATTGTGCAGTAGGAATTGTGATAATTTTGCGCGCTGAAATCAATTGTTTAATGCTTTTTGTGTTGTGTTTAATACCCAATTGCATACAGTGATCCCCTGACATTTCAGTCACGCTTCAATGAGCATGGGGGGCTGAAAAATCCTTTTTATCCTATTGATAAACAAAGTATTCATTGTGTTTTAGTTTTAGTTGAAATATCGGGAAGTGGCTGAAATTCTCATAAATTTACATTTGTTTTGTTTATGAAGACGTGTACAGCGGTGTTGGCGGATAGAGCCTAAAAAGTGAGTGGAGATGCTACAAAAGCTGTGTGATATTGCCATAACAATCACATAATAGTCAACCGACATTTTAAGCAACTATCATCACCATCACAACTTTGAACACCACATGAACAGCAAAGGCCACTATCTCACCACAATCAATACCAACAGCAAGTAGCAATAACTCTCCTTTTGTTTGTTAAACTACACGATTCACTTTGAATGCGAAACCTTGTGAAAGATAAAAAGTAGAGACAACGAAAAAGAAGAGGAAGAAAAAGAAAGCAAAAAAAGGAAGAAGAAAGAGAAGGAAGACAAGGAGCAGATGGAGCAGTTAGTCAGATAAATGAAGCAGGAGGAGACAACAGAGAAAATAAAGAAGATATATAAAATGTACAAAGAAATTAATACAACTTTCACTCAACTGTGTTCGCTTATAAATTCAGACTTTTATTCTTAGTATAGTTCTTCCAGATTGTGTCTGTCAATCATTTTTCACATGGAAATAATTGAAAACAATACAAAAACAAGCAGCTTAATTGAGAATAAATTAAGATGGATAAAGCACTAAAAGTCTTGACACTAGAAAACATGTACAAACATATATGTACAAACAAAAATATAGACTTGAAGTGCAGGGAAACATAGCACTTCCCTTATAATCAAACGAAAGCAATGTTTAGCAGCACACATACAGCTAAGTGAAATTTTATCCTGACATGTCTAATGTTGGTTCTGCGTAACCAAGTTAGAGTTCTGCTGGTCTTTCAATAGCGAGTGTAGCCACCATTTTGCTCGATGACAGCATTGCATCTCATCCTCATGGTGCGGATGAGCTTCGCCACTCTTTCCTGGGGGATGGCTAACCACTCCTCCTGCAAGATCTGTGTCAGGTCCTCGACTGTGGTAGCCTCGTTCACTCGCCTATACACGGCCCGTTTCAGCTGGTCCCATAAGTGTTCAATGGGGTTCAGGTCAGGTGAATTGGCAGGCCATGTCATCCTCTGGATCCCCTCTTGGCGCAAGACAGTGTTCGCCTCTCGGCAACGATGTGGACGGGCATTGTCGTCCATGAAGACGAATCCATGACCATGGGCCGCTGCATAAGGGAGGACGTGGGGACGCAGGATCTCCTCCACGTACCTATGTCCATTCAGGTTCCCATTAACCTGAACCAGAGGTGTTGTGTTTCCCAGACTGACGCCAGCCCACACCATGATGCTGCCACCACCGTACGCTGTAACAGGCTGGACGCAGCATTCTGTGTGCTTCTCACCTCTCCGGCGCCAAACACGTTCCCTGCCATCAATGTGTCTCAGACACAGTCGAGTTTCATCTGAGAAGAGGACATTCCCCCATTCTCTCTGAGTCCAGCGGGCATGTTCCCTGGCCCATCTTAGTCTGGCCTGCCTGTGACGTGCCTTGAGTTCAGTTTTCTTAACTTTGCGGCGGGATCGAAGGCCGGCATGACGTAGCAGATTCCGTATCGTTCCGGCACTTACTCTCTGCTGATGACGCGGACGAAGTTCCCTTTGGATCTGTGGCGCTGAAATGGGGATAAAGACATGACAGTGATTAAACCTGTTATTTAAAGATAACTTATGAAGTGCATTTGAATTCAATGTCTGCTAGCCTTGCAAGACTTCCAAGTAATCAAAACAAAATAGTCATCAAAATGGTCACAATTATGTCGACAACAATATTGGAAAGCATCTTTAACGTTTAGATTAATAAAAATCTTGATTATACCTGTAAGTGACCTCCGTCGCAATGCATTCATTCTAATGGCCCGGTCTTCTCTTGGAGTGGTTACTTTCGGCCTGCCTGTTCTTGCCGCATCGCCAACTTCTCCAGTTTGCTCAAATTTGGCTCTTAGCTTCCTTATCGCATTGGGTGACACCATTACCCTCCGAGCTACCTCCTTCACAGGAGTTCCTGCTTGAAGAAGCCCTATGGCGATTCCCCTGTGCTGTATAGACAACCTAGGCATGACGGTGCTTGATTCCCTATGTTCTTGACTCTCATATGTTGTGTACAAAAAAAGCAAAATTTTTTTCTTCACAAATCTGATCATGTTCATTTCATGTTTGTTGACTGTGGTATGTAATCTTATTGTCCAGGTTCTGGACATGCATTCTTTGGTCACTCATTCATGAGAGGGCAGGTGTTCGAACTTTTGTCTCCATACTCACAGTGCATATTTTCAGCACTGGAGGATATTGATGTTTAACAAAAGTAAAAGTTGGTACCATTTCAATCAACGATTAATTGTATTAATTTTCCCTTGAGTTAATGCGTGACTTCATGACGTCACAATGATAAATCATTCTTTTTATAATGTGGTCATTCAACCGTAAAATAAACCACATTGCATTCATATGGCAATATTAGCTTTCAAAAACATAAATTTTGCCTCTTTACATGAACTTACCATGGGGATGAAAGCAAAACTGCCAAATTTCATCATGTAGGTTAAAAAAAGGGTTTCCAGCCTCACACGCTTATTGAAGCGTGACTGAAATGTCAGGTGGTCACTGATATGCGTTTGGGTATTAGCACAATAATAAAAAAAGCATCATACAGTTGATTTCAGTGCGCAAAATTATCGCAATTCTTACTGCACAATTTAAATTGTTATTTTTCTTTGTTTTCAATGTGCTCATTCAACCGTGAAATTATGTGGATTGTGTGTAAAAACTGTTCAACACACGGATTCAATCTTAATTGATAGAAATTACCACGAGAAACATGTCAAATCGGCCATTTTGGCAATTTTCACCTCGTGGTCACTCAACCGTGAAATTTTGTGCAAAAGTCACATGGTACGATGAGAAGCACATAAATCATACTTTGAATGCCTTTTTAACCTGAAAAATCGAAATCTGTTTCGATATCACCCGATCAAAGTTTCAAAATTGGGCTTGTGAACTTCAAAAAGTGACCATTTCGACTTTAAGTCATGCTCATTCAAGCGTGACCAGATTATTTCCACTGAATTTCCCTTGAAAGGTAGCCAGGAAGTACAGCTACATGGTCTTGTATTCAGATTTCCTTAAAGGTCCCTGAATCATAAATTACAGAGGTTTGTTTTAGGGGGAACTTACTTTTTGTTTAGTGTTTATTTTTTTTTTTTTACTGTTCATCAGTAGAATATCAGTCCAATTCCGCATCCCATATCGCATGTAGTTTGAGGTTCTTGCGATATAAATTGATTGCTTCATTTGTAAGCTTTCTACAGTGCCAATTATATCTATTATATCTCTCTCAAATCTCTCATATTTACCTGATATCTGCCACAAATAATGTTCCATATTTTTTTAAAGCATATTTCTCTTCTGAAGTAACACCCTGTTTGTCCCTCCTGTGTTGACTTTTTTTTTTTTTTTCATGTGATACAGTATATTTGCCCGGCATATGTAATAAATGTTTCACCCATGTGTGATATTTTGTACACTCTATTCCATTCATACCGCTGTTATGCGACAACAGTTGAATGAAATGCTCTCACTATCATTAGATATAATTCTCAAGCTGGTCTAATTAAAGGGATGGTACAGTATTAGTTGAGATGAGAATTGGGCTTTTAACTTTTTGTGAGATATCAAGAAAACACTTATGATATAGAACAGGGCATACCATTTGAAGAGGAATTCAAAGTTTGTTTGATGAAAATCGGGTCTGGAATGACTGAAACATCCAAAAACAAAGTAAAACAAAACGATCGTAATAAAGTGTGGGTCCCACACTTTATTAGAATCACTCTTCTTTTAATATTTCAGCCATTTCAAAACCAATTTTCATCAAATAAATGTTGAATTCCTCATAGAATTACATGCTCTTTCATATTTCATGAGAGGTTTTTCATTATTTCCCCCCAAAATGTTTATAGAAACATGAAATTAGGTCTCAACCAAAACTGTATGATCCCTTTAAACTGGTGTCTTTGTTTTGGTTGTTTTACTGTTCTGCAGGTTAAAGAGAGAAGCACGCAAGAAACATATTGACCAAGCAGTGACAGAGAGGACACACGTAAGCCACATATTCTCCATCTCCAACAATCTCCTTGTCAACAAAATATAATTTTCCAAACTGCAAGTTATGTCCAAACAGTTTATGAGTTTAGCAATGTTTGAGAGGATTATGGCCTTTCTGAAGAGAATGTATACGTATATATCTTGTGCTAGAAAACAATTTGCCTGGTTGATAAATCTACAGAAAAGATATGACAAAACAAAAGCTTACTCAAGATACAAGGTGTCAGTTAATTTGTATTCATTTTCATTTAAAGTCATGTTTTATTATCAAACTTATGTTCAAAATACAGTTCTCTTTCTCTTTGCAAAGCTATGTTTTTAATTTTCAAGCAAAATACCAAAGACATGCGGTATAGCACACACATGATACTTCCTAGAAACAAATGTTACTACACAAAAGCTGAAAGAAAAAAACCTATGGATACTGCTAATGCAGTGGTACAGTCTTACATGTGCACGGAAATTCAATCATCTTGTGATGTGTGTAAAAGACCTGTAATGTGTATAAGAAGACACTTGTTGAACATAGTGCTGATATGATTTTAAGGAGTTTTTTGTGTGTGTATGTTTGATTTTTGGTTCTCTTCTTTTCTCTCTGTCATTACAGTTGATACAACTCCAGAAGAAGAAGAAAGATGAGCTGAAGGAAACGATGAAAGAGCTTCAGCAGAACCTCTCACAGGAAGAGTTTGATGTAAGGCTCGTGTCTTCTTTATTCCTAGGCAGGTCATATAAGTCTGGATGACTAAAGATGTTGAACATACACTGTGCTGTGAAATGAAGTTTCTTTTCCCTATCAAATCTTGTGCTGTTACTTTGTTGTGGCCATGCTACTCTATTTGTCAATCATAAAAAGTCTTGAACAATATGCAAAATCAGGACATACAAAAAAACAAAACAAAACAAAGAAGTCATACAAACATTCGCTGTAACGACGAAGATATTTTTTTGAAAAAGACTACTTTTTAATTGTCGTAAGCATTCTTCACTTTTCAGATGATGACATTCAGTTTTATAGTATAAGGAAAATCTTGCAAAAATTTTACATGAGATTTTATTATGAGATACTAATGTTGCATGCAGACAAGCACTATAATGTCTCCCCATTGCATTTATGTGGTAATTTATACCATGTGTGTACTCTGGTACCAGTTTACTGCAGTTAACTCTGCTAAGTAATTGAATCCACTTCATCAGTAGAGATGCATTTTGTTTGTCAGATTAAGTGCAGTTTCTCCATACAATATTTTTCTTTTGCTAACATCAGATGCAAAATGTCATTGAGGAGGACTACAAGCAGAAGTGTGAGCAGCTGATCAAGGATCGCAAATTCAAGCGTCTGGCTTCGGACTCCAATGGCTCAATCGTGGCCATGGCCGATGCGGACACCCCTCGCGAAGTGGGCCAAAATGGCATCAACGGAGACATGAAGAAGTCGTCCAGCGGCGGCCTGAATGGCATCTCGGATGCCTCTCCAGTTTCGGAAGCCGACCCTGCCACGGGGCCGGACTCCAATGGCGCCCTCAGTGGTCAGGGGCTCGTCACCACCAAAGTGAATGGGACCGAGCAGAGCGGGGACGGCACAGGTTTGGTGGCTGGCGAGGTAGAGGTACATGCAAGCCTGGATGCGGGAGAGCAGCCCAGTGGGAGTAACCAGGAGGAGCCCAATGTGAATAACTCGGCGCAGACCACCCCTGCCGTAGAATCCGAAAGCGTTTCCAATGGCAGCATCGTCACAGGACTGAGTCCTCCGGAGCCGAAGGACGTGTGCAAGGATCTGGAGACGGGAGAGTGTTCCAAGATCCCCGACAGTCCGCTGAAGGCCACACCAACAGTGGAGCTGACGAGGCTGTAGTAACGGCAGGCGGGTTGTTGCCATGGCAACGGTAGTGCATCAGTGGTGTCACCTTGCATGAGATGCCTTCTGGAGTTGCTTATTGCCAACGTGTCAGATGTGTGTGGTTGTGTCGTAATATGTGTGCAAAGGATATGAAGTGCACAAGGGGACGTTCATGCATTCATGATATCACTTTTGTCAACCAACCATCCATAGCAAAGTGCAGTCTTGTTTACCTTAAAACATCAAAAGCTGCAACATTTGAAAAAAAAGCCAAGAATGTGTTGATTTATAAGATATACTGCAAAGTCAATTATGTTTTTGTGCTGTGATGTAAAGATGTAATAAAGTAAAGTGTACATGATTGTAATATTGTTGTAAAGGATACTTTATATGAACTGAGACAAAAACACAGGGACTGGTGCTTATGTGTAAGTGTATTATGGGTGAATTTTTTTAATCTGTTCCATATGTCAGACCGTTACAGATTTAGATTTGCGGTCTATTGTAAAGAAAGAGATAATTGAAACAAAGTGTGTGCCTTCAGAGTTATAGATCATGAATAATTTGTGTAGCTATGTTGTCAACTCACCCAATTTAGAAGAATATTTTCAATGTGTGTACATGAATCCATAGCTCTTATAATAATATCAAGCTGTAAGAACCAAATTTGATGTATACGACATGGGATATGAAGAATGATGCTATGTTCCATAAAATTTCAATGTATTGTTACCTTGTTTGAAGAACAGTAATGGGATTTCACTTCAGAGAAGTTCATTTTGCCGAAAAATGACGGCAGATATTCACTGAAGAACCCAGGGTATCATGGCTTTATAGTATCTGTTTCTGGTAGTTGGAGAGTGTATCACAGACATTAACGTATGCTGCAAATCTACAATTTCTGCTCTGACTCATTTCAGCCTTGTAGAGCATATTGCAAGCAAACAGTAGCATTGTATGGTGTTGTCAAATAGACCAAAAGCCAAGGTCTCTCTCATAATGTGCAAATATTCGCAACTGCCAACATGATAACTCAGTAACATAAAAAATGGATGATAGTTTCATTTACTGTAAAAGTGGAAATTTTCAAATGGATAATTTTATCACACTCGGTCAGGTAAAACAAATTTTGTGTGTTTTGTTTTTAATGTCATTGAATCAAAATAATAGTATAACATGTAACAAGCAAAGAATTTCTGTGCTTTTAGTTTCATGTCACACGAAATGTGAAAAAATTTCCACTTTTACAATAACAAGAGGCAAGGTAAAAAGCTTGCACTCCTCCTGTAGAAGTGTTTTTAATTTTTTAGCTTAATATGCTCTTTTAAGCAGTTCATGGTAGAAGCCAGATTTGTCATTGAATTCACTGCCTTCTGCTTACCGGTACTCAGAAATGGGACCAAACTCTTCAATTTTCTTTTGTGAGAAAACATTCTGGATGTTGACTGTGACTTTCAAAACAGAACCTGGATTTTTTAGATACTTTTAATCTTTTTGAAGAAAGTCATCAAACAACAGTAACAAGAAAAAAGGTATATGGGCAAAAGGAAAGAGATATTGCTAACTCAAAGATTGATGCAATTAGTAGGAATTGAGTAATTGACTCCTTTGGTGCTACACTACATTGGTAGTTGAAAGGTTTGTTTTTTCCATACATAGCATCCCTTTAAGTATCCAGGTTACTTATAGTCCTGTGACATTCATGGTCGGGTATATCTAAGAGTGTGTAGCTTCCATCTTTTCATTTCCGCTGTACTGTTGAGGAAACTTCACTTTGCTCACCAGCATTGAGTTGTGATAGACTCATACAGAATTATGTGTTTCAAATGTGTGAGGATTAGGCATGCAAGAGTGAAGGGGTTTGAGGGAAGTATAGTGTGATCTACCAACCATCCTGCCATACTTGTATCAGACTGATTTGGGGCTTTCGTTCCTTCACATAGTTCAAAGGTCATTCCATGATACAAAAACAAGCAGAAAGGTAATTTCATTCCAGCTAATTTCCATCATAGGTAAGAAAGCTAAAAAATCTGGAAGTATCTTGATAGGTCTTATTTTTCATATTTTTTGTGTTGATTTTAGAACATCCAGTACTACAAGGAACATTTTAAGTGTCTGCTCTATATAAATTCTCTTGTTTTATAAAGAGAAACTATGAATATGTTTTGTAAAGTGCTATTTATAGTAATGAGTTGTTATTTTGTACAGGCATGATGCAATGTGAAATGATATTGATGTAAATAAGGAGAGAGAGAAAGAAAACATCTGTTTTATGTTATTTTATTACAGAAATGGATTATTAATTGTACAGGTATATTTCAAATTTTGGGAGTGTATGGTACTAGAACAGTAATTATTGGAGGCATTATATGAAAATCAAAGCTACTTTTTGACTATTTTTTTTTATTTCGAAAATTTCAAATTATTCATAATAGCTTAGTCCAAGTTTTAGATATGTACTACTTGCAAATATATTATGAGATTTTCACATTGCTCTGTGTAGAGTATTTATGCAATGAAACATATGCAGAATTCTCTAATAAGCCCCCTTTCAGTGTTAGAATCCTCTGGTGTATGTTTTCCTGTAGTTGTGAAAAAAAAATTGAATCAATGTGATCTACTTCAGATTACAAATCAGTTTCCTTTATTCATGCACAAATAAGTTTTTTAAATGCCCTTAATGACAATTGAAATAGAGCGGTTTTAAGTCACCATGGTAGCAGTTTTTAAAGAAATTCTGTGAATGAGGAATATCAAAAAGTTTGTTTTTGATAATGTGATTATCATTTCGATTTTACCCCCATATCATTTGTTGATGTTGTAGGTATATTTACTTGTGCATGTGGCTTATACCTTCAAATTCACTCACAAAAAGGAGATTAACGCAAATCGGTAAAAATGTTAGTCACACAAATGAACCACGTTGCCTATGTAATAATTCTTATTTCATGTACCATGTTTGTTTTGTTGTTGTAATTCTTTATCATGTTTTGAGACTATGCATGCCCACATTAACACCAATTCTTTTCAGCAACATTGGTAGCAAAATTTTATTGGGAGGGAGTTGTTTTGTTAAAAATTTGTAAACACATTTTGTTGAGATATACACATAGTCTTTTCTGTAGTATGCATCTTTTGCAAGTTTGCCATGATCCATCTGATATTTAAGTCTTTGAAATGTACTATTTTTGGCAAAGTATTATTATAATTATTTTTTTTGAGGATCACATCCCTAACCTCCAGTGATTGTTCATGATCTTAAAAAGCCATTACTGTGTAGTTTGTAGGCAAAGCCCAGAGGGTTATAGGTAAAGACCCCAGCAAACTATTATTGTATCCTCTTTAAAGTTTCTCAATTGTGTATGAGATCTTGTACCACTTGGAAGATGCATAGTCATGATTGATCACCCAAAACCAATTTGAAGGAGATAAAGTTACATTTTCATCACCAAATGACAATTTGAATGTTATATTGAAATCTATGAGCATCTTTCTATATATTCAAGATCTTTTTTCCTTCTTTAATCTCATTGACCAATTGTCTGTAGAAGGTGTAGATGGTAAATGCATATGCATTTTATATGCATTTTGCATGAACCAATACTGTCTGGATGTTTTTATCATGACTCCATCCCCCCCCCCCAACATATTTCAGATGTTTTAATTGCCTTTTAACCTTCTTTTTTATGATAGTCATGCTGATATGTAAATTTATCACTACACAAGATGTATAAACTTAATGGTCTGTCCTGATGTCAAAACATCTTGATCAAAATAATTTCTGGAAAGACTTCTCTGTGTACTAGAAACGTATATGAACATTCCTGTTGGTTGTGTTTTGACATTGATACTGTTGGATAAGGCTCTTAGAAAATGTGAACTTGCATGAGACAGCTGCAAGTATTATCTGGTCATTTTGATATTTGCTGCACATTCCCACTTTTGAATGTAATGCCATCATTCTTTAATTCACTTTTCTTTCTTTAAAATCATGTCAGTTGTGAATTACTCATCGCTTGATTCTTTGAGTGAAACAGGAATATGCAGTGCTGTTCTCCTTTACTTTGTGCCTCATTTTCTGAGCTGTAACTGCTCTTCGTTCAATATATATATATATATATATGGTTTTTTTTTTAAATTATTTTTTGTTAAATGATTTTACTTTGTAATTGGTACATGCTGTAGGTTGTATAAATTGTAATTGCACATGAGATGTTGGAATCCTATAATGTACGGATGTCATAGAAATTGTTTTCAGGATTGCCGTGGAAATCAACATTGCATCCTATATATACATTGCCACTCTGTTATCGTGGAAAAAAAAAAGAATTTGATGCAGTATTGTTGAGTGGATTATGCACGTAAGTGGTGGTGCAGAAAAGTAATCATATCCAACATTACAATTTCAGTAAATTTGAGGAATTATACTTGACACAATTGTCTTAGTGTAAAGCAACAGAGAAATACATCCATAGAAGTATTCTGCAGGTTTACATGACACCACAAAGTTATCAAGAATTGTTTAGCCGTGCTACATTGATATTGTGTATTACAAATTCTGTAAAACTGTGTTGGGAAAAGGAACAAATGTGAACACACATGTTTGTTTTTCTCAAAACATCAAATTTGTCAACAACCTGTCATCTAGCATTTTTAGTGAGTGTTCTTTTTTTTTTTTTTTTTTTGGTCAGGAACCTGTAAGGTGCTTCATTTATATGCTGATGAAATCATTTATAAATGACCAAGATTTTCATAAGTAAAATTTCATAATGCCTTTTGAGCACAGAGATGATATCCTAACTTATGAATGTGTGAATGTGGAAAAGAGAGGATGTTTTGAATGAAATCAGTAAAAACCTTCAGGATAGTGACCCAAATGTTTTCTGATGCTACAAGTGCACTAAGTTACTTCATCTAGCAATGCTGTATGGTTGCAAATACATTGCTAAAAATCATTAGCTCAAATTTTCAAATGTACATCACTTCATTCATCACTGTATCAGCATATAAACTGTTACCTCTCTTTGCTTGCACAAAATCATACTTGCTAGACAAGAGCTGAAATTCTTAAGCTCACAATTGTAGGAAAACATTATATTTCAATGATGTGTTTTCCTAATTTTCTTTGAATAGCTATCACAAACTTTGGTCAGATATCGTGTCGTTGGTACTTCGCCTTTTCCTAACGTTTCTGTTTACTTTAATGTCATTCCATCCTTTTCCAAAAGCTTCAGGAATCTTTCTTTTAGGGCAGGGTGATGGGTGATAGGGTCCAGGGGATGATAGCTCACTTTATATCTAGTTGCCCAGGGATTTTCATCAAATAACTGCCAAAAGAAAAAATGTTTCCATGTATCTCACAGCCACATTTATTTAGGTTTTCAGCTTGTAGTATGACATATTGTGTATATGAATAGACTTTAATCAAATACTGATTTTAGAGTGGCCAGACATTTTATACAGAACTGTATCTCTGCATTTGTTATATTTTCTTTTCTTTGTGTGATATTATATCTTTCTTTACACCCTGATAGAGGCTGAAATGTGGGCCCTTTGCAATTTGTATTATTCAGACATGTGGGTGTGGATGTATATACTGAGATACAAGACCTGAAAAATTCTGATGTTCATATTCATTTGGGTGACATTTTTATCATGTTACGACAGGCTCTTATAATCGTACTATAATTTTGTTATGGGCTTAGTATTTGTACTTTTTGTTTTGTTTTGGGATATGGATGTATGAGATAATCTATACTGTCAGGTAAGACCAGAGTTGAAATCTATATCATAAATTTAAAGAATGCCATGAAACATTGTTCTTGATCCTATACTGCAGTGACAGAAATCTTTCTGTGTAGACAAGCTCATCTTTCGTCCCTCTCACAAAAAGCTGGCACTTTTAATCAAACAGGCGTGGGTTTGTTTTTTACAAGTGGAGGGAACCACTTCAGAAATGGGTGAAAAGAAAATATATATCTATGCAGATTTCTAGTGTGTTCAAAAAGAGAGTAATATTCCCCCATCAACATGATTTGTGATCAAACTGGAATGAATAAAGAGCATAAGCACAGATACAAGTTTTGGTTGTCTGTTGATGCTTCTAAACAATGTGACCTGCCAAAACTGTTTGCACATGACTGTGTTTTTTGCATACAAGTGAGTAATTGCCATATGGTTTCCCTTTGAGAGCCCTCCCACCCAACCTGATGAATATTCATGACCAAGATTCATCCCATGTTGGAGTCCATGGTTCTGTATGCACATATAGCATGCCACAAGAAGACCAAGGACTTTTCAAGGGTCAGTGTTGTTATGATGACCCTTGCTTTACTTGTTCTACCTTCTGTCTTGGGAATATGCGGAATGTCATATCATGTACTCTATACACATGGAAAAATGAGGTGCAGTAGATATTAAAGGAAACTATTTAAATAATGTCTTGACGTTTTAGAGTGTGTTTTCTTTAAAATGTACATTGGTGGTGTCTGTGAATGGTGAACAACATAAAAACTGAAAGATGGCAGAAGATTTTGAGCCCCGTTTACTGCTGTTGTATTCAAATCAACACAAACCTGCTGGCATTTAGGGCATCATCTGAAAACATAATTCATTTCCATATCATTATGAAAAAAAAAAAAAAAGATTTTCCTTTCTTCGGCCGGATTGGAAGGGAGTATAATTAGCATGTGTGTGTTGTACCATGTGCTGTATTGTGTTTGGTTTGAAATTAATATGCTCCTTTGAAAATCGGTCAGAATATGAGCTGATAGTCGCCAGACATGCAGCATTCAAGGTGAATAATAGCATCATCTTTCTCAACAGAAGGCCGCCTAGTACGAGTAGCTGCTTCAAGAAAATGTTCTGTAATTCGTGAAAGCAAAATAATACCCACTTTACATGTAATATATACTAATATACAATATCTATATATATATATATATATATATATAGAGAGAGAGAGAGAGAGAGAGAGAGAGAGAGAGAGAGAAAGAAAGAGGTGGGGAGAGGGAGGGAGAGGGTACTGATATAGATATAGGCATAATAGTGTATAATATGCATGATATTTACACACACTGTACATTTCGCCGTTGAAGTGATACATTTTTTTTTTTTTTTTTCATTTTTTTGTAGCCAATATGCCCCTGGTCCTGCTAAACACACAAAATCACAGCAGGCGATAAGTTGCACCGGTCTCTGTGGTGTGACATAATTTTTTTAATTAATAAAGATTAGCGCCCTCATGAACGATAGAGGGCGTGCTGCGTTTCCTACCTCGGGGTCAATGTGCCATCAATATTTGAAACTTATTACACATCTGTAAGTACATTTAATTGATTAACACATCCCATGTGTGTTCAACTAGTGGTTCAGCCACGGAAGTGGCAGAAAACGCGTAATGATAAATGATGATGTCTTATTTATATCCAGGGTAACCTCTACCAGAAGGCACCGTCATTCATTATTGTTATCCCAGCGTTGCCATGTACAATTGTTATGTATAAGCACCCAGCTGAATTATAACTCGGGACCTCGCGGGGGTCAACATTGTTCAGTGACATTATGATTCTGTCTGCCAAAGAGTGATAAGTGAAAGTGAAGTTAACAAAACAAAACCCTCAAGTGAAAGGAAATGTGATGTGGGCCTATAGCTGTGCAGACTGTTTAAGTGCGATGGACTCAAATGTTGAAAATGAAAACGGGAGGAAAATGTCTCACTGAATGTTGTGCAACGTAGTCTCCATCCCGAAAAAAAAACAACAACAAACAAACAAACAAACAAACTGCTGAAAAGAAAAAAAAAAGACAACAAAACAAGATAATGTGTTATCAAACTGCTATTCAGGGATAATCAAGTAGAATAAAAAAACAAAAGACGAAACAAACAAAACCCTGAAAACAGTACATCCTGCTTTATCATTTGAGATTTCTTCTCAGGAAGAATTTGGCGATGTAGTGTCGAATGGAGTGTGACTACTCCAGCCCACGCGCGATTCCAACACGTACTGCTGCCCTGGCAGAAATTGTTGTTGTTGCTGTTTTGTGTTTAGAGGCGTTTCCATTCTCTTTAGAATATTTACGCAGAAACTCGACTCTGGTACTAGCCTTAGTCCAAGACATTCACGCCGTTAGCCCTGTTATAGCTATGATCGAAGAGAGCCCAAACCCGAGCGTGCCTCAGTGACAGTAGGGGCCGTTTAAGATACTGGAATGTGAATATCATTAATGAGCCGTTAAAAAAACATGATTTACTCATCACTTTTTCTATTATTCATTTTAATAGTCATTTCCACCAAATTTCATGGACAGATTCGCCCATTGCGAAATGTATCATGCTCATTACCAAATTCATTACCGATGAGAGTATCTCGGTTTTTTGATACTTGGCCTAATACTAGTTGATCGTGTGTTATTCGGTAATTCAAAAGCTCAAGTTCTGAACGAGTCCCCGAAGGCCCCGCTCACTGAAATCGGTCTTGCCTCCTCGTGGGCTTCCCTCTCTATCTCGCGTGACGCCCCTCTTTCTGCTCTCTTCTCTTTCACCTCTTATACAGCTATTTTGTCTTTCACAAAGGCTACGTGACTGGGTACATTCCGGGATGATGTCCCCGTTTTTCCACCTCATGTCCTGAGATGAAATCTACTTTTAAGCCGAATATTGTGAAAGTTATCCCATCCGAATGACAGTGAAAACATGGCATTCTAGAAAACAGTGTTCTTCAGCTTGAGATTGATTAAAGAGTGAGCAAAATGTGCATGTGCATTACATTATTTGTTTTATTTACGAACGGACTTAACTCACAATAATCATCACTTAGGGTCAAACTTCCCGAAGACGATTACGTATATGGCATTGATTTCTCAATTTATGTGCCATTCATGTGATTGATGGAACTAGAAAGTGTTCGGAAGTGATTGCAGTTCTTGTGGAAAAGAGATTCTTCATGCAATGAATTTTACGTCCGTAAAGATTATCAATGTCTATTCCGAACGCATCTCTGACACATCCGACCTTCTAACTCTAACCCTACCCCCAGTAACTTGTTACACGTAATATCCGACGCGTTTTTGAAAGAGTGGTCTCGAGATGGGTCATATCTTCAGAGCAGGTTGTTGGTAGGGGATACCTTTTACAGACCTCCCAAAATGCAGTAAAACATTAAATATGAACCTCAGGGGACTTGCTTAGGCCACTGCTTAGAAATTTGGAAGTCAACAGTTATCTAAAATTTGAATAATGCACAAAACTCAACTACTCAGTAGTTCTGTGTGTCAGCCACACTTAAGCCTTTTTGTTGCAGTCTCCTGTATTTGTTATCTATAAACACAAATCTAAAAGTACAAGAGCTGATGTAATAACATATAGAGTGTGTGGCAAGAATGTATATAGAAATGAGGCTTGTGTTGATGAACTTTCTTCACAAAATATACATGATGAACACACATGCAGTGCATGGGTCTGCAAAGCTAGCCTAGTAATGTACTGGAATTTATGGTGAGCCCCGAAAAAAAATTCAATTCAAAATCGGTAAACGGTAAACGGTAAAAAAAATGTACTAAATGTTACCTTCCACTTTCAATACTTTGTGGGAGTTTCTAAAATGATACTCTCTTCAACATACCACTGTATTTATACAACTCTTCATTTCAGGCATGCAAATGGGATCCCCTACCATTGAGGATGAAAACAGAAGGGTAAACACCAGATATATAACAATCCGTCATGGCAAGTGAGGGCATATTGCGTTAGGTTGTCAGGTGGCTTTGTGGATCGACAAGGACTGGAGTTCAGTTCAGTTCAGTTCAGTTCAGTTTTTATTTCTGCATTTCAAAATCAATACAAATCCACCGATCAACAAAATACTTACATAGTCATTTACACAGCTAATATTCGTAACGTTTGGATCTTACATACATTTTTTTTTTTTTCAAGAACGAATATCATATATGAAAGGAAGCAATAGGAAATGATAAAAATGAAATGCAGGGGACCATCATCATAAGCTAAGCTTGACGAGGAAGATGGCCCCAGGTAAAGAGATACATAAATAAAGAAAATCTTGCCACTCACTGAGTGGGGGGTAATTGTGTAAAGGGCACAACGAAGAGATACATAAAGAAAATCTTGCCACTCACTGAGTGGGAAGTAATTGTGCGAAGGGCGTGCGGTGCAGTGCGGTGTGCATTGTGTTGGGATGAATCTTGGTTTGTACGTTGAGTGTTATTTTGTGTATCAGTGTGATGAGGTGAATATTACTTCAGTTATGGCCGTGAACTCATTGTTTAGGGTGTTTGTTGACCAGGTGGTATGAATATTTTTATGTGTCAGAAGTATACTGGATTATGAGGGTGTTTTTTAGTTCTCGTTTAAAAATGTTCAACGACGTACGTTGTTTTAAATTAGGGGGTAAAGAATTCCAAATATCTGGTCCATTGTGCTTTAAAGATTTTTGAGCTAAAATGATTCTGGGGTTTTCGAGATGGTAATCGGACGACTGACGTGTTGGATATGAATGAACGGTGAAATTTGGAGTGAAGAAGCCATCAAAAATTTTTGGAAGACAATTAAATGTATATTTATACATAAAAACAGCAGTTTGAAAGGTGTGAAGATCCTCAATTTTCAATGTTTTTAGTTGATGAAATAGGGGATTGGATGGGGATAAGTAACGGGAATTGGTGATCAAACGTACAGCACGTGTTTGGAGAGTAAGAATTGGATTAATTTTAGTTGAGCCACAGTTTCCCCAAACGATATTGCAGTATGTGATATGTGGTAAGATCAATGCATTGTATAGAATAGTCAGGGAATTTTGAGAAATGAAGTTTTTCAGTCGATATAAAATTCCTACAGTTCTTGAGACAGATGTGTGGATATTATGAATGTGATCGTTCCAAGTTAAACTCGAGTCAATTGTGATTCCTAAAAATTTAGTAGATCTTACTTCAGTTAAAGATAATCCATCAATATTGATATTATAACTGCTGTTAATGTTCTGTGAAACAGTAGGTTTGAAACATATAAAATTTGTTTTAGAGACATTAAGAGATAATTTATTACATATAAACCATCGGGAGTTAGAAGAGATTCATCTGGTTGTTAGTATAATAATGCGAATAATTCATTTTGTCTAACCAAAATAAGATGGAAAGGAATTACCTCTTGAGACTTTCGCGGTAAGGCTAGACACCTGCTCAGTTGAATGAGAACTTTAAGTCATCACATCATTCTGCTGAAGAAGCGTCTAGCCTAACCGCGAAAGTCTTCAGAGGTAACTCTTTTCCGTCTTCTATTGGTTGTGACAAAATGAATTATTCGCATCAAGGACTGGACTGACCTTCGAAAGCAACGCATTCCTATTATAACTGAATATTTTCACTTCACATAAACTACCATAGATCAACTTTAACGCATAGCAAATGGTAGGGTCGGTGTTCTGCCACCTTCTGCGTTTCGTTAATGGTACGGGAAAAAAACTAACTAATCGCTTGCGGGTGATTACGCCTCTGTATTGACGATTCACCGCAAAATGCTCTGATCTAATCTAACATCCACGGGTGCCGCATATTGAGTTTGGCGTAATTCCTCCATACTCCTTCGCCTGTAGTTTCCTCGGCCTACCCCCATTTTCTGTCTTTTTGCATGCTAAGAGAGGGAAACCTATTGATTCAACGACAGGTTTGATAACCTGCGACCTGTCTACACATTCTTAGCAAGACGTGGTATTCAGAGTGCATCGAGGCATTAACTTAACTCGTCTCGATGTGTTGACATGGTGGGCAGGGTGTATAGCGCTCTCCTACACACGTCGTAGGCAAATGTCCTCCTTAATCGGCTTCGTCGAGTGTCTTTCGTCGATTAACTGTGTGGCACACCTGACAGCTACATATTTTTCTGTCATTAAAAGAAAAAGTATATTAAGCATTATTTGCCTCCCCTTTGAATACGTTTAATTGTCTTTAAAATGTGATACACAGTTGGTATACATTGTATGACGAACTTTATACTGAAATGAAAGTATTGATTAATCTGATTTAGTCATGTACATTCTACAGTCAGAAAACATCCGACGAGATCGATGTAATATTTTATCTAATGTAAGATGATACGCCATGAAATTCAGAGGCGCCAATCTCATGATGAATAGCCGATAATATCTGCAGGAACACTTTCCTCCGTTTCTTGATGGGCTAACGTTACGGTGAGTCTGGCAACACTGTCTGGATCTGCTGGTTGCATGGAGGATGAAATCATTTTGAAGCCCACAGACACACGCTGTCCAGGTAAAGATAGAGCCAGACAAAGCAACGTCTCCATACCAAAATTAGAATTTGATATAAAATCCTACTTGTCCTTCAGTGAACACTATTTGAGGACGATGGAGACATTGAAGACTTTTTACTCCCCTACGGATGTGTCGCCGCACTCACCATTGCCTTCGGTCTGACCGCTCTGCACTGTAGTACTATAGTTTTAATAGTTTTGCAGGGTTGAACGAGGCAAATACACAAGTGTGCTTGATATCTTTTTCTCGCCTGTCAAATGCGACATAAACATATTAAATATCATAGCTGTGTGAAATTAACATTGTCGTGATATGCGTCAGTGTTTTTTTTTTTCGATGAGGCAATCTATATATAGAAAGGCACAACAAGTACATGATATACAAGCAAACAATCCCATGAAAAATGTTGATTAATCAAAAAATATGCATGGGACAGTCATGATCACGTGCCCAAAGTGTTCTGATTTCCAAGTCTGCCTAACGTAAGAACCTAGATCACAATTTATTCACGTGACAGCATCGTCACTCTTTTGATACTGTGGCTAGCCGTAAATGAGCCTTCTCACAAACAGGTTTGAGGCGCTCTTACTCCAAATCGTATCCATCACGGCAGTCGGAGATACACTGCCAGCTCGAATATAGGGGATAGTATTCCGCCATCTTACACTGTCGCCGGGGGGACTCTTCTTCCGTAACATATACGATGTACGTACAGTGTGTAGCTGTTTGGTGCAGACGAGTAAAAGGTGTCGAAATTATAGAACGCCCTTTTTGGGAGTGTGTATTTTTCGTGGGATCATGATGGTACACAACGCGCCTGATCGCGTTTACCGCGTTGCCAGTAGACATCGTAATTTTGTAACACATAAAAGCGTAAACGTGGTTTCTGGTATTCGCTGTAATGATCGTTGAAGATTTTGGAAGGCAAGTGTGTCACTAATGCCAGTCCACTCATGTTATTCGGCATCGAAGAGCAAGTTTTGAACATGCGGTCAGACGAGGCGAAAACAGAACAAAAAAAAAAAGCAAAACAAAACAAATAAAAAGTGATGTTTGAACTTTGGTCCCTTCAACGACATTTTGAGCAATCATTATAGGCATAATATCAATATTTTTAGGCGCATTCAAGAGAGCCATACAAAGAAATGAAAGAAGCAAAAAAAAAAAAAAAAAAACACTTTTCAAACTTTAGATCGCTGGTATATATAGGAGAACACTTTCATTCACGAGTTTGTGTTTTCTTTCTTCATATAGGTGACACATTGCATGATGGGAATATATAAAAAAAAAAAAAAAACACGCTGTCCCAACTCTACTACGTTCATATAGGAAAACTCGAGACGAAACGATCCCGATTATAAAGAGAATAAACTGAATTTTTTGTCTGCATAAACAAACGAACGAACAATCTTGCTTTACGTGAGAATCATTCGCGATGTATCTTTCGGTATTATAACCGTAAAGTTTCCGTCCAAACATGTCGAAACTCGTAGATGGATCATCATCCAAATGTCGATCAAAATTCAAATCTTGCAGTCGGCTATGTGCGAACTAGCTATGGTTGCCACGGGGAGCATGATTATGCAATGATATACCGCATGCTGCTCAAAGGGTTGGCTTCCTGGCGCCGCGCGCGGTAAAATTAGACTTACCCCATACAGGGAGGGCGTGCAGAAATTTATACAGATAGCATTATAAAGCGATTAGAATCAAGAAGGCGTGGAATCATTTTTAATTTAGGCCTATCCTTATTTCTTTTTGTAATGACATATCATTTATCTAAGACCAATAAGAGCCATAAAAATCTCAAATCATTCCCTGTGGTAATATTCTTTAAACACGAAGGGGGAAAAAATCCTCAACCTTTTCCAAAACACCCTCCCCCAAAACTCGCTGACCGCAGCTTGCGTTAAAGGGGGATGCGTTTGCATTCCTTAACTTGTGATATCAGTGTGCCTCTACCTTATCTTTTCTTTCCTTGCCTTTCTTTAACATCGACGAGTGCGCTCTTTTGATGCTCCTCACGTGGCAACGGGTTTGTATGATGGGACAATTACAGAGTGATTAATAAAGAATGATAAACTGGAGCTCACACTTCGAGTGAGAAACAATTAATTTGTCTCGATCCGGGACTGCATTGTTTCATCAACATCAATCCTATTCCGGAAGGTCACATCGGCTCGATACCACTTTTGTGAAAGACGGTGTTTACCCGGCAAAATATTTTGATTGACCACCATCTATACCAAACAGCCTGAACAAGGGAGCCAACAGTCAAGGAAAACGTATTAGAAAGTTAAAAATTCTGATGACCCGTGACCTAGGAAGCTTTTATGCCACTTTTCGCAATGTCTTTGTGAGCGTTTCCCTATGTTACCGAAATAATTCTTCTATACAGTAAATGCTGTATTTTACCTGCTGTGTATTTACAGTGAAAAAGCAATGCTTTGTGGTATAATCAGCTGAATCTTTAATATCATTGCAACCTATTTGCTGCTTTTTGTCATTTTTTTATTCTCTGCCACACAGCGTAGGCCTATCTAAGTTTTCACTAGGTGGGACAAGTCTGTGGCAGTTCTTTGATTTTTCATGAGCGACTGTAACCTTTGAATACAGTTTCAGAGTAACCAGCAAATTGTCTTTATGAAATCATGTTAGGAATAAAGATTACTTATTGTAGAGCGTGCAAAATATCTTGGTCCGATTTTTTCCCCGCAATTTCGTATGTTCGCTTTGCTATATTTTGGAGCAATTCCTGAAGAAATTCGAATAAGTTGAATGATATTCTCTGAGTATATTGTCATGGAAAGAAAAAGAAACAAAACTTCCTCATGTCGCCTTTCGTACAACCTTTGATACGACCCAGGGTGTCATCTCAAAACCCGGTCGGGTACGCAGACGACATCCAAGCGAGACGATTTTATGACTCCCCTGGCAACGGCCATGCATCTTCGCGATTTTCGTCTGTCTGCCGCTCATGAGCTGCGTGCCGACAGCTGGATCGACGTGCCTTTCTTCCTTCAGCGCGAACTATCCGAGATTATCAACATAATATTATTGTCTTGATGGTTCTTCACAGTGTAGGAATGTTGGAACCTTGACATGAGGACGAGTGACCTGAAAAATGAAACATTTCGCAGGTTCTCGTCTGAAAAGACAGTTCGGTAGTTGGCATTGTGACAAAGTGTTATGTGAGGATGTTTTTTTTTTCTTCACATTTAAAGAACTGTGAGGTATGATAGGAAAGTCATCCCGACTCGTCAATGCTATAACGCAGCTAGAATTTGGAAGTCTCAAATCACAAATTACACATCAATTTATTGACATCAGGAAAGCATGGAAAAATGCTGAATCAGCAAAATGTAAATTAATCGCAAACCCTTTATCTTTTTGCTTAATGCAATTTAGTGTACTTAAGGCGGTTGCAGATCATAGAAAAAAGGGCGTTGAGAATCGTGTTGCAAGTTGATAATCGTTTCAACCGCCACTGTCTAATAATCATTGATCGTTGGAAAAAGCAAGCATTAATTTTTCATCTTCAAACTGCTTATAACTTTCTACCAGAAAGTTTACGTAAACGTCTCGAGAATAGAGTAAGCCACTACGATCTACGTAATCATGAAAATATTCTTTATCTTCCTAAGCCCAAATCAACTATTCTTAAAAATAGCACTCTACAATGTATATTCGGCATCGAGTTTATTCAATACATTGCCAACAGAAACAAGATCCTTCACTTCAATTGCTGCATTCTCAAGAGCAATTTCGCACATTTCCTTTGCTAATTATTCTCTACTTGATTATATCAAATTTCTCAAAGTGATACGCAATGCTTATGTAATTACCGTCTCCCACTAACTTGTCACATGTTTGATTTTCCTTTTTTTTTGTCTGTACTTTCACATTGCATACTCTTTGACTTTTCATATTGTTTTGGCGTTCATTTGTAATGATTATTTTGTGTTTTTATGTGCATTCTCTTCATTGTATGATTTCTATGTTTTGTTGCCATTTCACGGCCTTGCGGAAAACAGTTTGTAGCTGATAGCAAGCTTTTTACAGTGGTTAATATACTCAACTCAACTCAACTCATCCGTCTTCTTTTAAGACCTTGGAGAAAATAAAACTGGAGCAATTATCGCAGGAACAAATGTCGTGTCACCGCGGAAAGCACACGAACACTAGACATGATTGCATAAATCTGTGTCTGGGAACAAAATGGAAATCGACATATTGGTTTGTACTCCCTTTACTCTTCTTTCATCACTGGTGTAACGCAGGATAGACGGCAATCACCTTTTTCTTTCGTTATGCAATTCCCACGCAGATTCTTTGGTGGCAGAACAGAGAAGACAACTGAGAACATTGTGTTGGGGATAACGAAGATTAGGATGTTTTGATCTCTGTCTATTGCAGCTGTGTTGGAGCTTGTTACGCCAATGTCAGCATTAATGAGCAAGCTTGAAGTTGTCCAGTGCGTTCATAACAATTACTACGTAATCATTCTAATTCATTTTTTTCTTTTTTCAATATGGCTTCTAGTAAAACACTGATCAATTCAGTGCTTATTTACGTCGATGTAGGGCAATTTGTCAATCACTTACAAAACATCTTGACGGAAGAATTTCATGAATTTGAATGATAACGCAGTACCCGCTGCATGTTATAAGGATTAGAACCAGAAGGAGGAGAAGGCTCGGTGGTCTAGTGGAGATAAGGCATGATTGGAGATCAGGAGGTGGTAAGTTCGAATCCTGCTCAAGTATGTACGCCTATGATTTTTTTATTTTTTTTTTATCACGGATACTACTGAAACACCGATCTATTCAGTGCTTATTTACGTCGATGTAGGGCAGTTTGTCAGTCAGTTGCATTTAAATTTTGTCTTAGCGACAATTATTATGTATATAGCACTGGCATAGAAAGGGGGAGGGGAGGGCAATGGGGGCGGCCGCCCCCCCCTCCCCACCTAAGATTTGGACCAGGGATTTTTTTTTTCAATATTTCATTCAAAGTGTGCACCATATCGTTGAATTTCAATTGAAAAAAAAAATGCAAAATCTCTCGCACTTGGTAGGGGTTATTCCCCCTACAAAACCTTCCCGCCTGTTGGTCCCTTTCCCTAGACTCAGTACACTTTTTAGATTTACAAAAAAATTCTGAATCATTCTGAGTGCACAAGACTTATCACTCATATTCCGGAAACTCAAAGTTTCCTCATGTACAAAAGGAATATCCCCAACCCTTCCCTCAACCTTTTCTTCCTCAATTCCCCCAGATCATTTTTAAAAAATAATCTCCCAAATATTCCATCAAATATGAGTACACGAGATATCTCAATTTCAACTTTAAAAAGCCAAAAGCTCTATCGTACGGGAAGGGTGGTGATAACACTCGCCCACGCCTTCTCCCTGCTCGCCCCTCCCCATGCATACAAGTAGACTGTGGCTACAATCTAAACATAAGCAGTTTTCCATATAAACGTTTAACTGCAATCAGAAAATTATACAGAATCTCCTTCTACAGACTTGCTACACTTCTCTTCTGATTGACAAATTTCCAGATATTCTAACAAAAGTGTGCGCCAGATTGTTGAATTTTCAGTTCTAAAACAAAAAAAAAAAAAATGCTCCCTTGAATATGGCAGAGGTATCTTCCCACCCTCTCATTGCTCGGTCTCCTCTACAGACTGAGTACACTTTGGAGAATGACAATTTCCGAATTTTCCACAAAAAGTGTGCTCCAGATCGCTTTATTTCAATTTTAAAAACGCAAAAGCTCCATCGAGCGGGAGGGGGAATACCCCTCCCACACCTTCCCCCGAAGCTCTACCTAACTGGACTTTATACACACACACACATATTGCACATTCGGAATAAGAGCTAAATTTCGTGATTTTAACAATTCCCAAAAAAAAAGCCCTATTTCCATTATCATTTGGCACTAAAAAAATCTAAGTATTGCACCAATAGTTTGCACCAGATCGCTGAATTTCAGGTCTGGAGTGCAAAATCACCTTCGCGTGGGAGGAGAAATACCCTTATCTACACCCTCGTGTGCATGCTTTTTCTGTTTGATTGCTGATGAGACAGTGTTCATGAAATTCATTGTAAGAATTGATACAAGAAATTTATTCAAATGAT
The DNA here is from genome assembly GCF_964275005.1 of Diadema setosum. Taxonomy (NCBI): domain Eukaryota; kingdom Metazoa; phylum Echinodermata; class Echinoidea; order Diadematoida; family Diadematidae; genus Diadema; species Diadema setosum. The sequence continues at coordinate 48,126,489 of NC_092685.1, forward strand.
ACCATTTTATATAGTCAGATTGTTCAATGATTATCTATATCAAAATATATTGCTACCTTTAACAAGTGGAACTGTTTTAAGTCGATAAAAGACGCAAAAACATGCATCAAATTGCACCATTTGCAACACCAAAATGAAAAAGTTCTCACCGTGGGAGGGGGGGGGGGCACCCCTCTCCAACACCCTCCCCTCCCGTCCCCTCGCTCCGCTCGCTCAGGCTCAGTCGCGTTCATGATATTCAATGTAAGAATTAATACAAGAAGTTCATTTTAAATGATACCACTTCAGAGGCAAATTGTTCAATAATAATCTGTAGGAAATATACTGCTACCTTAAACAAGTGGGACTGTTCAAGTCGACAAAACACTCAAACAGTGCATCAAATTGCACCACTTACAACACCAAAATGCAAAAAGTTCACACTGTGGGAGGGGGAAACACCCCTCCCACCCCCCCCCCCCCTTCACTCGCTCCGCTAGCTCGGGCTCGGTCACTTCGCTCCCTCCCAGACTAACTGCCCCCCAAGATCAAATTCTGTCAACGCCATTGGTATTTAGGACTTATGTCATAAGAGCTACTTCCTTGAAAATTTAAGGACAAACATTGGTGATAAAGTGTTTGTTAGAGTGAGTGTCGTACGTAAAGTGTGGATATGATCTGCTATCAGATAAATCGTTGTAATGTCACTGTACTATTCTGGTATCTAAAACCGACTGTAAAGTAGATAGTGTATTCTTGACATTCCTATTGTAAGCCTCTGAGCCTGTAGCATTTTATTCATCATAACTGTGTATAAATATGGATGTTGAAGTGCCATGCACTAAGGCTGCACGCAATCTAATTGTACGGATAGTAGCACTTCTCAGTTTGGAGGTCTGCCTTTGGATATTGGAAAAGAATGTGTGTATTGTGCGATGCCATTCATGCACGACCGAGCAAACGGTAATGTCTCCCATGAACTCAAACTCAATTCTGCCAAAAGTACCCAGTATGGGACATAATGTTGGGAATACAAAGACTTCACGCACATAGTACCAAAGCAAACGGCTGCATCGCGGAGAGGAGCGTCCCATAAACTTCCACGCATTCATTTAACAAAGAAATTCCGTCTGTCTGGGAAAGACACACTGCTCTGGGTGTGTTTGACGGTCGCCATTTTTTTTTTTATTGTGATAACTGGGATTACTTCGCAGTCTTTCGTGACATTCCGATCAAAACGTGCATTCAACTCACACTTGATGAATTTTCGTAATCTTTGACTACCTGTGATGGATAGAAGATACGACCTCGTTCTTTTATTAACATGTGCTGTTACTCTGTTCTGTGGCCAAATTGGACACGGTAAGACGAATTTTACTTTCTTGATCCTGCACTCAGTTTAGCGATGTCGGTTACCAGCCGACTAATAATAATAATATGGGTTCAAAACGACAGAGCCAACCCCAAAAGTAATCAAGCTTAGGAAATGCCTGTCACTTTGTATGCAGGATTTTCGTTTATCGTTCATTATTTTCTTCACACAATTTGAATATTGGTCTGATGTTATAGTCGCTATTCTCATGATGTAAACTGAAATGAGGCCAAAGGTAGGTCCTACTTGTGTCTCTCATACTTATACTTTTTAGGTGATACGCTATCAGCGTATCACCTATTGTGATTGCCAAGATTTCTCTTTTTTTTAGGTGATACGCTTTCAGCGTATCACCTATTGTGTTTGTCAAAATCTTCCTTTCTTTCTTTTTATTAGGTGATACGCTATCAGCGTATCACCTATTGTGATTGTCAAAATCTCTCTTTATTAGGTGATACGCTTTTAGCGTATCACCTATTGTGATTGTCAAAATCTGTCTTTTTTCTTATTCTTCTTTCTTTCTGGCCTATTTTGTGTCGTCAATATCTCAAGAATGACATTACGGAGTAGCATGACATTTTCAGTCAACATGTCTCATGACAATATCTAGCCGCAATAAGGTTTTCATGACAGTAACGTATCTATGACGTCATCTAGGCGCCATTTTGTGATTTTCGGACCATGTTACATGATCGATCATAACTTCATAACTAAAGGTCCTTTCTGTATCAGTTTTTGTGGACATAAAGTTCAGGTCACGCTCTATCTTTCTTTCTCTGATGCTAATTACCTAGGACGTCATCTAGGACGCGTAACCGCGCGTCAAACATTTAAAAGGCTCAAAACAACTTTCCAATGGGAAATCTCGAAGTTTCAGACAATTTTAAGCGTTTCAAACAATTTTGCGCGTGCGCGTCCGTCCGCGCATTTTCGCGCGCACAGCGCGTCAGTAACATGAAAATGCACATTTTTTGACTGATCTGGATTCCTGATACTTTGAGTAACAATATCCATTGATTTCTGATCGATTTTGACAAATAACAAAGCAATGCACTGGCGTCAAAGTTGAAATTTCGCGTGCGCATCTATGTGCAAATATAGTGAAAAAACATGTCTTTGTTTATTTCGCCATAGCTCTTTAAAACGTCAGGTGACCCTATGTTTTTATTGCATATTACAAAAGCATATGAATTGAAAATAACGTTTCAAGTATCATTATTTCCATAATTACAATATGACGTCATCATATCGTCATCTGAAATCAAAAAAGTGGAATTAATTTTTTTAAGGTGCTGTTTCTGACATTCATTTGCTCGTATCTCTGTTGTTTAAGCTCAATATTATCCCAAATTCAGATATGTTGTACTTTGAACATTTGCCTTTTAAGTCCATGTCATGTTTTTGATATTTGTGTTGCGCTCCGTCGGAATGAGTCAAAAGTCGCAAAAAATGAAATCGTAGTTATGCCTATATGTGAATTCTACAGACTCTAAGCTTTACACTGATATGTAATACAACTCATTTCGATATCCCTATAGATCATAAAAACGAATATAAACTACGTTTATGATGCCAGTCCATTTTCTAAATAACGGAGAAAATCGCTCTCAAAGTTCAGGCTACGTTCAAGCTCACAACCCGTTTCTTTCACGGGACGAAACAATACAGCAGTCCTGCTTAGCGACGGCGTTTACGCTCCATCGCACGCACCACCGTATAAGGCGATAGCTTGGGTATGTAAGATAATTAACCAATCGCAGGACAGGTCTGTCAATAACGATTCTGACCAATACGGCAGCCTGAATGTAAACTTCGGCGCGTTTGTGTCCGTGCCGCTGCCGCCGCATGAATGAGTCGGTACACGTTGTGTGTCGGCTGCGTTGTGGTTTGCCGCAAGTTTTTAACTCACAAACAATAGGAAACAGTAAAAAGAAAAAAGGCACGCAATGCGTCTTACGAGAAGCGTCTTTTAGCGAGGGCGTTGATCGCTTCCATTCTCCTCCCATGTTGTTGTCAATGGAAACTAAAGAGGATGCGTTTAGCAAGTACCAATACCTAAACCTGAGAACCTATTGTAGGCGGGCACGCAATGCGTCTTACGAGAGCGTCTTGTAGCGAGGGCGTTCATCGCTTCCATTCTCCTCCGATGTTGTTGTCAATGGAAACTAAAGAGGATGCGTTTAGTATGCAAGTACCAATACCTAAATAGAACCTGAAAACCTATTGTAGGCGGGGGTTCAAAAGACAGCATCGGTAGAAAAAGTCAATGAAGTTAATTAACGATAGTCGTCTTTTGAGATAGTGTTCTTTGCGTGTACTAAAAACCCTCAAATTACGCACATGGTCGTAATGTTGCAGAGCATCAAAGACTGCTTTCGCGTCTGTTCTGCCGCAGCTGTATACAGCCGTAACATTTTGAATTCCCGCCATATTAGGCACATTTCCTTTATAGGCGTTGCGTGCACAGTAATTGTCGCTTATCACGCTTGCCAATGCTGCACATATTATACGTATCAGAAGCAAAGGTTGATGTAGGCTTGACAGCTTCACGCTGGGTTTACAATGATTGTATCATAAATATACTTCTTATTCTCGGTCACTTTTGTAATACCATAGCATATAAAAAACCATTAACTTGTAGCTTAAGCTGAATGTTGTTTTTTTTTAACATCACATTTGCAGTTACAATCTTTCTGCATTTGAGAAGTGGAGTATAGATAATAATACTGACAAATATTCGGAATTAATACTTAGGCCTTCTTCATTTCGTTTTGTATTCACAAACCTTATTAGAAAAAAATTATTGCTTGATTACTTCGGGTAAAGGCACCACCGGCAATGACCGGAAAGGAACCGCATTTAATTTTCTTTTTAACGAACCTAAGCTAATAGTGAAACATATTTCATTGTGTGATTAACGAACCTTCAGAATAATCAATTGTATTACCCCACCCCCCTCCCCAAGGAAAAAAAAAAACAGTTCAATGTCATGCGTTGTCAATAGTGATAAAAGGCCCGTTTTTATTTCGTAGTGTGTCTCAGTACTCCTGTGCTTACTTTTAAGGGTGTGCCTCTCTCAATGATTGCGATTGATGTTCAACTATTTCTTTCACGCAAGCTTGAACAGGAAAAAGCTAAAAGTCAGGCAAGATGACGAGTTTTCTTCCATGAGATACAATCATTAAGACACTCATCTATTCCCGAAAGTTGTGTGATTGCTTATGTGCTAAAGAATCGTGTTCATTACATGAATCAGGCACTATACAAAACGGTTGAAATCTACTGAAAGTCGAACTTCGTTTTTTTTTTTTTAATTTCATTTCCATTTCAAGCGGGGATAGACTAGAAATTAGTTTGTCTATACTGGCAGGAGACATTACAGTTTTCCAGTACATGCTCCGCATTTAAACAGTCGCCATATTTTCGTGGTCAGAATCAGATAATGGACACATGATATATTATAAAAATAAAAATACAAAACAACGAATACGCCATATGTACAAACATTATGAACTTCAATGAATTAAACTTACCTGTGACATTCTGCATAAAAAACAAGCACGCCGATTAAATAATATTTTAATAGAATTAATGGAACACACAGCGATCCTGCGTGGCAGATCAAATCAAGTTCAATTGGTGAGAAAGCTAAATGAAGTTAAAAAGTTGACTTCTTTTCGTTTCTCTTTCAATTCATGAACACAGAATTACATTGTATATCTATTGAAGAGGATTGTCTCTGTTGCGAACGATCGCCATATATAGCACTGTTAGTCTTCTGCGCTAATCCGAATCCCTAAATACTTTAATTTTTGCTTGATAATGTAATAACCCTGCTATAACTTTATAAAGGACTCGCAAATTAAAAGTTTCAAACCGTATACTAAAACATTAGTACACGGTGTATTTCAAAAAAAACATTTTGAATGCGTTGTGTGTTAGCATGTTAATACATTGTAGCATCAATCTGCCTTTTATTTTCCGTACGTAAAGCGCACAGAAACGTAACCAAACATTACCAAATACAGTGAAATGCATTGTACGGCGTGGTACTATCATTAGAAATTTAGAAGTATATCCCATTCCTTTTTTTAAATTTGCTTGAAGCAGTCGTCAAACCATGTGTCATTTTCGTAGCAACATCACTTAGGAATTAGAATGTATGAAGATAATCGTTACTCATTTATTTTGCGCTACTATTATAGCATTTACATTTTCAACTTTTATTGACATGCAGTATTATGTTACTGTATGGTTACGATTACGAATGTTGGTTATGAATTCAAAAGACTGGTTTATTAATCGAACTATAAAGGTAACAGCTGTTTTGAAAGTAGTTCGATACAAGTTCAGAACGCAATCGAAGTCATCGTCATAGGGGGAACTGATAGCTCTAGAAAACTTGTTTAGGCTAGTAAAGATTGCCGTATGCAATCTTTGTAGAAAGTTTTGACTTAGTAGGCCATCTTTTGAGTATTTTGAGAAATCTTATAAAGAATTATTTGTTTTGATTATGTCAAGAATTAGTTTGAACTATGAGAATAAAAAGGCGCGGTTACCCAAACAATGTCGTAGGTCGATTAGACATGATGGGTAAAGTAAATTCATGACTTGACTAATTTTTACTGAATTGATGATCTCTTCTGTAAACCATCAGTTATGTCTTGTAGATGATACTTCTGTAATCGTAGTCAAAATTCTTTTGAGCGATGAGACGAAAACCAACAAACAAAATGCCGTGTATCATCGCTCGAGATTCCACCATTTGGCGTCACCCGACCAACAATAAGTGGCAAATCCAAATAATAGAATGTTATTTTGTGGGACAGCAGACTCTGTTACGATTTTTAAATGTTTATGAGGCAAAGTTCAAGAAATTAGAAAAAAGCACGTAAATGCAAGCGATCATGTTTGATAATCAAAGTAAGAGATTACACTCGGCTGTGCGGATGTATATGATTGCCTTATTTACATGTCTGATTTCTGTAAACTATGTTATATTTAAATTTAAGTTCCCTTCCCTCCTTGATAAAAGTTGTGTTGGGTTTTCGCTATAGGCATTTATTAGGAAACGCTGTAAAAACGACAATTGCCTACTATACATCAAGAGATGGCCTATACATACATTTGTACATGAAACAAAAATTCTGTACGTTCTGATATAATGCAACTGCTTGTTTGTTTGTTTGTTTGTTTTGAACTACCATGGTCTTTGTCGGGGGAAAGATGAAGAAAAGTAGTATATAGAGTGTATCACTCTCAAATCCGGATGATTGCGATAAGTGTGTATCCCCGCCCTTTCTATACAGGTAAGCTTGGTATCCTATTATAAAAGCCTGCATGTGTCACGCAGAAGAACTGATTCCGCGATCACTTTTAACCTTTCATAAAATTCACGTTTTAAGATAGTAACGATAGCTTGTAGGAGATAGGGAAGTTAGCGTCCCTGACTGTGGTTCTGAACACAAAAGGGGACTAAAAAATTCTTTTACAAATTAGCAGACATAATGCCGATCCTCCGACACTGTTGCTCCATTCCGTCTCTGATTCTGCTATCAATGGCGAAGAAAGAATACTGGTTGCGTGATTATCCACGCCTTGATAGCAGGAAGTTTACCTTTCATTGTTTAAGGCTTCGTTGATGCGGGGTTTACTCGGATACAAAGCGTGAACAGTGTCATCCGAGTTCTTTCATTCGAAATTCCTCAGAATACGAAATTCAATGGGCAATTAGCGCTGCTACTTCGCAAAGCTGTTAGCCAAATTCTTTGCAGACTTGACCTCTCACATGTCAGCTACACGCAATACACGACAAACAGCTATCATTACAAACATTCTGATTAAAAAAACAAAACAAAATGAAGAAGCACACTTTTGAGTAGCGACACAGCTTTCTGTCCCTTTCTCAAATAGGTCCTACTTCTAATAAATACACAGATGACAAGGGTGAGAATATCCTCCAAAGGGAACACGAGCTATTTGGGCATTAATAATGTTTGTCTTCCGATTTCTCTCCATGCCGTCACGGCCCAAACCATTATAAGAAATAGGGCAATAAGTTTTATTAACCAGGGAAATAATAGTACGCATTACATACATTTGGCGAATTATCACACGCATTGTCGACTTTATAAAAACGAGAATAATTGACAACTTAGGCCTTACTATATCTCCAGAGATGAACTTAAAACAGCAAGTCACATGCCAGGGAACGAAAGTTATGATTATTTGAATGAATTCATTAATGAGGCCAATTAATAACCGTTGAAAGAGTACACACACGCATAAAGAGGTTTCAAGTTCGATATGTGATAATTGTATTAGATCATAGATAAAGTATCATGAATTTTGCGTGATCGTTCGTTGAAATTAAGTTTTCAGCGCGATTTGTGCGTCACATTAATCACCACTTCATGAAATGGAGTGCATGTATCAAAGGAAACTCGCTGGTCATGCAATCGATAGCCTTGGTCAGCTCACTATTATTGCGTAATTCTAAAGCCGACGCTTGGCCGCCGACGCCGCCGCGCGCACCATGCTTTGTTTTGTCTTTAATGGGGTCAAGAGCAATGCCTCATTAGCATACACCCTGGCAACGGAGGCGGAGTCTAGATCGGGCAAGAACAATAGGTGCGAAACGCAACGCAGAGGCGAGCGTTCGAAAAAAATGTAACCGAAAAAAATTGTCTCAGAAAAACTGGGACACTTTTACTCATTTTTACACGCTGAAATTTTCTGTACAAACAGATAAAACCTCAAGGAATCAAAATCCGTCATAAAAAAATTTCGACCCGAGCAGTGCTTCCCCTTCATTTTCGGCTCATTACGGGAAAACTCCCCGTGCGACTTATGACTCATTTTGTCGGAGCGCCACACATTTGATGACGTCATCATACCTTAAATTGTGATTAAAGGTAAAGACGCAAAATCGGACAAGTTTACGTGCATTGTCTATGGGAGGTGATATTTTTTTAAAAGCATCAATTGACTTAACAACGTTTAAGCACCTTTATCTCAGCTGATTTTGCTTCATTTCCTCTGAAACTTTAATATGTTGTAGCTGAGACAATAAGCTGCAGTAATCATGCATTTTATTCTTTGAAATCTCCTCATCAGATTGACAATTTTGCAGTTTAAAACTGAAAATGAAAATGGAATGTGGACAAAACGATTCCCCATGTATCTTTCACATACATAAGTTTACGTTCCCCATATTTTCTCGTCGAGACGTATGGCCGAGTGGTTAAAGGCGCCGTCTCAGAGACGTGAGATTGCGGGTTCGAACCCCACAAGATCACGAAACATTTTTTTTTATTTTACTTTTTTTTCTTCAATTTTGTATTACATATTCGTCCATGTAGAAATCACGTTCGTATATAAACGCACCTATACACACACACAGACACACACACACGCCATATCCCTCTTTTTTGTGTGTTGGAGACCACATTGCTTCGACTGCAGCAACATTTTGCAGGTTGACTTTGTCAAACCGATCATAGTATGTAATGACGACGACTGAGGTGTTGTACTTTGAACAATTGTCTTACAAGACGATGTCATTGTTTTGTAATTTAATGACGTCATTACACTGAAAATTGTGATTAAAGGCAAGGTATCAAAACCAGCCGATTATAGGTTTTATGTCTGCGGGACGTATTTTTCCCAAGTTGCCAGAAATGGCATAGTGACCTCAGTCGTTACAGGGCCGCTTCTCCGTCTAGCAATGCAATAGATGTTCACCAGGCCACGTTCCCCCTGTTATATCTATACATTGTTTTTTTTTTTTTTTTTTGTCTTACCATTTCCGTGGATGACCCGTGGCCGAGTGGTTACAGAAACGGTTTCGCATGCACGCTCAATATAACTTCAAGGTGCCTATATCACATTCTTTTCTTTGTCGATCACAGATGACCGTCATCTGATGACCACAAGCGTATCACCTAACTCGTCCTCAATGTGACGAGTTTTCATGTCTCGTTTCTTTTTATTCTTCTTTCTTTCTGGACAATTTTGTGTCATCAATATCTCAAGAATGACATTACGGAATAACATGACATTTTCAGGGAACATGTCTCATGACAATATCTAGCCACAATAAGGTTTTCATGACAGTAACATATCTATGACGTCATCTAGGCGCCATTTTGTGATTTTCGGACCATGTTACATGATCGATCATAACTTCATAACTAAAGGTCATTTCTGTATCATTTTCGGTGGACATTAAGTTCAGGTCACGCTCTATCTTACATTTTAATGCTAATTACCTATGACATTATTACGCGCGCGTACGGGCGCGTCAAACTTTTAAAAGGCTCAAAACAACTTACCAATGGGAAATCTCGAAGTTTCAGACAATTTTAAGCGTTTCGCGCGTTCGCGTCCGTCCGCACATTTTCGCGCGTAGTGCGCGTAAGCAAAATGAAAATGCACATTTTTTGACAGATTTGGATTCCTGATACATTAAGTAACAATATCCCTTGATTTCCGATCAATTTTGACCTATAACAAAGGAATGCGCTGGCGTCAAAGTTGAAATTTCGTGTGCGCGTCTATGTGCAAATATAGCGAAAAACATGTCTTTGTTTATTTCGCCATAGCTCTTTAAAACGTCTGGTTACCCTATGTTTTTATTGCATATTAGAAAAACATATGAATTGGAAATAACGTTTCAAGTATCAATATCTCCATGAATACATTATGACGTCATCATATCATCATCTGACATCAAAAAAGTGGAATTAATTTTTTTAAGGTACTGTTTCTGACATTCATTTGCTCGTATCTCTGTTGTTTAAGCTCAATATTATCCCAAATTCAGATATGTTGTACTTTGAACATTTGCCTTTCAATTCAATGTCATAGTTTTGAAATTTGATGACGTCATCATACTTTAAATTGTATTTAAAGGTAAAGACGCAAAATCGGACAAGTTTACGTGTTATGTCTATGGGAGGTGATTTTTTTAGAAACCATGCATTGACTTGACAACGTTTAAGCACCTTTATCTCAGCTGATTTTGCTTCATTTCCTCTGAAACTTAAGTATGTTGTAGCTGTGACAATAAGCTGCAGTACTCATGCATTTTATTCTTTGAAATCTCCTCATCAGGTTGACAATTTTGCAATTTAAAACTGAAAATGAGAATGGAATGCGGACGAAACGATTCCTGATTCATCTTTCACGTACATAAGTTTACGTTCCTCTAATTTTCTCGTCGGGACATATGGCCGAGTGGTTAGAGGCGTCGTCTCAGAAACGTGAGGTTGGACACGTACGGGTTCGAACCTCACAAGAGCACGAAAGAAAATAATATTTTTTTTTTTTTACTTTTTTTCTTCAATGGAGTACTACACCTTCGTCCATGTAGAAATCACGTTTGCATGTAAACACACCTATACGCACACACTCACACAGTATACCTTTGTTTTGCGTTGGAGACTGCATTACTTCGACTGCTGCAAAATTTTGCAGGCTGGGCTTTTCAAACTGATAGATTATTTGTGTAACAAAATGAAATTTGTTCATATCAATTCAGTAACACAATGTAGTCGTGGTTACTTTGTGCTTATTTATACATGTAACAAGCTATACATTGTAAAAAACGGTATCTGCATTGTTCCTTTAAGTCAGTCTTCTGTATTGATGATTATTTGTCAATTAGTGGTTTTTGTGGAGTTTCAGATAGTGATAAAAAGTATGGATGATAAGTGCAGCGATAATTCCTACAGTTAGTTCAAAGTTGTGTTACAGATGTTTGATACATACATTTAGCATTGTGTGTGTGTATACGTGTGTATACAGGTTGGCCATATGACACATTCTAGACACTTAATCTTAATTAATTAGCAAACGTGATCAGCTATGGAACTGAATATGGTACTAATGTAAGATGTTAATGATTCTAATTAAAATGTGACGAGTTTAAAGGGATAACTTAACTGTGTGTAAAAATAAGGCAATTATAAGGAAATTTTAGGGGAATTTGATAACCATGCCTATAATAATTTCATACAGGTACTAATACCTGCCTCATGTTCATGTGGTGGGTCGTCATGTCAATAGCATACTGACAACGTACGATGAATGTGTTATACATTGAACAACTGTCTTTCAAGTCCATATCGATGTTTTATAATTTGATGACGTCATCATGCTAGAAGTTGTGATTAAAGGCAAGATACCGAAATCAGCGAAGATTATACGTTTATGTCTATGGGAGGGGATTTTTGTTTTTTAACCATGCATTGCCTCGATAAAGCTCGAGCACCTTTACCTCACTTGATTTTGCTTTATTTCCTCTGAAACTTAAGTATGTTGTAGCTGAGACAATAAGCTGCAGTAATCATACATTTTATTTTTTTTTTTGATCTTCTCACCAGGTTGAGAATTTTGCGGCATAAAACTGAAAATGAGAATGGAAGGTGGACGAAACGATTCCTGAGTCATCTTTCACACATAAGCTTACGTTCTTCATATTTTCTCGTCGAGACGTATGACTGAGAGGTTAAAGGCGACGTCTCAGAGACGTAAGGTTGCACACGTGCGGGTTCGAACCCCATAAGAGCACGAAACAAAATACTTATCTATTTTACTTTTTTCTTCAATGGTGTATTACACATTCGTCCATGTAGAAATCACGTTCGTATATAAACGCACCTATACAAAGCCACACACCCACACACACAATCACTCTGTTTTGTGTTGGAGACCACATTGCTCAGACTGCTGCAAAATTCCGCAGGCTGGGTTTTTCAAACCGGTCATATTATGTAATGACGACGACGAAGGTGCTGTACTTTGAACAATTGTCTTTCAAGTCCATGTCATTGTTTTGTACTTTGATGACGTCATCACACTGAAAATTGTGATTAAAGGCAAGGTATCAAAACCAGCCGATTATAGGTTGTATGTCTGCGGGACGTATTTTTCCCGAGTTGCCAGAAATGGCCTAGCGACATCAATCGTTACAAGGCCGCATTTCCATCTAGCAATGCAATACAATGTTAACGCGGCCACGTTTGTTGAGTGGTCATTGACTCTTCCCCTGTTATATCTATACATTGTTTTTGGGTTTTTTGTTGTTGTTAGGTGATACGCTTTTAGCGTATCACCTATTGTGATTGTCAAAATCTGTCTTTTTTCTTATTCTTCTTTCTTTCTGGCCTATTTTGTGTCGTCAATATCTCAAGAATGACATTACGGAGTAACATGACATTTTCAGTCAACATGTCTCATGACAATATCTAGCCACAATAAGGTTTTCATGACAGTAACGTATCTATGACATCATCTAGGCGCCATTTTGTGATTTTCGGACCATGTTACATGATCGATCATAACTTCATAACTAAAGGTCCTTTCTGTATCAGTTTTTGTGGACATAAAGTTCAGGTCACGCTCTATCTTTCTTTCTCTGATGCTTATTACCTAGGACGTCATCTAGGACGCGTAAGCGCGCGTCAAACATTTAAAAGGCTCAAAACAACTTTCCAATGGGAAATCTCGAAGTTTCAGACAATTTTAAGCGTTTCAAACAATTTTGCGCGTGCGCGTCCGTCCGCGCATTTTCGCGCGCACAGCGCGTCAGTAACATGAAAATGCACATTTTTTGACTGATCTGGATTCCTGATACTTTGAGTAACAATATCCATTGATTTCTGATCGATTTTGACAAATAACAAAGCAATGCACTGGCGTCAAAGTTGAAATTTCGCGTGCGCATCTATGTGCAAATATAGTGAAAAAACATGTCTTTGTTTATTTCGCCATAGCTCTTTAAAACGTCAGGTGACCCTATGTTTTTATTGCATATTACAAAAGCATATGAATTGAAAATAACGTTTCAAGTATCATTATTTAAATAATTACAATATGACGTCATCATATCGTCATCTGAAATAAAAAAAGTGGAATTAATTTTTTTAAGGTACTGTTTCTGACATTCATTTGCTCGTATCTCTGTTGTTTAAGCTCAATATTATCCCAAATTCAGATATGTTGTACTTTGAACATTTGCCTTTTAAGTCCATGTCATGCTTTTGATATTTGATGACGTCATCATACCTTAAATTGTGATTAAAGGTAAAGACGCAAAATCGGACAAGTTTACGTGTATTGTCTATGGGAGGTGATTTTTTTTAAAAGCATCAATTGACTTAACAACGTTTAAGCACCTTTATCTCAGCTGATTTTGCTTCATTTCCTCTGAAACTTTAATATGTTGTAGCTGAGACAATAAGCTGCAGTAATCATGCATTTTATTCTTTGAAATCTCCTCATCAGATTGACAATTTTGCAGTTTAAAACTGAAAATGAAAATGGAATGTGGACTAAACGATTCCCCATGTATCTTTCACATACATAAGTTTACGTTCCCCATATTTTCTCGTCGAGACGTATGGCCGAGTGGTTAAAGGCGCCGTCTCAGAGACGTGAGATTGCGGGTTCGAACCCCACAAGATCACGAAACATTTTTTTTTATTTTACTTTTTTTTCTTCAATTTTGTATTACATATTCGTCCATGTAGAAATCACGTTCGTATATAAACGCACCTATACACACACACAGACACACACACACGCCATATCCCTCTTTTTTGTGTGTTGGAGACCACATTGCTTCGACTGCAGCAACATTTTGCAGGTTGACTTTGTCAAACCGATCATAGTATGTAATGACGACGACTGAGGTGTTGTACTTTGAACAATTGTCTTTCAAGACGATGTCATTGTTTTGTAATTTGATGACGTCATTACACTGAAAATTGTGATTAAAGGCAAGGTATCAAAACCAGCCGATTATAGGTTTTATGTCTGCGGGACGTATTTTTCCCAAGTTGCCAGAAATGGCATAGTGACCTCAGTCGTTACAGGGCCGCTTCTCCGTCTAGCAATGCAATAGATGTTCACCAGGCCACGTTCCCCCTGTTATATCTATACATTGTTTTTTTTTTTTTTTTGTCTTACCATTTCCGTGGATGACCCGTGGCCGAGTGGTTACAGAAACGGTTTCGCATGCACGCTCAATATAACTTCAAGGTGCCTATATCACATTCTTTTCTTTGTCGATCACAGATGACCGTCATCTGATGACCACAAGCGTATCACCTAACTCGTCCTCAATGTGACGAGTTTTCATGTCTCGTTTTTTTTTTTTTTGGTCTTAACATTTTCGTGGATGTCCCGTGCCCGAGTGGTTAGAGAAACGGTTTCGCATGCAGGTTCCATATAACTTCAAGGTGCCTATATCACATTCTTTTCTTTGTCGATCACAGATGACCGACATCTGATGACCCCAAGCGTATCACCTAACTCGTCCTCAGTGTGACGAGTTTTCATATCTCGTTCTTCTTTCTTTCTGGCACATTTTGTGTCGTGAATATCTCAACATTGACATGACGGAATAACATGACATTTTCAGTCAACATGTCTCATGACAACATCTAGCCACAATAAGGTTTTCATGACAGTAACATATCTATGACGTCATCTAGGCGCCATTTTGTGATTTTCGGACCATGTTACATGCTCGATCATAACTTCATAACTAAAGGTCATTTCTGTATCATTTTCATTGAACATAAAGTTCAGGTCACGCTCTATCTTACTTTTTAATGCTAATTACCTAGGACATCATTACGCGCGGATTAGCGCGCTTCAAACTTTTAAAAGGCTCAAAACGACTTCCCAATGGGAAATCTCGAAGTTTCAGACAATTTTAAGCGTTCCGCGCGTTCGCGTCCGTCCGCGCATTTCCGCGCACAGTGCGCGTAAGCAACATGAAAATGCACATTTTTTGACAGATTTGGATTCCTGATACATTAGGTAACAGTATCCATTGATTT
The DNA here is from genome assembly GCF_964275005.1 of Diadema setosum. Lineage (NCBI taxonomy): Eukaryota > Metazoa > Echinodermata > Echinoidea > Diadematoida > Diadematidae > Diadema > Diadema setosum. The sequence continues at coordinate 48,141,690 of NC_092685.1, forward strand.
CCGATCAATTTCGACCTATAACAAAGGAATGCGCTGGCGTCAAAGTTGAAATTTCGTGTGCGCGTCTATGTGGAAATATAGCGAAAAACATGTCTTTGTTTATTTCGCCATAGCTCTTTAAAACGTCAGGTGACCCTATGTTTTTATTGCATATTACAAAAGCATATGAATTGAAAATAACGTTTCAAGTATCAATATTTCCCTAAATACATTATGACGTCATCGTATCATCATCTGAAATCAAAAAAGTGGAATTAATTTTTTGAGGTACTGTTTCTGACATTCATTTGCTCGTATCTCTGTTGTTTAAGCTCAATATTATCCCAAATTCAGATATGTTGTACTTTGAACATTTGCCTTTTGAGTCCATGTCATGGTTATGAAATTTGATGACGTCATCATACCTTAAATTGTGATTAAAGGTAAAGATGCAAAATCGGACCATACTACGTGTTATGTCAATGGGAGGTGATTTTTTTTTCAAACCATGCATTGACTTGACAACGTTTAAGCACCTTTATCTCAGCTGATTTTGCTTCATTTCTTCTGAAACTTAAGTATGTTGTAGCTGAGACAATAAGCTTTAGTAATCATGCATTTTATTTTTTGAAATCCTATCATCAGGTTGACAATTTTGCAGTTTAAAGCTGAAAATGAGAATGGAATGTGGACAAAACGATTCCCGATTCAGCTTTCACATACATAAGTTTACGTTCCTCATATTTTCTCGCCGAGACGTATGGCCGAGTGGTTAAAGGCGACGTCTCAGAGACGTGAGGTTGCGGGTTCGAACCCCACAAGATCACGAAACAAAACAATTAGCTATTTTACTTTTTTTCTTCAATTTTGTATTACATATTCGTCCATGTAGAAATCACGTTCGTATAAACGCACCTATACACACACACAGACACACACCATATCCCTTTTTTTTTGTGTTGGAGACCACATTGCTTCGACTGCTGCACAATTTTGTAGGCTGACTTTGTCAAACCGATCATAGTATGTAATGACGACGACGGAGGTGTTGTACTTTGAACAATTGTCTTTCAAGACCATGTCATTGTTTTGTACTTTGATGACGTCATCACACTGAAAATTGTGATTAAAGGCAAGGTATCAAAACTAGCCGATTATAGGCTTTATGTCTACGGCGCGTATTTTTCCCAAGTTGCCAGAAATGGCATAGCGACATCAGTCGTTACAAGGCCGCATTTCCGTCTAGCAATGCAATACATGTTCACGCGGCCACGATTGTTGAGTGGGCATTGACTTTTTCCCCCTGTAATATCCATACATTTCTTTTTTGCCTTACCATGTCCGGGGATGTCCCGTGGCCGAGTGGTTAGAGAAACGGTTTTGCATGCACGCTCAATATAACTTCAAGGTGCCTATATCACATTCTTTTCTTTGTCGATCACAGATGACCGACACCTGATGACCCCAAGCGTATCACCTAACTCGTCAGCGTGACGAGTTTCATATCTCGTTTTATTCTTCTTTCTTTCTGCCACATTTTGTGTCGTCAATATCTCAATAATGACATTACGGAATGACATGACATTTTCAGTCAACATGTCTCATGACAAAATCTAGCCACAATAAGGTTTTCATGACAGTAACATATCTATGACGTCATCTAGGCGCCATTTTGTGATTTTCGGACCTTGTCACGTGATCGATCATAACTTCATAACTAGATGTTATTTCTGTATCATTTTCGGTGGACATGAAGTTCAGGTCACGCTCTATCTTACTTTTTAACGCTAGTTACACAGGTCATCATTACGCGCGCGTAAGCGCGCGTCAAAATTTTAAAAGACTCAAAACGACTTCCCAATGGGAAATCTCGAAGTTTCAGACAATTTTAAGCGTTTCAAACATTTTCTCGCGTGCGCGTCCGTCCGCGCAATTTCGCGCGCAGAGCCCGTAAGCAACATGAAAATGCAATTTTTTTGACTGATTTGGATTCCTTATACTTGGAGTAACAATATCCATTGATTTCCGATCGATTTCGACCTATCACAAAGGAATGCACTGGCGTCAAAGTTGTAATTCCGCGTGCGCGTCTTTCTGCAAATATAGTGAGAAAACATGTCTTTGTTTATTTCGCCATAGCTCTTTAAATCGTCCGTTGACCCTATATTTCTATTGCATATTACAAAAGTATATGAATTGTAAATAACATTCCAAGTATCAATATTGCCAGGAATACGCGATGACGTCATCATATCGTCATTTTAAATAAAAAAAGTGGAATTGATTTTTTCAGGTACTCTTTCAGACATTCATTTGCTCGTATCTCTGTTGTTTAAGCTCAATATTATCCCAAATTCAGATATGTTGTACTTTGAACATTTGCCTCTCAAGTCCATGTGATGGTTTTGAAATATAATGACGTCATCATACTAGAAATTGTGATTAAAGGTAAAGACTCAAAATCAGACAAGTTTACGTGTTATGTCTATGGGAGGTGATTTTTTTTTTAAACCATGCATTGACTTGACAACGTTTAAGCACCTTTACCTCATCTGATTTTGCTCCATTTCCTCTGAAACATACGTATGTTGTAGCTGAGACAATAAGCTTTAGTAATCGTGCATTTTATGTTTTCAAATCTCCTCATTAGGTTGATAATTTTGTAGTTTAAAACTGAAAATGAGAATGCAATCTGTACAGAACGATTCCCAATTTATCTTTGCAACTGTATATTGATCGAATCCACGCTGCCACTTGTGAGAAGTTGAATAGCGCCATCACAAGTCAACCAGTCACGACAGTATTATTATACATTTAAGTTTCGCACTCGGTCTTCAGGACAGCCGTGTGGCGTAATCGCTTAGCGCGCTGAGTGTTCATAATGCCATACCGGAAGGAGAGAAGTTCGACTCCCGCAGGATTTTTCCCGTTTTTTCTTTTTCTTTTTTTTTTCGGCAATTCAGCTTTACTCCGATGTCATTTATCATATTATTTTATTAAGTGTACGTAACCCGTGAACACGGCTGCTCTATTTCCCTTGTTTTGTATTGGAGTTTGGACATTGGGTTTGCTTCATTAATTTTGTCACACTTAATGTTGTAAATTGCCCCTTGTTACAGTGTCCCGCTTGCCACCTTTCGTTTGCTCTTTCCTTTTCTCTTCATTGGCTCTTGTTATATTGTAACAGGATAGGTAGGAACATGTACGTCTAGATAACTGGCAGGAATGGGAGCTGAATTGATTAACTCTAGTCCAGGTGTATGGCGTCTCGCTCATCTCTTTGAAATTTCAGGTTGTCATAAATGGAAGGCATCACTGTTTAGTAGTAGTAATGAACCTTTTCATGTTGTAAATGATATAAAGATATGAATTTCACATCCAATCTTCGGGACAGCCGTGTGGCTTTATAGTCGCTTAGCGCGCTCCATGGTCATTGTGCACTACCTTCGAGACCCGCAGGACGCTATTATTTTTTTTCTCTCTCTAACTCAACTGGAGCACGAATGGCAACTGAATAGATTAACTCTAGGCCAGGTGTATGGCGTCTCGCTCATCTCTTTGAAATTCCAGGTTGTTATTGTTTGACCCAAGAACGGAATTGTAGACAGGTTTTATGTTGCTATAGAGGTATCTTGTGCCACATGAGTAGAAGGCATCACTGTTTAGTAGTAGTAATGAACCTTTTCTTGTCCCTCCATGTCAATTATAGTGTGTTTAAAGGGGTTGTGTGTCTATCTGCTAAAGAAAAGGAAAAACTTATTTTCGTCATGGCTGTTTCTCTATACGTAGCCGTAGGTGAGGAGTGTTGTTGGTATCTGAGCAGTGAACAACAGAGCATCAGGCTAAAATCCCCCTTAGTTATACGCGCTAAGCGTTCAATTTGATATTATCTTTATTTATGTAGTCAATCACTGCTAATGAAGTTACAGAATTATGTTATGACACATTGCACTGAAAGTTTGTAAAGCAAAGTTTATGGACAAGGCAAGCAATTGTACATGAATAATACCATTGATTTCAGAGGGAAATTATGGTATACCTAAATGTAAGGGTATCATTGCTTTGGAATTGCTGAGACAATATCTTGGCACGAGGGCTTCCACTTCTAATAACTGATCCCTTTGAAGATGTGTCGGTCACGGGTGATCGTCATGATTCATCTTTCACGTAGAAGCTTCCGTTCCACACTCTTCGTTCGAGAAGACTTACCATCATACTTCAAATTGTGATTAAAGGTAAAGACTCAAAATCAGACAAGTTGACGTGTTATGTCTATGGGAGGTGATTTTTTTTTTAACCATGCATTGACTTGACAACGTTTAAGCACCTTTATCTCAGCTGATTTTGCTCCATTTCCTCTGAAACTTATGTATGTGGTAGCTGAGACAATAAGCTGCAGTGATCATGCATTTTATTTTTTTCAAATCTCCTCGTCAGGTTGATAATTTTGCAGCTAAAAACTGAAAATGAGAATGGAATGTGGACCAAACGATTCCTGAATCATCTTTCACATATAAGCTTACGTTCCTCATATTTTCTCGTCAAGACGTACATGGCCGAGAGGATAAAGGCGACGTCACAAGAGACGTGAGGTTGCACACGTACGGGTTCGAACCCCATAAGAGCACGAAACAAAATACGTATATCTTTTTTTTTTATGAAGTATTCACCTTCGTCCATGTAGAAAGCACGTTTTCATGTAAACGTACACCCACACAGGCACACACACACACACACACACACACACACAATATCCCTTTGTTTTGTGTTGGAGACCACATTGCTTTGACTGGCAACTTGGACTTGAAATTACAAAGTGAAGATGACTCTTAAAAGACAGCATGGCCATGCTTGATTTTTTTTAACAATATGAAGACCTATTGGTAAATATTCATTCACATATCATTTCCAATCAACTTACTTGGACACGGTGACACCACACGAAATTTTCAATTGGTTGCATGACAGAAACAATTTCATCTGAATTATGTAGGACTGTATAAAGAATTGGACTTCACGAATATTTCTCAATATTACTTCAAGTCGCAACTTAACATTATTTTCGCTGTCGATCACTGAAAATGAGAATGGAATCTGGTCGAAACGATTCCCGATTTATCTTTGCAACTGTATATTGATCGAATCCTCGCGGCCACTCGTGGGAAGTTGAATAGCGCTATCAGTCACTTTACGTATATCGCCAAAAAACTGAATATCAATGTAAATTTGTGTTGTGTATAGCATACATAGATAGATTTAAGTTTCGCACAGGATCTTCGGATCTTCCGTGTGGCAGAATCGCTTAGCACGCTGCGTGTTTATAATGCCCGACCGGAAGGAGAGAAGTTAATCGAGTCCCGCAAGACTTTTTCCTTTTATTTCTTTTTTCTTTTTTTTCAGCAGTTCAGCTTCACACTGATGTCATGAACACAGCTACTCTATTTCCCTTGTTTTGTATTGGAGTTTGGAGGTTGGGTTTGCTTCATTAATTTTGTCACACGTAATGTTGTAAATTGCCCCTTGAAACAGTGCCCCGCTTGCCACCATTCGTTTTCTCTTTCCTTTTCTCTTCATTTCTTCTTGTTATACTGTAGCAGGATATTTAGGAACGTGTACATTTACATAACTAACAGGAATGGGGACTGAATTAATTAACTCTAGTCCAGGTGCATGGCGTCTCGCTGATCTCTTTGGAATTCCAGGTTGTTATTGTTTGACCAAATAACGGAGTTAAAGACAGGCAGGGAAGGAAGTGACTTGATATTGCTTCATAATGAGGAATTTTGGGCAACACCTTTCCGAGCGTAGTGATTATGACGGGGTTCTCTGTCGTTTATTTTCGTCATGGCTGTTTCACTAGTTTAGCCATAGGTGACATATGTTGTTGGCATTTGGGAGAATAGAACAGATCAGTACCAAACTGGAATAGCCCTATAAGTAATGTGGTAAGCGTTCAATTTTTTGCATTATCTTTCTTCTTCAAAGTCAGTCACTACTGATCGAAATACACAATAATATGACACGTTCCATTGGTAGTTTAGGAAAAGGGAGTTAATGCACGATGCAATGATAAATGTGCTACCATTGATTTTAGAGACGTCGTTGTGGTGTGGTACTGGTGATGGTAAGGGAACCATAGATTGCTTTTAAAGTAATGAGACAATCATTGGACCTTTGCATCAAGACCGTATTCCCATCTAGAATATAATGCATGTTCGTGCGGAGTTTTTTTTTTAATCCTGACGTGGACATTTTCTTTTCCTTGTTTTTAATTTAAGAATGTTATATCTAAATTTGTTTCTTTCCCCTAACATTTTTTTTTTGTTGGATATAAAGTTGGACGTTCCGTGACCGAGTAAAAGAGCAGCGATTTAGTTACAGTTTCAATGCATCTTGTTTACCATCTTCTCTGACATTAAATTGATTGTTTTTAAATTTGACATTGTCTGTCTATAAAGCAATTTGCCTGTTTATGCTCATAAAACACTGCTATAACAACTAATACATTTGCTTCACTTGTCACACGCAATGATGTGGATTGCAGTTGTGCATGCATTTTTTCTTTTGCCACCTCTCGTTTTTCTCTCCCCTTTTCCCTCATTTTGGATTTGTTATACTGCAGATGGGAATGATTACAATGACATAACCCAACTTGAAGTAGGAATGAGAACTGAATAAATTAACTCTAGGCCAGGTGTATATAGCGTCTCGCTCATCTCTTTGAAATTTCAGGTTGTCATTGTTCGATCAACGGAGTTGAAGACAGGCTTTATGTTGCTATAGAGGTATCTCGCTCCACATGAATGGAATGCATACGCTGTTTAGTATTAGTAATGAACTTTTTCATGTCCATCCCTGCCAATAAAAGTGTGTTTGATGGGGTTTTGTGTCATTGTGCCTATGAGAAAGCAAAGTTTTATTTTCGCCATGGCTGTTTCTCTATGCGTAGCCGTGGGTGATGGGTGTTGTTGGCATCTGGCCAGTAAAGAACCGAGTATTATGCTATAATACCCCCCTCCCCCGGTTAGGTTCTAAGCGTTCAATACGGTGATATATCTTTCTTCTTTATTATGTCAATCACTGCTGATGGAATTACAGAATTATGTTATGACACGTTTCACTCAAAGCTTAAAAAACAAAGTATATGCACGATACAAGTAATGGTGCATGAGTCCTATAGGCCATTGATTTTAGATGAGAAATTATGACATGCCTATAGTAGGATTGTCATTGATTAGGAATTAATGAAACGATTAAGCACACCTTCCACTTCTAACTGTCCCCTATGAATGTGTGTCGATCATGTGAGATCGTCATAAATTATCATTCACGTATAAGCTTACGTTCGAAGTGTACTCTTAGTTGGAGGAGACCTATAGTTACATGGTTAAAGGCGATGTCTCTTTCGCTGGAGCCGTACGTTTGGCCCGTTTTTCTTTTGCCCTTTTCTCTTTAATTGAGATATCACTTTCGTCCAGGTATAAATCACATTCTCATGTAAACAGACTCACTTGCTCTATATCCCTTGTTTTGTATCGGAGGCTTCATTGGATTTACTGCTTGTAAATCTCACAGGCTTGTATATAGCTGTAAGAGCTCTTTGAACTGATCACTATGATAGCAAGATGAGAGGGAGTCATATTGGTTATGTAAATAATGGTCAAAGGTCATATTTTAAAAGGCCACTGTTAAAGCCAGGATGGTTATAAACACTTAATTGTCATGTTTGATTTGTACGTGCCGAGGATCACTTGGATCCCGTTTACAGTGCGAGGTTCGGCCGCGGCTCGGCCGCGCCGAGACCGCCTTCATTTCGGTGTAAACGCGCGAAAGGCCAAATGCGGGGCCAAAATGGCCTCGCATTAGGCCACGCTAATGTGGTCTCGGCCGCGGCTGAGCCGCGGTCGCGCCCGGCCTTTTTCTCAGTGTAAACGCAAACTGGGCTAAATGCGCGGCCAATTTTATTGTGGCTTCCAAACACTCGCCTGTACTATTTCGCTATTCAGGATATTAACCACTTCAACGTCGAAAACTAGTATAAAAGGTGGTTTTGTCCTGCAAAGGATTTTCTCCTTCGGCAAAGGCCTTTGCCCGAACGGCGACTTCGTCGCCACGGAATTCAGTTGCCAAAGGATCTGAAAACCAGACAATACCAAATTGCGTTTGTTTACAAGTAGAGCGCCACTACGACAAAATATTGAAAGGTTTGAATCAAAAGCGCGGCCGAGCCCGGCAGTGTAAATGGACTAAATTGCGGGGCTCGGCCGCGCAATTGAGGCTCAAAAAGTCCGTAAATCGACTTAGTCGTACACGCACAGAATTTCCACATAACTTGTGTGACAGAAAAACAAATGTGATCTGAATAATAAATGTAGGCCCCCAAAAAAGTTCAACTAAGTATCTCATTATAACTTCAAGGTGCTATATTACATTCTTTTCTTTGTCGATCACGGATGACCGACATCTGATGACCCCAAGCGTATCACCTAACTCGTCTTCAGTGTGACGAGTTTCATATCTCGTTTTTTATAGTTCTTTGTACACAATCACTTTAGGAACAATGAATATGTTACCTTCGATGCTTTAGGCTGCGTTCACATAGAAGTATTCGGTATTCGGTATTCGCTAGTCGGGCACCGAGTACACCATCACCCGCACCGTCAACTCACCATCCCATGCAGTGAGGATTTCTTCCTCCTACATCCCAGAAAATCTTATTAACAATTTCTAAACTGCATCAGAATGTCAGTCTACATGCTTATTTTTGCTAAAGGGCAAATCCAGACCAAAAGTGTCATTATTTCATAAACGAGAGACGGTATACGCTGCCAGGAAATCGAACAAGCTCGATTCCCACTTTGCTATTCTTTTCGCAGCTATTCGGTTCTTTCGAATAGTGCCCTCCTATGTGAACCGGTGTGAGGAAATCCTATCGTTCGATTCAAGCTATTCGCGTGCCCTGAATCTTAGACTAAACTCATCCAAAAATGTCCACCTGTGTTTTCTGTACAGTTTTAAGGGTTCAAATAGTTTTGGTTGAGACCTAACTTCAGGTTTCTAATAGTTTTTAGGCGAAATAATGAGAAACCTCTTACAAAATATGAGAGAAATATGAAAGAGCTTGTAATTCCAATAGGGAAAACAATGTTCATGAAAATTGGTTTTGAAAAGGTTGAAATACCCAAAACAGAGCAATCCTAGTAAAAGGTGGAACCAAAAAACGTTATACGATAGCTTTGTTTCCTTTGTTTTCAATATCTCGGCCATTCCAAACCGATTTTCATCAAATAAACATTGAATTCCTCTTAGAATGGTATGTTTTGTACTATTTCACAAGTGGTTTCTTGATATCTCGCAAAAAGTTAAAAGCTCAATCCTCATCTCCACCAACACTATACTATTCTTTAAATGGGCAAAGATTAAAATTCTTACTGAAAGCGTAACAGACACACTGGGTTTTTCACTAACAATTATAGATTAATGCATCATGTTCTCTCCACTGCCCATAATTGGTCATGAGGACAGGTAGCATACATATAACCCCGACGAGGTAACTCTTGGAAGTATGTTTATCTTGATAATGCGTGCGTACATGACATGAACCTACTTTTGTAAAGGGCTCACACCTGTAAATAAAATGGAATGTTCCAGACCCCTTCATAAATTCGTACCAAAGATACCAAAATAATTGAAGAAAAAAGTTATTCCAAAATCATTAATGCAGTTTACCATAAAACTGAATAGATGCAGATATTGAGTATGAATTCCTCTACAAACTGCATTTTGAGTGAAGATGAAAACTTTTCTCATGGAATTTGAAGGGACTATATTTCATTGGGTGAATATACGGAAAATAGGTGGTTTTTTTTTTGTTTTTGTTTTTAAGTGAAAAGAACTCGTAGTCTGGCTTTGCGGACCCTTGGACAGAGTTTGAGCTGAAGAACCTGCCTTGGAAATTTGATGGATGACAGAGTATAGCTCACTTATCCAGGTTCGTGAAGATGGAACACCTCATTTCTCCCAGCTATTTTACAGAACTTTTTGAATTTCGAATTTTAACACACGTCAATATATACATCATGGGGAATTATTTACCCGTGTGAGCCCTATAGAGAATGCACGCAAGGCACACACGTCAATGGGAAGTATTCATCCCATACAATCTGCAGGTTTATGTTGATCTATTCTGTCAAATCCCTCCCTCCCCTCCCCTACCCCCTCCTCTCCCCCTTACCCCTCCCCTAAACCCCCCTAACTCTGCTTAAAGTACAATTTGTTTTCTTATAATGTTCTTGTGGTACATTGTACTAGATCTTAGTACAAAGTATTCATCAGTATCACACAACTTTAAATGATTGTGTCATTTCAATACATTTCTTTGTTTGGGCGCTACCTCTGCAACAACTCAAACTACATCAAATTAATCTGTTTGATAGATAAAAGTGTTTTACAGGACTTTGTAGGCAATAGAGGTGATGATGACACTCCCTTAATCAGGTATAACTTCCTGCATCTATGTATTCATCTTACGAAAAAGTAATCAAAACGGCAAGATTTATTTTTGAAGAAAAAAACCCAAAGGGCATCATTTTCAAAAGTGTCTCTTTGAGAAGCTTAATAACCCTTTAATATGCAATTTCCGAATGATGTAGAGGTAAATATCATCAAAAATACATATATGATGTTAAAAACTCATATAAGAAATATAACTTCTCCTATAACATTCATCTTGTAGCCTCAGTGGTAGGCACTGCCCCCAACGTTCAAGGATGGAAAGGAAAAGATATCCAATTGCCATGTGCCATCCAGGAGGAGCCTCTCGTTGTGCAGTGGGTCAAGGAGAGGATCACAGATCAGCAGCAGAGGACGGTAAAGGCTACATTCATCGATGGGGAATTTTTGAGTTTGGAGGAACGGTTTGATATCGACAAGAACTTCAGCCTCGTCATCCCCAACTTGGAGGTGGCAGATGAGGGTCGTTACTATTGTGAGGTGCTGCTGAAGAATTCCCAAGCTTTTGAAAATTCCACGTTCATGACGATTAGCTGTAAGTAATGTTTTCTTTTTCGCCATTGCATTATATTAGTAAAAGAGGAACTTAGAGGGAAAAATCAAATTTGTCTCAATGATTTAGCTTAAGTAGAAAAAAAAAATGTCTCACACACACGCAAGCTGAATGAATCAAGAAGCGATAAAACATTGCCTTGTCAATATTTAAATCATCTGTTATGGCGTCATATATTATAATTTATTATGCTGGGAGACAGACAGATAAGGACATTAAAGTCATGTATAATGTAGGGATAAGAGAACATATTGGCTACCATTGTGTCAGAGAGGAGTTGCAATCAAATTACCAGCACATACAATTTATATCGATTCAGTTAGCACGAACACCTTACTAGACGTTTCTGTCCCTTTGAGCGTGGCAGTTTACATGCCTTTGCAAAAATACAAACAAAAAGTGGGTAGATTGTGAACTGTCAGTGTTTGAACTTTCCACTTTCATTTGCAATTATGAATAATGCAAATTACGAAAAATATGATACAAAATTCGTTTTCCATGAAAAATATCATGTTCGAATTTTTTTTTTCTTCAGATATTAACTTAGTGAAAATCAGGATGCGAATACAAAGAATAATAACCATGTCAATTTAGAATAATGTTTTATTTTCCTAGCGATGGCCTCGGGACATACTATTGAGGAATGCGCTGATGGAAGCCAAGCTCGTCAAAGCCAGTGTGCATACCAATTTCCTTCCAACACTCCTCATGTTAACCTCACGTGTGTCGTGAGTGGATTTAAACCTAACGTTTCCGTGCTATGGACCGAGGGATCGGGAAAGAGACTTAATTCCGTGGTTTCACAACAGTACACACTTTCTGACGGCACATACGACAGGTTCGAGACAATCACTGTTTCAGCTATACATGGAAGAGAGCAAACCTTCATGTGCGTAGCTACCGGTGACTCACTGAATGGAACGTCTACCCGAGAAATCACCGTTCTGCCTTTATCAGGTTTCGTGACATGTTGCCAATTTTATGTTTCTGCATAATAACTTGTATACAATTGATATTACTTAATCTAAAGTTCTAAATGAGATTGGTCACAGAGAAGTATAATTCAATGACTCATGTTTAGAGCAAAGTAACATTCCGGCATAAAAGAGTCCATTTTACTAGTCCGCCAATACTAGTAAAAATGCATACAGGAAAAATATTAACCAATTCAAATGGATAAAAAAGAGGGGAAAAAACACCCTTCCGACTATTTGCAGGAGAACGGTCACAAGTCCGACTCCCACGAGTTATACAGCCCAGAATCCAATGTGTACATCCGTGATCTCGACACTTCTTAGGCAAGTTAGGCCCTTGAGTTTAGGTATCAAAAACGGCCCAGGACTCCGACACTCATCACTCCGATATCGCTCGGCTTTTAATGCAATGGCGGTCTCCTGTTTTTTTTTTTTTTTTTTTTTTTGCCTGGTATCAGACTCGTAGGCCTTGTATGCCTGGTGTCGGACTCATTGGCTATTTTGGATAATGTAGAGCTGGTTGGTTGTATGACTCGTGAGGTGTAGTATAATTCATACACCTTTTATCAATGTGGAGCTCGTTGGCCGTATGACATAGGATGAGTCAATTAGGAGCGTGTCCTTTGAACTATTTATTTTGTCAACATATTTATGTAAAATATTGATTATATTCGTGCAATCAACCACTTCGTTGACACTAACAACATAGGCACACACACAGAGACACAGACACACACGCACAATCATACAAAGACATCAAATGTTTAACGTTGTATATGGGTATATCTAAGTATTCATAAGTGTTTGTTTTATAGTCTTCTACACCGTGAAATAAATTAAAGTGTGTTTCATTTGTGTCTATATCAAGTTTCAGGAAAACGTGTTTATTCGGGTCTCATCATTGGACTCGCCACTGGCGTGCCTGTTGCCCTAGTCATCCTATTTCTCTTTGTGGGACGATATCTCCAAAACAAACAACCGGACTGCCTACCACGAAAAGGTGTTTGTCTATATGTTTGAAGGTTATGCATTTGCATTCATTTGTAAAAGTGCATTTGTGTCTGTGTGTGTGTCTGTCAATGTGCGTACCTGTGATTGTGCGTGCATATGTGCGTGTATTTTTTGTTTTATTTTTGCATTTTCATCATTTTGATATATAAAAAAAAAATCTTTAATACATTTCTTTTTCTTCCACATTACGGACGACCGAATAATATTATTCAAAGTAAAACGAATTTGCATATCTGTTATCAACGATGATTAGTCGATGTCAAATATAAAGAGTTTTCATGAAGGGAAAATGCATTAGACCACATCGTGATCTATGATTGAAATGATGCTGACCTGAGAATCTGGTTGCGAAAATTGGGGAAATGAAAAAAAGTTATGAAAATATTTGGTCCTGAATATATATGAAAATAGTCATTGAAAGTAAAGCTATTGTTGTTGTTGATGTTATGTTTCAGGATGTGGCTGGAACCCCTGCTGGCGAAGACCAAACATGCTAGAGCGATTTTACGAGGAGGAAGAATTAATGCCGAGTAAGAAAAAAACATGCAGATAATCACAATCTTGTTCGTCGTCAAAAATGCCTTCTTATTATATTAAGCTCAATGACCTTTTTATTTTCAACGTTACTTCTTATCTCTTTTAACCACATTTGTCCCACAATGATAAAACCGTTTTACGTAAATCACTCACTAAAAGAAATACAACTGTATACGGTTTCATTATACTTCGTAGGATTGACTGCCTTAAAAATATTTTCGTCTATCAGCAATTATAGTTAACTTTTTCGAATGTGTCGACTAATTATATTCCATCAGCCCTATTTCTCTCCCCCTCTCTCCCGTGTCCCCCCTCCCCCTCCCCTCCCCCCTCTCTCTCTCCTCCTCCGCTTTCTCTCCCCCCCCCCCCTCTCTCTCTCTCACTGTCTCCCTCTCTATCTATTTGTGTATACATATTATACCTGTGTGTGTGCCAGACCGGTATTTATGTACATACATAATATGTATAACAATGATTCTGTGTTTTCTCTTTTTTCTTTTTGTTTCTCTTCTAAGAACCATTATCGCTTACAAAGGAACAAGTTCAGCAATGCAAGGAAGATCTGAAGGCGTATTACTGTTTGTCACGACGCAAGGTCACGGTGGATCCACTCAACTTTATGGAACGTGTTGAATTGGATGAAATTTATGCGAATTTAAGTATAATAGACCGAAATAGCAAGCGTAAGACACCAATAACATATGACGATCTTCTGACCAACGATGAAAATGGAATTCTTTCAAAGCGACTTCTGATCCAGGGTGAGGGAGGTGTTGGGAAAACAACACTTTGCGCTAAAATTTGCTGGGACTGGTGCCAGGGACGAATTCTCCAGGATCTGGACATGGTGCTCCTAATACCTCTTCGAGATGTTAAGAACGCAACAAGCATTGGTGGTATTGTCAAAACATACCTCTCTCATTCAAATACAGCAACAAAGAAAAAGATAGACGACTTTATTTCAGCAAATCTAAGTAAGGTTCTCATTATATTTGACGGTTTCGACGAGTTTGACGAGCAATTAAGTAAAACGAGCAGCAGTGAAGTCATTCGTATTATAGGAACAGAGCAATACAATTCATGCAAGGTAATTATCACTACACGCCCTTGGAGGACAAATGAATTCATGATGGACAAGAGTCTTGCCGAAGCTTACACCTTTCTTAACGTCGAAGGATTTAACAAGGAGAATTTATCAACTTATATCAAAAGGTATTTTCGAATTAGACAGAAAGAAAATCTTGCAGAAAGTTTGATCAGTTTTATGGAGGAAAATGATGTCATAAGATCAAACATGGCCCCATTTCCTATCTACTGTGCAATGATCTGCCTCATGTGGAAAGACTACAGTGAGGAGGGACGAAAGGAAATGCAAAAATTGCAAACTTTCTCCAAGATTTTTGGAGAAATGATCTCTTTTCTGAAAGAACACTACGCATCAAAACTTTGTGAAAATCTACAGAATCAGAACATTGTTGAACATTTGAAGAAAGCTGGTAAAGCAATTCAAGAAATAAGTGAGATAGCGCTTGAGGGTCTGTTTGACAAAAATCTTTCATTTCCTGAAGAACAATTCAGAGATTGTCACGACGCAATGGAAATATGCTGCAGGGTAGGTGTTTTGACAATAGATAGAGATCTCATCACAAGGGAGCGTCGGCGCGATGTCAACATTTCATCCTTGGTAGCTTCAACTGTGTCTTTTCCCCACAAACTGTTTCAAGAGTACATTGCAGGAGTTTTTATTGAGTACCTATTTGTCAACGATCGCGGCAGATACGACAAAGTAAAACACAAACTTCTTAGTCGACCTGATGAGTTCCGCTTTGTACTCTACTTCACCTCATCTTCAGGGAACGAGCTTGGTCTTGATATCATCAAAGGCTTGATAAACTGTGCATCCGGTAACTTTACACCTCACCCCTCACTGGACAAGGAGGATATTAAACGTAATTTCTGCGTTGACCTTGCGTTTGAATGTCATACTGAGGAGGCAGCAAGGACAGTGGGAGGACTATGGAATGAATACAAAGTATCATCCTATTTACTAGAACACACAGTGTCAGGAGTGGTGTTCATGGTGCGCTGCAACCAAGTGGTGAGTGACGCAGCTTGAAGATTAGTTTGAAATACAATTGTATTACAGGAAAATTGTTTAGAACAAGGATAAGATTCCCTACGTGTGTGTGTGCGTCTTTCCTGTGTGAAATTCTGTGCATAATCTACAACCTCAACATCTTTACTAAGTGTGTGTGTGTGTTTTTTTTTTTTTTTTTTTTCAAAACCTGAGCAGGTCCTATTATTTGGGGAAATCGTTTTGAAATACAACAATCTTGTAAAAGTCTGATATCGACATTAGTGTAATACTGTTAGTGTAAAATAATTGCCTTTCTCACATCATACAGTAACTGTTGTTAGGTGACAGTAACAGCCGGCCATGTCTAATTAGAACGTTTTGCGGCAGTTGCCGTTGCCGAACTGCATCGTGTACGTAGTAATGATTCAAGTTTGGGTATACCAAAGACGCTGTGTATCGAAGAAAGATACCGACGAGTCTCGTGTTATAGTACGTATATGCATTTTGAGCATACACCTACTCATAGCACATAACATAGGTATTGATGGAGACATGTCTGTCACCCCTCTGCTCTTTCATTCATACCAAATTGAGAATGATTTCATCCATTCTAAAATAGTGATTAGTGAATTTACGGTATGTATCGGACGTGTGTGTTATGATCCCTTTTGCTATGAGTTTTAAACCTCCAATCAACTACTTGCACTTTTATCAACCTTATTCTCCCGTGGATCTTTTCTTTCCTGTACTGTCAATATCATTTTTTTTTTTTATATATATTCGTTCGAACAGGAATCTTTAGATGTGGAATAAGCGTGCATTTTTTTTTTAAATTTTACGTCACTATGGATAGTTACTGTCAATCAATGTTTACTCTATCAGCAATTACTAGATTTGTTCAACGTGGGATGCGGAAGAACTGTGTCACGTAACTTGGCGGAGGGCATGTGTTCGAGCAGTGCGCTGCATAAAGTACTAATAATGGCACCACGATTTCACGTGGACTTTTACGAGATCCTCCGGGCAGAGGCTTCGAATTGTGAGGTAAGACCTTATCACCATATTCCACAACACGTATGTTATATAACGTAACAAACTTTAGATGGAGTACCGTTTCTACGGTATTTCAAAGTGCAATACAATAATTAAATGATAAAACACTTAATAATGGAACAATATTTCATTGCCCCTTTATGATATGCAGAGACAAGAACAATTTTTTATTGTTATTATTTCTTTATAAGTGATAAGAACTATATAAAAATTATCTACGTTGAAAACAATGTTTTACTGCAGGAAAGCTTCTCAAACAGAGAATCAAACTTACATCTGAAATTACATGTAATAATACGAACACTATTGTAGATGTTTTTAAAATACCTTTTGTGTCCATCATGACTGCCAATTTAGGGCTTGAGAAGAAGAACTTATTCCAGTTTATGCATAGTAATTACAGATAACGTAATATTAAATGGGTCAGTCATTACCGGTTTTAGTGATTGGCTAGATACAGCGCCAGTAAATAAAAGGAAGAAACGGTAGACGATTAGGATGAGGTTTGGATCTGATTTATTGCCGTGGCCGAGACAACTACGGCAGGCCAATTGTGACAAAAGTAAGTCACACAACCAATAACTGGCGTGACTTCTTCCTTCTTCCTCTGTTCTCTGACAGCTTAATCATTACTTTCCATGAGCAATCAATACGTTTGTACACTACAAAATTTGCCCCTAATGTTACAAACACTAGAAAACTGAAACTACTCACTAAAACCCCAACTGAACAGTTAGCATATCACCCATCACTGTGATAATTTCAATCACTCTAGTTCACTCTACAAAATTATATCACTGTCAACAAACAACTGATAACCTTATGCATAAACACACTGATTACACAGATTATTACATCCCCAAAAAAGTATTGCCCATTTAACCTCTACATACATGTATATCGACACATGGAGGTAAATTGGCTTGCTTTACAATTTTCAAAAAAAAAAAACAACAACAACTAAAAACCACCCATAATCACCGTATTCATGTAAACTCATCATCAAACTCCATAAAAATCACCAAACATCATATTACGTGTATTCCTAGATTTCTGTTAAAGATCAAAACACAAATTACATTCCAAAACAATCTCATGATTGTGTACTGTATCCCAATATCCGATCTTCCCCATCAATAAACTAACGACACTAACATGACACTAGTGAAGCCTAACAAAATGGAAAACCCCTATACATGTATATCTCATAATGAGACACATAATCTATACATGGTCATCTGAATTAAACATAAAATTCCTCATTAAGTTGAGTGCGTACGATGTGCATTGTACATGTACTTATAAAAAACATAACTGTATGTGGAGCATGACACAACAGAGCAGACCTGGAAAACACTTTTTGTTTACATGAATCAATCCTGCTCAATAGTGAATAAATAATCCAGAAAACCACACTTTCCAAAGATACATTTTGTAACAAAAAATGTAATGTAAATGGTAAGGACACAATACACTGCAAATCTGTAACACTGGAAACATGCACAGTCATACCAGTCTAGTTTACAATGGACAGCAATCGGGCAGCAGAAAAGTTTGCCTCTAGGCCTATTCATCAATGTAAGTGCATGTATGTATAAATAACTAACCAGAATTTTGATCTTCCATGAGTACAAAACAATATAGTCATAAGTGTATGTACATAAACCTAATAAACAAATACTGCTTTTTTTTAAATTATACATACTAGTATATCCTATATACGACTATGAGTACAAAAATTATTCCATGCACCCTATATGATGAGACCAGTACAATACGTACACGTACACTTTATGACCATCAATTAAAAACGTGTTGCAACTACAACAAAATCACCTTAAGACATTTTATTTTGTGTGTACCTATACACACTGCAAAAACAAACTTATTATCAGGTAGGTGTGTGAGTCAAACGAAGACTCTGCTCAACCAAAAAATCATTAAGATATCTAGAAAACTTGTGCATTGCCATATACAGTCAAACATATGTTGACATCAACCATAACAAAAATCATTTATGTTCAGTCTATCTACACATCTTTGTAAATACTGAAGTGATGGTATTGGTATAAAATAATGATACATTAGTACATAGCTGTCATGCTAGGAACATAAGGAACAAAAAGGCACCAGCATCCTCTCTGATATCCAAAATGGGAATAATTAAAGAAACACACATCAAATCCTAAGTCCAAAGGAAGACAACCTTTCCTAAAAGAAATACAAAGATTTAGATCTAGAAAAGTCACAACTGAAAACGGTACATGTACGAAAAAAGGGATTCACAAAATGATCAAAACATCAAATGATATACTCAAAGAATTTCGCAAGACATAATAAGGTTAACTATCGCAATGACAAAAAGGTGGGTATAAAAACATACAATAGACACAGCTGGTGCATGTGGAAAGATGCAAATTAAAACACACACACACACACACATAACAGTGTGCACCTACACACTACAAACATGGGTACAGAACACAAATTAAATGACCCATTAACCTGGAGGAGATAGGGGAATGGGAGGACCACGGGTTATCGCTGATGGGTGGGAGGAGTCAGGGGGTGCTGAGGAATGGGGGGATCCGGAGCACGCGGGGGAGTAACACATCCACGATGCCCACATCAGCGAAGCCATGGGTAGGAGCTCGGATCATCAGATGAGTGTTCAGTGGGGATCATCTGGTAGAATGCACGCGAGACTCCACCATCGGGATAGGGGAAGGGATATCCTTCGGACCAAGAACAGGACAGGCACAGGCCGTTGTGCCATTGTGGAGCCTTCCAGGTTGGGTGTGTGTCACGATCGGCGAAGCAAACGCCACCTATAGGGGGGCGGTGGCGAATAGCGTTGTTGTACTAGGTGTTTCAAAAAATGTTGACTAAACGTCAGTCTCGCGCTCCCAGGCACATGAATGCTTAATCAATAATTCACGTGGATTGCCCAAGGCACTGCTAGTCTGAATTCATGCATGGTAAAGGGTAAAATGCATGCACATGGAAAAAGTAAGCAAATGCTTCATGTGCTTGCAAACACATTATTTCATTCCAGCTGGCAATCATTTTCAAATTTTTCTTCACATATCACTAAATCTGGGATATAAATAAGCATAAATGATCTAAAGTTCTTCATTTTAATATCAACAACTGTCTACTAATAGTCTGACAAATTTGTCGCTTTTTCAATAAAAAGAGATCATTTTTGATAAAGAGTTCAGCAGCATTTTTCATAGGGGTGATTTGTTTCACAGTAGATTTATTTAAGGCTCCATGATTTTCTTTGCTTCCTGTCACCATGTTTACGACAGAGCAGAAGGTATTCATTGCAATTTCGTTTTTCAGAAGTAGGGAGAGCACTGTCGCCACTCAACGACAGTATCGGCAGGCATTTGACTTTACACAGATACTGCCAGAGGCTGAATAAAGACTAGTTGTGATAGTGGAATTTCTCATGATTAAATAATGAAGCATTCAAACCCTGGCCATTGTTCAGGACTATTGTCAGGGTGTTAACCACACACTCCCATACACACCCATTGACCCCTGTGTAAAGTGAACGTTTTGTACAGAGGGTTGAAAATAGAGCAAAGTCTGGAACCTAACTGTGAAATTAATCATGGATTTCATGAAACTGATTTATGCTTTCATATTTAAACCATCTCCAACAAAATTGTACACTATTCAGCTATCACTCATATCAATGACAATGTTATCTGATTATAGTTTATGAATTATTACGGATCAAAAGTGGGAAATGTTTTTTGAAACACCTAGTACTTGTAGGTAGGAATATCCTCTCGTTGGATCTTGGTGACCACACCGATGAACTGGTGTTGGGAGAGACACCAGCAGGTGTGAGGTAGTAGCCAAGCGGCTACCCTGTAGAAGATGGTACTTCACCCTGCACGCCAGTACTGAGGACATTGACTGGCTGATGGGTGAATGTCGCGGTTGTCTTCTCCACACAGGCAGAACCATGACTACTAAGTAGCACAATGTCGATAAGTGCAAAATACACGCATGTCCATGTGAGTTGACACCTTGGGTAGAAGGACATGGTCTGTGACAGGAAGAATGTCCTCATCAGCTGTCTGACTGGGTAGATGCTTGGAGGAGCCTTGAGGTATAAGGTAGCCACCATAAATTGGTAATGCTCATTGTGACTTTGAGGGTCATTGTAAGTATTACACCATTGTCAATGAGTATGTACTGACCTTTTGTGAGACTGAGTGCATATGTGAGGTCACTTGTGGTTGGTGTGACGTGTCTGTGAATGTTATGTCAATGTCAGCGTGAGGGTTTGTATTGTCCATGAAGATGTTTGTGCTACTCTCATTGAAGGGAGTAATAGAGCTGGGCTCAGTGAAGAGAGTAACAGAGCTGGGCTCAGTGGAGGGAGGAACAGAGCTGGGCTCAGTGGAGGGAGGAACAGATCTGGGCTCAATGGAGGGAGTAACAGAGCTTGGCTCAGTGGAGGGAGTAACAGAGCTTGGCTCAGTGAAGAGAGTAACAGAACTGGGCTCAGTGTAGGGAGGAACAGAGCGGGGCTCAGTGGAGGGAGGAACAGAGCTTGGCTTAGTGGAGGGAGGAACAGAGCTTGACTCATTGAAGGGAGGAACAGAGCTGGGCTCAGTGAAGGGAGGAACAGAGCTGGGCTTAGTGAAGAGAGTAACAGAGCTGGGCTCAGTGAAGAGAGGAACAGAACTGGGCTCAGTGGAGGGAGTAACAGAGCTAGGCTCAGTGAAGGGAGGAACAGAGCTTTGCTCAGTGAAGAGAGTAACAGAACTGGGCTCAGTGTAGGGAGGAACAGAGCTGGGCTCAGTGAAGGGAGGAACAGAGCTGGGCTCAGCGGAGGAAAGAACAGAGCTTGGCTCATTTGAGGGAGAAACAGAGCTGGGCTCAGTGGAGGGAGGAACAGAGCTGGGCTCAGTGGAGGGAGGAACAGAGCTTGGCTTAGTGGAGGGAGGAACAGAGCTTGGCTCATTGAAGGGAGGAACAGAGCTGGGCTCAGTGAAGGGAGGAACAGAGCTGGGCTTAGTGAAGAGAGTAACAGAGCTGGGCTCAGTGAAGAGAGGAACAGAGCTGGGCTCAGTGGAGGGAGTAAGAGAGCTTGGCTCAGTGGAGGGAGGAACAGAGCTGGGCTCAGTGAAGGGAGGAACAGAGCTGGGCTTAGTGAAGAGAGTAACAGAGCTGGGCTCAGTGAAGAGAGGAACAGAACTGGGCTCAGTGGAGGGAGTAACAGAGCTAGGCTCAGTGAAGGGAGGAACAGAGCTTGGCTCAGTGAAGAGAGTAACAGAACTGGGCTCAGTGTAGGGAGGAACAGAGTGGGGCTCAGTGAAGGGAGGAACAGAGCTGGGCTCAGCGGAGGAAAGAACAGAGCTTGGCTCATTTGAGGGGGAAACAGAGCTGGGCTCAGTGGAGGGAGGAACAGAGCTGGGCTCAGTGGAGGGAGGAACAGAGCTTGGCTTAGTGGAGGGAGGAACAGAGCTTGGCTCATTGAAGGGAGGAACAGAGCTGGGCTCAGTGAAGGGAGGAACAGAGCTGGGCTTAGTGAAGAGAGTAACAGAGCTGGGCTCAGTGAAGAGAGGAACAGAGCTGGGCTCAGTGGAGGGAGTAAGAGAGCTTGGCTCAGTGGAGGGAGGAACAGAGCTGGGCTCAGTGGAGGGAGTAACAGAGCTAGGCTCAGTGAAGGGAGGAACAGAGCTTGGCTCAGTGAAGAGAGTAACAGAACTGGGCTCAGTGTAGGGAGGAACAGAGTGGGGCTCAGTGAAGGGAGGAACAGAGCTGGGCTCAGCGGAGGAAAGAACAGAGCTTGGCTCATTTGAGGGAGAAACAGAGCTGGGCTCAGTG
Source organism: Diadema setosum (assembly GCF_964275005.1). Taxonomy (NCBI): domain Eukaryota; kingdom Metazoa; phylum Echinodermata; class Echinoidea; order Diadematoida; family Diadematidae; genus Diadema; species Diadema setosum. Next base: position 48,164,239 of record NC_092685.1, read on the forward strand.
GAGGGAGGAACAGAGCTGGGCTCAGTGGAGGGAGGAACAGAGCTTGGCTTAGTGGAGGGAGGAACAGAGCTTGGCTCATTGAAGGGAGGAACAGAGCTGGGCTCAGTGAAGGGAGGAACAGAGCTGGGCTTAGTGAAGAGAGTAACAGAGCTGGGCTCAGTGAAGAGAGGAACAGAGCTGGGCTCAGTGGAGGGAGTAAGAGAGCTTGGCTCAGTGGAGGGAGGAACAGAGCTGGGCTCAGTGGAGGGAGGAACAGAGCTGGGCTCAGTGGAGGAACAGAGCTGGGCTCAGTGAAGGGAGGAACAGAGCTGGGCTCAGCGGAGGAAAGAACAGAGCTTGGCTCATTTGAGGGAGAAACAGAGCTGGGCTCAGTGGAGGGAGGAACAGAGCTGGGCTCAATGGAGGGAGTAACAGAGCTTGGCTCAATGGAGGAGGAACAGAGCTTGGCTCAGTGAAAGGAATGACAATATTGGGACTCTCACAGACTTCAATGCCAAACACACCTGCGGGACCAAAAGTCCATGAATGACTGTCAGAGTATTTGTCCGATCTTTCTGTTCACACACAAACCAATCACCTTCGTCCACGGTAGTGATCTCACTATGCTCATCATCATAATTCAGTAACTCGCTCTCTATTACTTCATCTTCTGTATTCCCCATCTCACATTCAATCCCTGGATCACGCACCTTTGTCTCCTTCACCATTAAGCCTACACCAACACCATCAGGTTTCATGTTGTATGAATTACACTCTGCTTCAGCATCCTCTGTATTTTCCATCTCACACTCAAACTCATCGTGATCATGCACATGTATCTCTTTCTCCATTACACTGACATGAACAGCTTGTGTGTGATGTATGTTATGTGAATCATAGCCGACGGATCGATCGCTGACACTAAGTGTACATAGTATCATCTCCAAACATAAGCTGACCTTTCGAGGGACGAACAGCAATATCATTTTGCTCCATGAAATCTGCACCATCTACGCCGTCTTCCATCACATGATCATCCACAACAAAACCGTTAAACAATAAGTCACACTCATAGTGGTACAATGTACACGAAACAATACCAACAATATTAACCTCTGCTGGAAGATCACCTGAGTGACCAAGGGGTACATCAATATAAACCTCATATCCAGACTCATCGATAAGGATTTCTAAACTAAGCATATTATTAGCTGATATGATCACTGATCACTGATCAGACTACAGAAAGAGCCACTTCGAACTTCAACCTGTATGACCTGATTATCATTTCCTTGTCCTGTTGCAGGGAAGCGTGGAGGTTCACGTTTTGGCGCGTCTGATAACGCGGACTGCTGGCCAAGGCCAATCTCCTGGCCCGCGGGACACCCCCGCATGGGTGCCTCAACGGCCGGGGCTGCGCGTCGCTGCATCGACGGAGAGCTGGCGGACCCGGCCGCGGCGGCGCATCTCTCTGTTGATGCAACGTGCATATCTCCACGTGGGACTACACACTATGAATCACCCAATTACTGTATACGTCACCTGAATTATCACTGTAAATTTCAACAGAACGTCTACTCTTGCGTACATCAGGCGAGATTCTCCTTTCTCTTGGACTAGGGTAGAGCAAATTGTTGGCGTTGAATCCGCATCCGGCTGCCACCACGCCAGTAAATAAAAGGAAGAAACCGTAAACGATTGGGAATGAGGTTTGGATCTGATTTATTGCCGTGGCCGAGACAATTACGGCAGGCCGATTGTGACAAAAGTAGATTACTATAACACAACTAATACTGGCGCAGTCACGTGATGGTGGTACATTCGTTATGTTCACCCATGGGCGAACATTCTTGTAATGTTCTCCCATGGTAAAACATTTTTATGTAACAAATGACAGAAGGCCTAGGACCGCGCGCGTACTGTAAATTTGGCTCTGCGCGATATGCGCGAGCGATCGATCGAGTACGTTGTGCTGGTGGTTGACATTGACGTATTTATTTGACGTATTTGACTAACCCATATAACAGATGATAACTTTTGTTGTCGGGAACATGCACCAAACGTTGAATTGCTATTTCGGGAGGCTATAAGTCCCTCGACTTCGTCTCGGGACTTATAACCTCCCTCAATGGCATTTCAAATCCTTCGGGTGGAACATTCGGTATGTTCCCTCCCCCGCCAGTCTTCATCTATATAATGTGATCCGAGTTATACCATGCAAGTTTGAGGGAATCAAGGTCGATTTGTAAATGTATTCATAGTTATTGATGAACTTCACCGCGGTCTCTTTTTTGAGCTGATCACATAAGACATCTATTGTTTAGTAGTAGCTCATCGGTAAAGTAATTATCATAGAAGAAAGAAAAAAAAATATATGTTGAGCATAACAATGACGAAAGTGAACTGTTTGGATCAACGCGGGGACCCGGTCGGACTGTACAGAGAAATACATTTTGACTAGCCCTATAAACAATTTGTCATTCAGCCCAGTGATGCATACGCCTAGCGGACAGATCACAACCCTATGTCTGCACCAAAAGATACATATTTTATTATTATACCATGGAGGGGGAAAGATCTAATCTATGAGACAAGAGTAAGGAAGCGTGACTTCCCTGGTTATCGTAAAACCCTGAGCCACGCTGATTGTATCCTCAGCTAAAGGAGAAATCGGGCTCGTATTATTCAATAAATACTACAATAAAACATTCATCTGATCTAATACTGCTGTCCCGATCTGACGGACCAGTCGGGTTTTTTTTTATTAACAATTACATATATATTATATATATATTTTTTTTTTTTTGGGTGGGGGGGGGGAGGGGGGTTGATACATCTGTGACACGTTTTTTTTTTTTTTTTTACACCAGAATTCCGCAATACGATATGTGAATTAAGTAACTCATCGCCACATACATTGTAATATCACGTTCCTTATTTCAGACTTGCCTATACTGATGAAGTTGGGGTGAATCGTACTGAACAAATTGCCTTTTGGTAAACCACTACTGGCATGGTAGACCTTATATCACAATGTCAGCAACTCAATGATTACAATTTACTTTTGGTAAACCACTGCTGGCATGGTAGACCTAATATCAACATGTCAGCAACTCAATGATTTCCGAGTCATCGAAGTATTACAATCCGACAATTTTCACTAATTCACAAAAGTTGGAGAGACAAGCAAGTATCGGGGTAATATATATATATATATATATATATATATATATATATATGTGTGTGTGTGTGTATATATATTGTAGCGAACAACGGGGCCTTGGCACTTATGCAGACCGAGCCGACCGTCCGTTTGATCGAAATATACGATCACTCTATGAAGAGGATAAAACCTTAAGTTTCCCACCACTTGTACGTCACCAGACTACACCTTGCACTTCACACTATCTGATTCAAAGGCACATTCTCACTTCTCACATCTAATTCACCCAACACACTGACCAGTGAATTTGCACTCTCACTCCCGACGTCGTTTCTAGAGTACGTCGTCCTCCGACGTTCGCCCTGGAAGTACGTCGTTTGTACTTTTCATTTCCAAAGTACTGTACTTCGTTCTTCGACGTCAGTTCTGGAAGTACGTCGGACGTACTTGTTTCTTCCAAAGTACTGAACTTCGTTCTCCGACGTCTGTTCTGAAAGTACGTCGGACGTACTTGTTCCTTCCAAAGTTCTGAACTTCGTTCTCCGACGTCCGTCCAGATACTCAGTTATCCCACGGTGCAGCAAAGCCCGCTCGAGAATGCTCGCAAAGGCTGCTGGACGAGTTGTCTTCTGCAGCAGAACCACCGGATGCCATCCTAGTCTCACCAACATTCATTCCAACCAGTACTTATGTTATACTGAACACGAATACATCGCAATTTCAGAGGCGATGTATCGGAACACCAACTTGTTTATTTACAGGTATAGTGTGTACATACTCACGTTCACAACTCATACCGAGCACGAGACAGAAAAAGACAATGCTATCCCGAGGATCAGCCTCTCTTCTCCACTGCCGAGCACAGAGAATATGAGCAGAGTTATAGCGTGCAAGTGTAATACCAGCACATAATTTCCTGTACGAATAATGAGGTAGCTAGTAGTACCTGTGCTGAATTATTATAGGCATGGTTATTAATTTCTCCTAAAATTTCCTTTATTCTTACTTTATTTTACACAGAGTTAAGCTATCCCTTTAAACTCTTCACAGTTTGATTGAAATTATTTCAATCAAACATCAACACCATATTCAGTCCCGTAACTGATCATGTTTACTAATTAAACGACGTTAATTGTCTAAAATGTGTCATATGGCCAACCTGTATACACACGTATACACACACAATGCTAAATGTGTGTGTCACACCTCTGTAACACAACTTTGAACTAACTGTAGGAATTATCGCTGCACTTATCATCCATACTTTTTATCACTATCTGAATCTCCACAAAAACCACTAATTGACAAATAATCATCAATACAGAAGGCTGACTTAAAGGAATAATTCAAACATTTTTTTAGAATGCATAGCTTGTTACATGTATAAATCAGCACAAAGTAACCACGACTACATTATGATACTGAATTTCTATGAACAAATTTCGCTCTAACAATGGTTTCGCATAAATTCCAAATGAAATGCACTACACACTACACAAAATAAATATCATTTTGTTACACAACTCCCCCCTCTAATAAGCTTGGTCCCCAAGCTTAACAAATCAAGCTTAATTTATCTTTTGCATAATACAAGTTCAACAAACACTCTTCTCGAGACTTCTGATCGATTAAACCAAACTACAAAGAACACTTGAAACATATTTGAAACAAATCAAAGTAACTTAAACTAAAGTGAACTGGCAAGAGAAAACAAGACAAAGAAAATACGTAGTGAGGAACGAATGTCTTTCACAGAGTCCGTTTTAGTGCCCATTCAACCTATCACTTATAGTCCATGTTCACTACACTCTAATTCACTCCATCGCCACTCGTTTCATCTCCTCTGTGACAATCTCAATATATTCCCCAATATTGCTGATGTATCGTTCCGTGCGTTGGATGACAACGACGTTGTTGGGAATTACGAATTCCTTCATGCTGTCTTCAAGCACCGTGGACGCAGATGTCGACATCCCCCTCACCCGACTGACTGCTTCCCTGACTCTGTGCCTGCCATCCAGCACAGTCTGGGTTCCTGCGTCGCAGACCTGAGGTGAGGGATTCTTCCCTGCTGACGAGGTGGACTCGGCTGATGAAGCCTCCTGGTAGATACTCCTTGCCGGCGACGCAGCCCTCTCTGCAGATGCCTCAGGGGACGGAGACCTTCTACCTGTAGAGACCGTTTTCGCTGGCGAAGCCGCTCGAGAGGGCGTCTTCCCTCCCGATGACACTGACAACGGGGATGCTTCTCGTGGCGGTCTCGGTTCCTCACGAACTGGGCTCAAAGGTGGCACTTCTACGGGAACGCTGTCCAGGGGGTTGCTGCTGTCTTCTCGCTGAGGTGACGCTGGAGGTGAGGGACTACGTCGGAGAGGAAGGCGTGTCCGCCTCGGGGGTGACCGACTCCGTCGCATATGATGCTGTCCACCCCTAGACGAAGAGCTTCGTCGGGTAGACCCCTTCCGCTCAGGTGACCATCTTCCCGTGGGTGTCCGCTGTCTCGGAGTCGTGATGGGCGTTCGACTGTACCTCCTCTCCGCAGGACCAGATGGAGTGGCATGCGTGGCTTCATGCCGCCTCATGTCCCCTTTTCGTACACACCGGTAGTCACACCGGCGGCATCTCAATTTTTCCACATGTCTCTCCCTGTGGTGACGGGTCAGTTGATTTAGCTTTTCAAACAGGACTCCACACTCTCCGCAGGAGAACTGGCCGGTAGCCCTTCTTTCGCGGTCTCCCATCACTCTGTGGCGAAATCAATGTAGTCATTTTTGTCAATACTTTATTACATAGGATTTTCTGCACACCTTTATATTACTTATTTTGTCTAATTCTCTCACACACGCAGTTCATGAGTTCATATCAGAAAACCAGACGATTCTATTTACAATTTGTGGGTTTGTGACTAATGATAGCTCGGTGGCTTTCTCTTTCGGAGTGGGTACCGTCGACCAACGTGTGTGTCAGAAGCCTGGCTTGATTGGAGATCTCTCTCTGTTGTTTCAGGAACATTCTCTTCCTCCTGATCGGAGACACTGCCGGGGGACGATTCTTCCTCCCCTTGTCCTTCACTTCGCACTGCAGGCTCAGGGACCTCCTCGGTTTCTTTGCTCGTTTCGTTGCTGGGGTTCTCGGGTCCTTCCTCCGGTCTACGAGTCTCCGCTTCTCCAGCTTCCTCCATGTCCGGTCTTTGAAACGTCCAGGTAGGCCTATCCAGCCCTCATACTTCTTCATTCTGTCCGCGTGTACAACGATCGGTCGAGACCTTGGAGTAAGCTGCAGCCTAAAGTTCACGTCTGACATCTTTGTGACGATGAGATATGGGCCCAGCCACTTGGGTTGGAGTTTTGGTGACACTCCTTTTTGTCGGGTGTGTTTGCGAAGCCAGACAAATCTTCCCTCTTGAAAATCCACAAGTGTAGATTTCTGATCGTATTGTTTCTTCTGTCGACGCCCAGATTCCTTCAGGTGGCGCCTTGCTCTTTCGTGTACAGCTCTCATTGTGTCTCTCAAATCAGCTGCGTAGTCCGTCGCTACATTGTCTGATTCGGGATGTGGTGGCATACTCAAGTCAATTGGCAGGCTTACTTCCCGACCTAGCATGAGCATATTCGGTGTTTCTCCAGTTGACTCTTGTGGGGCATTCCTGTATGCAGCCGTGCAAAAGGGGAGTTTGTCATCCCAGTCTCGCTGTTTTGCCAGAGGATCGATCATCGTTGCTAGTGAATTCAACAGTGTGCGGTTAAACCTTTCTACCAATCCGTCCGACTTCGGATTGTACGCTGTTGTCCTGGTTTTCTCCATTCCCATCAAGCGGCACACCTCCTGAAACACTTCAGATTCAAAATTCCTGCCCTGATCGGAATGAATCTGATGGGGCACTCCAAATCGGCATAGGAACTCGGTGACCAGTTTTTCAGAGACAGTCTCTGCTTTTTCATTGGGTATGGCGTACGCCTCCATCCACTTGGTGAAATAGTCACCTATCACCATGATATACTTGTTTCCTCTGTATGACTCAGGCAAGGGACCTACAATGTCAATCGCAATCCTCTCCACTGGTGATCCACTGATTTGTTGTTGTAGGGGTGCCTTCGTTGCTCTTCCTGGAGGTTTCCGTCGGGCGCATTCATCACACTGTCGTATTGCTGAGCGAAAGTCTGCAGCCATCCCCACCCAGTAATATTTCAGTTTGGTTCATCCCATGCACTTTGCGAGACCAAAATGCCCTGAAGTGTTGCTTGCGTGCATCTCCTTTACGACCGTCGAGACGGCAGCTCGAGGGAGTATGAGCAGTCGTTTCATCACTGTGCCATCGTCAGATTCCCAGCGTCGATATAGGAGTCCATCATGAACTTCTAACATATCCCAATGATGAAGCATTTGTTTGGCTGCCGGCGTCCATGAAGATGTCTGCTCCTTCTTTGGTCTGTTTCCCTCCCTCTTGGCATCCAGGAGGGGTCGTACATCAGCGTCATTCTCTTGCATCTGTTTCATTTTCTCGGTTGCTGTCACATCCTCCAGTAGAAGAGTTCTTGTTGCTTCTTCGCTGAGTTGATCATCTGACCTCCCACACTGCTTGCAAGGTCGGCGAGACAACCCGTCAGCATTTCCATGACTTCTCCCAGGACGATGCAAGATGCGGTAATCGTACTCTGATATGACTTCCAGCCATCTCGCCAACTGTCCCCTTGGTTCCTTGAACGAAGTTAGCCAGCGCAGAGATCCATGGTCAGTCCTGACTGTGACAGGCCTTCCGTACAGGTACTGTCGAAAATGCCTCAGGTACACCACTATTGCAAGAAGCTCTTTTCTCGTCACACAGTAGTTCTTCTCCGCCTTTCCCAAACTCTTGCTGGCATACGCAACAACTCTCTCCTGCCCATCTTGGACCTGTGACAGCACGGCTCCAATCGCATTGTTACTGGCATCGGTGTCCAGAATGAAGTCTCCTTCCGGTTGTGGATAGGCTAGGATCGGTGGGCTTGTGAGGTGATATTTCAATTCTTGAAATGCGATTTTGCATTCCTCAGTCCAGACAAAATTGGTCTGTTCTTCTCTGTTAATTGGTGTAGCGGTTTTGCTATTTCTGCGAAACCCTTCACAAAGCGCCTGTAGTATGATGCCAGGCCCAAGAAGCTGCGAACATCCGACACGCTGGTAGGTGTTGGCCAACTTCTGACAGCATCAATTTTCTCCGGGTCAGTGCTGACCCCTTTGTCCGACACGATGTGGCCCAAGAAGTTGACGCTTGTCTTGAACAAGTGACACTTGGAGGGTTTAAGCTTTAAGCTGGCTTCCCTCAGTCTTTGGAACACCAACCGAAGTCTCTCCACTTCTTCCTCCACTGTCCTGCCATACACTATGACGTCGTCAAGGTAGATAAGCAGCACTTCCCACTTCAATCCTGCTACCACTCTGTCCATCAACCTCTCAAATGTGGCAGGCGCGTTGGTCAGCCCAAAGGGCATGACGTTCCAGGTGTACAGACCGCCATTCGCATAAAACGCCGTCTTCTGCTTTGCTTCATCGTCGAGCTGAACTTGCCAGTATCCGCTGGCTAGGTCGAGGGTCGAGAACCATTTCGCCCCCGCCAAGGCATCGAGTGTGTCATCTATTCTCGGCAAAGGATAAGCATCTTTGATAGTCTGTACATTCAGTTGACGATAGTCCACACAGAACCTTTGGCTGCCATCCTTCTTGGTTACCAAAACGACATTTGATGCCCATGGACTAGTAGTAGGCTCGATTAGCCTTTTCTCCAGAAGTTCTTTTACTTGCGTGTCGATCTCTTCCCGCTGACACGCTGGATATCGCCTCGGAGCCTGTTTGAACGGTCTATTCTCTCCCGTATCAATGCTATGCTCTACCAAGTCTGTGCGACCTATGTCCATCGGGCCTGTGGAGAAGATGTCACTGAACTCACACAGCAATTGCTCTATTGCTTGATGGTGCTGGGCTGGCACCCCGTCCACGCTCCTTTTCAGCAAGTCTTGCAGATGATCAGGGACTTCATTTCCCTTGGCCGTCTCTTCACTTCCCTTGTGTATTGTCTCTTCTTCTAGAGGAGACAGAGTTGCCACTGTTGTTCCCCTATTAACCACTTTTGTTTGGTAGCGTTGGATTGAACACTCGCACTGGGAGGACGTCCGCATCCGCCGTGACAATTGCTCTGCCCACAATGAAACCTTTGCTAGATATCTCCACTGTCTCGTGGAGTGGTTCTACCAGTCCTGTCCTGAAGACTGTTTCCGGTTGTTTAACCGCTCCGGGAAGAATAACTTCGTGACCCGCAGGCACTCTCGTCGTCTCCGAAGCCACCACTCTGTAACAAAATGCTCGCCCATGCTGGTCTCTGCATGGGATATTCCCACGAGGAGTTCGTAACTCTAGTTTACGACAGTCAAGTACGGCGTACGTCTTGATGAAGAAGTCAAGACCTAGAATTCCGTCATTCTGCAGGTCTGCCACAGTTGCCTCTGTAACGAACTGAGTGTTTCCTACCTCTATATCCATTGTGCTTTTCCAGCAATCTTCAGTGGGGAGCCATCTGCCTGTTGAACAACCTCTGTAGAAGTACGAAGAGAGGGTTTCTTCGCCTCCATGATCATACTGAACGCTCTCTCTGAGATGAGAGTGTTAGATGAGCCCGTGTCGAAAAGAAACGCGATGGACTGACCATTAGCCTTCCCTTCTACAAATAGTCCATGTCGTCTCGCATCTTGTGACGTTCTTGCACTTTCTCCTTCTGTTTTGTCTTCAGACTGTTTCACCTCATTCTTCTTCTCATTCGTTTTGTCGACCTCATCTCTCTGTTCAGCTAGCATGCGAGTGGTTTCTCCCTGAGATTGTTCCGTCGCGGCCCGCAAAGAATCTGATGCCTCCTTGAGATGTGGGCAATCTCTCTTCAGATGTCCACTTTCATTGCAATTGTAACATCGTCGAGTTTCACTTGTATTTGAAGAGAGTGGCTTTGGCTGTGGACAATTCTTTGCAACGTAGCCTTCTCTTCCACACGTGTGACGCTTGATGTTTGACCTACTTAGCTTATTCATACGTTCTTGGGCTTGGTTGGTAATTTGCTGGATGCGCCGTTCTGTCTTGGCGATCAAATTTTCGAACAGTTTCTCAACTTTGTCGTGACTCGGTGCTGCAACATTTCCTTGCGTCTCCTCCAGTGCTGCGCGACTATAACCAGACGTTTTCTGGTCCCTTCGCCCACCTTCCATCTTGAGGAACGCTTCCACATTCAGTGCTGCCTCCACCGCCGCGTCGAGAGTACGAGGCTGTGCTCGAAATAGACCCTCTCTGATTCTTGGATCCAGAATGGCATCCATAAAATGCCCCCTTGCAAGTCTATCATGGCCGTCCTGATCAAAGTCAGGGTACGCAAGTGCTGTTAAGTCGCGGATGTGCTGTCCTAGCTCCTGCAGAGTTTCCTTTGGACCCCGGCGTCGATGCCGCAACTCGGCCAAGAACACGTCTGCCTTACCGCCTGGACCATACCGCTTATTCATTCGGTCAACCAATTCATGGTAAGTTAAGCGGTGTCCCGTCTGTTGTGACAACAACTTCACGGCTGGACCTCGTAGACTTGCTGCCAAATATTCCGTGGCTTCCTCCTCCGACCACTTGTTAATTCTGCAACATGCTTCAAAATGGCAGAGATAGTCTGATACTGGAGTTTTTCCATCAAACCTATCGGGAGTCATCTCAGGTTTCGACAAACTTCTTGTGTCAAACGTCGAGCCAGGGTATGCCAATGTTTCTCTGTTGAATGCCGGCTGTGAAAACGGAGCTTGTCGTCCAGGTAAGCCTCCCGCTTCTTCTGGCAATCGCTGTCCTCTGGACTGGTCATAACCAACTTGACTGTCAAACTGCCCCATAGGTGAAGAGTGCAGTGGTGACATCTCCGGTGCCCGTACTTGTGAACTTCTTGATTCTGCTTTTGGCTGCATCGACGTTCGCAGATCTGCCATCATCTGGTCGATTTCAGCCAAACTATTCTCCAACCGCTGCATTACATCCCGCGGCGTTGGACGTCGAATTTCAGAATTCATTTTGACTTTCTCCGAGTCAAAACTTTCACACTAAATCCTCTTCCAGAGTATCCCACCGCTGCCACCAATTTGTAGCGAACAACGGGGCCTTGGCACTTATGCAGACCGAGCCGACCGTCCGTTTGTTCGAAATATACGATCACTCTATGAAGAGGATAAAACCTTAAGTTTCCCACCACTTGTACGTCACCAGACTACACCTTGCACTTCACACTATCTGATTCAAAGGCACATTCTCACTTCTCACATCTAATTCACCCAACACACTGACCAGTGAATTTGCACTCTCACTCCCGACGTCGTTTCTAGAGTACGTCGTCCTCCGACGTTCGCCCTGGAAGTACGTCGTTTGTACTTTTCATTTCCAAAGTACTGTACTTCGTTCTTCGACGTCAGTTCTGGAAGTACGTCGGACGTACTTGTTTCTTCCAAAGTACTGAACTTCGTTCTCCGACGTCTGTTCTGAAAGTACGTCGAACGTACTTGTTCCTTCCAAAGTTCTGAACTTCGTTCTCCGACGTCTGTTCTGGAAGTACGTCGGACGTACTTGTTCCTTCCAAAGTACTGAACTTCGTTCTTCGACGTCAGTTCTGGAAGTACGTCGGACGTACTTGTTCCTTCCAAAGTTCTGAACTTCGTTCTCCGACGTCTGTTCTGGAAGTACGTCGGACGTACTTGTTCCTTCCAAAGTTCTGAACTTCGTTCTCCGACGTCTGTTCTGGAAGTACGTCGGACGTACTTGTTCCTTCCAAAGTTCTGAACTTCGTTCTCCGACGTCCGTCCAGATACTCAGTTATCCCACGGTGCAGCAAAGCCCGCTCGAGAATGCTCGCAAAGGCTGCTGGACGAATTGTCTTCTGCAGCAGAACCACGGGATGCCATCCTAGTCTCACCAGCATACATTCCAATCAGTACTTATGTTATACTAAACACGAATGCATCACAATTTCAGAGGCGATGTACCGGAACACCAACTTGTTTATTTACAGGTATAGTGTGTACATACTCACGTTCACAACTCATACCGAGCACGAGACAGAAACAGACAATGCTATCCCGAGGATCAGCCTCTCTTCTCCACTGCCGAGCACAGAGAATATGAGCAGAGTAGCGTGCAAGTGTAATATCAGCAAATACCTTCCTGACTGAAAAATGAGGTAGCTACTAGTACCTGTGCTGAATTATTATAGGCATGGTTATTAATTTCTCCTAAAATTTCCTTTATTCTTACTTTATTTTACACAGAGTTAAGCTATCCCTTTAAACTCTTCACAGTTTGATTGAAATCATTTTAATCAAACATCAACACCATATTCAATCCCATAACTAATCATGTTTACTAATTAAATGACGTTAATTGTCTAAAGTGTGTCATATGGCCAACCTGTATACACACACAATGCTAAATGTGTGTGTCAAACCTCTGTAACACAACTTTGAACTAACTGTAGGAATTATCGCTGCACTTATCATCCATACTTTTTATCACTATCTGAATTTCCACAAAAACCACTAATTGACAAATAATCATCAATACAGAAGGTTGACTTAAAGGAATAATTCAAACACTTTTTTTAGAATGCATAGCTTGTTACATGTATAAATCAGCACAAAGTAACCACGACTACATTATGATACTGAATTTCTATGAACAAATTTCGCGCTAACAATGGTTTCGCATAAATTCCAAATGAAATGCACTACACACTACACAAAATAAATATCATTTTGTTACAATATATATATATATATATACGCCTATATATTCTTCGAATTGATGTACGGGGAAGTCTTGATGTCCGTTGAAGGGATACCTGAGAAAGAAGCTTAATTCACCACCTAGCAGTGTGTCTTTAGTCTGCAGGACAGGCTGGACTTGACACTGCGAGTTGCCAAGGACGAAAGTGAGAAATTTTTGCTGGAGTACAAGAAGGCGGTTTGACTGTAGTGGCACTGTATTGCTGATCCTCCCAACCCTTTCCATCAAGATGTTTATGCAGTGAAGAAGACCATCCCCACTAAAAGGGAAGATCGCGAAACGCACATATTCTGTAGGTCGGAAAGTTTGTTCAAGGAGAGAAAAACGACGTCGACCACCAAAACGATGACAACCCCCCCCCCCATAGCTAATATAAAAATCATTATCCGTTGTTAACACAGTTTACGTTGCAAGGAGTTGTGACGGCGAAAACGTGGTATGCATTCCATGTCCTTGTCACAGTGTTACCGGTTCCCCCCCTCCCCGCCCTACTTTTTTCTTTCATTAGTATTAGGATCAAGCTCACATTAGTTTTATTCTGAAGTTACTAGGTTGGGACCATTATAAGGAATACGTATTGGATAGGTTACCCGTCTGCCCAGCAAGCCAACAACACATAACCCAGGATGTTCGCACATTTCACACAGATGGATGCAAAATCTTTTGTTGTATTTGTGTATGCGAGTGCCCAGACATGAGAGAGAAGATTTGAGAGTGAACAAATGACACCCAAAGCTTCTTCCAGAAGGATGTGAGGCTGAGGAGCTGCAACCTAGGGCTCCCATGTGCGTGTGTTATAGGGAATTTGGATGCACTGAGGCTGAGGCACACGCCCAAATTTGCAAGTTGATTTTGCATGGTTTGCAGAACCAGAGCATTGCATTCAGCGCAACTTTTGGCAACATAAGCCAGGAGAAGCAACAAGTTTCCCCCATCTTGACGTACCCCGTCATGAACTGTAAATTGTCATATCATTTTTTTTTTCTATTTTAACTGTCATATCACAAGCGGTGCACCCATGAAACTTAAGCTGAATCATGTATTTATTTTGGAGCAAGCCCTATGAGCGCCTGACTTGGCGGATACCGGCGCTATACAAGACTTCATTATTATTATTATTATTATTATTTGTATTTTTTTATGTAGTTTTTGTATGTCCTTTGTCAAAGTTAAGAAAATTCTAATTGCTGACAGAATATGAGTTAAAGTACCCCTTTTGGAAAGTATAAAAAAGTTGTAATCCTTCGATTTTAGAAGCACAATTATTTCACACATAACATTCACGTAGAATTTAAAGTCTCCGTATTGATATGATGTTGGTAATGTGAGGAGAAATTTATATTACAGTCTGAAGATGAGACTGTGCTGTGTTTATTACATCAAAAGTATTGATGAGGTTCCCCGGAGTTATAGTGAGGCGTAAGAAATGCACATTATGGCGAATAATTCAGCCGTTATACACTGATGTGTTGAGAAGAAGGACAGTTATATTTAGTATTCTCTAGTTGTACAAAAGTATAACTTTGGAGTAAGAACAATAAAGGAAATTGTAGTTGTTGTTTTTTTTTTGCAATTATATTTTTTCCTGTATGAGGGGGCTGTATTCTACAAGCCCTGCTTTTCAGCAGTCCCTTCCATTTCCAGCAATATTTTTATGCATTTATCACAGTGACGTAACAGTTATTTGCATCTCTGTTGATAATTTACATGTATATCTTTTACATTGTTATTCTGTTCATCGCATTGTGGTACTGTTTTCCCGACATCTGTGTATATGAGTGTTATATTGTATTTATAATTATTTTATTTGATGTTGGAAATGAAATAAAATCAACTTGAACTTGAACTTGAACTTGAACAACTTGAACAATGACTAGAAGAGGCGGTCTGGATCTGAGGAAACGGTTAACTCAACAAGGCATTTATTTGTTTATGAAGTTTCACTGCATAGAAATTACAGTAATATTATGTACAATTATTAAGAGGCTGATATGCTTCATTATAGATAAGTATGTATTTGAGCAGATTATATGAACATTTCCATATATTTTTTTGATAAGATGAAAGTGGCAGAAGAAAGTTTAAATGTAGGAATGATAGAATTACTCCCCCATTTCGAACCCGAAGCTTTATTTACCTCAGGGATGAGCAGGGCTCATGATGTTATATCAACCCGCTTCGCTTACCCAGCTGAAATCGCTCCCGATTTGCTATTCAGAATGTGACACTGACATCACTCAGCATACATCATGCGCCACTCGTCGTAATTCGCCATCATTCAGCATCGGTCATCGTCGTTCATTTCGGAGTTTCGGTTCGGTTCGGGTTCTGGAGTCCCGCCAAGTCACTCGACGTCCTCGTCCTACAGGGTGATACGTCCTTCGCTCATCCGCGCGCGTATGACCCGGGGACACCTCAATGTTGCGAGCATCCCGAGAGTGGACTGAAAGACTGACGATCAGTAGCTCGAACTGCTCGTCCTTCCCAGGTCCCATTAAACCCTATTTTTTTTTTTTTTTTATGTCTGCCACAACGTTGAATTAGTACAATGGTATAATACTGTGAGTCTTGCAGTGTCTTTGTTTACGTAATATATTGTTCTGATATTTATGTGGCAATCAATGTTGATTTTATTTCAACGAGCCGGAAAGCACCGAGCTTCGTTCAAAAAAAAAACAAAAACAAAAAAAACAAAAAAAAAAAAACAACAACAACAACAACGTATTTCATGGTATACGCTTGTGTAAAGCCGCCCTTCTTTGTGGTTCACGTATTATCATGTCACTATAAACCTAAACCTACTTTGGACCAAAACCTGACAGTCCTTCGTTTGTAACAAACGAGAAGATGAGAATTTAGAGAATTAAAAAAAAAAATTTGAGTCCTCAGGGATGTACTCTGAAGGATCGACCTTATCAGCCATATAGGCCAGCGGATTGAGGCTGAATTTGGGGGTCAGCTGGTAACTATCGTATAACAAACAAATTTTGTATTATTTTTGTTGTTGAAAGTATATGTCTTAACAAACTTACAGGTAAAATTTACCCAGGAGTTCTGTTTCGGAGCATGCCCAAATGACGTCATCAACATGGCCACCCCCCAAACCAGAAAAATGAATGGGAATTTTAGGATATCTCAAGTGTTCATTATACAACTGACATTAATCATAAGATAAGTTGCTAGTGTATGTATTTCTTATTTCCTGCCTTTCTTCAAGCAAAATTGGGCCCATTTGTGACCTCTTTTAAAAAAAAATCTGAGCCCAAATTAGGTAATTTCCCTGGCAACTTTATGCTGAAAACAATGTTTTTCTCAAACAAAAAATGCAACACCTTCTCAAAGATAAACACCATTTTAAATTTATATAAGTATGTAAATTTAATTGACTGGAGTTGAGACCTAACCTGTGAGAGACCATAGCTACCACGGTTACACTCAAACTTGCCTGTAGCCATTATAACACAGCTGTCGAGAAATCACAATTTTTATTATTAGTAGTGTATTATGTATATTCTATCTCAGTAACTAGATTTTTTTGTTGATTTTTCGTTTTGTTTTGCATTTGGCACAATCATAAGACAAGCTGAAATTTCGGCAAGTCAGTTAGGCAGAGGAAATAGAGTAAGTCGAATTCTCATAATATGAGACCCTCTTCCACCTCCTCCCCCACTCCCAAGAAAAATAGTTAGTTCATGGCTGTTCCTTTCTTGCAGTCCTGTAGGGTGTTTCACCAAACTTTTCATTGGTTTTCAGTTTCACTTCACTGGTTTCAGTCTCGCTATCTCACTTTTCTTATTGGTATGTTTCAGTCACGAGGACTTGCTATGAAAGCGAAATTGAAAACACTAAGTGGCACTGGTGAAACGGGTCTTGGAAGGAATCCAAGATGGCGCTGTGCGGTTAGGACGTGCCTGAGTGTTACGGAGGCATTAGGAGGAAATAAAATTGCAGCTCATTTCGCCTATTACAGTTTGAAAAGTCAAAATGACATCGAGAAAAAGGATCTTAGACCAAGGAGTCGTTACAATCTCCCATTATTTCAAGGAAAAGGAGGATTCTGACCCTAAGATGGATTTTAGCGACGCTACTACGGAGAAGGCTACGCAAGAACACAGTGACAGTGATAATGTACACGGCTTAACTGACTGCAGTGCACACGGTAGTGAAACCACTTCACCGAGATATGGAGGGAACCAGCCCGGGCGCGTCGGCGGATCAATCACCTCCACGCTCCTCGCTTGAGAAAAAACGACGAGTAGACGGGGAGAAGTCAACCACAGATGAACTACTCGCGGCCCTTATCCACAAGATAGACGAAATGAACTCCAATCTCACATCCAGGTTGGACACAGCTCTTGGTAAGATTGAAACAAATGAGAAAGAAATCAGTAACTTGAAAGAGGAGCAAGAGTCGTGCCGTTTTGATATCAAACAGTTACAGGACCAAGTAAACAAGCAAGAAAAGGAGAATATGAAATTGAGAGAGCGTCTTGTTGACCTCACTGCAAGAGAGATGAGGAATACGGCTGTGTTTTACGGGTTTCATAAAGGTGCTGAAAACGCTGGGAAGTGTGAGCAATTGATCAAAGAATTTGCCAAGTCAAATATACAAATGGAAGGTGAAGTGAGCATTGAAAGAGCTCATCGCACAGGCCGCATCAGGCCAAAACCCGGCCCTCCTCGCCCAGTTGTGGTAGCTTTCAGTAGATACACAACCAGACAAACAGTGATCAGCAGTGCCCGCAGATATTTGAAGGAGAGGCCTTTTCAGCACAACGGAAAGGATCACCAGATATTTGTCGATGAGATGCTGCCGGTAGAAGTGCGAGAAAGCAGGAGGAAATTGCTGCCACTGAAACGAAAGCTGAAAGTGGAGGACCCAAAGCGAAAGGTGTACTTCAAATATCCGGCGCGATTGTTTTACAGGGAGACTGAGAGCGGAAAAGAAGTGGAGTACAAGCAGCACACCACAAGATAGAATGGGTATTGGCAGTTTGCTTTTGCACAGTAGACAATGGTCTAACAAAATACGACATACTTTGAAAAACTCTTGACCCGACTGCCATAGCTCAGCAGTCAGCACCCTGTCATGCCAGCAGTATATTAACAGTTGATATCTCCGAAGACAAGATACACTATTCATGTGATTATTAAAGTGGTAGGGAAAATCATTTGTTTTTGCCAACCTGAGGAAAAAATAACTGTGAAGATGCCCAGGGCACTTGGATTCCTTGTCGTGCTTGTGATCATGTTTTATTCGATTTCATGCAAATTGTATGTGTGTTTTTTTCATTGCCAATGTTTTGTTGTCTGTTTTGTCTTGATCATGGTGGGTCATAAGAATTTACAAGGTTACCTACTTGTGAAATATGTATATGGATCTGAAGTTAATGACCCATAATGTTAATGGGCTAGGGGACTTTAAAGCCAGGAAAAAATACTTTTGTTTTTCATCCAAATTAAAAAAAGGATATTATTTTATATACAGGAAACTCATTCGACTGATAAGGATGAAAGTTTATGGAAGAACCAATTAAGAGCCGATATTGTATTCAGTCATGGAACCTCCTCTAGTAGGGGAGTGTGTATCATATTTCGGAAAACCCCACATATAAAATTGACAGAGACAGTGAAAGATTCTAACGGGAGATTTTTGCTGGTTAAAATGGAAGTATATGGAAAAAATGGATTATGATATGTAATGTATATGCACCAAATAATGAAAAAGACCACATGCATTTTTTAAAGCTGTAGACTTGACTATACAAGAATATTATGATGCTGAACAGACAATATTAATAGGGGGAGATTTTAATTTTATTCAAAATTTGGCATTGGACCGAGAGGGCGGTAATATGAAGTCCACTTGGAAGCACTCTTGTGAAATAATAGAAAATATTAAAAACGTTTATCATGTAATAGATATCTGGAGAGACAAGAACCCGTTATTAAGACGATTTACTTGGAGACGCTCCAATCCTTGTGTTCAGTCAAGACTGGATTTCTGGTTAATCCATGAGTCTGTACAAAATATGGTGACAGATTGTGATATGGTCCCCTGTGTTTTGTCAGATCATGATTTTGTGAATTTACATCTGAGAATTAAAGAGTACACTGTGGGCCCATCTCATTGGAAGTTTAATAACAGTTTACTTAATGATGTTGAGTATGTTGAAAATTTAAAGGGACATTATGAGATGTGGGTAAATGAATGGGAAGATAAAAATGATAAAGGAAAATTATGGGATTGGTTAAAATTCAAAATACGAGAATTTACAATCACAATTTCTAAAAGGAAGAAAAATATAAAAGAAATTAGAAGAAAAGAATTAGAACAAGAATTGAAAATAATAAATGACATGGACCCGACAGAAATGAATGAGCAAAAATAGGAAAAGAAAGAGAAAATTGAACAGGAACTTAACTGCATGTACAACTATTTAGCAGAGGGGGCCATATTACGTTCAAGATGTACCTGGTACGAGAAAGGAGAGAAGAGTACAAAATATTTTTTATCATTGGAAAAGACACAAGCACAGAGTACAAACATAGATGTATTAGATACAGGTGAGGAACTTATTGAACATCCCCATCATATACGAAATTTTGTGATGAAATCTTTTGGTAAACAGTTTGAAAACAGGGATACAGTGTCTGACAAAGTGAGTTATGATTATATAAAAAGTTCCTGCTTAAAACACCTCACGGAAGATGAAAAGGCCTCTTGTGAAGGCCTGATAACACATGAAGAGGCAAGGGAAGTCCTCCTTGGGATGTCAAAAAATAAAACACCTGGTAATGATGGCTTATCGGTGGAATTTTACGAGACATTTTGGCCTTTGATTTCTAAAGAACTAATAGGATCATTTAATCATGCTTTTGAAAAAGGAAGTATGTCCGTTTCACAGAGGCAAGGAATAATTAAATTGATTCCTAAATCTAATAAAGATAAGAGATTATTGGGTAATTGGCGATCAATCACCTTAATAAATGTGGATGCAAAGATACTTTCTAAATGTCTAGCGAAACGTATGTCCAAAATTATTGGTAATTTGATAAATCCTCAGCAAACAGCATTTATTAAAGGCAGATATATAGGTGAAGGTATAAGACTGATTTCAGATTTAATGTTTTATGCAGATGCCAACAATGTATCTGGAATTATGTTAGCATTAGATCTTACCAAAGCATTTGATTCACTCGGTCATAGGTATTTACTACAGTGTTTAGAATGTCTTAATTTTGGTCCGTCAATGATACAATGGGTGAGAACATTGCATGCAGGTATAAAGAGCTGTGTATTGATAAATGGCTTTACCACTGCT
Organism: Diadema setosum; assembly: GCF_964275005.1. NCBI lineage: Eukaryota > Metazoa > Echinodermata > Echinoidea > Diadematoida > Diadematidae > Diadema > Diadema setosum. The sequence continues at coordinate 48,184,525 of NC_092685.1, forward strand.
TATTTTGAAATTGGAAGGGGTGTTCGCCAAGGCGACCCCCTTGCCCCCCTTTTATTCATATTAGGGCTCGAGATATATTTAATGAGATTGTTAAATAATCCAAATATTATTGGAATGGAGATGCTCGGAAAACAAATTAAATATACAGCTTATGCTGATGATATAACATGTTTTTGTAAGGATACAGAATCATTATCAGTATTATTAGAAAGCTTTCAAGAATTTTCTGATATATCAGGCCTTTGCCTCAACCGAAGCAAATCAGAAGGAATGTGGATAGGAAATGATAGACTATCGAGAGAAAAGCCACAGATGATAAAGTGGTCAGACAATGGTCTTAGAATTCTTGGAATCTGGTTTTCATATGACAAAAAAGAAGCAATCCGAAGAAACTTTGAAGATCGATTGGGTGAGATTAAGAGAACATTTTCTATTTGGAAAAATCGTAATTTAACGTTAATTGGTAAAATTCAAATTTTGAAAACATTTATTATGTCTAAGATAATTTATTTGATGTCAAACATTGAAATTCCTCAAGATTTTGTGAAAGAAGTAGAGAAGTTAATGTTTTCCTTTTTATGGAATGGCCCAGATAAGATTTCAAGGTCAACCATGTATGCACAATATGCTGAGGGTGGTCTCAAATTCCCCAATTTACAATGTATGATTGATACGCAGTTAATTAAGTGGGTTAAAAGATATTATGGAAATCGCAACCATCAATGGGTGCTATTGGGAGATTATTTCTTAAAAAGGCTTGGTGGAATTCTAGTGTTTCAAAGTAATTATTCCCTTGAAACTATTGATAAGAGGGGTATCCCTCCATTCTATGAGAATATTCTACGAATATGGTTAAAGACAAATATACATGAGGATTTTATTGGTGATGAAAATAGCCAAGCGGGCATCCTACAACAACCAGTATGGAATAACCAGAATATTTTGATTGATAAGCACTCAATATTCTGCAGGCCGTTTTTTGAAGCAGGTTTATGTTATATATATCAAATATTTAGTATTGATGGACGGCTCATTGATTTTGAATTTTGGTAAAGGAAAGGAGTGCCAAGCAAATATAATATGATGTACATGGCAATTGTATACTCTGTTAAAAAATACTCGAAATGTTCCTTCAATACACTCCTATTGGAGATGTTTTGGAAAGAAGAAGTGGCTCAAAAACAAAAGGATCTTATTATTTCACAGTTACAAGATGTGAAATCAAAACCAATATATGAGGAATTTTTAAAAGAGATTAAATCAAGACCTGTTTGCGAAACAGTTTTCGCTGGCAAGTATGGAATTCAACCAGAAGATTGGACACAAATATATATGTTGCCATTTACATGTACAATTGAAGTAAAATTGAGAGAATTTCAGTTCAAGTTGTCGCATAATATACTTTACACAAATGAAAGATTGTTTAAGATGAAAATATCAGAATCAGAGTTGTGTACGCTTTGTAAGTCATGTGCTGAGACCCCTGTACATTTGTTTTTTTTATTGTAAAGCTGCCAAAGAATTACTTCAAAAATTTGTGGATGAAATTGGTACGATCTTTCATGTCAGATTAGAGGATTGTACAAGAATTAGAGTAATGTTTGGATTCATCAAAGACTGGAAAGGGCCCCACAGGAGTTTATTGAATCATTTAATATTATTATACAAAAGGTACATATATATTCAGAGATGCAAAGATACAGGTGTGAAATTTCATGGATTGACAGCATTTATTGTTAATATCCGATATATAGAATCCAACATTGCAAAACGAACAAACAAATTAAATTTTCAGTATAAGAAATGGTCCCCTGTAGAACATATTTTTTAGGTCATTGTAGAAGAACATACAGTCGACTCTCGTTATAAAGAATATCCATATGGCAGAACCCCGACGTGATGGGGTAGTTTTTTTTGGGTCCCAGGGTTTGAAAATTTTCCTATTCAGAGGTATTTGCGCCCTGGATATGGCAAGGTTTCAAAAGTGACAAGATCACGGTGGTTTCGCTGGGCCCAAGGAGTTTATTGTAACGAGAGCTGACTGTATCTTTAGGATATTGTTCAATTGTTGAAGAGTTTGATACCCATATTTTATTGTTGTTGTTGTTGTTGTTAATTTGTTAAACAAAACATGATTTGTAATATGATTTTGTATGTTACGTTGTATAATGAAGAGGAAATGAACAAATTTGTAAAAGAAAAGAAAAAAAATATTAAGAATTACCTAACACGTCAAAAAAAAAAAAAAAACACACAAAAAAAAACAAAAAACGGGTCTTGCATGTACAGTATTGTACTTCTGTATTACGATACCAAAGCAGGCTCATTATACTCGATGGACTACTACAACAAATACTGTACTTCTAAAAGAAATGAAGCACTGTTAACAGAAACTGGATACACATTTTGTCATAGATCACATTAGTCCATGGGCGTAAATCCCGGGGAGGGATGGGGGGATGAATCCCCCCCCCCCCCCCGAAATGGAGGAGGGGGGTTGGCCTGTACAATCATCACCCCTGAAATTTGAGGGGAAAAATGGAGGAAGCAGAAATGTGATTGTATCAATTTTGGCATATTGCATGACGTTCGTACGCCCGTCTCCAGACAGGTAACAGAGCTGATCAGTATTCGATCTTAAAAGATAATTTATACATAATTTTCTCAAGCGCTCGCTCGATTCGCTCGCTCGCGAAGAAGGTAATATCGAAATAAGGTATGGCCCAGACGTTGACAACGTCAAATAGTATATAGGCCTACATGTAAACATGTTAATAAAAAATTTCACAAAAAATTTGCACCAGATCGCTTAATTTCAGGTCTGAAAATGCAAAATCTTCCTCGTCCCCCGTCCCACATCCTCCCCCCCCCCCCCAACTCGGTCACTCCGCTTCTTCGCACAGATATTCCAACTCAAAATCCCTCCCTCACCCACCATCATTAACCCTATAAAGTCAAAGTTATTTCGACCTTCCCAGGCCCAAAGGGGGAGGGGGGGGGGGCACGCATTGTGCCCCCTATATAACTTTGTTATTGTTTGATGTTTAATCGTCACATTTGGCCCATGGGCAGTGCAACTCATACTCTACATGCATAGGAAATAAACTAAAACACGATTTTTCTGTATAATTTCTTTATCCCAGTTTGTATTATCATAGACCAATATTTTTCATATTTGCCACAAATGATGTGCAATTCAAAGCTCATTATTTGCTATTGTTGACATTTCTCAAGGTCACCACATGGATGCGCTATTCGTAACAAAATAAAGAAATACAATATGAGACCTCTGATGTATTGTTTGGGATAGTTACATGCATAGTTATAATATTTCATATTCCCATCATATTGGAATTTTAAGTTTGCAGATTGATAAATGTGATTTTAAAAAATGATATCAGAGGTATAACTTGGGTGAAGGAATCAAAATGACACAAAATAGCTATACAAAAATTGCTACGCGACGTAAATTGAATTGAATTGAAATGGTTTATTGATATCAACATCGTCGCAGCCAAAGGCCGAATTGTGATGCTTTACAGCAAATGACATAAAAGAATACATAAAAGCTCAAAAGAGGAATACATGTACAAACAGATGAACTATACACATAAATATCCCTAACAAACTCAAATGAAGTGTACGACTTATTCTATGAATTATTAAATATTACAGTTGAAAACAAGAATCGCGAGATTAATATTGCACAATATCATAATATACATTTCAGATTGCGAAAAAATATAAATCTTTTTGTTATCTTACTTCCCATTTCTCTCTCTCTCTCTTTCTGTCTTTCTCCCTCACTCCCTCCCTATCCCTCTGTCTTAGGTATGTTTCACTGTGTCTATATTTCCCTCCTTTTCTCCCCCCCCCCCCCACTCTCTCTCTCTCTCTCTTTTGCTGCTTTCAATAACCTGATAACGTCATTAAGTGTTATCGTAACACAATTGTGTAAGTGTGCTTCTACCACTATGCACCAATGTGCGACAGTTCGGGCTACCATTCCCACTGCCACGAGCATCCGTTCCTTGAGAATTTTTAAGAACTGACGGCTAACTTCGAAATGTAAAAGGACAAAGTTTGTACTATCTATGGCTTTAAAATGTAAGTACTATTATGGCCTATTCCGTCCTTCGTTCAAGCTTAACATTGAAGTCTTCATCTCGTGTCCAATTATTCCTTATTGCCAATTTCACACCATTTCATTATTTTTTTCTTTGTCAGTTTTCACAATATTTCGATTCCCGATCTTTTCTCGTCCACAGATTGAAGAGCTGTTCTTTCATTTTGACAGGGATGATGATGATGATCCCCTGTATCAACCCTCGATGGGAGGAGACCTTGCCCAATGGATTTGTGCTATGCCACGTCTTTTGAAGTTCACTCTATGGTACCATTGCTTGCCCGATAGTTTCCTCTCAACAGCCGTCCCCTCAGCATCGTCCTGTCAGGTATGTAGTCTTTGACTATTGATATGAGTCATGTAGTGTTGGGAGCATAATATAGTTTATTCTTCAAAAAAATGAAAAAGGTTCATGTTTTCGATGATATTTGTTGGATAGTATTAAATTCCTTTGCAAATTAACCCCATTCTTTTTAACATTGACTTAACATTGTTTGTATCTCTAGTCCTCCTTAGCATTTTGACATTCAATGTATGAACGAAAGAATAGGCCTTGCAACTTTTCATGCAACGTAATCATGAAACTTTATCCGAACGGGCTTTGCACAGTCTTTACTTTTCTGACGACACAATGTTTCAAAGTTTGATTATCAAATTTCTGAGAATGAGAGAGAGAGAGAGAGAGGGGGGGGGGGAGGGAGGGAGAGAGAGAGAGGAATAGCGGGGGGGGGGGGGAGGAGGAGAGAAAGATCCCAACTGAGGTAATATGGAAATGCTGCTGTGTTATATTCCAAGAAAGTAAATATTGCACTCATTTTTTTTTCTTCTTCAGGCATGGAGAAGAGAAAGGACCGCTATAGGATATCGTGACAAAACAGACGCACAGAAAAACAAACAAACGATGACCTTGACAAATTAGAAATGCAACAAATAACGACAAGATTCATTTTTCATTTTATCTGTAAAAAAGGAAATTTATGGTAATTTTTTCTGTTTCAATCAAATTTACCACAGTAAACTTTTCATTGAATGGAAAGAAATTACATTATGATATTCTTTTCGAGTGATCTGAACGTTTGCAAGGTGTGCGATGTCGCACATGCAGTGGAAGTAGGTCCGTGCTCGGATCTCGGTTTTAATGTGCCATACGTTCATGATATTTCTTTTTTTAATATGGATTGTATATTCTTTTTATTTGGGGGAGGGCATATGAAGCAAATAGATAAATTATGTCCGGAACTTTGAATCTTTGCAGTAAAATTGGTATATAAAATGAATACTATTATGACGTTGCTGTTTGAAGGAAGGGCATTAGTCCTATCTCATGATATAAATGAAATATAAACCTCCAAAACTCGGGACCATGAGATTATTCTCATTTAACAAAATCTTAATTTGCGCTAGAAACTGATAACTGTGTAATTGTTGCGATGTATTTTAACCACAAGAGTTCACCAAATACATGATTAAACGCATTTTTGTTTTCTTTCTTCTTTCACAAGCCTGCAACATCATGACAAATAAACCTTGATACATGACATTATTATCAATGCTCAGATTCAATATTACAAAAATAACCTTGATCACACAAGGACGACATAAAATTGGTAGGCCTATGCTAACCCCCCCCCCCAAAAAAAAAAAAAAAAAAAAACCGTCAGTGACTTTGTTTTTATCTCTCATGGTTACAGATCAGCGAATTAGAAATATGTTCGGTCAGGCAAGAGGGGCAATTCGTCTCGGAGTCAGCAGCAGATAGTTTGGCTGAATTTCTGTGTCGTCTGCCCCATCTTACACGTGCCAGTTTCGAACGGGTCAACCTTCCAAGTACATTCTTCAAGACGATTGCCTCTCAGGCTTCGCGCTATCAAGTAAGAATCCATCATTGTCATTGTTCAGCACTGTCTTGTTCATGATTGGGGAGGGGTAACATCAATAACCTTGAACGCTATATTTATATTACCCTATAATACTATAAGGTCCAAAGTGTGCGTGTGGGGGGGGGGGGGCACAGCACATGGTGTCCCCTACCATATATTCAATTGCCACTCCCAAGCCCTTTGTCTAATTTCAGCCAAATTTGCTGACTTATATATTGCATTGCCTAACATTATGAATTCAAACAATTTGATATTGCTCGTTGCCATGGCAACTGTAAACTGACAACCATATCAGTCCTATTTCATTTTTAGGAAATTTCATTAAGAATATCGCAGTCTTAATCCGTTAGGCCTACTTGTACTATTATTTTCATCAATACCGTAATGGTAAGTGGTGAAAAAAAAAACCAAGAAAAAGTAAAATATGGTGAGAAAAAAAAATGGACAAAGAAGTGGAGATAGATCAACAATGTGCTTTATATTTTACCAGCATATGTTTCCTTTCCAATAAGAAAAAAAGAATCCATTGTAGTACATGAATATCTTAACGACGTAATGTAAATAACTTCAGGACAAAAAAAAAAGCGAACGGTAAACATTTTCCATTTTTTTTTATCACATTTGATTTCATTTTGATTTTGCAAAAAAACATGAAGTAAACAAATATTGTACAAGACCACATGAAGACAGGCGGAAGATTATGGATTACCCAATTTTAAGTATGAATTTTCACGATCCACAATAACATATTTCGGCCCTAAGATGTGGAATAGTCTTTCAGATGATATTAAGCAGTGTGCTTTTATGTCTTCATTCAACAGAAAACATAAAGAATATATTGTAAAATCATATACGTGTAATAGTGCCTTCATGCAATAAATCCCCTTATCACTGATGCTAGTATACATATCGGTAGTTTTCATTTTGTTTTGTTTTTGATTAGTTTTGTTTTGTATTGTTCTTTTTGTATTGTGTCATAATTGTTATCTCTTCCGAGGGAGAAGCCTTAACAGGTCAATGGCCTTTGCTTCTTCCTCCTCACTCTGTATTGCATATGATTGACATGTTGTCCTACATATTGTTCATTATTTTTTTTTTACTAGCTGTGCAAGTTGTGGATTTAAATGAAATTAAAAAATGATTTTGCGTCTATTTGCCCCTTGGGCTTGAAAAGGGTCAAAAGGTAAATTCGGGCCAATAGAGTTTGAGTTGCTCTACCCATGTGCCAAATGTGACAGTGACGCATCAAGGATAAAAAGTTATGTCGGAAGCACAATGCGCCTCCGGGCCCCTTGGGCTTGAAAAGGGTCAAAATGGCTTGGTCTTTATTAATGCATGAGTTATATTTTCGCAATGACGATGTATTTCGACACCCGTCCAGCCGGATAGATGTAATCTAATTGTAAACTTCCCTTCTAATGACAGATATTGTGAGATTTAAAAAGTTAATTAACACACACAAAATCTAAATATCTCAAGCATTTTCATCGTAATCAGGTGTAATCGCAATCCGTCCTTACACTCAACGATCAATCCAAGTTTCGTAAAAGAAAATTTATCAAAATGAGAACTTTCTGCCACGAAGGTGGATGTGTCATTCTATAATAGTAAAAACATGTGATTCAATTCCTATTCGGTATGCTAACATGAACCAACCAATATCGTTTAGAGAAAATCAAGACAGATTTATATTGATTTAAAATACGAACCTTTTTTTTTCTGTTCATCATGCTACAGGTGGAGTGTATCACCATTGATAACAAGCCGTTAAGCGAGATGCTGGGTAACTATCAATGAGGCACAGAGGTATACATAAATATTTCGTTTTTATCTCATCAGTAATAGATAAAATTAAAAAAAAATATTATGTTATGGCGCATGCTAAGGCCACAAAGCAATATAGCTTATTAATGACGAGCAAGTATAGCGAAGCGGGATAACCGGAAGGTTGGAAAGAATAGAAAATAAAAATCAAATCAAATCAAATCAAATCAAATCAAATCAAATCAAATCAAATCAAATCAAATCAAATCAAATCAAAGCTCCGTTAAAAACTGCACAGACTGGAAGATATTCTTTTTTCTAGCAATCTTTACGTATATATATGTATTTTTGTGCTTTCTATTTTATAGCCGTATTTCCCCCAGCAAAGAGTTTGAATAATATCATCCTGTTATGACAACATACTTTTTTGGCACTAGTACGTATTGAAGACACCGCTACTTTGCATTCCTGTCACAATCAGGGCCCGCCTTCTTTCATTCACAGCTTGGTAGGTTTTTACATTACTTTTCTGCCATATTTTATGAAGACAGTATGTAAATTTGGCCCATGGCTTTTTATGCACCTTAGGGATTTCATGTCAAGGCACACCTCGCTTACTCTCATGGTAGGACATCCGGGTATTTAGCGGCGGCTTGAGTGAAAACAAACTCACAATCCGTGCATGATCGGCATTTTTCTGGATGAGATTATCTACTTTTCTTCCATAACTGTCTGTGAAATTCCATGAAACTGTCAGCTGTGGTTCATCATAACAATTCTGAAAGCAACAAGAAATGGTATTGTTTAATTAACCTACTTAAAGAGAATGGCATATCGAGGATTTTGAACGCCAACGCCATGTTGTCTGTATGATAATGCAGATTCGTACACTTGTGCATGCTCAGCGTTCACACTGACCGATACACACTCCAGCTCCGTCCATGTACCGTACACGCGAGCTATTTGTTTTCACTTCAGCTATACCAGAAATGACGTATACGCGATCTTGAGAATACCGTCAATGCAGTGAAGAGACAGTGAAGAGAAACAAGAGAAAGTAAAATATGGTGAGAGAAATGGACAAAGAAGTGGAGGTAGATCAACAATGTGCTTTACGTTTTCCTAGTATATTTCCTTTTCAATAAGAAAAAAGAAATCATTTTAGTACATAGATATCTCAACGAAGTAATATAAATAAGCGGTAAACATGAGGGCATACTTTAGGTACAGATATGTATTCAATTCCAACATTATCGTGTAATTTCTTAGTAAGGATTTTGAAGAGATGTATTAAACAGTAAGGAGGGGTGGGAAGACATAACATCTCTATCAGTAATCCATCATGATGTCTTGAAATCGCTCATCTCTAGTTTCGGGTATGACGTGAGAAGCGATGATATCGACGTCGACTTGCATGTCGTCGCTAAAAACATTCACTTTTCACGATCTTTGAAACGTGCACTTCTGCTTGCACAATACGTAAACAAAATTAGCATTTTATTGTTGTTACTTCCAGATTTGTGCAGAATTAGGTTGATAACTTCAGTTTCAGATAGTGCAGGCAGCTTACGCAGCGAAGAGTGAGTTATTTTAAGCGACGACATGCAACGCCACATATTCGCGTACAATGTGCAGTGCGAAGGTGCACTTGGCAAAAGACTGGCAGAACTAAGATATTGTCACATAATTTGCAAATAAACACTAGCGATGCTGACCATAATGGTTCGGGTAACCAAGATATCTTATTTGGATCAGACGAGAATTTACAAGTCATCCATAACTATCTGACAAAACTTGGTCATTCTGTTCAATCTCCTCTCACTCCTCAATAGACACCCAGTGATGACAGCGACTCAACAGGAGAGAGCAGCCACGTAACACGCCAACGTTCCGGGCAAGAAAACGTACAAGCTCCTGACGAATCTCTGGCAAGCAGCTATGAAAGCATTACTTTTCGAGGAGTCGGTTTCTTGAGAGGACCAGGAAAAGAAAGGACAAGTGCAAGAGGAAGAAGAGAGCAAACCCAGGGAACAAAATCAATGCTTGAGAGGGAAACGAAACAAGGCTAGACATAAATTAAGAAGAGTCAAAAAGTTCTTTTGGTGAATGATAAGCCGGGTACCGAAGGGGGTGTGGTCAAATAAAGGAAGGAAGGTGTGAGAGAAGAAAGAGGATGAGATAGCAGACGAGAAGGAAAATACACCTGAAGAAAGGCATTGAAGCAAGACTAAATCGGGAAAGGAGGCAAGAAGGGACAAGAATGAGTACGAATGGAGGAGAGGACGTAAAGTGAAACATTGCAAGAAATCATTTTTTTTTTTTGTAGGGAAACCACGCAACGGATGACCTCACACCAGATCTCAGAGAGCCTCAGTGAGCTGAAATATTAACTGTAGAAATTTTAGAGCTTGAACTTGAACTTGAACTTGAACTAGAGCTCTTATGACTTGATGCAGAAATGCGTCTGTATATTCCGGAAAGTTGAAAATAAAAAACACACCCAGAAAACGCTCACAAACCTAAATACGACTGATGGTATCTTGGGTCACTGCGCCAACTTTATGATGGCAACTTGCGAAGATTCTCTTTTAAAGCTGAAAGATAGACCTTGTTGACCAGTCTTGTGGATACATTTGTGTTTCATGTGTTTCCTTTACTTATTATTGTCCTTATTTTTTCTTGTTCATTATAATAGTCTGTTTTCAAAGACTTTGTATTTGACTGACGCAAAGTAAGTTGTCGGTTCCTGACGAGCAGGATTATGAACAGCTAGCAAGAGTATCCGGTATAAGCATAGAGCTAGTAGCTCCATGATATTATACTGAAAAAGAAAATTAAATCAAAACCACAAGCGCACACACACACACTCATACACACATACACAAACACACACACACGCGCACACACACACTCAAACACGCACACACAGACACAGACATGATAGTGGAGCAAATTATGTCAAAAAGATGTTCATATCTGGCGGAAACTATGAAATTTTACATAAAATGGTATTTTGGGAGGCTGATTTCATTAATTGCCGGATCCAAGAGATTAGACCACTGGGTCCAATATGGCCGCCATCACAAAAAAAATTAAAGATCCTTATCCCTATCTTGATATGTCTGACAATCTGCACAGCAGCAACTTGAATTTTCCTATACAGTTGCCACGTTGGAGTGTTGAAATCTCTTATCTTTGGTCTACTTGATTTTGTTTGTAACTGATTGCTGCTGTATTTTCATTGCGACGTCATTGAAAGTGCATTATACTTATTTTTTTGCGCACTTTTTTTTTTTGCATGATTGTAAATGTTAGTCGTGATGTTTGTCTGAGCAGCCATATTGGAATTCAAAATAGGGGGCATAGCGCTCGTCTGACGCATCACATTAGTCCATATTTCAACTCAGCATGTTAAAAACCTGTTTGCACCAAATTTCACCATCACTTGTCATTTAAAACTAGAGATAGGGATGTTAAACATTTCGTCGAGGCGGCCATATTTGAATCCAAAATGGCGGCCATTCGATGTTCGTCAGACACTTCAAATTAATCTGTCATTGAATTTAACATGTAAAAACGCTCTTGCGTAGTACTTTTTGGTGCCACGGGTCAACTACAACTGAAGATAGGGATATCTCGTTAAATATGATCGTGACGGCAGTCATATTAGAATTCAAAATTGGATCCGACGATTTTTTGAAATCAGCGCCCAAAAATACCACTATGTGCAGAATTTCATGCTTTCCGCCGGATGTGAGCATCTCGACCAATTTTTGCTCTCTGCCCCACTATAATGTGACAAGTCTATGCGCTGTCTATCGTAGATGTGAAATTTTCCTACGTTGATGTTAAGCAAAGGCGTGGCAGTCACTTCAGCGAGATAAGTACCGGATATCACACATATACGTCTTTTTGCTATGCAAGCCAATGATTCCTTATGGAAACTAATCACAACTGAAAGTGTCTATCACTATTGCCTTGACATATATTTCCTTTTATTCAAGTTGTATGTATATTATGTATATATGTATGTACTATTGATTTTGTTGGACATGAAAAAATAAAAAATGAACTTAACTGAACTAGAGTTAGTTCCATACACATGTAATCTTAAAACGCATTCGTGTGAGTCTTTTTTCAGGTTTTGAAGTCTTATAGAATAGAATAGAAAGCGATATGTGTACTATGAATCTGTTAACTCTGACGTATTACCTATACAATGTGGAGTCCCACAGGGATTCATATTGGGACTGCTACTATTTTTAGTGTATGTAAATGATATTTCAAACTCATCTAAGTCACTGCAATATATTATGTTTGCCGATGACACCAATGTATTCTGTTACAAATTCCGCTTTTCATTCGCTCCTAAGAACTCTCAATACTGAATTACCAAAATTATCTACTCGGTTTAAGAGTAATAGATTATCACTCAATTTGAAAAAGACAAATTTTATGTATGTTCATAATAAGAAGCATGCAAATGAAATGCAACATTTAAATAGTATGATGGATGGTATATTATTGGAACAAAAAGAAAGTATCAAATATCTCAGAATGTATATAAATGAAAATATGACATAGAACACTCATGTGCAAATTTTTCTCAGATAAAGTGTCTCGTAATGTTGGTATACTTCATAAGTTAAGGAATTGTGTCCCTCGGAATATCTTATCTATGGTATATAATTCGTTAATATTATCTTACATTATTGCAACATTATATGGGCAACTTTAAAAAGTCACATTGATAGTATATAACTTCTACAAAAGAAAGCTATACGTATGATATGCACCAACTCAGGTTATCGAGACCATGCAGATCCTTTATTCGTAGAATTAAAAACACTTAAGGTAAATGGCATTATTTATTTATTTTTTTTTTTTTGCAAAACTCACTCTTTATGTTTCGCTTACATAATGGTCAGTTGCCAACTTTTTTTCTTCTTACTATTTCAATTAAACAAGGACATACATTCTTATCCCACAAGAAAATCTGATAAGTTTAATTTATAATTTTTTATAATTAATTTATTCTAAAACAATTATGGCTCTAAAATCTGTCAGACGCACCGGACCCGATGTTTGGAATTCCCTTCCTTCTGAAATTCGAAGTTTAAAGTCCATGTACTCTTTCAGGAAAGCTGTAAAAATAATGTTGCTTTCTGGATATCAGTTATTCCATTTTCATTGTTAGTTTATTATACACGAAATTCTTTCGGAGAATATCGACGCACTTATTCTATTACGCATCATGTAGCAGACAACGAACTGTATTAACTGTTCACCTGTACTTCGGTAAGAAAACATTTTGTCATGCCTTGCTAATCAATGATACAGGTGAACTCACTTTGTATAAACCTTTAGTGAAAGTAGACAGACGTCCCCTTTCCCTTTCTCCTTTCATATGTCCTATCTCGATGCAAGTCATCCTCCCTCCTATTCTCTTTCCGATGTGTATTATGTACGGGGGCATCGCTGCACGCAAATCAAGCCACGCTTATGCTGTAGGCCCACTGTGTTATTCATTGTTGAATGTTTGTCGTGTGTTTTGCTGTACATTGTGTAAAGGCAATGACGAAAAATGATATTCTGTGAACAACTTATGTTTATGTATGTACATGAATGTGCATGTATAATGATGATACAGAAACCAAAAAATCAAATCAAATCAAATAAAAAAAAGATAAATCTGTGCGACAGATTGTCTTGAGTATATACGGGCGCCATTTAACGCTAAACCAACTGATGTCAATGTTGGCGCCCTGCACACGACTCAATTAATCAAAATAAAGGAGGATGTCGGCCGAAATCGAGGCTTCCCTACTAGCTGCTCTCCGAGACATGACCCGCCGTACCCTCTCCTCATTTCGGCACTTATTACCGCGGGATAGAGGGCGTGCTACTTATTAAGCGAATGCCCGCTGCCTTGAGTACCCCCGCCAAAATGAGATAGAGATCTAAAACACTCCTCGGGGAGCCGCCGGGAAGGGAAGCGTGTGTCTGATTGCGGCTTGTGATACGAGTTAAATGAAAACTGCTTTCATGCCATCTCATTCTGGGCAGTGGAGACTGTATTGGAAAAGCTTACTTGTCAGCTACCGTCGGTTTCTATCCAAAGTGTTAGGGCAAACAGACATCTTCAGTCGCAGAATGTATTAAAAAGGACAATTTCATATTAAGTGGACCAATCTGTGCTTCTGGTTGAACTTGTTCTGATTGCAGTGTTACCATCTTTCAAAACGTGTTTGTTTGCAAACTGGATGTTTGTTTTTAGTTCTTGCTGTTAATCAAGAGGTGATGTTTCTTTGTCCATCGGTTATCTTCGTATTAAAATGATGTTTATCTTCGTGATTATTCTTTTGTCTCCTTTTCGTCTGTATTATTTTTCAAATCATCTATCAGAAATAATGTGTGTCTAAGTAAATAAAGGGAAGCTCTGTCAATCACGTCATTATTTCTTTTGTTGCGTTCCTGAGTCAATTCAGAGGGGGTGCTTGATTTGATATGATTTGATCTGAATTTATTTTCCGTTAAAAAAGTCACATTACGAGGTTATAATCATTGCATATACAAAATAATACACAAAATGAACGGAAGAATAGCCTCACCTATGTTTGTCATAACACAGCTGTTTTCCAGAGGGGTCCTAGAAATTAACAATGTTGTGATACACAAAAATTAATGATAATCAAAAATGACACGAAAAAAATTAGAATTAAGATACTTTTTATTTATTCTATTCCTTGTCCGCTTTGGACTACTTAACATAACAATGTCGGAATTTCGGAGCTTGGGTATTTGTTCCATGTTTATCGTGTCACTACCGGCAACCAGGGGCAGTCTGGTGGTAGTGTCGCGGCCCTGAAAGCAGTAGATGGCAGGTTCGAGTCCCACTGGTTCCTTTTTTTTTCGACATGTTTGTTAATTTACAGATCAGCAGTTGCGATCTTAACAAATTTTCATTTGTAGAGGGAGACAAACTGAAGAAACTCAAACCTGAAAGGGAGAATTATTGTGCTATAAATCAATTTCAAATTATGTTCATTGATGTCAACTCGAAAATGACCTGAAAAATTGACCAATTTACTGATTATTTTAGAAAGGTATTCAATATGATCATTCCTTTTTAATTATTGGTCTATTATCACCAATAAGTATTTCACAGCTTCCTTGTATTGCATATATTTTTCACTGATATAAGCATTTACATTTTTGCGTTTTGTAAACATTGAACGGGTACCAAACAATATACTCTCCGTTTTATCGACATTCAAGCTCAGTTTGTTCAAACACATCCAATCGTGTGTACGTTCCAAGTCTGCGTTAAGAAAATGATCTATACAATTAACATCTTTGTGAGAGTAATACAAAATGGCATCGTCTGCGTAAAGTTGTAGGTCGCTGTGTTCTACTAGCTGAACTATATCGTCTATATAAAGAGTGAATTGTAGTGGTCCAAGGATTGAACTTTGAGGTACGCCGTAATTGACATCAACAAACTCAGACATTCCGGAACACAAGTAAGTACATATTTGACGAATGGTTAGATAACTTTCAAACCAGGCAAAACTATTTCCTTGCGCACCAGCATGCATAAGCTTTTCTTTTTTTTTTTATGTGACCGTGCACCACAAAACAAACAAAAAGTCGCACCCCTTGATTCTACGTAAGTATTCAAAACAGGTGAAATGTGTCAACCGAGTCAATCTTGAGTTTTTCATATTTTCTGAAAGAACTATCTTCTACAATACTCTTCAGTGTGGGATCATAACACGAATGGGAAAGTGTGTTTTCAACAGTTTTTCTACAACCCTCTTGGGGGAGAGTATAAGAATGGTCAGGTATGTATTAGAGGCCCCTTCATGTCTTGAAATTGTTTGTACACTCGTCACTTTCAAGTCTAATAACTTTTGAAAGGATAATGCTACTGTGTTGTAAGTTGGCATTAATCATGGATAGAATGTGTTAAAAGAACATCTTCAATTTCAGCTTAATCTAATAATTCCTTTGTTGTTGCTCCGGTGATTGACATCCTGTGTTTTGTCCCTTTCATCGGACAGCTAGCTTCTCGAGATTGCAGGTGCTTAGTAAATTATCATCTAGGACCTCTGCATGTGCGTAGTTAAATCGTCTGAAAATGGGTCATGAAAAGTCAAATTACATTTATGAGAACTAAACTCTGCAGAAATGACAATTGTTTTTTTTTTTTGTTTTTTTTTTTTTTACGGGTGATAGTTACAGAATATCCAGTCGAAGGTTATGTCAGTCAGACGTAATAATATCGAGTTTCAAATTATGAAAAAAAAAAAAACCCAACAGCACTGCATGGGCACCGACGCTGCCAGTATAGACACTACTGAGACAGTTGAACCCAAGGTTCCGTAGTGTTACCTTGGGTTTTACAGTGGTATTTCACACTGTGTTTGGGATTAAAAAGTAGAATAATAGTACAACATGATGTCTATCTGACCAAGAGTTTTTTTTTTCCACATTTTGGTGAACTTCGGACTCGGTTACTATCGCCGAGTTGCTACCTGGGACCCCCAGCACAGTGCGGTCTACAAGGTCTTGACAGTCACGTCTGAAAATTGTGCTGATCTTAGTCCGTCAACTGTGGTGACGTTATTTCCAGTAAAGTCTCATCAAAGAAAGTATCATCTCTTTGCGCTTTGTCATGACCTTGTGTCATTATTGTAGGGTCTTTAGAGCAAAGTTATCTGGGTGAGTGCATGGAAACATGTCTTTCTATACATTTTTCTCTCGCCCTTCCCTTGTTTCTCTTTCTCACTCTTTCTATCTCCCCTCTTCATCTCTCTCACATTCTCTCCATCCCTCGTTCTTTCTCCATCCATCAGTTCATCCATCTGTTTCGCTGTTTGTCTGCCTGTCTGTCTATCTGTCTATCTGTCTCCTTCTCCTGTAATCTGACCCAAGACGACAACGCCGTATCGTTTACACGGTCTTTCCGGAGGAAACGTGAGAGCGCCATCAGCCCCGAAGAAGTTGTCCCAGACACGCATCCGAGAGACACATCTCTTTGCAGATTTACAGGGTCGTTGGTTGCAAATGACCTTCACAAAGGTGTCATGTGACCCCAGCCCTGCTTTTAGAAGCGCGTACGTCGACTCTTGAGGTTCCGACTCAAGTCTCAACAGGGAGGTGGAACCACCTCCCTGGTCTCAGTATAGTGTGAGGAATAGAAACTGAATCGTAATGCATACCACACCAAGCAGATTACAGTGAATTTACGCATGCTAAACATGATGAACTTTTCCACGAATGCTTCGTTGTTTGTGGCCATTATTCGTTATATAATTATAATATGTCTAAAGCACGTGACTCCAAATGAAGATGTACTTTTGAGAAGTGTTGACAAAAATGTTTGGAAGGAGTTAAACACGTGGGGAAAGCGTATCCGTATAATGTTTATTCGTGCGATTCGAAACTGGGTTCGGATAACAGATTTTGACGGGTCGCCGTCAACAGAGGCCGCCGGAGAATGTATAACGTAAACAGTGAGTACCATCGACTCCAAAGGATGTTTGGCGTCGTGAGGGTTAGCGGGACGGAAGATGTAATGGAACGTGGAGCTCATGTGTAAATAAACAAGGATAAAGTGGGACAGGCGTATTGTCCCTGTGTCTTTTCTAGCTACATGGTACATGGCATTGCACCCCGCCCACATCAACGCATTAGATTGAAGAGTTCGCCTCCAATTTATTGATTATTGTCATGGTATACGTCGACTCCTTTCTTGGCATTTCCTTGGGCCTCGTGAACTGTGCGACTCCTGATTTCTATCTCAGCGTTGTTGCATAGCACATCACTTGGACTAGTGATCATCAATATCCAGTGTCGCTTCATTGCCATGTTAGTTCATTGTTTTATTCATTTATTTATTCATTTTATTTATTTCAATTTTCTGTTCGCAGGGTAGCCCTTTCAGTTGGTTAACTGATCTACCAAACTGAAATGTAATTATATAATTTTTGTACATTCATCATATTCAAAATGGGGTTCATAAGATAAAGTTATAAATTTTATGATCACATGTACAGTATGTACACAGCGTTAGTAATTATTCTTCCCTTATATCGTTTCCTCATGTCTCTATCTCTCTCTCTCTCTCTCTTTCTGATATATTCATTCTGACTATCTCTCCCTCTCTATTTCTCTTCTTTGCTCCATCTATCGACACTAAGAGAGCCTCGTTCGAGGCATGTCAACAACCGTCTTCTTTCCTTAGCGCTTGAATACCTTTGCCAATAAGGGCCTTTAATGCCGAATGCTCTCCGCCCCCTTAACCCCCATACCCCCCCCCCCCCTTATACACCATCTGCTCTCGAGCAATCGAATGTGAGGCCCTCTTTGACAGACAAATGAGATGTTGCAACTGATTGACAAATTGCCCTACATCGACGTAAATAAGCACTGAATTGATCAGTGTTTTAGTAGTTGCCATGATAAAAAAATCATGGGCGTACATACTCGAGCAGGATTCGAACCTACGACCTCCTGATCACCGGACAGGCGTCATCTCCACTAGACCACCGAGCTTTCGCCCGACAGCAAGTGTTGGTTCTAATCCTTATAGCATGCAGCGAGTGTTGGTTCTAATCCTTATAGCATGCAGCGGGTACTGCTTTGTTATTCAAATTCATGAAAATTCTTCCGTCGAGATGTTTTCATTGCAACTGATTGACAAATTGCCCTACATCGACGTAAATAAGCACTGAATTGATCAGTGTTTTAAGGATTAGAACCAACACTTGCTGTCGGGCGAAAGCTCGGTGGTCTAGTGGAGATGACGCCTGTCCGGTGATCAGGAGGTCGTAGGTTCGAATCCTGCTCGAGTATGTACGCCCATGATTTTTTATCATGGCAACTACTAAAACACTGATCAATTCAGTGCTTATTTACGTCGATGTAGGGCAATTTGTCAATCAGTTGCAATGAAAACATCTCGACGGAAGAATTTTCATGAATTTGAATAACAAAGCAGTACCCGCTGCATGCTATAAGGATTAGAACCAACACTTGCTGTCGGGCGAAAGCTCGGTGGTCTAGTGGAGATGACGCCTGTCCGGTGATCAGGAGGTCGTAGGTTCGCATCCTGCTCGAGTATGTACGCCCATGATTTTTTATCATGGCAACTACTAAAACACTGATCAATTCAGTGCTTATTTACGTCGATGTAGGGCAATTTGACAATCAGTTGCAATGAAAACATCTCGACGGAAGAATTTTCATGAATTTAAATGAGATGTTTTTGGAGCTCCGAATGCGAATAGGACGCAGTGGACTCTTAAAAGAGAGAGAGCCAGCGGAAAAAAAAAAAAAACCTCAAAACGTCCATAAGACGTGAGCCTCAGGTATGTGTGCCAATTGGGGTAATGTTATCCATGTAGACAAGAGAGTCACTCCCAATGTTTCTCGCTCTGTGATGAGTCTACCGTGGGGCTGTCTTAAGGGAATTAACAAAGCGTTTCGGGTTATTGAAGACCGAAATTCTGATTTCCCCCTCATTATCATCTGAAAATAAGTTGGAAGCTTTGATCGCGATACATTTTCCTTATCTTATAATATAAAAAGATATCGTCATGATTGTAGACGAAATAAACTGCAACTTCTTCCTGTAAAGAAGAGGCACTTTCACATTACATTTCGTTCTGCGGTATCGCACTTTTGCTTCTGTTTTTACACCCATGGCACACTGACTGGGGCTGTTATTCCAGACTTAAGCAAGAGGGAGGGAGAGAGAGAAGTAATGTTAGATGTTGGAAATGAAAACAGAATGCTGTCAAATTCAAACTGATATGAAATAGACTGTATCAAAAATATTACGAAACATTAAAGGAACATCCAAATCTAATGTTCTAAAAATCTGTGACAGAATGGTTTATCAACCATCTTAAAGGGCCCCTTAAAGCCAAATGCATGTTGATTTGTGTTGATGTCTTTTGTTAGTCACATTAATATCACAGAAACATGCAAGTTATGCTGAGTCGAGGGGAAGGTGCATTCCAAAGTCTTTTGTTAAACATTTCAGTACTTTAGCAATGATTGACAGATGAGGTCATCTGAGGAATATTGGTTGGGAAGGATTTTTTGTGGGCGTTCCCAAATAATCTGAAGAAAAATAGAAGAAAAAATCGTTAGAAATATATTGAATTGTTCTAGATATTCGTTTCACCACAAAAATGATGTTGAGGGTATCATAAATCAACACAAATCAACATGCATTTGGATTTCAGGGGCCCTTTAACCAAGGCGCTGAACTACTTATAGCGTCAACACGTGAGCAAACGTACTACAAGATGATTATGTCACCCACAAACTGTCTACGTAAAGGATATGTACAACCTTCTGCGTTTTAACAACAAAAAATACTGATTTGGGCATCTGAAGAAAAAAAAAAGGGGAAGAAAAACCCGGGGCTATACAGCGCGAACAAGACTACGTAGTTTTGTGACATACGATTCGCTCTTCGTCAAACATGTTTACACAGCTCTCGCCATCGAGCTTCTACATCTCGCCCCTTTCACACCTCTCTTGCTTTCCCTTTTCTTTCTTTTGTTTTCATCCTCTTCTTTATCTCTCTCTGTCCGTTGAACGTCAACCGCTCGCGCCATCTAACTCAAACGTCTCGCCTTTCTTTCGACAAATCCTGCCATTTACAAGTGCTAAGCACACAATTGCAAAGGATCGGACAACGAAGTTGCCGAGAACATTAAAAAGGAAGAACTTAATGCACTACACAGTCACTGCACAATCGGGAACGAAATAGAGACATGCGCTTGATAGATACGCAAAACGGCAACAGTCCCTGGCCGTCGGCTGTTACTTTTTATGTTGGAGGGTGCGAGGGTTTGAAAAGGTAACTAGAGATGGGACTGTCATGACCTTTCAATGCAAGTATGTCTTCCAGCAAGGTAGTTTTAAATTGCCTTGGATGCATGGGAAAGTTCTTCCGTCTGCTAAACACCTGTTCGACATTGGGGCTTGTTCGAAGGTAGGCCTGCTGTCTATCCTATTGGTGCGTTGTGCGTAACCCCATGTTGGACTGATGTTGCCAGTGTCGATTTGCGTGTGTTTGAGGGTATTTAATTTTCACAAATGTATATTAAGGTTTCGACACGAATCCCTTTACTGAGTCCAACCGTTAGCTAAGGAAAAGGAAATGAAAGTGATGAATAATGAAAATAATGAAAATTGGTACGGCAGTTACACGAGTACCACATTGGAGATACGCTTTGGTTTGTTTCACGATAACGCATTTATCAGAAACTACGTGTATAGTGATGTTCACAAATCTACCTTTATCGTTACGGTCTTATTTCATCGAGGGTAAACCTGTCAATGTAATCACTGCTTAATCTGAGGGCTGTGTCATTTTTTTTATCCTATCATCTCCAGATACACATTTTGTACAATAGATGGAGCATCTTACTCCGGGGAATTAATACTTCGATGAAAGGGGGTCATCCCACTAGACCGACACCCACGAGTCATACAGCCCACGAGTTCGACATTGAAAACAGGTCCATGAGTCATACAGCTCACGAGTCATACACAGCCCATGAGTTCGACACTAGGCAAATAAAGCCCATGAGTTCGACACTAGGTAAAAACAGCCCACCAGTTCGACAGATACAACACGGGGCTTGTTAGCTTAGTGTCGAACTGATGGGCTGTATGACTCGTTAGCTGTATAACTCATGGGCTGTATGACTTGTGAGCTGGATGACTTGTGGGATGTATGACTCGTGGGTGTCTGTCTCGTGACGTGCACCCGATGTAAGGGTAGCACCTGGTAGGATTTCAACGCAGGATCGCCCTTTGAAAGCCAAACGCCTCTTATGCCCATACCACCATGCCATGGTGCAGTTGTACAATCATAAAGCTTTGTGCCTTGTGAATCCCCGACAAACCTGACACTTTAACACTGTGGAGACTAAGAGTAGAATCACAGTGTCCCGAAATTGACACAAGATGGCCATACGAATATTGAATGTTAACTTTCATACGAAGTTGGCCCCGAATTTGGTTAAAATCCGATCAACAGCAGAAGCAAAATACGATGCCTACAGAAGATTACACGATGACACCCGAACCACACTATAGGCGGCTACACGAAGATGTAAATCGTTATTATAAAAATGAACCTTAGCAAGACTTTCGGGTTATTTAGGGGTTTGCAAAAGATTTTGCCTTCGCTCACGAAGTTGCTGCTGAAGCCTGAGAAACTCTATCGGCGATCGTACGATGGCTCAAGGTGCCCTCAGTAATAAATGATCCGATGTTTATACCATCAGAGCTGAATTTGAACATTTCCTTAATCGTGTGTCCATCTTTACTCGATTTCGGGACAGCGTGAATCCTGTTTTTGGCTGATTTCGGACTGTCCCGAAGTTTGCGCAGGATAGCCGTATGCATATGGAATTTCCAATTTGCGCGAAGTTGGCCACGAACCTGGTTGTATAAGATGATCAAAAGCCAAAGCAAGTGCAAGTATAAGCAGCCTGAGAAACTCCACCCGGGAACTCCACCGGCGGTTTTACGATGACTTACGATACCCTCCCTAATAACCCGATGTTTATACGATCAGAATCGTCGAATTGGAACATTTTCTCTATCATGTGTCATTCTTTGTTCAACTTTGAAGGACAGAGTAACGCCTGCATTATTAAAACATCTTATCCCGGGAATGAACACGTCGATTTGTAGCACCTTGTACGATTCCAAAGCAGGACCGCTTCTTGGAAAGTAAGTGCGATGGGAAATGACTGTTTTCAAATATCTCCCATCAACTGCGTAAAGAACGATGAACCCATATCGCATCATAGGCTGCGTGCACTCTAAAAGCCGTAAGTTGTCATTTTGCAGTAATCTTGGAGTATCATGTGAAATGATTATGAAACTTTCTTCAATCTACTAAAAGCGTGGAGAGGGAAGTAGGATATCTTACATACTTCCCCTTTCCGGGAAAAAAAAAATGATGTTTTTTTTTTTTTCTTCTTGTGTTTTATTTTCCTGTCCGGCAAAATAATATCAAAAGGAAACATCTTATATTGCATCCTTCTGTACATTGGCATTACTATTTTGTCCTTTTACCTTCTGAACAAGCTGATGAGTCGTAATTGACGAAGATAGACAAAATAAAGTTCGTCTCTATCTATTGTTGTAAGCCATGCCTTTGACAATCTGCTGACTAAACAAATGAAATTGTAGCAATCTTTTTATTGTCCACGAAAAGGTTCATATTAATGCTATTACCTAAACAAAAACAAAAGAAAAAGGATGTCATTCCGTAATATAGTCGTCAGGACCGAAGCTGCAGCTGCGTACATCCTATCATCATACCATTTCAATAAGTACCGCCAAGAAGTGGTTAAGAAACGGTTGCCATCATTCAAAGTAAGAATGTTTGGTTGTCAAGAAGTAAGTGTGTTATCAGACGTCGGCAGGAGAGGATCTCAAGGAGAAATATGAAGGCAGGATTGATTTATTACTTATCAAAATAAATGGCAGTGATATATCAGTGTTGACTGGGCCATGTTCGTTACCCCGCAACCGTATAGGTCAAGGAAACTTTATTGCGGGATTTTTTCCCTCTCTCTGTTTTTGGTACCCGTACGTTCCCGTCCACAGACAGAGTAACCAAGCTCGGCGTGTTTTGCATGCAGGCGCTAAGAGAATTCTTGAGAGCGCCATGGGATTTTTGGTGTGCGTTTTGCTGATAAAACCAATGATTTTCTTTTTTGAGTGTTGAGATTTTCTTTATGTGTATGTTGACAAAATATTGTATACAGTTGTGTAGATCGTTGAGGTTTAGTCTAGATCTTGTGTCCATCTATGTTTTGAAAATTTCATGAACCGTTTCAGACGTACTATACATACATGCATGTACAGACACATACACACAAACGCCACTTGCACACTTACACATACAAACACCCGCACACACACGCAAACACACCTACACACACACACACACGCAAACACACACAGACAGACAGACAGACACACACACACACACACACACACACACACACACACACACACACACACACACAACATTCACAGGATAGGGATCAGCTGTTACCCTCATGGCGTTCATAAAGTGGAACAAAATGAGGCGCCAAGCACCCAAACACGCGCATTCAACGTCTGCAGGAGGAAATCATTAGAATAGTACACTGCGAAGAGAGTAGCGTGCCTCAGCCGTTGTTTGCACTTTCTCTTCTTCTAACCATTGACCTTTCACCCCTAAGTACTCCACATCCGCTATCATCGCTTGTGAACCGAGTGCAATATTTCACGAATTGTCAACACTAAGATGTTGTTTGGATTCTCCTATCTCCTGAGTGTGTTCACGCACTGCTTCAGAATCCGCACTCTGGCAGCCTCAATTTTCTCAAGAAAGCGCTGTTTGTTGCGTATCTCTAAGACACCGTGGAATCAGTTTCGCCTCTTCATGTAAAGTGTTATCAAGAATTAATATCATACTTTTATAGGACTTCAGCGAACGATCTTAGGAAGCGCTGATGTGAAAAATTGTGATATATACAATACCAACATTGGCACTATAAATTCTTCATTCTCCAACCTAAATGATTCAAAACTGAAAACCCCATCACTATTAGGGTTTTATTCTCGAGAGCGTATTTTGAATTGAGCAAAGGCAAAGTATATCAGCAAGTTCAGAGGGGCTAGTTCCTGACAAAAAAAAAGTATTAAGAGCATAATCGAAGTCGGGGTTTAAATGTTTGATCTTAAAATTCGAAGGGCCTTGAAAGCAACGGGCCTGTGGTGCCACTTAATTCGTCAATATTCGTCAGAGCCAGGTTCATGACTATGGGGACTTCACCTGTTGTTACATTTCTCGGTTCTGTTACGATACTTATTTCACATCAATTATGTTTTGTTGCTCTGTTGTTATTTTCTTTCTTTCTTGTACGATATCTCAGTCGTCCTTGTCCTTAGGCAGTTTGATGTTGTTGTTGTTGTTGTCATTATTTTTCGTGTAAGACGCACCGAGTAAAGTTTCCAATCGATCATAACAAAG
The DNA here is from genome assembly GCF_964275005.1 of Diadema setosum. NCBI lineage: Eukaryota > Metazoa > Echinodermata > Echinoidea > Diadematoida > Diadematidae > Diadema > Diadema setosum. The sequence goes on from NC_092685.1 coordinate 48,209,366, forward strand.
AACTTAAATTTGTTGTCTCTGCCTATAACCAAGGTCGATTTTTCTTGGCTGTTTCACACCTTCACATTACTACCATGGTGACGACTGACAGTGGGTGTAGTTGGCATCAACAACTCACCGCCGGGATGACCGAAATGAAGAAAAATTTGCTCATTACAGGGCTCTTTTGAGTTGAGTTTGTATTGCAACCAGAGAGAGAGAGAGAGAGAGAGAGAGAGAGAAAGAGAGATGGGGGAGGGAATGAGATGTAAGATTTTCGTTAAGGTACAAAATGGACAACAATCGAGTTTTTTTCTTGGGGGGGGGGATTTTTGTTTGTTAGCTTGTTTGTTTGTTTGTACGTGTGATTTGTGATCATATACAACATTTCACTGCAGTGTGCCGGATACATGATACGTAACATTTTCTGAGGGTATCTGATATAACAGTATTCCTTCGGACCCTATGTTGTGGGATAATGAGATATCCTCGAACACAGCATAAAGTGTCCACCATTAATATATCGCGAGAAGCAAACCAAGAATTGCATATTATACTCATCTACTATGAAGTGGAAATTTTCACGGTGTCGAAATTTTCGCGCATTTCGCGCAACCAGAAATTAGCGCGAAAATAAAAGCACGCGAATATTTAAATTTTGCTTGCCATAAAATAGTGCCATATGTTTCAGTAGTTTAAGTCTTGATTCCGCGGAATTAAAAACAAGTAAAACTGTTCTTACCCCAACGAGCGCGAAAAATAATTAGTTGCGCGAAAATATCCACTGTTAGTAACTATAATAATTATACACGCATCATTTCCCCTTTGATATGTCCCCATGTGATATTATCGTACTATGTAGATGATTTGAATGTGTGCATTATTTATACTTGAGATGTATCATGAAACAACGAGAAAAATAAGCACACAGCCATGACATGTCCCTCACCTTTGCTGCATCAAGATCAAGTCAGCAATATGACAAATCTGATCGCTAGATATTATAATCGAACAATCATGAAGAGGTATCGGTCCTTCAGTGTCAGAGGATTGGAAAGGAAAAGGAGGGGGGGGGGACTGGTGGAATGCTTCGTGAGACCAAATCCTCTTGCTGTCATCTCATGAGTGTGCAAGCTCACAAGCTTGTCAGATGTATTTCACTTGGAGACTTCTGTCAATCCCGCTCTTTCTCTCTCTCTCTCTCTTATAATATGATATATATAAAAAGATTCAGCACGTTCGTAAGATGCGTTTGATGGCAAAGAAAAGTGTGTGTGTGTGTGTGTGTGTGTGTGTGTGTGTGTGTGTGTGTGTGTGTGTGTGTGGAGGGGGTGAGCAAGAGAGATAAGGGTGGGGGACGTGAGTAGGAATTGAGCTAAAAGGGGGCAGAAAAGGGAGGTTCCTTCGGCCATATATACCTTCGCTAAATGCAACTTGCATGCTGCAAGGTCCATTCAAAGCACGTGTGGCGCCCCGCAAAGGTGTATACAATTTCAGCACTGTGCTGACTTTCTTTCCCAAATAATTGTCAGACCGCCCTCGAAGAGGTACACTGGTCAAAGAAACTTATGGTGCTTTTATCGGAACAGGTCGAAATGGCTGACTCATCGATGAAATGTATCGGCAGTTACTTTTTATGATATTCTTTGTAGATAGATACAACTACGAGGATTTTCAATACTTGATTGTGAACCACATGTCAAAGTATTGCAAGATCGTCTTAGTTGTATTTATCTACAAAGTTCTATATCTATTTGATATATATACATATATATATTATAATAATATTATATGGACAAAATACATATGGACATATCACATTGTTACAAAAATACGTAGGCCTATAAGTCAGTCCAAAGCTATAGTGATTAATAAGTGTGTTTGCACCAAAAGCAGAGCTGAATATGATAAATTGGAATTCGAAATTCAATCATTTATGATATCAAAAGTACAATCGGGCAAAGCAGACGGTTCTAATGGAAAGAATGAAGGAGAAGAAAAGCGTGCATTTAGACTGACAAAATAATCTTCGTTGAAGTGTGCCCGCTTCTTTATCATTTCTCTCTTCTTCTTCTTTTTTTGCGTCACAACGCTCGCGCATTCAAATTTATTACAGTGTGATAGAGCAAAGAAAAAAGTCTCAAGTGCTCATAGATCAAATCAAGGTTGCACAGGAGCTTGCTGACGCGAGGACAAAAATATCAGACAAAAACGGAATGATATAAATTATCCATCAGCGCGGGCTTTTCATCCGCCCTGTAATCTGGAACGGGGCAGGCACGTGTATATAAATATTCCATCGGATGTCAATAAATATCTCATTAAGCAATCACAAAATGGCGCCTTTCTCCCTCGAACACAATGCTGAAATGCCGAAGTTCTCCCTAGTGATGTCAGTGACAACATAAAAGAGTCTCTCCTAACCATACTAAGCGGCTTCTAGGAATGCATCATTCAGTGGGAAAATTGAATCTACATTGATAATAAAAAAGCATATACACCCAAAACAGCAATGCTGGAGAAAGCAATATGTCTGTTTGTGAATGTCTGAATCTATGGATGTTGGTGTGTATGTTTGTCCCTGGGATGGAAAGAAAGTAGGCCTATAGCTTAGAAGTGAGAGAGAGAGAGAGGGGGGGGGGGGAGGAAATGACATGTATGAGAAGCCGTATGCCTCTTAGTTGATTCATTTTATGTGAAGTAATTGGATTATGGAGGACCTGAATTTTCTCTCCCTGTACTATACATTTCGTCCACTTTTATCAGATCTTGTCTCGGTATTTGTGACCGAGGGTTGTCACTATATAGGTTAATTCCGATTCTCTCAAATTTTTGGTTTTGAAACTGAACAAAAGAACAACAAAAGTAGGGTAGCGTTGATGCAAGAAGATTGATTGAAAATGTATGTGTATCGAGGTAGAGCAATGTGTGTTTGTGTGTGCTTATAATATGAATGTGCCTACATTTGATAAAAGCTAGGGAACGCGTTTGTGCATGCTTGTATTTATTTATATGTGCATGTGTGTTTCTGTGCTGTGAAACTGAAAGACAATGTATCTGGAAATAAATTTCTAGAAATGCCTTTTCTCAGTTATCTAATAGATGAATGTAGACACATCAAGGTATTTCTTTTCCATCTACACAACGGCTTTCATTGTGAATTGTTTGATATTTCCGAACTCAAACTCACAAGTATTGATATATAAGCTTGTTCATCCTTTTAGACATTCGTTTTTGTTCACACCTTGAAGATGACTAATTTTGTCATGATTTGTGAAGATTACTGGAATATGTTACATGTTATTGTGTTGTGAAAGAATGGGGAAAAACAGCTATTTGCTACGACTCGGTAAGGTCTATAGTGCAGCCTAAAAGGAAACAAGACTTATCACGCATCACTCCGACTACTCACTGAACAATAGAAAATAAACAGCATGGTTGAATAGTCTGATACCATCACCCTGTTTGTTTCCCGCCCGCAAGTATTGCTGTGATGTAAGTGATCACGTCCCATCGATTGCAAACTCCGTACTAGTATGTACCTCGCTGCACTTGTAGAACTGTCTATACTTTGTGCAGGAATGTGAGAGAACGATAGTGACATTCGCATGTAGCAAAAGTACCATGAACAGATGAAATGTCACAAGTCTGTATCACACTATCCTTAAATAGCATGACGTGAAGAAAATAAAGTATTCCTTTATTTGAATCTCAATGTAAATATGGCATGATGATTGTAAAGAGAGAGCTGCTGTATCAAAGATAAAAAAACAATGGCAACAACATTATGTCAGCTTTTGCGCTGTTATTGATAGTTGCGCGAGTCCCTGTCCCTTCGTTTTTATTCGAAATGGGGAAAAAGCCTGACATCACCATCATCAGCCGCAGCAACAACAACATTAAACAACATGTAGGATAAGAATAATAATGACAACAACATCATCAACAACAACAGCCTTTACGAGCCCTCAAAGCTCCCTTGAGACTGCACTATAGACAGGGCGTGATAGATGTATGCATGGTGGTTTTCCGCCAGCGCTCTGCAGTATATACCGCCACAGGTTGACAGACCGGCTTCGTGGCGCCACATTACGTCGAGACTAGGCCATTACCACGTGATGCGCAGACGGTCAGTACGCCATTCCCCCTCCTCGCGGCAGAACATTACAAGAGTTGTTATACTCACTTACTTGTTGATGCGTCCGTCTAAGCACATGACCCTCATTACGGGCTTTTTAACCCGGCAGACAAATTGCCCTGAGCTTGCATGAGATGACGTCAGGAGACATCGATAAGAAACGCGATATTTAGCTTGGATTTAGGCGAGCAATTCGTTTCCTTCAATCTGGTTTGCCTCGTTGCACTTCTTAGTATGATGTGAGGGCATTGATTTCATTCGAGAAAATGTCACGAATCAGGGCAATTTAATTCGTAGGGATAACGGTTAATTGAGATAAATAAGTTGAAAAACAAAAAGAGAAGATCCTGCTGAAGTGGTGTCCAATTCGTAAGTATAATCTTCTTCAAGAAAATGCCCTCACCCAGTGTAGATTTGTTTGAAGTTATATATATATATATATATATTGTCAGGTGAAAATTATGACAAATTTTGTTGTCTGCAGGCGGCATATAATTCATCACCGAAAGGATGATAATTAGTCAAGAACCATGATGTAGCGTACTGCCTGACAATACATGTATCAGTCACGAAATATTTGACATGCCCGATGGGCGCTTATTGAGAAAAAAAACAACAACAACATCAAACGGATAACCATTAAACGACTACAGAATTAGTCCATATGCCGTTTATCATCATCAATACAGTATCTATTTAGGCGGCTAACATGAAAGAAGATTAAAGAAAAGAAGACTGATCAGGTTTTATAATTTCCCTATACTTCTGCCGTTATGGAGACATATTATGTATTTATTAATCCCAACGGTAGATGATTCATCGAAAATACAGAAAAAGCCTATAATTTACATATCAGCTAGCAATGACTACATCCACTGAAGTCGGTATTTCCATGACATTACAGCTTGCAACTTTATGCGGCTTGAAAATTAATATTGAAAATTTATGTGTAACTGAGGTGACTTGATTTACGCTCAAGGAGATAAATTTAATTCAATTCATTTATTTTTTCTTTCCAACAAAACTTATCACAGAATAAATCAGAAATTGTATCATAGGCATACATTAAAAAATACATAAAAAAATCAGGAATTATATCAAATGTATATATTCAAAAAATACAAACAAGAAATGCCTCTTTAAAAAATCTCAGCTCTAACATTTTACACGCAGTCGATAGTTTGATGCCAATTGCAAGCTGAATATGACTCTTAAAAAACGAGGACCCACGGGATGAAATGAAATGAAATGAAAACGTCACCTTTAACAATCTCCCAGTCTCCGACCCTTCGATGATACGACGAAAAGTGCGATGAACCAACCATTTCCTCCAACTTGTTTGGTCCAAACGGACAGAATTGATATCTGTCACAACGATTTTTTCTTTTTCTCTGAGATATGCGGAGATGACTTACAATCAGGAAAAAAAAATGCTTTAGTATGGGTCCGTGTCCCAATCACACTCACATGTTTCAATGGCTTGCCGAAGTCGCTTCGCCGTAAAATCACATTTTCTTGCGACGATTTCTCCGGACGAGATTCTGGAAATCCAAATGCCGTTCATCGTTGAGCTTTAGAAAAGGATTTCACGAATTTCGGGTTTGAGTGACTGTTAAACAATGAACACACCGATAAGAGGGACAAGACACACTCAAACGGCACATAAGCAACTACAGTAAAAAAAAAAAAAAAGAAAAAGAACAAAACAAAGCAAAACTTTCAAGGGAAGACACGTTATTTTATTTCATTTCATTTCATTTCATGCATGTTTCATATCTACTTGACTTTCCCCACTGTCAAATCTGATTTCCCGTATATGTCATTTTTCATTGAATTGATCTTTTGTAGTCTTACTTCTATGTATTATAATACTATATGAAGATTGCAGTCTACACAGCCCTGTTTTGAAATCGAAGTTTGCATAGAGATAACTGTTTTACATTTCTCTTCTTACAGTAAATACTTAGTTGTTTTCTTTAGCATCTCTCATCGTAAGACACATTACCAGATATTTCCATGATGATATTTTAATCATAACTCGGTGTTGCCTTTTTTTGAGCAGTATAAGCAAATTATTGGCATATATATTCCCGATGGAGTACTATTGTTTAACTATGTAGAGGTAACAATTCTTACGTACTTATACCCCAGACAACTTCTCACACACACGAAAATAAAAACAAACAACAACAACAACAAAAGACTAAAGTCAAGTGAGATGAAACTGATTGAATTACAACAATCTGATCTCATGTGAAGTAGCAAAGAATGCACCAAATGGACAAGTTTGAGACGTGTTTGTTTGCTCTTTTATAGTCATGATATTTCTTGTTTATTTTATGAGACACAAAAATATAATCCATCTCCCATTGGTATCATTATGACACTAATTATCATTGCCACTGCTGATTTTGCTGCCACAGGTGATACAAACAAAATGTAAAGGCCTGGTTGAATCCTGGGTCTCCGAGTTCGATGACATTAAGGTATTATGAGGTATACGTGCTGGTTCCATGACAATGACCATAATACGACCAGCGGGGGATATATGGCCTTTTGTCGTGGTGGTAAAATATTTAATCATATACATGCTGCGAGAAGCTTTAATGGCCATTATCGCAGTGTTTCCGTTGTATATTAGTGTCATGTGAATGCTTAACACGCCGCGTATCGTCTGTTTTCCCTGCATGGAAGTCAACAACAAGATGTGGCAAGCCCATCTTTGATGAGCTGTGTGGGCTGCTTTCTCTCCGCCATTTTTGCATCATTCGAATAATGCAGGTGTACTTTTCTGCTTCAACACAAGGAGCGAGCGGTGTCACAAGTAATCTGCCAAGTCGATCGGACGCTGTTCATGTTTGACTCGATCTCACTGACAGGAATATTTTGGGCGCACCCCATCCAGGTGTATAGGAAGCAATGGTGTGGATAGACAGAAGTGCGAATAAAATCCTCTAGGTTCAGTGTGCTAATTAAACAAGGGTGTTATTCTAGCCAGCTGTAAATGCTTGCACTCTGCACGTCCAGATTCACTCACAATTACATGACTACTTGTTGCACAACAAGGTTTAATGTTAATGTTTCCAGTAAACTTAACTTTATAGGTCTTGAAGAGGAATGAAAATCATATACATGTGAATTGAGAGAATACAGTAATATTAAAAGACACATTAAGAAAAGTTTGAGGTAGACCGGACAATCCGTTGAAAAATTATGAATTTTTAAAGTTTCGGTGCCATCATCGCTGGATAAAGAAGACTACAACATTTTGTGACGTCACATATGGAAATGATATGAAGACGTTTAAAGAAACTTTAACTTATTTCCACCTTTCTAGCATAAAAAGACAAGCACTTGTATTCACCCTCCTTCAGAAGGCAGGTGAAATAGTATTACGCTGTAAACATGGTAAAATGTTAAAAACATGATATTATGTCAGTTACAAGTCGAAGGAATATGTGCTTTTTGTTGGAAATTAGATCGGTGGAATTCCCTTAATATTTTCTTTGTATTGTTTTCCATACGTGACGTCACAAAATGTTATAATCTTCTCGTCCAGTGGTGCACAGAAATATCTGTACAACCGATTGTCCAATTTTCCTTCAAATTTTCTCTGCTGTGTTCTATACTATGGGTGCATTCACCGAATCCAGGTATTAGTTGCTTTCATCCCACTTTAATGTTGCGCTTGTAATGACTTGTACATACAAAACAAAAGTGACACATTATTTTTAGACATTTAAACATTATGAAAAATGTAGCTATTGCAACAGCTTCCTTCATTGACTTTTATGGAGTAAATCAGAAATGATTAAAGGTTCACCTTTAAGGCAAGAATAATCTACTCGCATCACTACACACTGTTGCTGACGTTCCCGAGTTCATGTGTCATGTAAAATTCAATGTGACCGAGTTCATGGCACTGTGCGTGGACCACACGAAGACGTGAGAAAGTTAATGATTAAGACTGAGGACCGAAGGAAAGGGAGTGCCTATAAGACCATTAGTATGCTAATCAGGCTGAATGTTGATTTATTCATTCAATTTCGTTCGCGTTAATTGATAACTTCATAATTTATGTCTGTAATGGGCCCTGGAGACGACATCGTGCGCATGTCTCTAGACACTTTTTTGTTGTGATAGCATCTCGAAGATGCCTCATCTTCCTTTATGTATTTGGTGTCGTATTCTCTCATTCCAAAGGCGTGATTCTGGATCGAAGCTGTAAATAATGTAAGAATCAATTCATGAATTAATGATGTGTAAACATGACTTTGCAATATCACAGTGTTTTCTTTTCTGAAATGTACATTGTTGATACAAAGTTATTGCATGGAGAACGTCCAATTAGCTTTGTTCAATGACAAGCGGTTATAATGCACTGTCCAAGCTTGTCTCTCGCAAATGACACCTGTGCTGCAGTGGCACTTCAAAAAGGCCATGAAGATCGGCTTCCCCGGAAGGTCTCGAGAGGCAGTAGATGTTAACCTACAAGAATAAGCCAGTTCGGAGTTCCACTTTGCGCATGAGCAGGAAAAAAAAAAGGTAATTCGTACCAACAGGCATGTTGGTTTTTATATTCACTGGAATAAGCATCTGTGATGTAATGATTATTTATGTAATCTTTATCAATGTTGCTTGCCAGCACATCCACCTGACAGCAAAAGTGGTAAATGGCAAAATCAATAGAAAGATAATTAATTAATACATTCAATGAAAAAGTAATAAAATGGATGCCTTCCCAAGTGTTAATTGACTGATCATTCGGACTACGCAAGTTCATTGTTTGAACAAGATTGATGAATCCCATAAATACAGTTACGTAAAGCTTATGCGTTATGTCGCTCTGAAAACGAGCGAAGTGCCCCAAACCGACTGAGAAAAAAGAAAGCTCATTCGTACCAATGTGCCCATGAGATAACTCCGAACTGGCTTACCAGTATTGCCTTTAGGTGTTAATAATCTTCTGTCTTCAAGCTGTGAAGAATCATGATGTCTCGCAGGTTTCGGCTTAATCGCAATTGTGGGGGTTACCTGCTGCGTATAATTATGATTATGACGTGTGTAAGAAAGTGTGCAGAGGGCTATCGGGGTTACTAAAATCATGGAGGTATAGAAAAGAGACTCTTTTCTACCTCCATGCTAAAATTAATGACAACATTCGTAGCAAAATCTAACTTGTAAAGCCATTCGATTTTTTTTTTTCATTTACCAATTTTCTTACTCTATAGTAAGTAACCAAAGTTCATATCGGCTGATGTAAGATAAATCAAAATAAAACAAATAAACATTTTGATAAACAGATGTATGTACATGGTAATATTCTTCCTATTACCTTTAGCAGGTTTACCACGAATCCAAAAGTTAAACCCGTCCCACATTCAACTTAGACATCCCTCCGCCGCCCCTCCCGTGGGGGGAGGGGGAGGCTGCTGCTACCACTACGGACAATAGAAGCATACGTATATCAGTAATGTTTTGCTGCATGTCATGATCCTCATATTCCGGAATCTTGCGGTGCTCGAAGCGACACCAGACAGCAACACGGATCGTATGATATGCCGTCCTTTATGGCTGGAATCATGTGACTTGATCATGTGACAGTGAAAGCACTGGTTGAAGTGGAGTGTCGGATACCTGACCCAGCTCTGGCGTCTCGTGGTGGAGTAGCAAGGGGAGCCGGTCTCCCGCCATCGAACATAATTCCCGATGCCGAGTCTGTGTCACGTCGCAGCTAACATCGCAGGGAAAATACTTCAACTCTTCGACGGAATTCCTTCGAAGGGGGTGGGAGGGGTAGTGTTCACATAGTTCTGCAAAGACTTCTAAAGCAGGTCGAATCATTTTGAGGCTCGAAATGAATTCATGCACTGTCGAAATGTCAAATCAGCGATCCTGTATTATATTTTCCCATCTATATCTTCACATTTGTTTCATATTTCTTACTTTCAAAAAAAAAAAATCGTCACATTTAAAAGATTAATTCCTGGAGGGTTTTCATATCATAGCTTCTCGGATAGATTTAAAAAGTCAACAGCCTGCTTATCATGATAATGATCATAAGCTGACATTTAGTGCTGCATCTTATTCATGTACATTCGACATTGCCAAACTGCTATGTAAAAGTGGCCAAGTACGGGTCTGTTGTACAAACTGCTGTCAGGAAAAAGAAATGAACAATAATTCATTATCATCATTCGAGCTTCTCCATAAATTTTGCACGAATCTAGGAGTGTGTAAAAGGCATGACATGTATATTCGTCCTAGAATCTGTAAAACCAACGTCATGAATGCAAAGTAATAGTCAAGCAATGCTGGGTAAATACGGGTTATTGCCACGATTTACCAATGGTTCCATAGGTGAGGACCTCCGTGCGGGTAGTGGGAGTTGTAACAGTTCTATTATGAACGGCATGTTAGCTGCAAAGAAGCCCCAACATTCGATACCTTAGGTCTCACATACATGTGAAGTGGAAAAGTGGGCACTCACGCAAAAATGATTGCACAAGCCCTGGTAGACTACGTGCCAAATTATTTCAAAGATTAACATTATGGCATTAACATGTTCGCATTCATTGAGGTCAACACGAGGGCCGCACCTCACACTACTGAAAGGACCCTGTCAAACCAGAAGAAAGAACAAAAACAAACAAAAAAAACCAAAAACGAATAAGCAAGTTATAGGAAAAATATCCTTCAAAAATGGAAAGATTTTAGTCTGGTCTACTTTTAAATATAACGTCGTGATTTCTCGCCCTATTTGTACTCTGTCGCTTTTAAGGCGGCACTGTTGGCTGTAATAATCCATTAGCCAATCTACCCACCAAAAGACGGACATTGAATCTACAATAAAAAAATAAAAAATCACCATCCCGATAGGAATATTGCCCATACCATGTCGCTATAAAATAGGCTCAAGTCTTTACTTTATCACCCGATGGATTTGTCTTCTGTTCGTCGTATAGAACGATGCAATAATCTAGCATGAAGACCTCGGACTATGTAACAGACTGTACTCAAAGAACTTCAGTCGAAGTTTTTGCCGATTTCACATGACCATGATCTTTCGCAACCAATCACTCTCATTACACGCATTAATCGAGAGCAGACGATTCAGCCTTCGTTTGAATCGCCACCACTGCATCATTCCCGCCAAACCACCGATCAAATTGGCCTTCGACTTCAGCAGTAATCAGCCCCGATTTGGCGCTGAGTGCATTCCCGCGGATTGTAGCGGCGTTAGCCATGAAAGAATGGATGCAACGCCAAGGAGGCTGTGCCACATAATATAATGGTGGTGATGATGATGATGATGATGATGATGATACGATTGTCGAATGCAGGCAGCCTTGTTCAATATTACGAAGTGAGAAACGCTTTATCGTGCTAATTGTATGATGGGAGAGATAATTCTGAATGACACCTCCTATAAAGCGGCCTGAAATCTTCGGTTGCTTTGCCAGAAATGTGAACTGAGGGAGCTGTATTCAAAGCATACTAACCGATACCGCCCAAACTGTCAGAAGGAGTATCTCCAGTAGAAATGGTCATCTTGGCTAAGTTATGCAACAGTAGTCGGGGGAGGAGTCTATCCAAGAAGTCAGATATGTTAAACAAACTGTTAGTGAGCAATAAAGTATAGTCTATCATAGGAACATTATTTTTTCATAACGATAAACAGAACTTTGAATTTGTAGTACCACGTTGCGTTTATCGTTCATCTATAAGATTACACTTCAGACACTTAGACAATAACATATCATGATATAGTGTTACTACCACATTATTGCCCTCCATTTTGAATCGTAACTTCAAGACTATGTATAATATGGAAGCACTCATGATCGTATGCTCATTTCCTTAAAGAGCAGACTACATTGCATACACGTTACGTGACTCGTCCAAAGAAAAAGGGGGGATTCTATTTTCACAGCATGTCGTGTTTGCTTCTCAACAATGCCATGAAATGATATCATACGCTCTCAAAGATACATTTTTCTCATAAGTTCCGATGAAAATTTCAAGCAATTTGTAAGTCCGATTAGATTGATTTGATCCATTAACAAAAGGAAGAGGAAAATGCAAGCCTGAACAGGATAGAGTTACACCCTCGAATAGCTGCGAAAGGATTTATTATCGCATATGTAATAACACAATCTCCTTGAGCTGGTAAAGATGACTGGCTTTAGTCAGGTTATTTCGGGTATCAACATGCAAATAACTGCAACGAGAGACAGACATGACGACTGGCGTCTCAAATGGCAACATTGACTCTCACGTAATCCCCACGGTGAAAATAATTTACATCTTAAACTAATGTCTGCTTTGTTATCGCATTCTGCTTCACCGCGGAACAGAAACCAAGAAGAATATTCACTGCAGTTTTATAGAAGAGGCAGGAATTACGCCATGTTGAAGCGACGCGTTTGTTCACGCTTGGTTATATCTCACTTGCATGGACGGACGGTCTCTGACAAAATAAAACAAACACAAATGTATATTGTGAAGATTCGCTGCAATAACATGCACAGTTTTCGAGTCATACTCACAATTTGCACAGTTGTTAGCTAATGTTGTAAGTTGGCTTATCGCCTTCACTTGACTTTGCTTGATTTACTTAATTTCAGGTTTAATTCAGCCGCACTTCGATTACTCTCCATTTGGATGAACGCAGGGAGACTTTGTTTACAAAAATAAGTGTACTACAGAAAAGAGCTCTTCGTGCTGTCCTACTGGACACTGGTAGACAATCGTTTCAGCAGTAAACCCCTTTACAACATCATTGGAGTTGAACCAGTTGAAATCCGCTGGAAGAAAGAGGCTACGCTATCAATTTTTAAGCTCCTCCATAATATGTTACTATCATTTCTATGTGATAAAATGATAGAGAAACAGAATGTACATCATTTAAGAATATCCTCAAATGAAAAAAAAAAATGAACTAGGACTTTTTTTTTTCAACACGGATCCACCTATAGGCCTACTGGCATAAGGATATTCAATGATCTTCCCAAAAATATTACAATATTAGACAATCTGACTTCCTGTAGAAATGCTCTTGGTTAAGTTGTAAATTTTCATATTTTATGTATTCAGAGTTCACATTGGAGTGTTTGATTAATCTTAAGGAGATAAACACCTCGATTGTTATTATTTTATTATTCTGATTTTAGAGTACGTTTATTCTTTGTTTTGTCATGTTGTGTTTTATTCATTTGTTGATATTTGTATCACCGCTATTTTTTAATTGATTTTGTGTCGTTCTGTATCTTTTCGGATTTGTCCTGTCAGTCTGTTTATGCCAAATGTCTTGTTCACGGCCTCTCTGGAAAAACAGCCTCTTGGCTGACTGAGGGCTTTTAAAACCGTGACTGAAAAAAAACAAACAAACAAAATTAAATGTACCATCAGACAGACACGCATACAGTCACATTTTCATTTTGTCATTTGTTTGTGATGTTGAAAGGGTACTTCTCATTATCAGAGCGTTATTTTGATCTTATGGTATACATTATAAACTGAAATGTCATATACATACATAGTTGTTAGAAAGATCACTATGACGCAATATATTGTTGATGAATTGCTCCAAGTAGAATATTTCCCTCGCAGTAAAAGGTAATCATCCACAAGGGATATCAGCAATTAATGTGGGTGGTGGAAGCGCCATTACAAACTTGAAAATGTAATGGCTATAATTTGAATTTTTGTTTTTCAAAATATCATTACAAAATGATATTATTTAAAGATGACTACCTTTTACAATAGTGTTTTGAGAGTTGAGAGAGGGGACATGAATATTTAATCATGGATGCAGGGATTTTGTATCCATAAATCATCCCAATGTTTTAACAAGCTTTCACAGAAGCAAGCCTGGTGTGGAAACCGCGAATCTAATCACTTAAAAAACAATCAGAGCCCACCAATTAAGTCTTTGTGTAGCTCCATGGCTACAGGTTTGCCCCGCAAAAGAGTTAATCAATTAAAAACGCTGTTCGACGCGGAGTGATATCATTTTTCAGTCAGCGTGACAGAAAGAGCAGCGTGCCCGCTGATTGGGCGAAAAGGATATCGCGGAGCATTAGCAAAATTATCAACTGCTTAAAGTGCCCTTCAGGGACTCACTTTTCAATTAATATCCAGTATGAATGAGGCTGGGGTCCAGGCTGAGGGGAAAACGGAAGTGGATGAAAAGATGATGCCAGGATACAGGGAGGAATTTCAACCTTGGCGCATGGAAAGTTGAGATCATTTTCTGGTGCACGACCACATGTCGCCCCTGCGCCTTCATCAATTCAATATGAACCACTCAGGGCTACTGCCATATATGCTAATTGCTTTAAAACAATTTGTCTCACACACCACTGACACAGGCTATACCGCTTGGTAAGGATGAGCGGCATAGTAACAACATAACACCATATCCTCGCACTATGGGCGTGACATTTTCAGAGCATGCTGTATAGCGTCTAGAGCACTATCATTTTGAGCTCTTATAAGTGGTCGTGAAAGCGTTGCTAGAGAACGGCAGGAAAGTTAAAATGAAACAAATTTTTATGGTACGCCCACGGGCGAGATGTTTATTAGACACTCTAACAACGGACATCGGATCCTCCATGCTGGAGTCTGTTTTGTTTTGTTTTAAAGTGACTCTTACCCTGAAAACGGGGATACTCTCGAAGGTCAATTTTTGCTTTATAACTATTATTGTATAATATACATTACAAAAATTCAGAAGCAGATATTTATCATAATGCTCGGTTCTTGTAGTATGTACAGTTTAAGATTTGAATCCGTTAAAAGTAACTTAAATTAACGTAAGTCACCTATTTGCCATTTTACTCTACTATGTTTCTCTTCCGTGCCATATTGAAAACAAAAAATGTAGCTACGAGGGACTGAACTGAAATACCAGCTACAGGCCCTATAGTATTAATCTACTGCTTAACCCTTTCTGCGCCAATGCGTCACTAATTTTACCTGCGTACTTATGGACAAGAAATTACTGTGGCACCCAGAGGCTTAAGGAAACAAGGCGCTGATGAGGATTTGCCATATCTCGGCGCCAAACTTCACCTTTTTCCTGATGTTTTGTCCATTCATCAATTCTATTAATTTACTTGTTTAAGTTTTTTATTTATTTAGATAAGTTTATATGCATTTCTATTGTCTATGCTTGTATGTATATACATATTCATTATTTATTCATTCATTTTATTATCTATCTATCTATCTATCTACTTTGCTAAATTACTCGAGATCTTTATTTTCGATTTTTGCCTTGATTGTTTATTTGCGCGTTAGATTTCGAGTAAACCGAAAACGCCCACTCATCATCACACTTTTTGTCGTCGTCATGTTGTGTATCTGTTCTCCGGCATACGATAAGTGCAAAATGCTCCGCCATTGCACTTTTCCAAGAAGAAACTGAAATGAAGATTTTGTCACATACTGTTTTCATCATTCACTATTATGCTTGACAGGAAGCTTTTATGTGCCTGGATGTTGTCAGCTGCGAATGACATAGTTGAAATGGACTTTGTATGAAAAGTGCATTCGTAATTTGAACATTTGAACTATCTAAAGAGAGTCAACGCCAGGTTGTTCAAAAGAAGTAATGCAGATGTACCGCAAAACCGCTAGAAGACATTCACAAGTTGAGATATGCAGAGCAATGGAGTGTGTGTGGCTGGGAATCAGCGAAATACTGGAAAAGACTTCAGGATTTTTTTTTTTTTTATATATTTATACTGATCGCCGTAATAAGGATCGCCGTAAGTTACCCTTACCGGTAACCTTTGCCCATATACAATAGAAATATCAACATCGTTGGGAAGCAATACGTTTCCTGCCAGAGTTCTAAATCGCAATGGACTTTGTAAAAAGGATCCAAGAGTGTACCGTGTGTAATGAGTGGTGAAGAACTTTGGTTATTGTGTTAGTTATTGAGTGCATCAATAGTGAACGCCCGCTATTCAAGTACGAAGCGCACTCGCTTGGAGATGGCATGGGCCCCGGGCGTGGGCCCATGACTCCGAACATTATCATTATTGCAAATGAATCGTTGCAGTCATGATGATGATGATGATGATGATGCTGATGATGACGATGATGATGATGATGATGATGATGATGATGATGATGATGATGATGATGAATTAATCAGTTAATGATAGTTTCATTGACTACAATGATAGTGATGATTATGACAACAATGATTATAGATGGCTATCAGTTATGAAATGCAATAGTGTTACGGACGACTGAAGTAATATGGGAAGCGCATTGAATGCTTATCTGTGCCAACAAGGGCAGAAAAAATAACACAATGATACCACCTCCGGTGTATAGACAAGAAAATGTCTATATCACACAATATGCACAGCGTGTGTCTCGTATGCTGAAAGTAAAGACGCGGAAGTGGAACGCCGACCACGTGACCAACTTGGAGAGCGCGCGACTGCATGGCCGTCTTGGTGATGATCACCTTAATGCCGGGCGATGTCAGAAGTGTTTAGGCAGAGGAATCGAGGGATTGGAGTGGAAAATTGAATGCAGCACGGAGCCAAATTTTCTGCTTAGTGATCGCGCGATATGCTAATGCACGAACAAAGCTTGTGGATTCGCGAGGAGAAATCTTGGCCATTTTTTTTCTCTCTCTCTCCGTTCTTGTTCTGTCTTTCTCTCCCTTTCCCCGCCTCAAGAAAGAAAGAAAAATGTCTATCCCCTCAAACTGTCAGACCGTTGTGTTTCGGCAGACTATTGATCAAAAAATCCCGGCCCCATCTTTCTCATTTTCTCTCGCTCTTTCGCTTAAAGCGGCTTTCTTGTGTAACGTGACATACTTCCGCGGTCAGAAAGAGATGCGGTGGGCCCAAAAATAAGAACTAACGTGAGCAAAAATCGATTTTTCGGATGTCAGTTTCTTCATTTGCGCCATTTTCAGGCACACCACTTTAACGTTGGAGCAGGTTAGTGTGAAAAAAAGAAGAGACCGACGCGACATTCATAGAAACTTCCATTCTTTTTTTTTTTTTTTTTGAAATGTGAGGAAATGTTTAATCACATTGTAGTGAAACCAGATATTGTCATTATCTTGTATGATAAGATTTTAAAACATTAGAAGGGAGGCGTTCCTAAATGAATACAGAAATGTGATGTGGAATTAGGGCCTATACTTGTATTTTGTGGATAGTTCTTGCTTGGGGACATCGGGAAAGAAATCTGAATATGATAAAGGCTTAATAAAATACAAGAAAATTGAGAGATGTTCATAAGAATCGAAATCGATTTCATTTTTCTCTCTTTGGTCCAGTATTGTGGTTCATGGCTGAACTGCTAAGTGTAAGTTAAGACGTATTGAGGAGCCAGTTGGGAGTGGAATGTGGGGGTGGGGTGGGGAACTGCAGTTTTCCCAGCTCCCCCCCCCCCCACCCCACGCCCCCTGCAAACAGTGAACACATGTTCAGACAAAACAGCAAATTATAACAGCATTCAATTATTCGTTCTTCGACTGCGACACTAACAACTTTTGACTGCCCTTATATAACAAGAAGTGGGGCCTAAGTAGCGCCTAATCGCTTTCACGGAGCAATAAAAGAACAAAAATGAACGTATAATTTCAAGAAAGTATTAACTTCCTCCCACGACACCTGTCAGGAAATTCTTACTTGCAGTTTAGTGGAAGATTATAAAAAAAAAAAAAGACGCGAGCTTTCATGCTACATTGCAGCTTGCGTGATGATTAGGAGAGAAAAGGAGTGGAAAAACTTCATAGAAATGCTAATGACGATCTACACAATACGTGCCAACCTTTCTTTTTGCAAGCCAAACGAGTTGAGAAAACAAGAAAACAGAGCATCTATTTTCTGCTCTGAATATAAAGAATGAACGATATCAGAAGTCTCAGTTGTGAATAATTTACCGCAGGTTTAATGGATGCCCGCCCTCGCCTGAATCAGCAGAACGAGTTTTATTGCCCCTCAAGGGAAGGTGTTTATGCCAGTTGATAAACTGTTATGCTGTTCTCAGGTTGAGATAGACGTTTGAGTGAGGGGGATGAGGACACATTGGACCATAAAACGCCACTCCTTGTCACTATGATGTATGTAGAGGTGTGCATCATTTGGGCGATGGGGAGCGCCAATAATGAGTGGAAATGACGACGGTCTATTTGTTATAAATTATTTAGTGGCTGCAGTCCAGTCGGATTTAATCGCAAAATGGCATTCGCGCCAGTTGGCTCGCTCCAGTGAAGAATTGTATGACAGCCTGATTTCACTTCGTTTTCTTTTCTTTTTCAAAAATGAATTTGTTGCGTTGTTGGTCCGGTGTAACTGCAATCGAAACACGAAGATGTGACATTCATGTTCAGCATGGATCTTGAAGTAATCCGGTAACCGAACACTCTACTATGCTGAACACTCCTCAATCTTATCTTGATTAGGTTTAATGTTGTATTTGTCGCCGAATGCATTCCAGGTTTTAGAATTACAGAAAGAGACAGTGAATTGTATTCCAGTTTGCTTATTGAACGATGACGTTTAATTTATTCAATGACCGTCTGAGACTTATGTAAGAAGATGATAAGTTGATGAGAACGAGGTATAATGATATTACACAATAGTACTCACGGTACTTATTCAAATTGTCCATTCTGTCAGGATTTCCCACACACCTCCAGGGTTCATAGCTGTATTGTTTCATCGTTATGCACGGAGAGCATTGCCGAGTCTCGCCGTACGATGAATAATTGACGAATAGGCTTAGCCTTGCCTACAGGCTCTCGGTCTATCTCCTGTATCTTGTTTGTTTTTATGGATGAATTCCTATAAGAAGAGGCACTCTGATCCACTAGAGTCTGAAATCCAGCCCCGACCCATATTTGTATGTCTGCATGCCATGCCACAGGCATGACTTTAGAAGTAGTCTCAACTCTAATGGACTTTACTTTTAACCATAAACAGCGATATGTATGAAAAATGTGGCCCGAAGCCTTGACGACAGGCTAAAATCAGTTATGCCGATACATGTAATGTGTCTGTTCGAGAGGCAGTTGAAGAACACATTAATACAGAAAAGTATGTAGACCTATATATGCATTGTTTTTTTTTTCTTGAATGGAAAGAATATAATATGATTGAATTGAAATGAAATGAAATAAATTGAATTGAATTGCACTGAATTGAATTGTATACGCATGTACTCGTATTTAAGTATAAACAATATCTTACATTATTCTACATACATTTAAAGGGATCGTACAGTTTTGGTTGAGATCTAATTTCAGGTTTCTAACATTTTTTGTGGGATAATGAGAAACCTCTTATAAAATATGAAAAAGCATGTAATTCTATGAGAAATTCAATGTTCATTTGATGAAAATTGGTTTTCAAATGGCTGAGATATCCAAAAAAGAATGATTCTAATAAAGTGTGGGACCCACACTTTATTACGATCGCTTTGTTTTACTTTGTTTTTGGATGTTTCAGTCATTCCAAACCCGATTTTTACCAAATAAACTTTGAATTCCTCTTAAAATTGTATGATCTGTACTATACCATAAGTGTTTTCTTGCTATCTCGCAAAAAGTTAAAAGCCCAATTCTCATCTCCACCAATACTGTAACATCCCTTTAACATATCATATATATATATATATATATATA
Source organism: Diadema setosum (assembly GCF_964275005.1). Classification (NCBI taxonomy): domain Eukaryota; kingdom Metazoa; phylum Echinodermata; class Echinoidea; order Diadematoida; family Diadematidae; genus Diadema; species Diadema setosum. The sequence continues at coordinate 48,229,150 of NC_092685.1, forward strand.
CAAGCACTGCATTCAAAGTGAGGAAGAGACCATGCTAGAGATAGGTAAAGAGAAGAGAGAGAGAAGGAAAAGATAGAAAAGAATGGTGGAAAGGAAGAGAAGACATAAGATAAGCAAACCAACGTCACTGCCGCTGACCGGATACGGGGTGTAGATAATAACACGTTACCACATCTAACAGAGCAAGTTCTGCCTGTATGGTGGATTACGTTTGTTTGTTCAATTCAGTCAAATTAAAATTATTTCACTTTTTAACAGAACAAAAATAACGAGATATTTATATGAGGAGACGACACATTGAAACCATTTGGCAATTAGTATATTTTCCAAAACAACAGATATATATATATATATGTTTGTATGTGTGTGTGTGTGTGTGTGTGTAATATGGCTGCCATAATGATAAAAGGTTAGGTTTAAAACATACAAAACGTGAAGGTACCCACTATAAAGCAGTACTTGTAGTATGCGGATTCCTCAAAGAAATGATTGTTTTCAGTGATTTTATATACACGACATGGACGGTACAAAACTGTAGTGTGCAGGAGTTATGTTCACTTTGTTTGTTTGTTTTCCTTTACTATACGTGTCGTCTGTTCTCCGCTCAAGGTAGAATTATACGCTCTATGCTTGGTTTACTTGAATGTATTTGCTCATTCAGTTAAAATACAACAGTCATAGTGAGCTTCTTTACTTCACGTATCGTGCAAGTTCCAAACATCTTCACAAGACCATAGTAATACATCAGCACATGTAATTCAAGCAAATTGAACGAATCCACCGATTTTCCTCTGTTTATTATAATATTTTCATCATAATTATAGTGAGGTTGAACATGGAATACAGTGTTACTTGAAGATTCACATTTCAAGGCGATCGTCAATGGATGCAAACACTTTTGTCTTGATATAAAGCCATTCTCACTGGCCTGAAAACTTGTGAAGTAAGAACACTCACAAAGTTTACAGTGAAGGTTACCTTAAAGCAATTCCGCGGGAAACTTCGCTGGAAAAAAAAAATCAGAGTGCGAAGTTTCTAATTTCGTGCGAAACTTTATAAGGTACTTTGTATTTATGAGAACACACACACAAGAAAAATCACAAAGTTACTAACGTGACTTCTGTATCCGCTCTTTCTTTATAGGGCGTGTTGAACGAGTTAGCCTGGAATGTGCGGTTCTTTTTTGGTCGGAGCTAAGTTTGCGAGTGTTTTTTTTTTTTTTTTTTTTTTAGTAATGAGGACATTCAGTACTAACTTTCGCAAGTTTTCATGTTATGATTTATGTGTGTGTGTGTGTGTGTGTGTGTGTGTGTATTGAAAATGTTCCTTTTGTTTAACATTAAACAGGTGTCATCCAATAGATTTCTCCCAAATTCATTCGTCAGAAGGAATGAAACGTCGAAACGTGTGCTCACTCTTTCAGTATGGCTGCTTTATCAGCCGTCTGTGTCTGCATTCATCTTTTTATACTGCTAGTCATAAACCAACTACAATGTATATTGAAATTACTGCAAGTTGACATTCATTTCAAAAGAATGAAAATAAATAAATAAGTAAGTAAATACATACATACATAGGCCCTACATACATACATACATACATGAAAATAAATCAAAAGATAAAGTCAATCAAAATCCCGGGTTCAAATCCTCGCCACCATGCACTTTTATACTTAGCCAAAGCGTCTTTATACACGTTTCCCTTAAAATGTGTGTAAGTCGGTAGGATTGCTTTGCTTGGTGAATATAATAGTAAGATCACTTTAGGGTAAACATTCATACTCATACATACCCACACGTGTCTAAATGCCATTGTTGTGCAAATACAGACAGTCAAGCCTCTATACAGCGCCCATCCAAGCGAGACGAAAAGAGCGGCCGTTATAGGCAGGTGGTTGCAAAGGCAGGGTTGATTGTATACAAACAACATATACCGGTATACATGTATTGTGGACTTATAGGTCAAAGTCTTGATAGTTGGCCTTGTCATACCGTTTCCAACTCTCTAAGTGCAGCTGGAAGTATACGAAGAGAAAACCAAATTTTTATCACGCTTTTAGAGAGATTGGGTAGCGATCTACTGCCCACAAATCCTCACCATTTCTTATCGATCGATGCGCCTGTTGGATTCGCTTTTACTTTCACTCCACCAGCCCCGCCATCCACATGATTCACAGGAGAGAGTGCGTGTGCCCCTTGCTGTCACGGCGTGACTCACAGCTTCCCAGCATCTCTCTTCTCATGATTTGAGAATATTATCTTTATGCCTCCTCCGTCTGTCTGTCTTTCTGTCTGTCTGTTTATATATAATGCATGCATGTATATGTGTATGTATGTATGTATGTATGTATGTATGTATGTTGGCCTATGTATGTATTATCATCTCTTTCTCTGTGTATTCCTCTTCACTTCAATCACCTATCTCTTGTTTTAGCTGTTCTATCCATTCACAGATATCTTTCGACTTATAAACTCACACAAGCTCCCATCCATATCAAGAAACATATTAAACCATTATATCAAATATGTATTCAGACAAAACTCTCCTGAAACATAGACACAGGCATATACATAAACGCATTAACACACAAAGACACACACAGTGAAAAAGTGGCAAATATCAAACGTTTGCCGTGTACACCATGCTATCATTGATTACACTATAACTTTTATGTTCAGCGCCTTCGTGATCACTATACGTGTTGTGATAAAACAGTGTTATCGTAGAGAGTACACGTACAAAATGCAATCAACCTGACACGGTCACCCTTTCTGGACCCGTCATATTTTGAAATGAAACATGCAGCTCCTCATCCGGTCGACAAGTTCTTGTGGGCTGATATATATATATATATATATATCTATATATATATATATATATATATATATATATATATATATATATATATATATATATATATAAGTGGCAAATACGTATTAAACAGAAGAGGAATATAACACACTCTCTTGTCTTGGAATTCAATGACAAAATGTTCAAGGATCTGTGGACTCCATCACTTTAAATGAGCAAGGGCAATAGACTACGTAGCTCTGGAATCAGAAAACAAGTTAGATGTATACGCCATGTAGTGGAAATCTTTGTCGTCCTTCAAACTAAAAAGCGCCACGCCACTTCCGCAGTACGTTATAGTGCCGATTGGACATCACGCAATCGAACGAATGGTTAGATTAGCATTCGTTAGGGACGGGGCCAGAGCTCTGGGGAATTTTTGTGCTATTTTCTCCTTGCGCCCGCGCTGAACTTCCCGTGTAGTGATTGATTATCGCTGACCGATAATTCGTCAGTCGTAATGCATGGTTCACTGTCTTTGAGTGCAGGTTTCTGTCGTCTGCTTCAGTGCCATTGACCATGAGAGGATCGCAATGCGAAAAAATGAGCAATGCATTGTGGGTAAACGCCATAGCACTCGTCTTCAACAAGTATCTCCGTATTATGTATGGCGCCAAGCTTCATATCCGGTCGCTTCCATTTCAGAAAAGGGTGCATGAACAAGATCTAAGTCTCTTCCCATGTAAGTATTGGATTGTGATATAATACGAATGCGGTATTATTCCCCCTCCTTCAAAATGAAAATGGCTTATTAGACAGTATGTCCGCTTATGATCAATAATCGAATAAATTTCACGATAAAAAGTTTCCCCAAACACAAGTTTGATCGAAAGATCAAGGACTTTTCTGTGTTGCGCGTGACACTGCGCGTTTCGTGCTGTAAAGACAGTAGTCATGAATTTAGCCCCCCTAACCCTAACCCTATATAGCTTCCTATCCATAGCTTCCACATTACGACATGCATACTTGACAATAATATTCACAAGGGCAGACATTTTGCTTCACTGATCTTCGTTCTTATTTGTTAAAAATACACACACACCCAAATTTTGTATTTCTTACAGCAAAGAAAACAAGAGTGTTTCAAAGTAAGCAACAAATTTTTAAATACTTATGTGAATTCTTTTAGCTAACTTCTTTTTTCATCAGTGCGATAGCATTCTATAGAAGAAATGAGCGCAAATAGAAATTGCTTAATGCATTACATCGAATACTGTTTGCATGAAAAATTTAAGGATTTTTTTTTTTCTGTGGTCCATTCTAAGACCCTACACTCGTGTCATTGTAATTGAAGAGCATACAGCTGGCCTCACGGATGGCGACTGCTTTCGGGTATCTTTCTAATGCGCTGACAGGAAATATTTGGTAAGAAAACTATTTGTTTCCCCCACCACACAGGACGGCCAGTAGACCTAGTAGTGGACAAATATTCGCTATTGAGAGGGTAAACACGGTGTGTTTGCAGACTGTCTTTACTCGGGGCAGCTCTCGGGGAAAAAAATGGTGAAGGGGAACGAGAAGGAAGGTGGTGACAGAAAGTCGTAACTTCTTGATTTCATTCGGATGAATGCGTGAATTGTGACATTAAATGGTTCAAATAAGATCGGTGTTAGGTTGAAATAATATTTGAGACCTAGTAAACATGTGTCTTACGCTTAACCTGCTTGAAAGAGAGGGACAGGCGCAATGAGTTTTTAAATATTCACAATTTGTAGATACACTGAGCATTTCAAATTCAAGAAAACACTAATTGAGTGTGTATCCCATATCGATTGTTAAAATAATGATTAATACACATTACGGGGAAGAGGGCAATTAATAACCCGTGCTGCCACGAAATCAATTATCGAAAAACATACTGTCTTTAACGGCTGTATTTATCACAAATTACTTGTCCACGTTGACGGTCCAGATGATTTAAAAAAAAACATCTATGCAAATTTTTCGTCGAATCCTAACACCATCTCTTGTTCGCTCCCGTTGCCATGATAGATTGGTCGCTACTAGGGCGTCGGTATCGTCTGCACATGATCGAACATCAAATTATCCCGCTGCGCTTGCAGAGGGTGGAAAAAGAGAATGAACCGATACATCAGTACTGGGCCTTTTTGTTTGTTTATTCCCCTTGTTTTGTTTTGCTTGGCTTTGCTTCACTCTGTAGGGGGGGGGGGGGGGGGAGCGAAGGGTTCTGTCCGCTGTCTTCTTCACCCTTTTTTCCCGTCCAAAATGCCAAATCATAATTGCTCCATAAATATCATCAGGTACTTCTGGGTGAAAGTGCGTTAATTCTGGAAGACAATGAGTGATTGCTATGACGTCATAATGATAGCTCGACGAGAAGAGGAGAGACTTGTAGTCTGCGGCGCTGCAGGAGAAAAAAAAAATAAGAACGAGGGAGAGCAGAAACCTACGTCCCAACTTTGGCTTGTATCAAGTAACGTGTGTCGCCTTTTTCTTAGTTTCTTTCTATACTCTTCGGGCATTTTTTTTTTCTTTTTGACCTGCCATTATGTTTGAAGTAAAGTCGAGATTTTCATTAAGGGAGACGGCTGGGGGAAATAGTGGCACGTGATTACCCTCAGTCAAAATTGTAATATACGGCTTGTTCCACGCAAATTGAAGCTGTAATCAGAATGCTTTTCTGGCAGACCCACGCTGATCATAAATTACCCGCCACGACACTCTCCCAAGTGAATAGATCTCTTGGTGGTGTCCTTTTTTTTTTTTTTTTTTCATCGAGTTCCCATTCCCTCCAAATTTCCAGAACATATGGCTATTTTCCGCCTAAAAGAAAACGGTCATAGCAAAGCATGACCGACTCTACCGGTATAAAAACCACCGTGTTTGATTAAACACTATTCTGTTGATAGAAAGTGGAACAAGGTTGTTGTCTCCCGTCCTGTTTTTTTTTTTTTCTTAAGAACTATTTGGTTCTTTTTCAGCTTTCCGTGGTTACTGGAATGTATCCAAGACCATTTTCTCCTCTGTACCACAGCCACATCTTCGCAAACAGCTATAGATGAATTACTAACTAGCTTTAGCTGGTGCAACGAGACACATCTTTGCATAGGATGCTATACTTGCTCTCTTATTCGTCCAGATGACTTTCTGAAACTTCAAAATGATACAGTGTAAATTTCGAGGAAATGTCATGTGATTTATTCCTTCCCTCGAAATATTATGTTGCCAAGTCACGTCGTATATACGCACTAATTGGATGTGAAGTCTTACTAAAGTAGAAAGCGGAGGTAGAGACGTTAAATATTCAGAGCTAGTACCAATAAATAACCGACATAAACTTCTTGGTGCGCAATCATTTTCTTGTTCCGTTTTTGTTCATATAGGTACTTTGACTGAATCATAAAATGGTCGATTTCCCCGCAAGCATCATTTGTTATGACAGTAATCCTTCCCAGGGAATATCAAAAGACAACTTTCTTTTTGTTTTGCTATATACGAAACTATTTTTCAAAAACATTTTTTACACCCCTCTTGTTTTCTCGTGCAAATGCGCATGACTTCCGTTCGCTTTACTGTCTTTCGTTTTTCGTTATGTCGTCGTTAAAGCTGAGCCACTCGGACGAAAAAAAAAAAGAAGAACTAATGAATGCAATCTTGGTCTATAAAACCGTCTTGGTAGACCGCATTAAAAGTTGCGCGCCGATTTACTGCGGTAATTAATGTTCCAATATTGTCGTTCTTACTTGCCGTCTGCTATCTTTTAGTGCTCGGCAGGCTTCGTGGTTTTGTTGTCCTAGAATTTATGAGTTTGTTGCCATTTCCAGCTCCAGAAGAAGCTTAAGCAAGAAGTCTTTGTATCTTTCCGTACTCCGCAACTGTACAAGCATCATGCACAGAATCCGAATTCTGAATGTGCGTGTATAACTCTATGAAGCCAGTGCAAATACATATTTATCGCATTATGATCATTTCTATTCTATTATATTTCAGACTGCCTAAATTTATGCCAGGACTGAATTACAAAATGACAATTGATTTCAAGCCATAACTGCAATATTTGATTCCTGAATAAACTTTTATGTGCGAAAAATCAAATAGAATGGCGATAAAATCTTTTCTGGTGAATTGCGTATCGCTTCCGCACATGTTGCGAAATGACGTTTAATAGACAAAGATCAATCATCGCATTTTATTTTCTTCCCTGAGGATGGAAAGAGAAGCAACAAGTTCAGAGATGACTCAGCCAACACTCCCACTGCCTCCTCATCTCATCCCCGCTGCATCCCCGACGCCTCTTCCTCATGCTGGCCTTCCAACGGATATGCATGATCCCTGCTTCCTCACAGAATGATTGATTTCTCTCGACCCGAAGTAAACAGATTACGAATTTTCCCACAGCGTAGGAAAGAAGAAGATGTGCTTACCGCCATACATGCGTATAGGAACGGAGGCTTTAAACATCGGCACAGGGGTGAAACAGCGACTGAACTCATTCCGATTGCACAAGACAGATGTAGGTAACAGTAAGGCCTTTTGGCAGCTAAAATCATACTTATCATTACCACCCTGGCACTGTGTGGTGAGCCAGCATGCAAAATTCAGGAATCGCGTGGCATGATAGTAATGAGGGCATGAGAGAGAAGAAGCTTACATTCTCTCCCAGCATTAATCCTCACCATGGATAGCACTTTTATGAAAAAAAAAACTAAAACAAACCTGAAACAATCAGTGGAGTACACAACCTTGGTCGTCCTGAAGCTAATAATAAAATCGGAGCTTTCAGTAAGAGAGAGCGTTAATTGTTTGAAAATGGATGTGAAGTGAAGAAAGGGAGTAAGTATTATTGTCATTGATAAACTTTTCAGGATTAGAAGATTAAAGTGTCAAGCACTTTTCCCGACTGATAGCCTTAACCAAGACGTAATTTGTTGAATTTCGTCCTAGTAATATTACGATTCAATTTAAGACAAAACTTGGACAATTCAAATGAAATTAAATCATATGAAAATATTAATTTCATTCTTGCCCAAAAGCGACACAATTGAAAATCCACATGCTTTAGGTACTGAAATATACAGATTTTAAATATTTTCAAAAATGTGGTCAATGTATTATCCAGTAAAATGAAATTTTTCCCTCATCGGATGAAATTAATCACAGATGTGAAAGAGTTATGTGATAACCTCCTGAAATCAGTAAGGCACACTAATATTCCAATTTTTGGTCAATGAAACTGCAAATACTTATAAACCACATATTGTAACTTTGTCCCCCGTTAATATTATTATATATTGCACTGACAAAATATTTCTAACATTCAGTTAAAGGAAAAGTTGAGGTTGTTCGGTCAGCAACTTTTGAGAACATAATACCATCTTCCCATGTCAATTTTGGATTACCGACACTTAACATGTCTGCATAAATACAGCTTTGGCTGATCTACATTATATCAGTAATACATGTATAAGAAATGATTCCATACTTATCATTATAATGTTGGTCAAGGGTACAGCAACCTGAGGAGATAAGAAAACAGGCTGAATTTGCGAACTCTTCTTCAGGGGACAGATAAAAGTGAATTTAGATTGGCTCGAAATAGAATTACATTGGGAACACCTGCTGCGTGGGACAGATAGTATAGAGTCTACTTCACAATCTAACCTACCTCCCCTTCCCTCACCTACCCCTCACCGTCACAAAGATCCTTGCTTTTCCGCTCCGCTCGCTCCTGAAAGCACGGGATTTATTAATAAGTATTGACCGATACCGGGCCTCATTTCGGGAGCCACAGCCCCTCGGGGTGTACGGGATTCATCTCATTCCCGTCCGTAATTAACCTACCAAGCGGTGGCGGTGTGCTGCTAAAACATTGTGACAAGCACATCAAGGATATATGGGGAAATTCCGTTTTAAAAGAGGAAAAAACACACACAACATGCAAATTTACTGGACTTGATGATTTCAAAGTTGTAAAAGACCAACGAATAAAAGACTGAAAAGAATTATTTTACATGCATTACAAGAAGAGAGAGAGAGAGAGAGAGAGAGAAGAAAAATAAATAGATACGCAATAAAGTACTTCCTTCGGTGTTCCCCTTCACTGTTTAGGCAAAGCAATGCTGGCCACAACCTCTGGAAGAAAAAAAAAGTCAGGTTGGAAATGTTATCAAAATATTCATCAATGATGTTCAGAGATGTCGACAAGATTGCCCCGCCGCCCGGCTATATGATATCGAAATCGTTTCGCAGACTCCGCCCTGTTTTCATTTCTCAAAGTTGCGGTAGGCGCAGCCATTCAGGCCAATCACGTGATCAGCAAAGGAGAGAGCAGAAATTGACATCATGCCGCTGATTTCGTTTCTGCACTTCATACTCTGATGCAAGGGGACTAATAATGTACAAATAAATATATTCGTTTGCGGAAGGGTCTCGCTTCAATGCGCTGCGAAATCGGCAGTCAGAATCTCGTCTTCAGTAGATGTGAAACTATCTTAACCGACGGAGGGGATGCTAGAGAGAGCACGGACCATTTTTCTTTGCTATTCTTTTCCAGTCAGATGTGAATATGCCTCCAGTTGGAAAAGTCACAGACTTTAAAGGGGCGTAGTGATAATTGATAAGTCTCCTAAAAACTAAAATTATATTGTGTATATTGTGAGATAAGGTAAAGAAAGAAGTTGGTGGAATCACTTAATATACTAATATGATACATGCTATATAATACTGTATATATATATGTACATATAATATACATATGAAATAATATATATATATATATATATATATATATATATATATATATATTATGTATTCAAAATCATGATATAGATGAACTGGACTGAATTAATGCTAAATATAGGATGCAGTAGCAATGCGCCTTTGATCGATACATTTATTAAATTTGTGCGGATATAGGATTTGCAACGGGGAAGAATCGGTGAGAGAAGAGGCCAGAGTTAGGGTCTAGAAATATACAACAATATACAGTGCGTCTCACTCCGAGGCATTGACCTTGAGAACACCCCAGCTTTTATTGACTTTATTATAAACTGCACCCGCGGCTCTTTGCAATGGATACGCGCGCACGTCAGTGGCCTTGGTTTAACCGGTGGAGGCAATATCCAATAAAGGGTGTTCGACAGGAGTTCGTATAAATGTTAATATTGAATCATTTCACGCACATACAGGCCTACCGATAATTGTAGCTGAGGTCGAGCATACATTGACTCAAACATCAGCTAGTACAGACAGTGTTACTCTGGGGTGAAAATGTGCAATACTTGTTTTCACCTTGAAGATTTAATGTTTGATACCTCTTTTCACTTTCTATTCAAGAGATTCTCTCGTCACTCTAGTTCCAGAGTGAAAGGAACATAGTTTTCACCTCAGTAAAAATGGATGTCTAGGTATTTAAGAATGGAATTCAAAAGTGCACAAACACTTATTACTCGTTGCATTCCCAGATCAAAGTAATCTAATGAAGCTATCATAACTGTCCTATCAGCACGTCTCAAGCTCAGATGTTCTCAAGTTACAAAAAGAATATCATCTGTTGGGTTTGTATGCAGAACAGACCAATTCACACCTGTGCAAAGTACGTTGTAAACCACCTGTTTGCAGTTGTAGGTTACAGTGTGACGTATACCGTGATACTAGATGAATTGATTGCGTCTGGATTCACACTGATATCTTTCAGGTAAAGACAAAATCAAAATAGTAATGTTTTCTCTTAGAATCTCTGCTTTCAGCCCACACTATAGTTTGCAACATCTTTTTCTATATATTGACGACAATATATCGGAGACAAGTGTCATACCGTGAAGCCATAAAAATGCACTCTTCTAATGCAGAAAAGTGGTTTAGGTCTACATATCAAAAATATTGGCCAACGCATACGACATTCATTTGAGCTTTTTTTTTTCTTTTGTTTTAGATGAATTAAGTCCCAACCAAAGACCTTCGCGCAACGTATCGTATAACGAATATAATACATTCTCATATAAGATAGATGACATTGCTCCGGGTGATATTTGAATATGAATACATACAATCCACCGGGCTGTCACTCACAATCTAGCGATTATCATTGTTGATGTCAAACCCTTAAGGCTGACTGAGATATGGCTGGACAGATTCATTACTGGAATGCAAAACAAGCTACGTTTTATGTTTTTCGTTCTGCGGGGAGATTATTACAACAGTTGTTGCACGAAAGAGGCCGAAGTAGGGTAGAGCCGAATCCTATAGGGCCGACTCGGCAGGGCAATTCTGCATGGGGCCCCCCTTTTCTTCAGGCGCACGAACCGATTCAGTAGAATATGTCGCGCTTTCACTACCCCGCGTCATTCTGTGGAAATATTGCAATACGATCGGGCTTATTCAAGCTATGATTTGCTTAGTACTGGGCGCTCCTCAAATCCAAGAAAAAGCCTTCGACTGTTGCTTGTTAATACCCCACCCCAGCCTTTCCATCATCCGCTTGAGGGCAGAGGAGGCGCCAAGAAGGAAGATTCTATTTGGTTAGTTCTCAAAATTGCCGAGGGTGTAAAGGGGGGGGGGGGGGCTGAAAGAATGCATCAGTTCTTTCAACAAACGTCTATTTGTCGTTGCTCTTCAATCGGTTTTTTTTTTCTGTTTTTTTTTTTTTTAGATCCAGCGGAATCGACTGGAATTCGGCCCAATGATCAACAGATGAGTGCTGGCGCATGTACAGTGATTTCATGCTTCTGAAGCGAAAATCCCATGCTATTCAGTATGAATTTGTTTATACATGCGTTTGTTAATTTTGTCCAAAAAAAAAACAACAACAACTTCAAAACAATTTTTAACACCTGAAAAAATCAGTCACTGAAAAGTCTTTGAAGGACGTGAAAATCAGACGTTTCTGGGCAATGTTCTTTCAATTCGCAATTTAGAAGTCATTAATATAACAAAAAGTAGACAATGAACGAGCACCTACACTGACTATAGACGTCAAGTTTTATTGACAAGGTCCATGTAAAGAGGATATCACTGTCCAAAAAAAAAATAAATAAATAACAGAGGGCCACAAAATGGTTGAAATGAGAAAAATACAAACAAAAACGAACTATATACGGGTGAACCATTCTGTTTTCTTGCGTTAGTTTTGTTGTAGCTTTTTTTCTTTTTGCTGTATTCGTAAAATCGTGGAGACAAAGCTTGCTTGTCAGATTTAACCATCTGGTCACTCCAATAATGCGTGAGCTTCGAAGAGATGATTGATCAATCGCTGTAAAAAAAAAAAGAAAGTGAATTTCATGGGATTACGTAAATCAGGGTACCAGGCATGGCTACAACCTTTCATAAATCTCTGACGGTTCCCACCCCTATACCATTCGGCTAACGCACGCTCGCCTTGACACATTGACTCAATCTGACCGTAAGAGGTGGTAATGGATTTGTTGGACACTGCTGCTAGCGCGTTTGTATCATCTTCACCAAATCAGCTGAATGGTCGAAGCGATTCCTTCCTGCTTAGCGTTGCCATCAGGAAAGTAAAATTATGAATAACACATCGTTTTAACAATTATTATGATAATTTGCGTAAAGACGGTCTTTCAAAGATGGTATGATGAAGTGATGGTGCATAATTCTAAAATGAAGGAAAAAGAGAGAATGATTGTCCTATTGGTGAAGAGTGTTACAGTTTCTGTGATTGTTGTGAAAGCAATTGTAATGTGATTTGATTTTGATGCTTCAGGTGGTTATTTTGCTGCTCTACAGCAGCTAATGATCTCCTACCAATGGTAGTGTTGATGCCAATGACAATTATGTTGGTGATGTTTGCAGTGATATTAATGCTTATACTGATTGCGGAAGACATGGAAGAGGGATGGCGATCGTGATGATCTTCTGTTGTGATTTCACTTTGGGATATCATAACGATGGCAGTTTCCATGGTAATTATGTTGGTGATGGGCATCAAGATGAAGGCGTTGAATGTGACTTCAGCTTTTGATGGTGATGATGATGAAAACAGTGCTGTCATGTTGACTCTATGCTGATGATTTGAACATAATCCATGCGTTCCCTACTGTGGAGAAATAATTGATATTCATTCTAATACGTACATTTAAGAGTATGCCGTTGAGAATTAATACGCAAAGACAAAGGGGAAAGGCAGATTATCTGCAAAATAGCTTCGCAATGCATTGTTACTATTATCTGGAAAAACTGGGATGATGTATTTCATTTCGTCGCTCTGGAATACTTGACGAGGATGATAAAATACAATGTATAGATTGCGGAATGAGGTGTAGTAATCAATCGTGATCCCATCAGAAATATTACTCAAGATGAGCTACGTGAGTAGAAAGTCAACAAAAACAATGAATTTGATTCTGCAGGAGTTCGACGCCCAGTGTGTTGGAATATCAATCGCCAAGTACCGCCCAGCTCTACGTCGAATATCCTAGACTCGCACCACCTGCCGTCCAAAGCAACACTTCCGTTTACCGGGTAAAAACAGCACGTGCATTTTTTGGGTGCATTGCCATCAGTAATGAGGGGAGGTGTATTCATCCCATGAAAGCTGTGTGTCTCGTTGTTTCGATTCCCACCGCATCTTGTAGATTCAGCACGCACCACTGCATCCAACAGAGACGGACTAGGTAGTTTACCATGAAGAACTCAATGTTAGGAGTTTGTGGTCGCTTCAGGTGGGTGAACGGCCTTTGCGTGAAGCGTAGACTAATCAGTAACAATCGATCGAGACGCAATACTTTATCGTCTTCCTAGCGATCGTTATCCAGGCGCCTTCTCTGTTAGCAAACTCCCCGTATCCGATTCTGTGGTTCCGCTAATAAGTGTTTTGCTGGATTTGAATAAGGGCTATCGATGCGCGAATATAATGCTGGAGGAAACCGCTTTCGGCAGACATGTTTCCCCCAACATGTTCCTGCGGTTTTCTTGGTTTCGTTTTTCTCTCTCCCTCCCCCCCCCCCCTCCTTAATAAGTGGTGTTTTAATCACACCGAAAGAGCTACAGGCGGGTTTCGATCGAGTCAGTTTGCAAAAAGTTCGATAGTAAGCTGCTCATACAGCAATATTGAATCAGCGCAGAGAGTGAGCACTTGACTATTTCCTGGCAGACTGCAACAACATGTCCGAAAAACTGACAAAATAGTACTCGATTCATGTAGTCAGACTAAGGACCTTTGGCCGCGTGAGAAAAGGAAGTTTCAACGACGGTAGTACTGGAAACCCTTAATACGTTACGATGTTTATCACTCCCGGTGTAAGATGTCTGTATCGAGGCCATCTATAGTATGCTAAAAACCCATATCTTTTGAGACAAGGAGGGTAGCATAATAACAAGGTTAAGAGCAGATCGGCTTTACGCAGATTTATATCTTTGAAGGTATCACTCTCATCGCTCTCACAAGCTTGGAAGCGTTAGAGACCGAAATATTGCATCAGCTGTTTGCTTTGTATGTGTGTGTGTGTGTATGTGTGTGTGTGAAGACACAGAATAACTTAATGAATGTAACAACCTTCATGATTTCAATTTTCCCGAAACCGATGCGTTTCGACCTATTTAGAAACGGCTTTCTCTCCGACGAAGGCGACATTCCATCAAGCACACGCGCACACACACAAACCTATACAAACATGATATACGCAGAAAACAAATAAACATGCACAGTTACTCAAAAGAACCGGTGTTTCGTGCGGTTTTTTCAGTATTGCACTGATGTCATGGTGAAGCTTAATATGAATAAAGGAATGCACACCCACACATAGCCACACTTATGATATATATAATAGGCATGTCCTTATAGGTAAGAGAAAAATTTATATAACGGCGCTATCAAAAAAAAAAAAATACACACACTCACACACACACACACACACACACGCACAAATAGTTTATCATGTTAAGGAAAAGGGGAGCATTCTGTGTTATGTGTTGCCATAAACTAAGTAGACATCAGCCACAGTCGCCGTAGTAAGTGGCGTCCACGCTTCGGCTTTTGCCGGAATACTTTCGTGTTTCCTACGCGTACTTTGAGTCAATAAAAAACAGTTCAGAGAATTCTTCCCATTTTCATTTGGGCTTCTCAACGCGAGAGTGCTTCAATACAAGATAATTACAGACCATTTTAGAGCAATTTATATTGTAAGACACAAATGAGGTAGGAAATCCCAGAGACGATGAAAACACAATGGGGAAAAAATGAATGACCCTTTCTGGTCTAATCACCGTAAACACGATGCATCGCTGTTTGGGTCGTAAGGTTTTTATCTTTTTGCCTGAGCGTGCGGCAACAGGTCAATGTCAACTCGGAAAAATAATGTCAATTAGACCACCGTAGTGGAAGAAAGGTCAGGGTGAAAAAAAAAATATGGCAGGTGTGTATTTGAAGGGATGCATAGTAGAGAAGACATGATGATGACGATGCTAATTGTGGAAAAGCTCACCAACTCACCATGAACATTATGGAGGAAAAGGAAATCACATAAACAAAACGATTCAAATTAAATGAATGAATTTTCCCTCTTTCGTCGAGTTGTTTGGGTTTTTTTTTCTTATCAAAACTGATTAACAAATTGCCCTTCATACAAAAATACTGAATAATCGGTTTTTATTTACGTCGATGTATAAGGGCATTTTATCAATCGGTTGCAAAAGGATTCTAATTAAGATTATAGTGGAAAAAACCCGCAGATACATTGATATTTATCATAAAATGAATTAAACATTAAAAAGATTAATACCAATAGCCTAAAAATTGGTGAGGTACAGAAAGGATGATGGAAAATAAGAGGGGAATAGAATAAAGCAGAAGGACAAAACGAGATCTATCTTTGGCGGCATCCTAAACCTTTAAAATAGCAACGGATGAGAAAGCGGAAAGCAGCCGCGACAGTTTGTGCATTAAGTCTCCCACCAGATGATGAAACCTTAGTCGCCACCCCCCCCCCCCCCACACACACATGCCGTTCTTGTTGCATTGATGGGGGCAGACGTAGTATAATGCGTTGCTGTGTGCATGCGCAGCGCATGCGCGACGAGGATAGTTGACGTCCTTGCGCTCGAGAACAAGTAGGCCTACTGTATACGCCGAATATTTCGCGAGGTTTTTATTTTCGCGAGTCAGGTGCTATTCGCAAATTTAAAAACACGCGAAAATATTTACACTGATCCTGACATTTAATTGTGCCGTGCACGCATAATTTATCCGTTCAGTACTGTACTGCATGATCGTGAATTTATCCTCTCGCCAAATTGTCGGAAAGTCGCGATTCGCGAAAAATCAGTCTCGCTAAATAAATGGCGTACACAAGTTAGCCGTATGACACTGGAAGATCGGCTTTACAATCACATAAGTATTATGATCACTTGCAGGAAGAGAATGCCAATCTTTTATGAGTGATTACATGCTGCCTATTTTTTGTTGCATCGCAAGTGTGGATATGAAAAGTGTGTTCCTTTTTTTTTTTTTTTTTTGGTGGGGGGGGGGGGAGAGTCAATCAACCAAATCCTTTTCAATTTTTATTTAACTTTGCTTGCAGTGTCTCACGCAGGTCCTGGTCCAATTTCATTTGAAAAAAAAAAAGTATGATGGCAACTCCTGTGGCAGTGGCAAATGTCATGGTAATGACAAGTAATAAGGATTCCTGATTGGCTGTTGCTACAAGAACTTGTCACTCCAGTAAAAAATTGATATCATAGCATAAATTGCTGGTTGCCTAATGTAAAGATTGAAATGTCTGCTGCATAATTTATGTAAAATGTGATCATGAAACTCCATTTCCTCCAGAACAAACTTCTCATAAACATTCAAGCTTTTGGTAGAAAGTAACGCGACATAACCGCCTCATTTCGACTCAGTAACTCTTTCTATATGATTCTTCTTACACAGCTTATTTACTCTGTTGATTTGGTCTCTGGCATGAGTTTCCATCTTCCCGTTTTGACTTTGACTTTGACTTTCAAGTAAAGAAACCTCCTCAAGTTTTCATCTTTCTTATGTATGGCTGTGCTTTTTTTTCTTTTTTTTTTGCAGGAGCTTTCTGTTCTCTCGATTATATGACGTCCTTGAAAACACAACGGTATGCTTCTCCCACGCAAACTCGCCGCGGTTTCCGAAATTCCTTACCGCAGTCGCCTATAACTTTTTCTTTTTGCGGAGGCGCTATCACGCAAAAGTTCTGGTGAACTTCTCAATTTTGACTTGCGAGAGCCGTGATACCGTTCCATTCCTTTGTCGATTCCCGCCAATTGATGCTTTGCTTCTCTCCCGCTGACGTGACGAAAGAACTGGACTGGGATGGCGAGGTCGAGAGGGCAGCCGAGTGTCATTCGCTTTCAACGCACTCTTTCGATAATTTCAGTTTTACGCTCTAAAAAGAATCCCGAAGATACTTTAACTGAACATCCTGATGTTTGATATTTTAAGGCCGTCTCTAATAAGGAAAATCAGTCACTGAGTGGCAAGGTGTTGAAAAATGTTGACATTTACTAATAACGTAATGTGTCACATTAGGTAAAACTGAAGAGTTGTTGTGCACTGAAGAAAGAAATACCTGTCTGCATTAGAAGAACATATGGCAGTAACGACCGCATAAAGAAAAGAATCGTTATAATCATATGCGGTAAATTCCATGGGACAGGTCAGTTTATATCTGCAGATGAGACTTCTAACATGAAAATTGCTGTAAGCGTGTAGAATAGTTAATGTATCAACCCACCAGCAAAGAAAGCGGCAAGATCGAGCAAGCCTTTCAAGGAAGCGACCCTCTCAGTTACAATGATGATGTTTGAAAGGGGGAAAAACGTCTCTAATGAGAAAAACAAAGAAGCAATAAAATAAAAAACAATCACTAAATGGGGATGTGCTGTAAATATTTACATTGTAAATGACGTCCTGTGTTACGTCAGAGGATAAAACTGTCGCTCTTTCCCCCCAGAAGCAACAGAACATAATATCCTCTTGCTTGTCTATTCTTGGCCCTATACATGTAGTGGAACACAAAGACGATACGTCTACAACGACGACACTGCTCGTTTCCTTTTTATCGTATATTCATTTTATTTGATATAAAATGGATACATATCAATAATCTCACATATTTTATGTAAAGATCTTTTTCCAGCGCTGCCCAGGCTTAAACAATGCAACTGGATTACAGAACCGACAAAATGTTGTTGTACAACTCTACAAGGTGAAGGAATGAACGTGGACCTTTTTTTTTTAACACCGCTTAAATGACAACTTTTAATTCGTAGAATAATCGCAGTTAGTCGTTATGGAACCTCGTTGAAAATGAATAATCTTGAGATTACATACATCGTATCGTTGTTAAACTGTTCAAACATCTGAATTAGCTGTTTGTCACATCTTTGAAAGAGTAAAGTACATGTTTTGGACAGCTGTTGCAATAATATCTTGAGAGGTTTCCTGGTCCTCACACTAACATGACTAACCAAGTTACAGAGAAATGCAAGTAATTAATAATTCTAAGTGGAATGCATATGATCATCGATCCGAAAGTGTAGTTGTTAAGTTACGCGAGTATTTCGTTCCATTAACACCTCAATTAATCAAAATAGATGTCGTGTTTACGCTGGCAGCTTCTGCGAAGATCGCTGTACTTCTTACATGCACACTTTGAGACTATAGTCTATCGCAGTTCAAAATTTTCGAGTTTTTTTTTTCCTATCGTTATATGCCTAACTGCTCAGTGATAGCCTTCAAAACACGCCGATTGAGATGAGGATTTAAACTCGGATTGGTGGCAAATACCGCCGCAATTTCAGACAATCTGTCAGGACCTTTGCAGTCTTAAAACAACAAATGGGCACTGCTGCCCAAGAGGCCTGGTACAAAAATCGTGACTTAATTGCCAATTTCCGTCTCGGAGCCGTCAAGGGCTTTCTTAAGGCGACCAATAGGTGTCCCCTCATCTCTTCTGACCGGCTGGGTCGCTATCTACGTCAGTTGTGAGCTTGTGAACCATCTCTATGGCGTGGGAGAAACCAAGTTTGACTTTACATGCTCAGGGCCTTCAGTATGAATGCTTACAAGGCAAAGCAGTCAATTAATTGAGTGTTATGTCAAGTAAATGGCAAAATTTGTGGTACAGCATCTTCGAGATTCCTCCATTCCTTGAACACTGGTCCGAGACTCTATGCGATATTCATCTACAAATGACATGATTTCATTTTCATCCCCTACTGATATAAACGTGCTGAACATTTACAGATATTTCAGTTTACTGGTTTATTCCAACTTTCCGCTGTTGAATCATCTTGCACGCGACTGTTACTAATCATCAAAATATGCTATAAGCAAAGTTTTGAACTGACATGGCACTGCACAGTTGTAGGTTATAGACAGACAATAAGCGAATAGCAGTTAACAGAATAGTCACAAAAGCTCACTTTAACACATTTCCATTGAACTCCCGGTTATTAATGCACCGAAATCGTGCTTGAACAAACATGTAAAGGTATCGACAACATGCTGACAATTGGGGTTACCATAATCTCTGGTTCTGAATCGAGGAGGAATTCCTGTATTAATCCCATCAATTCATACAACAAAGCAATGCAAGAAGGTAATACAATCAAGAAATCAGTTTCTTGAAGATAGATATATGGGCCTTTTACATTGATGCAGAATGATTATTGCAATAACCTAGTTTCTGTCACATTTATTTCATGTCATCATCACTGTTTTAATTGTGTTAACCAAATGAAATTCTGTGCTCCATCAATCACACGCAGTAGCATGAATCAGCTGTAGGAACCTCATTTCTCTTTTACATATGTCCGCATATGTAAATGTTACTGTTTTTTGCAATGAAATAATTCTTCCACTTACTGAGTGGTCTTTACCTGAATCGTACATCCCTCCCCTAGTATTTTTACTTTCCTGAAAGGAAACTGAACCAAAAATGTGAAAGATTCATAGATTTTCATTTAAAAAATATAGTTTGTGATATTCCTTTCACAAATTGTATCTTTTTACAATTGTCACATGTAAAAGATTTGTTGTTGAGTTAAACTATCTGCAGATGACAGTAGCTCCTTCATGAAAATGGCGATAGATTTTTAAACACTCAACGCTTTTGAACAGATAGCACGATTCCACTTTAAATGATTTTATTTCACTGATCTTTTTGCATTCGTTAAATTTACATATGTTAGAGAAAAATTCCCGTTGAATACCGTCTTCCCTAACAATTTCATGAGGCACGATTTTTAATAATCGTGCTGTTAAAAGATACAGTGTAGAAGGGTCTATAACAATGTAAGTGAAATTGTTGGAAGTTCGGTCTGGAACACAAATTGAAAGAGAGTAATGATACGCGGACACATAATACATTTCCCGCCATAAAAGTCTTATCCATTAGGACACTGCCCTGTGCTGAAGCTACTACCATTCCAGATAATTTCCGATGAAGTACAGAGGAAATGAGGTCTGGATGTAACAATAGCAGACGATTGCTTTGAACAATCATCAGTTCAAACCTCTGCTCCTATTATATAAAGTATGTTATGCCAAGAGGGATGACACCGGCATTTACAGAAGCTCGATTAATTACGACGGGAAAATCTCTTATTGCATATAGGATTGTCCACTTGATATGAGAGATTAATCGGAGGCAGCAACATTCCAGGATGAAAGGGATTTCTCTATTCAAGAATCATATCAGGGAGATAAGAAACACTATTCTTTGGGCTTACATTGTGCAATTACGAACAACCGGATGAGGGTATACTTAAAGGGAATTTCCCCCAAAAGACCAATCAAATCATCTTCTCATTCTTTTACACAGGTACACATCAACCTTTGCAACAGGCAACCGAATCACAGTAAGTGAAAAAGGTGAGATCTATTCTTGTTTTTATACATTGGTTTTGCTTGTCATCTACCAAACGAACAAGATGACCGATTAGACACAACAGTGTTGGAAAGAAATATTATGGATTTTGGAGCAGGAAGACTGAGATAATTTCAGAAGTTAGTTGGAATTTCAGGTGACAGCATTTGTTCATGCAGTATCCAGAAAATAGATTATCAGCAAAATAGTGCTACATCTAGCGTCGGAAAGCGTATTATCTTTCATACAGAAACAGACTGGACCCATCTTACTACACAAAACGCACGACGTTTGTTTCGGTACACTGAGACTGATGCAACGTATGAATATAATGTATTTGTAGACGATAGAATTAGACTGTGGGTTTAACGAGGAGACTTGATTTATTAGTTGTAACCTCTACAACAAACCATCAATCAACGGAAAGTGAGTATTCAATCTACATTGTCATCTACTTGATAAAACACGTCTTCATTCAAGCCGAGAGTTGACATAGCTAATGCAAGCATCCGCATGCTGCGTCTACGAGGCGATGCAGCGAACGCAAAAAGGAGGCTGCGTGTTTCAGCAATCTTTAATTTCAGAGCGGAGGAGTAAAAATAGAAGCCAACGTTGATTACATCTGGAAGACGGAGTCACGTCAGTAAAGGCTGCACATGTTACAACCCAGCATCGAGGCATCTCTTACCAAATGACGTGCCGAAGCATGGCGTTAGGGCTTTTTCCCCCTCTACACCGGTGCAGGCCAGAGAGAAGAGTATAATTTCAAAATGTCTTCTTATCCAACAATAGTTTCATTGAAACTTTAGAGCAAACCAAACCTCTAAAGCATTTCAGGACTATGTTAGCGGATGAATCTGACACTCCACCAGTAATCAAATAATGGAATGTACCAATTGCTTCAGATTTCCAACTGCAGTCGATTTTTTTTTTTTTTTTGCTGACATAATGTTCTCGCTTCTTTCAGTTGGGTATCAAATTGCCCACAAAAAGTAACATTATTACAAGTCTACAAGTACTTTACATGTTTGCATATGTATATATTTCAAGGAACGTAGGCTTAATATAACATTATTATCAAGAAGAAAATCTTTTCTGAATATGTTGTCTAAAAGATACATGTATTAACTGGACTTGATGTATGGATCAGGTAAATCAAATTCTGCGTGTGTAAGTAAAAGAACAATAAGTAGCATTCTTTTTAGTGGTATGAATGATTACGATTCATGACAATTAAATAGTTAAAGATGATGCATTCATTGCGCTGATCAGTTACCAGTTATGGTGATCTCACTTTCAACATCAATACTTTCATCTTTGAGAGCTCCAGTATTGACCATAAATATATATAGCGCACAGGATATCACTGAATCTTTTTGGATACGACAATGGTCTTTATACTCTATATAATAAATCTGGTAAAGTTAATAGTTATAGCAATATAATCTGGATCTTCAATTGAATGCGAATCTACACATAGTCCTGTATAGATCGGCAAACCGTTGTTGGAAGCTCTAAGATCAAACTATACCGATGTCTCCACATTGTCGCTGGATTGTTCCTCCGTGGTATCCCCTTCCCCGCCCTCCTCGGGGACGTGCATGTTGAGCGCCGCGTCGTATGGTGGTGGTGAGTCCATAGGGACGACGACCACGCCCTCACCACCTGTTGACTGGTTGAAGTCATTGGCGCGATGCCATGTGACCGTCCGTACCTCCCCCTCCCCGTCCATCAGAACCCAAGACTCGATCTGCATCTCGTCCGCCACTTCGCTCTCATCCTGCTGACTTCCTTGACTACCGAAGCATAGAGGCAACGATGTTGGACGTCTATGACGTCGATTGCTAGGCGTCGACGAAGCCGACATCATCGGCTTGCGAAGACTGGGATTGTGCTCTGAGTCTCCGGTCGGAATCGCAGCAGTTCTGTTTACGGATTCACTAGTAGCCGCAGAGGCGTTGTTGTGTGAATTCGTTGAAGGTTTAATTCGACTGAGCATATTGCTGATGGCTAGCACGTGGCTAGATGTGCTACGGGATGGAAGTATTCTTAAACTCGTCGATGGGGTGTGACCATTCGATAGTGACCGATTGTTTGGCGTTAGAGGTGAGCGAAGCGTCCAGTCGCTCGTGGATGACTGCGCTGCACGATCGTTTGATAAACTAGAAACATAGCACAACCCTACAGCTGTCGTGGCAGATCGACGTAATGTCCTTGATCGGCCGTTTCCATGAAGATAGTTGTGTCTCGTGTTGGTGTCGTGACTATGGACGATGTGTTCGTGCTTGCCACGGTGAGCGGCATTCGGTGGACCCGGTCCTGTCGGCGTCAAACCTGACCGGGATCGGTTCCCGTTTGCAACTTCCATGAGGAGTGCCTCGGAGTAGCTAGGCACAACATGGCGGTTGTCGCGTATCAGCGTCTCTAAACTCCTGTTACTATCTACCGCAGTGACCCTCGTGATCGTTCCACTTTCACCCGCCCATGGTTCCACGGTTATCATGTTCGCTGTATAGTTCGTCCCGAAGAGCTTCTCAATTTGATAATCGACTATGGCAGTATTCATGGATATCAATATTCTGAAAGGCCACGAGAGCATGGATAGTGAGGTGACCCAGAACATTGACATGGAAACGTACCAAGGAAGCTTCTCAGAACACGCGTAGGTCACCATTTCATCGGTAAACTCCACTTCCGTGAGGCCAAGACCTTCTCTCGTTTCCAAGTTCTCATCTCGTCCTTCGTTCTCTGTGAAAAAGCGCGCCCTCTGTGATAAATAATCGTTCTCCGCTTCCTCGTTGAGGAACATGAAGTTTTTGTTGAAGGTGATCTTGGTCAGAGGGTGGTCCTCTAACCCAAGCAGCTGCCTTGACACGTCCTTAACGCCGCACTCACCAAAGTCGAACGCACCTGCCGCCGAGTGCGTGTTGATCCTTTCGAAGTACTCCTGCGTTGTGGTGTACGCATCGCCGTGTCTGTAACGAGTTACCTGCCGCGTATGCCTGTTGTAGTGGTAAGAAATCGCGCGCCACCACACAACCGGGTAGGCATTGCGTATTCTGCGTATACGGCTATACACAGTACTCACGTCTTCCTTGTACTGAATCTCGATGCGGACATCACTGTACCAGCACTCGACCAGGTAGACGAGGTAGAGTAGGACTAAGAAGGCGACTGGGATGAAGGTGTAGCCGTCCTGGCAGGGGCTGTCCTTCACCGTGACCGCCTCCCCTTGCTTGGTGTAGGCCACCACCTCAAGGATGCTGGTCTGACACCAGAAGACCACGGCCAGACTGCCATACATCAGCAGCGTGAGGATAAGACACTTCCAGTGGGTCTCTTCTTTCAGGCTCGTGCAGGCCGTGCGGCGGATCGGGGTTTGCTGCAGGGGGAGACGAAAAATTGACATTATTTTGTGGATGATAATAAGCGGAAAATGCAATATTCACAATATTGACAAGCTGATGTACTCAGCTCAAGTCATCAATGATTCATGTCAGACTATGATGGTGGAGATATCACACTCGGTCTATTCAAGAGGTCATTTGAGGTTCTTTTCCTTGTTTTAAAGTTTCAATTTCAAATTCAGTGAAGATAAGGTTTCAACAAAGACTGCTTAAAGACAAACAAGTCAACCATTGGTTTTGAACTTTAAATGTGCTTTTACTTGCAAAACATGACTTTCCCCAAACCTGGTATAGCATAGTCTTGCAGTGTACGTATTTTTTTTTTTCAAGGGGGTTGTTTATCACAAGAGTTATGGAGATTTATAAATACAGCACGGTTAATCCTTGTTAAAAACCACACTTCAGACAGTTTTACGCAGAAAACAGGGCATATACACAACTCACTCAGGGTTTGAACATGTGTTATACGAGTAAATATAAATGTATCTTTTCTGGTTTGTATTACTTCTTGCATTAATAATTATGTAATCGGCACTAGTCCCGACTACTACTGGAACCATTCATGTTAGCAAAGCTATTAAAGGCGATTGTCTAAGAATGGACCAACAATGCGTTTTGCCACAAGATCATCAGTCGCTACCTTTTCCTGGATCATAGAGTGCGCAACTCTGAACGAAGCTCCCCCCTCCCCCCCCCCCAAAAAAAAGTACATTGATAAAACTTTGTCAAGTGTTCACGTAAGTCCGGAAGCAATATGTCTTAAATTCCGCGGCATCGAGTTCATGTTGGAATGTTGCTCGCTCCACTGAGCACCCGGCGTCAAGGCAACATGGATATCCCATCATCGGATGGGTTTTTCATTATCCGCTACGTGCCCCGGCATACCAGTCTGTGATCCCACATCCATCACCATCACACGGCAGAGCTCGGTGAGCGGCAAACATACCCGGATGAGTTGTGCTTGCGGGAACAACAATCCACCCCGTCACAGGTTTGATGCCTTAATTAGCGCCAGACGATGTTCATTACGTCCACGGCTCATAACTCTCGTAACTGTAACATTTCATCTCTAATAAAGCTGCGGTGTTATATAGAGCGCCTTCTTTGCTTTTCTTGCCGTTAGTAGTTTGTTAGACCGAGCAACTCACATTCTAGAATAACACGGCATTCTACTTGGACTTAATAATCACAAGCTTTATCTTTACACATACTGTATTGATACAATTATCATATGAGGAAGAGTTAATGAAATAATGAAATCTAATAACATTAAAGAGGGGTCGCGAGCAAAGCAATAATTAGATAGAATATCGGAAGGTGTGTACAAAAAAAAAAAGTTGTCAATTTCAAGTCGCTTTGGACTTGCTCAAATTATTACGCAATGTGATAATGTTTAAGCATTGTCACGAATCCAATATTAAACTTGACTTGAACCGCCAAGTTACGTACTGGTATATTAACCCTTTCTGTGGCACAGACTTTGGACAGCGTGTGTAACGCTCGTCTTCTGTGCCAATTTGCACTCAAAGCACGCATAGGGTTAAAAAAAGTCATCTTGCTAACTCTGGATCAACACAGCATCATCAATTACGTCGGTTGAGAATGATAAGAGCGATAAGTTGCCACCAAACCCAGTGTTCGAGACAACTAAAAGCCCTTCTCATTCTCAACAGACGTATAATGTTGATTTTTGCCAACTATGAACTGCCAAGTCAAAAATATCTTGCCGTTTTCCACCTGTTGCGTCTTGCCCAAATGCACACACACACACACGCACACACACACACACACACACACACACACACACACACAAATTAGTCTTTCTCACGCTTATTCCGTTCCATCAGAAAGCGGTAACACGCTCTCTCGTCAACTCCTCATTATGACGTACAACGATCATTACCCATCTGCGGATTCAACCGCCACATGGCGTTTGGTCACTGAAATTATTGCTTGACTGTCGATAATTGCCTGCAAGGACACGTTGAGCTTAAGCATCAAATGTGAACGACGTAAAACAGATACAAATTGTATCTGAACCAGCATATGGTTACAGGTTATAAGCTACTGTAATGTGAAAAAACTGCGGTCAAAGTCTGAACTGGCGGATGATTACGAATGAAACTCATGCGTCGAATGTGAACGACTAACAATTGATATCGGTAGAAGGCAACAGACTTGGCCAATTTATCGAATGTGAACGATCTGCAATTCACATAAGAATGGGTAATTCTTATACATGAAACTGCAACTACCCGATAAAGAATGCACTCATCCCGATGATTGCACGTGTTTCAGACACGCTGAAAATTTTGAAACCAGGCGGGTTATTATACAGAAAGCTATCTTCTTAAATACCACCGAATCAAGACCAAATCCAACTGACAGTGATTGAAATGCATTTAATTTGCATACTTATCACTACATTGCTAAAAATTAGAAAAATGTAATCCAAATAATTACAGCGCTACATGATTAATATATATATTAATGTATGTGTAGAATTTTGAAATCGTATGCAAACTCGTTGTCATTATAAAAGGTAGTTGAATCTTTACATGTACACAAAAAATACATAACTATTTATATACACGCATACAAAACAAGGGACTGGAGAATGGGGATAATTATATGCCTTAACCGGGTAGATAGCTCGCTAAAATAAAGCTAAATAGGGGAGAAAAGAGGCTGTTTACGAGTATAAAACATGATCTGACCTTCAGATTTACAAAAATGCAGTCAAAGAAGCTAATCAGATCCTGAGGCTTTCTAAATTGACCGCACTGCTGCAATGATTAAATCTCACTTTTTTATCTACTTTCAATCAGCGCACAATGATCAGCTGGCGGCGGGAAAGCCATCGTGCCATGGCTAGGGCATACACTGTCTGTCAGACTAGAGGCTTTTTAGGACAAAGCCATTGTCAAGGACAACCGCCACTCGACCAAATTAACCACCGTGTGGACTCCAACTGCCGGAGAACACCACCCCTGGATACCAATCAAATTTCGATCATGGAGAAGTAAGCTTTATAAATTCCTGACAATGACGATATAACTGAAAGCAACTACAGTGACTTGTGATGGCTAGCACCATTACACAATTTCATACGCTGCCCAGACCACAGAATTCAATTAAGGTGAAGGGGTAGCTCTATATATGTCGAAAAGAACGAGCAGCCACAACACTCTGATTTTTGGATTGCAACTATAACATGTTTTGCACCTATTATTTGACACCCACATCTCTTCCTGCGAAACAAATCAGAATGGTACTACGGATATTACACTGACTGGCGTCGAAATGGTTTGGAAGTGCAAGATGATGGGCATTGTTCGCGGACACTGCTTTCACATTGTGACGGAACAGTGTGTTCTTTCTATAACGGGTGATGGTATGTTTTATAGGAGAACATTTTTGCAGTGACACCAAGGAGGTTCAATGGAGATGGAATCACAACAGATTTATTCTCTTTGACCCATGTTTGCTGCCGACACTCAAAAATACCTGACGTATGTGCCAAACTGGATCTGTTTTTAAGAGATAAGAAAACAATTGATTAATTCTTGTCTCATTGCATGATGACCAGCCACTCTGTAAGGAAGATAATGTCTTTAAGGTGGCAATTACTTTTCCGCCATCCCTAGTCATAAAAGGCAAGCGGTATAACTAATGATAAAGACACGGGGATGTGCGAATAAGAATTGCACGAAGATTGATGAAATAAAATTTAAGACTACTCGACTGGACATGTCCGGACACTTACCAGACGAATAAAGACTTATTCATGGATATTACACCATATCAATTTCATTTGTTGAAATTGGTGGGAAAGTGATAAAATCGGCTTTATAGGAGGATTTTCATAGTGCACATATTCCTGGACGGGAGTTACTTTTGTTTTATATTTTTTATCAGCAGGTGAAATTTCATTTCATTTAATGAATAAACAAGCAAATTATATCCGACATTAGAGTTCAAAATTCATTTCCAGATTTCTAAGAAAGATGGCGGCATCACAGCTCCGTTATCAAGAGGCACAAATGCACCTGTAGAATTCTTTTTTTTTCTTTGCATCTCTAGAAGTAAAGCCAGTTGGAATTGAAGATGGAACTCTAAGGTCATTGGAGAAGAGCATAAAGCCATTCGTTTCAATTGTTTACTCGGGCGGGGGAGATGAGAAAGTCTAAGTTTTTGCGTCGATTGTATGACTTGTCCACAGTGTACAAGTACTGCTTTTGAGTGGACCCTTCATTTTTTCTTTTTGTCTCGAAATATAGATAATGTATACATGCTTTCTTTTCGTTAATTACGTCTACTGTTCATCTAACAGTCAACCAATGTTTATTCAAGATCTTGTTCCGTGGAAGAAGAAAAAAAAATGAATTTAATTGAACTGAATAGAATAGAATAGAATGGAATGGAATGGAATGGAATGGAATGGAATGGAATGGAATAGAATAGAATAGAATAGAATAGAATAGAATAGAATAGAATAGAATAGAATAGAATAGAATAGAATAGAATGGAATGGAATGGAATGGAATGGAATGGAATGGAATAGAATAGAATAGAATAGAATAGAATAGAATGGAATGGAATGGAATGGAATGGAATGGAATGGAATGGAATGGAATAGAATAGAATAGAATAGAATAGAATAGAATAGAATAGAATAGAATAGAATAGAATAAAATAGAATAGAATAGAATAGCAGAGAAAAGAATTGATTGCTATAGTGCCGCTATGGGTGGAGCGAGTGTTGAACGCATTACGTGTCTTTGTAGAAATCGTCGCCCAGTTGGGATGCCCTGCTTTAAATCTCCTGCTGACGGCAAAGGAATGAGGAATGAGAAGTGAGAAACACGTTACCCGTACATATTCCCACATCGCCTCTCAGGTGGAAACGGTGACGAGGCTAACATGATGCTTGTTTCCCAAACACTTTGACATTGCTTCAGGCCATCCACTATCATGAAGAATTCCTTTCCAAAAGGTGTTAAATCCACTTTTGCTGGTAAGGAGAAAAACCTGAATTTTTATTTCACATGCTTCTAAGTGTTTTCACGCAAGGACTTTATGTCCAATTAGTGCCCCGTCATAAAAGTGTACCTTGGAAAAATATATGTGTCTACACTTAATTTAAGAATATGATTGATGCTCTTTTTGATTTTGTGGATTTAGCACCTTTTAGAACAAGCTCAATTTTTATTGCCTGATTTTTTCTTTCCGTTTTCTCACAAGAATGTCAATACTTTGAAGAATATACTGTGCAGGACTTCTAAAGATGAACACATTTTTTATCAAAATGGCCAATTTGATTAAAAAAAAAAATGAATTAAGCACTTTTGGAAAAGAACTTGTAATATAAACCAATGTGATCCCACCAATAGGCTTACTCCATTTTGAAAAGGCATAATAATATAAGTTGAAAGGTTGAAGTCTTTATAGATAATACAAATTAATTCTCCTTCTCTTTTTCTATCAGAGGCGTACAAACTCGCAAGAGTTACGGAAAAGATGCAATACTTGTCTCTCCTTGCTCAATTTTGTCACTTGATACGGTATAGTTACCATGGAGCTGAACTCATATGGTGACGTCATAATTATATCCTGAAATAGTCAAACTTCGATGCGCTTGCCAAGCGTTCCAAATATGCAGAAGCGTGCTTTTACAGTTATCATGACAATTCAT
This sequence comes from Diadema setosum, assembly GCF_964275005.1. Lineage (NCBI taxonomy): Eukaryota > Metazoa > Echinodermata > Echinoidea > Diadematoida > Diadematidae > Diadema > Diadema setosum. The sequence continues at coordinate 48,258,915 of NC_092685.1, forward strand.
CTTGCTTAGTTGTTAATGGAATGGGGGCGGGGTTCGTCTAATCACGTAAATTGACAATGTTCGATTCATTGGGGATGGCGATTCAATCAGCGAACCGAATGCCTATATCTGCTCCCGTGTTCTGCCAGACAAGCAGTCGTCGCTAATTGACAGAGAGAGTTCGCTTTAAGTCTTTGCCATTATTTCTGATTTACCATCTAATTCCGTTTTTCCTATAATAGAGCCATAAATCATCACAGACGAAGCAATAGCTTTAAAACAACTCGAGCCGTTCGCCAATAAATTTCTAAGTTTACCCTCTTGCAGATTGTTTTCTTTTCCCTCGAGCAAGTGTGCCGAAATAGGCACATTTGGATACTTTTCCGACACATGAAAGGAAAATAAAATTCATAAGGCTTTGCAGTATGCATTTCCTTTTATTCCAAATTTGACAAGTACGCAGACGTATCTATATTTAAGAAGGCAAAGCCTTTCTGAAGAGCGAATTGTTTTGCCGTGTGTGATCGATACTGAAGGGTGATGACGTTGAACCGTGGTCGTCACTTTTGGCACTTTTATGTGTCAACACCGAGTCACAGGGATTCTGGTTGACGTCAATGATTACGACACCTCGCGATGCAAAACTTGCACAGATCGTAGTCGACTAATCTTCATCGACATGCGGATCTCAGGAATAAGCCAGTTCGTAGTTCCACTTTGTGAATGAGCAGAAAAGAAAGGCAATTTTGCCATAACATGCATGTTTGCCATTTAAATACACCGTGATACGTATCTGTGATGTCATGATTATTAATGTAATCCTCATAAATGTTGCTTGTCAGCACCTTCACCTGAGAGCAACAAAGTGTTGATTACCGCCTGATACTTGACAATGATGTTTGAAAGGAGTCTGTTAATGCATTTAGTACACTACAACAAATGAAATTGATGTTTACACAAGTGTTGACTGACGAGCCATTCTGGTCACCTGGTCTACGCAAGTTCATTCTTTGTTTGAACTTGAATTTCACAAATCGTTACGTCGACTATTATGCATTATGTCACTTTGAAAACGAGTGAAGTGCGTAACAAACTGAGGGGGGGGGGGGGGGGGGAATCGTCATTTTCCGAAATGTGCACATGAGCTAATATGAACTGGCTTATAGGGAACGCCAAACGTGCACAGTGCGCTTGACGAGCCCATCGCAGATCCCTCTTAAGCTCCCTATCCAAAAACGCCTTTGGTATTATGCAGTCATGTTGACAACAAATCTGAAAGAGTCACAAGTCAAATGACAAATGATACATAGCGAGCGCAGCGCACGCTCAAGCAAATACATTTTCTAAGCCTAAAAAGAAAAGAAAACAAAGAAATATCCAGTATCATCTGCAAACATGGTAACCTCATTTGCACCATATCGCTTACAAAAGAACTAACGTGCCATCGAGACATAAAGTTATGATGCTTACAGGTACAGTTACCATTCAATCACAAATCTTAAAATGTCTGAATATTCACCAACACCTGTTACTGTAATAACGGGCTCTACGCCCACTTCAGTTCCAAATGATATGAACCCCTGAAATTCTTTCAGAGACGCCTTAGGCGTATAAAATGAGAGATATTCTTGAATAAAGGTAAAAATAAAACCTAAAAACTCAGGGATATTATGTTTCATGACATTCCAGTCACGCACAGACTTGAGTTGACAGTAATCGATCGGCTGCATAAGTGATTTGCACCACGTGATATTTTTGCGATATTCACCTCGCGGAGATAACCAAAATGGCGGGATTTTTTTTTTCTCTCTCTCTCTTTCTCGTCCCGTATTGTCTGCTGTTGAAATGGGATGAGAATGAGACGTGAGCGAACAAAACGTCTCGCCTGGCCTGTAGATACTGTTCAAAACGGCTATCTTTCCTTCAACAAAGGCTGATCATAATATTACCAGCTATAGACTAGTCACTTTGCGGTTTCATGTCATGATTCACTATTGTATGCAATTGAAAGGAATAGTGATGATGATTGTACACAGATGATTTGACAGTATTAGTTAAAGTGATACTATTAAAGTGTACTATAGTGATATGGCGAAGATACTTTAACAAGCGCGGTAAAGTAAGACAATGAATCATAAATATTGGAACATATATATCAACCACAAAAGAAATATAAATCGTCTCATTCTCATTGTTTACTCAGGTTTATCACATCTGCATGAGCCAATTTGTTGGTGTCATTCGAGACGTAAAGCTGTATAAGCCTATAATTTCAAAGGCTATGAAACATTATCACAACAGCAGGTGAATTCACACAATATAGCATCCTTCTCTACATGATAATATAAGAAGTCTTAATTCACTTCCCTATTATGAACTCGTTTTGCACGCGACGTTTGCAATGTAAAACAGCATTCCAAAACAAATCGATGACTGAGGGGCACGTTCATATACTCTTCAGCCGTGAATACGCCTCCCGGAAGGTAATACCACAAAGTTGAAAAGTTCCTCACTGTTTGCAAAATTATGTTTGCAACACAGACTTAAAAAAAGAGCTATGTAAACAGGTATGTTTAAGTCCAAATTACCGGTATAGAGAAGACTGTTATTAATTAACTGTTACCACAAATGTTGCCCCAAATCAAATAAAAAGAAGGAAAATACAAAATAATACATAGTCCCACAGACTCATCTCCTTGAAGAATGTATGCAAGCTTTATACGTTTGTGTATTGAAAATTACACTACACAGAGATCAACTTATCATTATTATTATTATTATTATTATTATCATTATTATTATTATTATTGTTGTTGTTGTTATTATCATCATCATCATCTTTATTATCATTGACCACTTATATCAAACAGTTATCGTCATTACCATCAATGTCGCTATTGGTATGTATTTTATGGAAAACGCTCTTCATTGCATGGGCAATGTCAAGAATACGAATAAATCGAGGTTCACTCTGTACGATTGCGTCTTCGAGACAATGTGGCATCAAAATAAATTCCCTCAACTATGACTGTGGGTTAGTTTACTCCGTCAAAGACAAACACTATTTAATTGTGACGTCAGAACGTACGCCCCATGATAATAGGGATCGTACGGCATAAAAGGATCCAAACAACTTTCCAATGAACTAGCATCACTGCAAATGAAAGTTTCAATACGTCTTCTCTCCGTTGAAAGCATGAATGACAATCATAATGAATGTTCATTCAATGTTTAAGTGATCCGCGCACTGCAGGTCACGGAATCAAAGAAATAGAATGTACTTTAAGTTATATCCCCCATGTCGTATTGTACACTGCACAAACATGGGATACGGCGGCGGTTTGTGATTGAGTGCAAGCAATAAGTGTTATTGGGTGTATTTGGATAAATCGTTTCCTTTTGAAATATTCATATAGAAATATCGTTTAAAGTATTGCCATTTGTTGTAAACGAAATTGCATGCTTTCCTAAATCTCCCTCAATTTGTATGTAAGACACAACCACAAAACAAGCTTTTGAAATCGTATACTAGGCAAAAACTGGTTTGTGCCTTCGTTGTTTTGTTTTTCCTCTTTCATTCAGCAGTACTGCAAGATTACGCGTGCAGCTAGCTCAATCAACTCAAAATGTCTGGGGGTATTACCGGTAATACACATCAAATATGGCGGCTTTCAACAGATTAGCGGTAAATGAAACCTATAGACGGATATTTCACTCAGCATAATGCAAAGTTTTGTAATAGACATACTTCTCTTGCAAGTAGCAGATTTATCCAAGTCTCTTTTCCCCAGGGGTGGACACTGTATAATTTATGAAATGCTGCTGCACACATCTTAGTGCATGTATATGCTTGCTCTCATACAGTATCATTAACATAAAAGCTGCACAGATACATATGAAATTTATTAAACGTACGCATACTGAGCATTTCATGACATGGTCAATAGAACGCAAGCATTTTCCTCACATGCACATGACCGTGTGTACCGCATCGACATTTGTTTCCATATGAAAGAAAATAAGAAAGAAAATGTTTCGAGGTGCGCAATCGAATTTCACTGTGTCAAAATGTTTGCAGAAGGTTGACACTAGAGACAGCAGGTGGTTTTGGCGGGAAAGGCTACAGAATTAAACGAAGTTTAGGGTTTCACGCAGCAGGCATTCACCGTATTTGTCAGAGTTTCAACTTCGAGCTGCCTGGGACAATATTTGTCAGCCGAACTATTTCAAATAATGCAACATTTTGTTGACCAGGATTTCGACCAATGAAAGGCGCACTATTTCGAGACGCTGGTCGCTCTTTGCGGAGGCGTGTACACGGAGGGTAAGCTTACAATAAATGTATGTGAAGCTAACAACAGAAGTTTATTTTGCAAAACAAGGAGCTTTACACGCAATTCTTCTCCTTCAGGACATCCTAGCAAAAAAAAAAAAACATAATTCTCTGAGGGTGAATTCATGATGTCGTGAGGTATAACCCCGATATCTAATCACATCATTCCATATAAGGACAGTACTGTTTATTCTAAAAGTAATATTTATACTGAACATGCTTTATTGCTATCAAAACTTGCACGAGGTCGCGCAGTATACATGGGAAACGCATTCGCGTCGTAGCTGGACCACGAATGGCGTGAATGGTGTAGTTTATGCACATAATAACACTTGCGATATGCATGATATAGTCATCATCAGTGATCAAGTTACAGCGTACAGGTTTGTATTTCCATCAATGTACACAACATGTGTGAGTGCAGATGAGCTTAGATGCTTTGGTCACGTAATATGCGTCACTGAATGAGTGTCCGTGTATTATATACCAGTTAAACTACATACAGTTTATATGAATAAACCAGTTAAACTAAACGCCAACGCTTTAATATCTTGTGATAATACCAAAACAAAGCGAATTAAGCTTGCATCTATGATGTATTTGCAGAAGTTAATGTTTCAGGATGGTTAATCGTTACACGAAATAAGTGTATTGCATTCAAATTCACTTTCTAAAATGATGATGATAAAACGACTAATAAAGATAACGATAATGACAAATATAAATACCATTTGATGTATAGATAAAAGATCAATTTTACGTATGAATTCATAATACATACAGAAAATAACATTTCGGTTCAAATGCGACAAAACTAAAAAATTGGTCCACGAAAAAGGAGTGCTTGTATACTCATGCCGTCGACGCAAAAACATACACTTTCTATACAAAAGGAAAATATTACGTAATTCAAAACAGGACAGACCGGACAGAAAAACAAACAAACATAGATGACATAGAAGGCATAAAAAGACATACAAAGCACAGCAACATGGCATGACTGTAAAAATGCCTACTTACAAGCCCACAAAACTCAGCCTGTCTATCCATGTGTGAGATCTAAAAAACGAACGCTGATACATCCCTCAAGGCAGGAAATGTATAAGTTTACTAATCTATTATAGGCCTTTCGATAGGTCTTCCGCCGTTACATCAGTGCATATGACAATACTATTGATAATAGAAGCAGTATCTCTACCTGAAGCATTAATAAGACTGTTCTAGGCAAGGCAAATACAGCTTCCAGACGTGACTCAATGAAGCACGCCCTCACTGTTTATAAATATTGAAGTGTAACATTACTTCATCGATGGTGATTTGTTTTCTCTATTCGGGAATGTGTAGGTTTACTAATCTATTAGGCTTTTTTCGATAGGTCTTCCTCCTTTACATCAGAGTTGTAATACTACTGTTGATGTTTCAGAGGCGAGACAAATAACGGTCCACAGACGTAACTCAATGAAGCACGCCCTCACTGTTCATCAATATTTTAGTGTAACATGACTTCATCAGTGCTGCCTTTTGTTTTCTCTATTCGGGAAGCATGATCAAAGAAAGAACAGCGCAAGGCCATCACAACTGAAGCTAGACTATAATGCTTTCGTCTCATCTCATGATCAAGGACATCGCATGTAGCACTTAGCCTAATGACACCAACAATCTCCAAAGTCGCAGGAAATTCAAACCTCTATCCACGTCCAGCAACGCTGGTACCACGAACACGGAGAAACATTATAAAACAACTAAAGACTGTGCTGTACATGTTGGGTTGCAACCATATTCCTACAGTCATTTACGCAGTGGAGCGGAGATTATGAGTGGGGCCAATCTTCGACTTTCGATATCACGGCCGCATTCAGTTGATAGAAATTGTCAATTTGTCGTAAAACTTGACAATATTCTGTCGGTGACCGGCAGTGTGACGGGCCACTACCGGTATAAGTAGCTTGACGGTGCATGATATCAATTTGCTATACATTGGCTCACTGGCACAACTATAGTTGAGAAAAACATCTGGCTAAACCTAAATATCAATGTCTCAAGAATACTCCGACACGACTTGCTAGCTGTGGACAGCAGCTGAACTTAAAACGAATCACACACATGAAGGATCCAACTGTCATCATCCTGATTAGAGGCTGGCTGAACTTGTTTCAGTAAGATTTCTTAACCTTTCTGCTCAAAAGGATTCATCCTAAATGATATTTACGAAGGAAGAAAAAGTAAATGTAAAATGGAAGGAAATATGATAAATATAATTTGTCTACGTGGTTCCAAGACAAAACTTTAAAAACCCCAAAATGAGTCTGATGTCCCTTTTAGTTGGGGGACGTGATTAGATTTTTTACCAAATTCTCATTAATCTATCTTTTGCTGCAGTCCTTAATTTGTGTTAGTTTGCAAGGCTCTTGCGTGCTTCTCTACTTTGCAAACATGTATTAGGGGTAGGCCTAATTAGAGAGGTAGCGTAGAACTAATTCATCAAAGCACTCGGATGCTTTTGTACAAGATTGCTCAAGTCACATTTTCACGCTGCTGAGAATATCAGCGGCAGTATATATACGGGTTTCAATATGATACATTCTACTCGAAGGTTTATCATACGTCATAAGACGCGTTTCGAGACAAATGTGGTGTTGACAAAAGGTTTTCCTCCATCTGCAACGTCTCAGTCTAGAATACCAGCATCCAGCGAATAATAATGGAAAACACATTTTTCGTTCCAAGCTGCTGAACGCAACATAAGACTCACGGACGGTGTTAATGGCTGTAATCTAATTAAGCGTGTGTTATCTTCATGAATGTTTGATTATCAATCATCGTTATTATCTTCATGAATGTTTAATTATCAATCATTGGTAATATATCTTCACAATTGTTTAATTATCAATCATCGCTATTATCTTCATGAATGTTTGATTATCAATCATCGTTATAATCTTCATGAATGTTTAATTATCAATCATTGGTATAATACCTTCATAAATGTTTAATCATCGCAGTTTAAACTTTCATGACATCTATCAATTTTGTTGCAAAAACATTTAAAATCTTGTGAATAATGAATGAACGTTTCTAGGGAATGGTGGTCTATGCACAATATTGAAAGTTTAACCTGAGTAATGATCTGGAAGATTTTACATCCTTGGGGAAACTCAAAACTTTCTTTTTTATTTTCCTTGTAAAGCTGTGTGGAAATGCAATCCGCAAGTTTAAACATGAGCCCGTCCGCCGAAGTGAGATGTGTCTTCCGGGATGCTCGATTTTGCTGTGTAGGACCTATGTCTCCGCCATTTATCAGCGGTTCGATATCATACATTATTCTTCCTTGTCTTGGATGTGTACCGTTCGCGGAATACGAAAGTAGTACTCTCAGATGGAGAAGTGGAGGGATATATTCTATTTCTTCTTTTGGCTGAGTGGAGAATAAGTTTCTCTTCCTGATCTTACGGAGACGAGTCGTCCTCCAGGAGCCGACTGGCTCCGTGGGTTACGGAAAATGAACGATTGTGACTGGAATAGGGAGATGCCCGATCCATCATGGCTGATTCCCGCCACGGAGCGGGGAGGGCGCCCCGGGGTAAGTATCGGCGGTGATGGTGGAGATAATGAAAGATGAATTTAACGCCCTTCGCAGAAGGACTAGGAATACACGCGTGAGACTCTTTATTGGATTATTTTAAGACGAGTATATAAATATTGGCTGACGTGACTGACGTACGGGTATTTAATCAACGGCAAAGGCTCTCGGTTATGTCTTTTTACAAAACGGAAAATTATTCCTTTTATACATGTTACCTTTCGAAGTTGTCAGCCTTAATATCAAACGTGTATAACGAGTGTATCTCATCTAAAAACATTCCCCGATATTTGAGCATACGGTTTGTTTAACTTTTTTTTTTTTTTTAAATAGGATCTACAAAATACGATGTGCTTAGAAAATCAAAATAAACTTTAATGAGAAACATAAAGTTAAAAGCATTGTTCACATCTGAAATTTCCCCAATGCGTTTCCTCATCGCTGTCCGTGCAAGTCCAGCGCTCATTTTCATACTACAAGACTAGTGTTTGTAACTCGCTTGCAGTGATCCTTTTCACGCTGCTCCCTATGTTTGCTATCTAGACTTTTCTCCTTTTTTTTTCTTTTTTTTTGACAGGCAGACGCTGGATGCATCATGTCGTGCGGCGATTCTAAAAGAGCGTTATTAAATCTCTTGGTTTGCTCTCCTCGCTTCCTCCTCAAACTCGCGTTTATCACTGCACTTTGACGACCCGGGAAAAAAACCGAATTAACGTGAAAACCGAGCGCACAGAATAAACCAACAGATGCACTGACACGCCTGTGCCACGCATGCATTAGGGCATGATAATGACGTGGGATGCATCAGGTACTCGTTGGCAGTAGGCGAGTTTAAAGCTACCATAGTCATCGCCGAAACCCGGGCAAAAAAAAAAAAAAAAAAAAAAAAAATCGACGCGTCTTTGGGATGAAACACGAGAGGAATAGAATTCTGTGGGGACGTTATCGAATAGCATTTCACTAGAACGATGGGGGAAAAAACGGGTGGAGGAAGGAATAGAATCGTTGGCAGTGAGAGGTTTTTTAATAAATTTACAGCCTGCTTTGATATTTATAAGATTGCTTATACCAAGTAACTTAATCGTCTTTTCTGCTGGGCAGCACTGCGTCTCCACGAGTCTTATCTGTCTTAAACCCATGATTATTTATCTCCGTGGCTATATGATGAATGTCGAATCACTTAGGAATAGTTTTTTATGCATGACTTGCTTCTCATGCAAGGATGTAGCAAAGGATGGATAACTTCACTAGCTCTATATCACACTCTGATAAAGAGACACTTTTCGAATGGCTTGCTAGCAAGGAATCAGAGACTTTATACAAACAATTAGTTGGTGTCACGGGCCTAGATCAGCTTATATCCTTCAGGAATTCATACAATTTGCAGTGTATCTGTGTTTTGCAACACTTTGCAACGTTATCAGGTCTTTATACGCAGACGCCTTCACAGCTTCGGGCAGCCCTCGCTGTTGAAAATGAAGAAGCGACTTTACATCGCGACTACGCAATCAATGAAATGAATACATAATATGCAACAATCGATTTCCCTGGGCTTGTCAAGATCTTATGACACTTGAGACAAAAGAACACCAAAAGCGCGGTCACCGAACTCGCTGAGCTTCATTCCTACTATATGGCTCGAAATGACGCCCCCCCCCCACACACATTCATTATAGCTTGTGGCAAAAGAAAAAAAAAACACAAACAAAAATCTGTAAGGATTGATACATTGATGCTGAGAAAAACTAGTGTTTTTACGCTCACAGACGTAATCCAATGAGGGAGAAGTAACAGTTTCATGCCTTTGATCTTACCTAGTGATCGGGAACTGGCATCGGATGAGGAAATGAATGATGCGTAACAGACATCTTAATTTGATGAGCAGAAGGTGGTATGGGCACTGATTGGCAAAGAAGGAGCTAATTTCAGGGAAAAAAACTCCAGGCGAATTATACAGTTCGTCTATTTCTGTTACTCAAATTGGAGAGCGTCATTGCAAAACGAAGGAGGGTGCATCGATTTAGTGGAGCATCGTTATCAAATAGGAAGAAAACGTTCATTGACATCAATACTGGTTCTCCCTGGGATGAAAAGTACTGTGATAGCACTGACCTTCACAGCGATGGGAGTCACTCAGTAAGTGCCAAATGCCCCCCACATAATGCAGAATACGAAATTGCGTTGAAATGGTAGGCCAGCATCTGACCACACGGTACGTCAGGGAGAGATTTAGGCGCGAAGACCAACGTTCTTGTATTATAGAGGGCATACGGTGCTTCTCTGTACGCATGTGAAGATGTGGAGCGTGTGGAATATCGAATAAACCTTGATCGACATCATTCAGCAGCCCATCTTCCTAATCGCTAAAAAGGATGTCTTACAATCACTATCATGCAAAAAATAGAAGATGTGTGTAAACGCATATATCGGTTTCAGTATTCACTAAAAACGCATGCAACGTGCTCTTCCTACCACAACAGTACTAAGCAATAATAATGTGTGTTTTTTTTATGCAACACGTAGGACCGACATCGTATGTGTGTGTGTTTTTTTGTGTAAATGCTGAAAAACTTGATTATGTAATCACCTTATTACGTGATGGGACTCAGAACAGAACTACAGGACCGTGTTCTGATGCCATATCAAATGAAATTCTATTTTTTGTTATCATTTTCTCCTTTATGACTGCAGGTTACATGCTCTGTTCGAGTGTGGATGCCTCCATAGACTGCTCCTCGAAAGGGATTCTATCACGAAGTAAATGATGTGCTTATATCATCAATGCAGTTCCTATTTTGGGAATCTGGATCACAAATATACATCTACATTTCTCCTATTGTTTAAAGCACTTCATTTTCTCTGCGAGGGAAGTATCGTGGTGTCTGTACAGCACAGTGACGCCATGGTTGTTAGCCTTCTCATTGAGCCTTCGAGAAAATGTATATGAAATCTCAAATGAATTACCTCGGGATTGCATTTATAGCTGATTTGAAAGTAAGTAATGATTGTTTTGAGAATTACACAATTTCTTATATGTTGTGAAGGGATGAAAAGCCCTGGTAGCACTTGATAATGTTTTAGAATTAAGTACATATATGTGGAAGATTTGGTTGTTTTTTTTGTTCAGTATAATACTCCGAAGTGAGGATCCGTAAACTTCTTTTACTTTTACAAAATGTTCACATTGATTGCTATACGATTTTACTTTGCAATGATACTAGTAATTATTACAAAAATGACATTAGATCTCTTGATTTCTATTTTCGTCCCACTTATTTGTTGTTTTTATTTGTGGGCAGGTGTTTTTATCTATTTTTTTTTGTGAAGATGAGATGACAATACAGTGACGTCATTGTCCACGTCATTGTTTTGCTACAAATTATGATTACCATTGCAATAAAAGGTTTAGGTTTAAAAAATGTTACAGCGAAAAATGCAGGACCCACTACTAAAGATCAGCGCTTGCATTGTGCAGGTCAAATCTAAATAAATTTATGAAAAATGAATATACGTACAGATATAATAGACAAAGAGAGATATAGACATAGAGATAAATGGAGATATGCAGATGTATAGCCCACGATTAGAAAACAAAAACAAATTCAGGACAGGATATTGGACATGATAGGACAATAGACACAAGAAGACATGAAAAAGATAAAAGAGGACAATATTGAATACAAAGCCTACAGAGAAAGAGAGTGAGAGAGAGAAGTCAGAAAATAAGGTGATTAATCAGACAGATCAGAATCATATACGCTTTAACTTCAAGATAAATCATAATACTTGTACATGATCGATATTATGTATGTATATGCATTACAAAGAAATGGTGGCGAATATTGAATGGTGGCACAAGCTAACTAATCTGTAGATAGAATATACGACTGTAGGAGAGAATGTTTCAGTTTATATACGCTTAAAAGAATTATCTGTAAGAGTGTGTTTTATTTTATCAAGAGAGTTCCAGAATCAAGAACATGTATAATATATATATATATATATGTATATATATATATATATATATATATATATATATATATATATATATATATATATATATATATAAGTATTTGGGGCTAACAATGTTCATTACATGACGGGATTATAATGAAAAAGAAATGCTTAAACGTTCTGTTAGATATAATTGGGAGAGAGTTATACATGAAATAAATGCAAATTTTCGATTTTCAAAATTTTGTTCTGAAGGAACGACTGATTTGTATGAGAGCGTGCAGCAGTATCATGCTATCATTGCCCTAGTTCTAGGTATGGTTCCTAAATCAGACACTGACCTGATGCTTGCATATTGGAGGCGATGTATTTTCCTGAACCATGGGTAAAGTGATTGATTTCGTGAAATTTCCCCAACGAAGCACGAACCAATAAAAAAGACGGGGGGGGGGGATATAGTATGAAGTCGGGTGATCTGCGGTCAACCAGTGAGGTTGACGGCTGCTCTGCCGTGGCTTTTAAGTCGAGTATCTTCTCGTGTCAAGACTTCAAAACTGCCTCTGATCTGCTCTCGTTTCTCTCTTCTCGTCCTCCCCCCCCCATCTTCCTCCCCCTCCTCCACAATGATTCGTACACTTCGATCTCTCCCACTTTGCTAAGTGAGCTAATTTAGGCGCCATTTCTGGCTGTCGATATAGCCCTTTACACAGCACTGCGAAAGCAAGCACTCGTCCATCGCGAGACTGGTGTCTGTTTGAAGAGGCGGTTAAGGCATGCGGGTTCCCGGCTCGTTACGCTCAAGCATTAGACACGCCTCACAAATCGCCCCACCGACAAGACAAGCTGCTGGGGGCAACATGTGGGTAGATCAAACGTACCCCGCTCATTAGAAACTTTCCATTTTGCGAGTAATCATTTTGGCGCTGTATATATTGACAATGATGCAAACATTATGATAATCACAATGATAGTGATATATATATTGTATATATATATATATATATATATATATATATATATATATATATATATATATATACATATATATATATATATATATATATATATATATATATATATATATATATATATATATATATTATTTATAGGCCTACAGGTTTGTATGTGTGTGTGAGTGTGTATATTATGTGTATTTCCACAATATATATTCCAATGCACGACGTCGGGGTGTTCAAAGATTCGCTATGATAATACATAAGAACAAAGCCCATAGTGTGCCTCATGTTTATTGCTCATGCACTATTCATTTGAATATATCGAAAGTCATTTCAACCGCATTTTCTCAAGTGTTTTTCTTTTTCATAATAAGTAGACTGTGATTATCTTATTGTTGTATTACAGAAATGGCTTTGCGTAACTGACAGAGCACAAGAACGTCCTTTATGTTTCATATTGCTCGCTACACATCACTTGTCAAACCGCGTCTCCATGACAACACATCGTGTTATAGAAGAGTTGATGGAAAAGCCATTTATCATGAGCAGTGAGTCACACTTATGTCGAATCGCAACAAGCCATAAAAAAATACTCCTGTCGATTGCACAAAAACAATAACAACATCGTCTGCTGGTTTGCAAAAGGTTTTCAATCATTTAGGGAAAAGTGGGCCTCACGAAGATCACGATCCATCAGCATTTGATCCAGAGTGTGGAGGGAATTCTGTCCAAATCACATGAAATCCCGAGTCTGCCACTCAACACGTCCCACTTTCTCTAAGAGAAGCGAGTGCGGGGCAGATGAAGGAAAACATATCGCCTTTCAAGTTGCAGGCAGTTTTTGTATATACGAAATAGCGAAAACACGTAGCTGTGACTCGCAAATCGCGATGAAAGTCGTGATTTGGAATACACCCTACTATTCGAATGTCCCTCTACCCCTGGCAAAAAAAAGTATATTATGTATGTGTATGTGTGTGTGTGTGTGTGTTTGGGTGTGTGTGTGTGTGTATTTTTTCCCTTTTAAGAGTTATACTTTATCTGATATATTTATGTATATAGTGTGTGCTCTGCAAAAAAAAAAGAAGAAGAAGGAAGTTAAGTTAAAAGTGATTTAGTAGCACAAATTTCTTATTGGGTGTGTGAGTGATAAGGCACATTCGGATTGGCTTGATTAAGCTGATCAAAATAGCTTTTTTTTCTGAGAATAATGCAGAACTTCATGTCATTTTTCTTATAAAAACAGGGTATGATTTGGAAAAAAGACCCAAATAAAGTGTACTGTATGCTTGAAAAAATAAGTTAGCAGCACAAGAAAGAAGAATACAGCTGCTTTTTTGTTGTTGGTGGTAGTATTAATTTTATTGTTAATATGGATTTGATATTGAATGAAACTCAAATAAAGAATATTATAAAACAAAAAAGTGGGTGTGTGTGTGGGTGTGTGCATGAGTGTGTTTGTGTGTATGTATAAAAGCACAAATTCAGTGATCCCCTATTAAAGAAACAACAAAAACAGTAGTCTCAAGATATTGGCATTGGATTGAAAATAATGATCGTTTCAATTATCATCATACGTGAAGATGATTGCATTGCTGTGCTAACATTAAGTGAAGACAGATAATCATAATAAAAATGAGGTAATGGGCGGCCTCTTTGTCAATATAGCGATTGAAACTCTGGCCTATAGACAGAAGTATGGAGAAATGAAGAAGGACGAAACTGACGCGAGGCAGGTCAGATATGATATGAAGGAGTGAGTGCCTGCGGCTGAGATGGCCGAGCTGCCGCGAACAAACGCGCCCACTAGTCCGCATAAGTAGCTGTGTAAGTGTCGTCTGCGCAGAAATCGGAAGCGCCAAGATTTTCCGCCAGGTTCGAGGGAGCACGAGGTAAAAGGAGAAATACTCGTGTGTCCTCTTCTTGATGGCGTGCGGACCCATCTCTTGTTTAATTGACTAGATATGCTAATGGCCACGTCTTCGACTTGAGTGGCCTCATCCAGCGTAGATAGAGAACTCGGTCCCGGATAAAATGTCCTCTGGAGTGAATAAAAGTCGACATTCCGCGCCATCTTGTTCCGAGAGGAACCCAATACAGGCATTTGCCCGCGGCTGGGATAGCAAACTATAATTACTTTCCAGAGCCAACAGCAACATGAGTGCGAGGATAAAAGAAAGAGATTGCCAGTAAATCCGTAGATTTGTTTTTGCTAAAGCGAAATGAAAGAGAAACTTGATTGGAAAATGTATGCCCATTAAATCCACCCTTTTAGAGATTCTAACGCGTCGACGTCACGTTCAATTTTGAACGAGATATCAAATTCACCAAATTACACGTTTAGTATTCATTGCCATTACGTCATCGTATGTAGACCTATATATATATATATATATATATATATATATATATATAGAGAGAGAGAGAGAGAGAGAGAGAGAGATAACATACGCTGCTATGTCCATCTGCTGTTTTTACATTTATCACTTGCACTAATTTTAAGTAAATATCAACCAAAATTTTTCAACGAAATATGTCTTCAAAGTATTACGTCATTTAAAAGACTATAAATAGTTTATAGTGCGACATCATAACATAAGTATACAATATAAGTTTCTTTTATTCTCTTTTACATCCCTTCTTTCTATGTCTTAAGGTACCTGATTGTTCCAATGCTTTTATTGTTGTTTCTTTTATCAGATTATAGGACCGGAATTTGTTTTGTACCACTCGCTTTCTCCACACTCTAACTTCGGGGCGAAAAATATCCTGGTGAATATGACGATATTGATGCTTCGCTAAAAAACAAACAAGCAAACAAAAAACAAACAAAACAAAACATTTGTGCGGAGGTAAGCGAACTGCGCTCTGGTGTCTCCAAAAGCAAGTTCTGCAACAAATACCGTAAACACGCTGAGCTATCACTTTCATTTGATGTTTTTAAGTCTGCTCAATCTGCGGGCGCTTCATCGGATAGGAAAGATCAATGAAGCGAAAGTTAATCTCCAGAAGCAGCGAACAATACTTCTCATCGCTTGTTCAATTACACGATGCGCGCTTTAAAGTTATCCTTCTCAGGAAAGGGACAATCAAGTAAAAAACAAAAACCATAAAATGTATTTGATAATACTGTATTTCATATATATATATATATATATATATATATATATATATATATATATATATATATGTGTGTGTGTGTGTGTGTGTGTGTGTGTGTGTGTGTGTGTGTGTGTGTGTCCGTTTGGTACACAGCTCTTTCAGAATCACCGAGAGTGTGCGACAACATGGCTATACACTGCTTTGTTTGGGCTTGTTATTCTCTGTCATGGTCGGACAGTAACGCTGCATAATGAACCAAACGTGGGGAGTTACAGATGTAGAGTAATGCGTTTCGAAGCTTAACGAACCTTTCAATATTGACAAAATTGACATATTGTATGACATGCAGGGATAAGCTCTTCTCGATCGCTGTCTGGTGAGTCAAATATGTGCGTGCCCACACAGCTATTTTCGCCGCGTATCTTCTAACTGCTTGTTAGCAGACAGCATGATCCAATAAGTTTAGGTGCCGCGTAATAGGTTTGAGGTTGGACGATAATATCCATGTTCCGGGAACAGGCCGTGTGTCCAGCCTGTAATACAACGCCTCTAGTCATGAAACTACCGTGGCAGAGCCCTTCTCTTTTCCACTCTGTGTAGTATTCGTGAATAAAGAATTAAAGAAAGATTATCATATACCACTGCAAGACCAACATCTGGTAAATTATGATTTTGAATTAAGGAATGGACGACCAAATAGGAGATGAGGTTTCATCCTTTCCCAGGACTTCAGATAAGTCATTTTAATCGAAGAGCGGCTATTTCTCTTTTCTTTATTCAATGTTCCCAATATATTCTCTATATCATCTCTATACATTTGTTTGTGACGCTTTGTCTGAGTTGGCTCAGTCGGTAGCGCGTCTGCCTCACGATCACGCGGCCCGGGTTCGAACCCGAGTCTGGACTGAGCAATGTTGTGTGTAAACATACCGTCCCCTCTAGCAAGAGGCAAAACACTCTGTCCCTCGGATAGGACATAAAATGGAGGTCCCGTGTATGAGAGAGTCACAGCTCATGCACGTAAAAGATCCCGCTTCATTCATTCATCGCAAAGAGCAGGGTGTCTAAGCCGGTGAAGTGGTCCCACCCCACATCCAACTGGACCCCATGGAAGACCAGCTTATTGTAGCTGAATATGGGCTATCCAGCCATCTTCACAGATGGAAAATGAACAACAACAACTATTAATTAATGATATTATCATTAATTATGCGTGTGTATTTTGCATTTTCATTGCTGATGAATCAGTTTAAAGCCTTTTAAAGCTGATCGTCTTTGATAGGATGTAAAGACCATTTAAAATTGATAAACTAAACAAACTAGATTAAACTTCATCAAAACATGCCATTGCCTCTTGGAAACGTTATAAGGTGGAACGCGTCCGTCTATACGTTGTTTAGTATTACAATCCAGGGAGCACTTTGCTAGGTGAAATATGGACACAATTTTTTACGACAGTTGCAAGATTCTTTTAGAGTGCCTTACGAATGATTCGGAGACTGTGTGCAGGGAGGAAGTTCGAACAACATCCTGCAGCAAATTGAAGCGGCTGAAATAAGTGATGTAGACAAGCGAGAGGACTGGATTAAATCCGGGCATTAAACTTCATGATGCATCTCAGCCTCTTCACACTTCCACGTCGGGGCGGGAAAAGCGCATCGGCGTATAAACTTCGACGTGCGATCGTCTGCGCGAAACCAAGTCCCCTGTGGCGATATCAAATCGGCGTGAAAACGAATTTATCGGCTGCAGCGTCACACACCCGCATCCATATACACCTTAACTCGAAACATGCAAAAGAATAAACTCTCCGGTTACCCCCCAAGACCTACGGCTTCGTATTTACCGGATTAATCATCCACGTTTACTGAATTCTCCCTCGACGAAACAATCGTATTCAGTCCGTTCATTTGCATATTCCTGTCTAGATTTCAGCTAAAGAGTGAGTTGCACGCGTCAGCATGTTGTGAGCAAACTGTCTACACCTATATCTTCGCTTTTCAAATTCGTGTTAACTTTATTCAGTCCCCTTTTACATTTTGTCAGCACGCCACAAAAACAGATCTACAAATATGCCTTTTCACGGTGTTTCGAAAATGAATAACAGGAAGAGCTACGAATGGGAAAAGTGAAGTATGCATCGCACGAACACGAGTTTACCCTCGAGATAGGAATAGTGGGACTTGCAAATGCAAAAGAATGAACAAACGTTTCAGCGGAATTTTGTAAGCACTCTCGCGCAGATTTAACATCATTGCTGCCAGCTGAATTTTCACTGAGATAATACCAAAACCACTTGATGAATCATAATGCCGGACTAGACTGACTGAAGCATATACTGTATAATAATGTGGTTTTCAAATTCAAAAAAATAAAATAAAAAGAGCAATAATTCGGTTGTGATCTATACCCACGTGATTAAAAAATAATGCCTTTTTCTTGGAATAATTTAAGTTCTCGGGACTGATTTCTGGAAACTTGCAGCAAAGCGTTGTAATCGATATAGACTGCACCCTCAAGGTGCCGAAAAGGGGTGAATCTGTGTGAACATGTTCTGACCAAGTACGCTTCTCATAATCCTCAGTGTTGGCGCCAAAAGACAATTTGAAACACAATCTCAGCGCAGATAGCAGACGTCAGAGTGAATAACGTCATAGAATCACGCTCATCAGATGGGAACCATGTCAAATACAGACAATCATATCGGTCGTCGACCCAATCTGCTGGCTATTTCTGTCATGGTTCTGGCTTTCAAGAAAAAAATAAGGAGCCAACTGTACTCGTGCGCAGCTCAAGAGAGAGAGAGCAATAATTGGAATTCTTGGGGAGATTAAAACAAAACATCGCGATCTTCGGGGATTCTGTGGATCGCCGATGCGGCCAATTTACGTACAGATGGAAACGAGCGCACATCCATTTTTATGAAGATGTAGATGAAAAAAAAATTGTCAACATATCACTTTGCTGTTCCATCCTCAACAACCAAAAGTGATGCGAAAAACATGTGTACGGAATTATCTCCTTCTTGAAGAAGAAAAGTGCTCAACCGGCTGAGATTCTGCTGTGACAGTTAACTTCGGGAAAGATTATTCTGCCGTATTTCAGTCGTTTGTCTAGTTTCTTTGCTTGCTTGGTTACATTTGTTTTTCTTATTAGAAATGGGCGAAGGAATGGAAATTGTAGTTTTGGAGTTGTGATCCGGACAAACGACTGGATCCAGAAATTTTAGAAGTTTACTTTTACAAGATAGGCAGATTTCACCATATACATGTTAAGTATTCGAAGAATGTCCATAATGGTTTATCAGAAGGTTCAGAACAACAGTCTACAGGTCTTTAACACCACAAATTTAGAGCGGATGTAGGTAATATTTTGGATCTGAATATTCAGATTGATCAAATTTATAATGTTTGAAAAAAAAAAAACATAAAGAATTTGGAAGTGCAGTTGTACGACTTTTTTAAAGAAATGTTCTGCCTGAATTTATCCATTTTCATTTCTGATCAATTTTCAAGAAAGATGTGCATGTACCATGAATTAGATTCTACAGAATGTGACTGAGAATACCGGTCCTATAGATTGTTCAAACTGATGTTTGTTTGACAGAAAAATCAAGTTTCTGTAGAAGTCAACTTCCGATGATCATGATAAAAACACTAATAACAAAATTAATTACAGTAATAGTAATATCCATCATTTCAATTCCACGCATGCCTGATGACAAAATACGATTGAGTGGACGTGAATGATGTACTTCAGTAGTCTAAGAAAAAAGAAAATAAACGAGAAACATGTTCAGTTCAAATATCATCCCATCATGTGTGTGTTTATGGGTTTTTGTGTGGGCAATTCAGGACTTATGGACAGAATAAAGCACGTGACTCCATAGCACTGCAGCTGCATGCACATGTGCATAATTATCACAACTGTCTATACTTCGGCGGTAATTTCATGCACCGTGCGATATAATCTGTGTTTCTGCATCATCCGCAAGTCCCTTTCATCAACATTGTGATCACAAATACAATTCATGTAGATGTGCGCCGAAATAATTGACCTATCCATATGAACGCATGCGTTATTTTGTACTGGACACATTTTGGCTTGTTTTACTCTGATTGTATGAGGTGACATGTTATATTCATTGGAAGAATCAGCCGCGATTAGGTGTACTGAAACACATGCAAGCTTGAGAAAAAAAAGAGCCTGAAAGTTAGGAGGAGGAGAAAGCTTGTGTGTCCTTCAGTACACCTAATCGCCCCTAATTCTTCCACTGAATATGACATGTCACCTCATACCCTAAGAGTTCACCAAGCCAAAATGTTTCGAGTACAAAATAATACAGGGGGAAGAATAAGCAGAGGAGGAGGAGGGAATCTTTTTTTTTTTTAAAGCGCAACCGACGCGAAACCGAAACCTGCTCTTCGCATCTCAAAACGTAGTTCACCATTTTTCAGGTGTTCACATGTGGGATGTCCCAGTTTCCTTGCACTAGTTAAACCTTATTTCTCCCCAGACCCTGTCCTAGAATCCTGGATCAGAGCCCTCACCTCTTCACCACCGGGAGTTGCTTCCATTAGGCTCATTCAAGTCGCCCAGAGGCTACTACTTGAATTGATTTTACCCAAGCGATTCAACTCTCCAAAGAGACGAATGAATAATGCCGGCGTCAATTAAAACACCCTGATAATAACTTTGACGAAACAACAGAATCTAAGAATATGATTATACATGACTACCCAAGATAGTAAGGCGAATATAAGAACTATGACGATCCTGGAGAGACTATCTTCTTGGAGTATTCATCTGACTGATCATGTGATAGTATGTAAAGTTTAGGACACGTTCACAACACACACATACACACACACACACACACACACACACACACACACACATACACAGAAACACACTAATATTATCATGATACGTGTAAACACATCGACAGCTCTTGATTTTCTACTATGGATTTTGAATAAGATCATTCACAATAAGTTTTGAAAGCAGAATGATCCAAATACTGACCCAATTCTTGGTCTCACATACACCTGCTAACCAATATCTTTAACGGTCTTTTCCATAGTCTTCAGCTCAGTTTTACAGGTTACAAAATATCATTCTGGTCCCAAGGATCAAAGTATCTGACAATCTGTGCAATCAACCATACAGACAACTGCTCATTCCTCTTCACTGCAAGAAGGGTGCTTACAGAACCAGAAGATGATTTAGTATGTATAATATGAGTGTGTGTGTGTAGAGTATGTGTGCGTGCGTGTGCGCGCTCCCTTGTGAGTGTGAAGTACATTGTACCAAATAAGATTTTTGAATATGAAAGGTACTACACCAATAAATTCAGCCAAGATACATTAAAGTGTGATGTGTTATGATAGAGTATAATCGATATAAAAGTAACGTTATGCAGTGAAAAGTATATCCATGATATCCATTTGTCTTTTTTGTTTTACTTTTAGCCTTCCATGAGCTATTTTGTTGTCTCAATTTTAGTATTTTACAACTCATACCAATGTCTTTAGCCACAATCCATTTGATTCGCCATAGACCTTGGTTGTAGTATGTTTTTTATTGTGCTTGTCTGTGGTGGGTTTTTTTCTTTTGGCCAACAACAAAACTTACAATTTCTAGTAAAAAAAGAAAAAAGAAAAAAAAGTTTATCAGATGGTTGGAGAATATAATATACCACTTTTTTTCATGATGTAGAATGAGGATACATAATTGACAAGCGACCTAGATCTTTTGGATTTTGCGTGGTGAAATTAATGCAATATCAAGTTGAACGCATACCTGCATGGGCATTACTTTGTTTAAGTCCGTGAAACATCATGAAAATTGATTTTACAAAAGATCCAATGTCATTCAAAATTTTCCACCGTTTTAAGCAGTTTATATTCTATGAACATGTCTGTTGTATATTGGTTTGTTTTTTTTTTATATATAGGGTCACTATTCTACGTAAACGTTTGATTTCCACTATTGCCCAGTCCCTGACCTTGACATTCTCGATCGCAATCTCCGATTTTTCCCCTTGGCATTCTTGATTTTTTTTTCCCCTTCGGGTTTTCAATATATGTCACCGATCATCTGCGCAGAGAAAGCCTTTCTGTCTGGTGCCAGTAATAATTGTCATTAAAGGCGGATCCTAAAGCCCTGATGGATGGCAGTGATGTGTGAGGGGGATGGAGAGTGCGGGTGATTACAAGGGCAAACAGAATCACTGATCACCGTGGCTCATCGTCAAAGGATTATTAAAATGGGACGTAGGGATATAGACATCGACGCCGCAACTATCACGACGTGTAAAAATGGTGGAACGGCTACCCGCTCTAGGCATAATACATCACTCGCGAAGCAGCAATGTTCGAATCTTTTCCAAACTTATCGCAAAATCTCATATTTCACAGCTTTGTTGATTATTTCGCTACAGTGGTAGATTACAGAGCAACTACTGATACAGTTGAAGCTTTTTCAACCGACTGGGGTTTCTCTCTTGTTTAGAAACAATGTACAAAATATGATGAGAAAATTGTTGGTGACTTGCAATATTGTGGCTGGTCAATGTCAAAGTTTAATGATCAGTCATGACATTTCCTCAAGGAAAGGAATGTTTGTCTTTTTCTCATATACATTGCAGTTCAAAAATAGTCATAACATGTGTATGAAACCAATTTATGACGTAGGTTTAAAAAGAAAAGAAGTAGGATAAAAAAAACCCTATCATATACGAACATAGAGATGTCGTATCAATACTTCTATACAATCATATACTTCGCTGAAGGATAATGTTTGTGATCATCTTCATGTTGTTATCGCAGAATAATTCCTCCCTACCGTTATTCCGCTTTCCTTCCACTTTAGGACATCATGATCCAGGAGGTATGCATGCATTATTGAATAAACGTATATGCACGGTATACAGCGCATTTTAGTTTGATCCAAACTCTCCCCCTACGGGTGTATTTGCATTGATTAAATTCACGAGGATGCATAGTTTGACATTGGTCCCATGGATATACGCGTGCTCCCGCAGTACTCACTTCAACTGCGCAAATAAAACAACGCCATTATTATGATTCAAGGACAAATAGGACATTCGGGAACCTTTCTCATGGAGAGGAATGGCAGCAGACAATACAAGCAAACCAATGCAAAGACGCATGGTGTTTTGCTTTTAGTTGACGTCCTTAATTTGCCCATAAATTTCCCCAAACGAGTCCCAGTGTCGTGGCGCCTGATGTGCACGGTGGACGCCGCGCCATGGAGCTGGTATCTCGCTTTACACAGACCTCCGTACAAGTGCGTGTGTTAAGAGGTCGCCTGAGTGGCGTACACACATACACACACATGGCGGGTGTGGAGGGAACGCTTCACTAAAAGCATGAATAAAGCATGCCCCGCGCGTTTCCCGCGTCATCCTATTATCATAACGAGTCTCTCACCCCGCTACTTGTTGCTGTAATCGCCTTGCTCGCCGAGCTGATCACTCAAAGGTTATGTATATAAAGGAGCCGTCGGAGAATACAAATCCCAGAATCAGGCAAGAACTTCGGCGGGTCAGCCGGCGTACAAATGAAATGCCAACGGGCGGGCGGAATTGCGGCCCTGATTAGATGAATAAATGGAAGACATTTTCACAATCAATGTGAGGCGTCTTGTGTAGCTCGGCCGTTTTCATGGTGATATGAACGCGGCAGGCATTGGATTCGAGCAGACATGCTCTTTTAACACACCGACTCCATTGTTACTCATAAAGGTGTAAGGATGAGTGACCTTGCCTTGATGCATCTTGTTTTTATCATCCTCTTATCGCAATGAAGATGATATTTGCACTCTCAAAGTTTAATATTATTCAAAGGAGCGTCGCTGAGTGCAGATATTTTCAATTATCACTGACAAAACAAAAGCTATCGGCATGACATATGACATGCCAAATGTATTCACACCACACAAGATAAAGGTTGTTCCGGACAGCCAAAAGCATTCCTAAGTCTTGCCCGACATTGGAACTGGTGTATGCAAAACCAAATTCCAGCTATCAAAATGCATTCAAAAGGACAAATTGAAAAAAAAATACCATCAACAAAGAGATTCCAGGTCAATATGGATAGCATTTGAAGATCTGAATACATGCAAAAACAGGCCCATTAACAACAATCGAACAAACATTTAGAGACCAAAACGTCTTTAACCCTCTGTATATAATTAGAATTATGTTATTTAGCGTTTATTATTTACTTTATCATAAGTACATTTCATCCGACGGACAATAAAAGATATTAAGATAACTGCATTTTTATCATCAATAACACAAAACGGTTAATCTGTGACAAGTCAAATGGCTGGATGTCGAGCTGTTAAGAGTGTCCTTTCTGTCAGCCAAAGACGTTGGGTTGGCAAGGAAGACGGCAAGAACTTGAGGGGACTGTGGGTGGATGATACCCGCTCCTTGATTCAGTATTTGGTCAGCAATCAGAGTTTCCGTTCTGCTAGAATCGCCTCTAGTGAGGCCCCCTTTAGGTAAAGGGGAAATAACATATCTGAATGGAATGAAAGCTACAATTTGTTGGCTTCCTTTCAAACTGACCTCTTTTAGGGGCGGTTCAGTTGTCACGAGTACAAGGCAGCTTGAGGGAAGCTTGAGGGCTGTGTGTACTTTATATACTAAGCACCTGCTAAGACTAACGGCTGAACACAAGTTGGGCTTCTCTTCTTTCTTTCTTTTTTTTTTCTTTTATCTTTTAGGGAGAGGCGTTGATACCCTAATTTCCGTTTGAATATTATTCAAGTTTCTGGTTATTTTAAGGAAGAAAACTGCAATGTTTATTTTTTACTTCATGAATATCCCCATCCAACAGTAGAGTTCTCGAAACTTCTCCGACATTAACTGCTTCCAAGTTGCATAATATTCCCCCTAACCTTTCAGCCACCATAGTTCCTATAAAATGTGAATCCCGCACCTATAGGCATGTATCTTTTCAATATTGTGTTCATTGTTCTGGATGCTCATCGGCATGATTATTAAAAGTGTAGACGTCATATCATAGCTCACCTTTTCTTCTCAAAAGCTTTTCTTCTCAAAAGCTTGATAAGTTTTATAGTGCTTGACCATAAATAAATGTTTGGATTGACTTGAATCTTAAATAGAATTGCTAGTACGATTTGTTTTACGTGGCCTCTAAAGAAGGAACCTTAATAAGGGATTCTTGTGGAGCAAGCAACCACGGGATCAACGATCACTGAAAGTCCCCTCCCAATAGGACTAGGCAATTTAATGAAGTAAAAGAGCCTTGCCTAGAGACACAACCGCCGCAGTCAGGGGATTCGAACGATGGACCTCGTATCAATGATAGCGCGTTGTCTTAACCTCTGAGCCCACACCTCAGAAGCGTAAGCATCCTCTTTAGTGACTGTCATAGGTGGAAAACCAATGGGTTCACATGACAGTAATCTTGCTCTATCGCAGTTTATATCAGTTTTTACAAGACATGCAGGAGGATGTAGTTCTTTAAACTAGTGACGGTGACAGTGGTGTGTTGCCCCTGTGTCAAACAACGTGAGAAGCAGCGTGCAGTATTTAGGAGAATGGTCCATACACGCTTGTATCACGTCCGTGGTCACATTATCTTAGCTCGTGTCGGCTTGCGTCATAATGTGAAAACGCCATGTTCATCTCAACGACATTGTGGAAACGAAATATTTTATTCAGCAGGTGGGTATGTCTGCATTCTCGCACTTGTCTGACTGGGACCATCCACCATTACGACCTAAATTCTGCAACGCCAGTAGGTGGTGACCTCATGTTAGTGGAAGCCCATGATTCGTTCTTGGAGCTTTCAGATATGTGGTATGATGAAGACCTCTTTTCATACATCTAGTTCTCAAATTGATTTCTGACAAGTTTTATATTCACTTTTTGTACAAACACTCAAATATCATGCGTACACGGAAGCAGGATCTGAGGAATCCACAAGTATGTACATGAAACTCTTCAGGGAAAAGACTGCTAAGGATTTTACGAGGACCATCTCGCAGCTTGTGCGTCGTGTGTTGGGCGTCCTGAGCTTTATCAACCGCATACTCTCATCCGCCTCTCTTCCCTCTTTTTCTCCCTAAATTAGGGCAAATTATCTCTGGAGATCGGTGCCCGAGTCTGGTGGGGGTGAACAAAATGAGACTAATGTAACGTGACATCTATTTCATTATGGCCTCGCCGGGCGTAGAACCGATATCAACGATTTCTGCCCCGGGCATTCCAAGGATTTACCCGCCCAAAACTGTGTGCCGCCAAGCCAATCTTGGAGACGCCAGTTCGTAATGGAATAGAAATAGCAACAACAACAGTAAGATCACCATACTCAGGGAGTTTTGTATAGATCTCCTTCCTCATCCTACAAGGGTACACTGAGGATTTGGTTCGCGGATCCTGCGGTGCAAATCATCTACCTACTACCACTCGTTATCGTTTAACCCGAGCTGCTAAGCGGGAAAATCGCAGGGCACGC
This sequence comes from Diadema setosum, assembly GCF_964275005.1. Lineage (NCBI taxonomy): Eukaryota > Metazoa > Echinodermata > Echinoidea > Diadematoida > Diadematidae > Diadema > Diadema setosum. The sequence continues at coordinate 48,285,336 of NC_092685.1, forward strand.
CTCGCTTCTGAGGTTTAGCGAGGTGATCTGGCAGAATGGATTTTGACACCAAATTATGATTGCTCATCGCTTTAAGTGCACTGTCAACAAGTTGATGTCAAAAAATTATTCGAGCCGGTGTTTATTAGGGCTAATGCACTCAAGACAATATGGAACTGGAGACACAAAGGTGTGTTTGTTGCTTCCTGCTTTGTTACCATCGTTATACAATGTGAGGATAGAAACATTCTCTCCTTTTATTTCTTAGTACTGTAATCATCATTGTCGTCATTTTAAGCTTTTTCGTCAATACCTTATCTTATTTGTTTAAATTGAAATAATTATGATTACATTCATGAACATCATATTTTGAACAATTCTGGCACAAAGATTTTGTAGCCATTAGAGAAGTACGAATAATTCTCGAATATCGCAAATAACAAAGTGCGCTTGTCTTTCCCTGATGTTATAAGATATATAGTATATATATTATATATATATAATTTTCCTATGCACGTTATGAAGGTTACACTCGTCAGTTGAGTATTTATTTTATCTGGATTGGTGGCGATTTCTACAGCGTTCCATGGCCACAGGACAGACACTGACAGAAACTGGTTATAATCTGTTCATAGTACTTCTCAAGATTGCATGTGAAAATGTCACTATTTAAGGATTATTTGACCTGGTCAAAGATCACATTATGGGAGGCGACTGATTACTTTGCTTGTTCTTTAACTTGATACAGACCATGTTTCTCCATGTTCGTCACGGTTATTTACAATGCAACAATGGATAAACCTCGGTTTTTAACCATGAGCCTCCGATTCTTGAAAACAATATGTGTTTATGATCCCTACGTTGAATACTCCTTTTGTCTACCTGTATTCTTCCCTCTTCCTAGTGAAAAATCGTCTGAAATTGATCTCATGCTGCTCTGATCAACTATAGCCCGATCACGGCTCCCGTCTTCGTCACAGCATAATGCAATGACAAATTTGGTCGCCCAAGGAGTTCGAATCATCATCTAAAATTCCATGATATCGCGCTGGGCGTGTTGCTTGAATCTCGGGGTCTAGCGAATGGAAAGCGGGTAACGTGATGATGCTTTGTGAACAATCTTTTCATCGGATCGGATAAGCACTCCGGGGGCTTCACGCGGATTGAAAACCGACTCTGATGTTCACGAAGGCACATTGCGGCTACAGGCTTTTTCAATCTTCACGACTGCACACACATTTTGCACATTTTGTGCATTCTGTGCCGAACAATAGGGAGGGAGATAGCACTAGTTTTTTCAGCAGCTGCCTCTGAAAACAGAGAGGAAAAAACACATTCACGTAAATTTCAATTGGCCTATATGGCGTGTACCTTTAAGCTTGTTACATCGCCGTACATCATAAATGAGTACACCAAAGTAAGGGTATTAACCGCAGAATTTTGCACAAATTGGGACCAATCTAGGCACGGGCTTAATGTAATAGATGTATTCGCATTGACGTATATTCGAGCAGCGAGATTTCATTAAAATGCTGCTGACATAGGCAGACGATATGCAAGTTGTCCCGCGCTTTGCCTGTGCCTTAAATAGATGTACACAAAATGCCTCTTCGCCGTCGACAGAATGTGGGGACATGCATCAATAAAGGTTTGCTCTCCTTATTGCTACCTTTCCCCCCACTCATAAATGTCAAATGCAGCAAATACATATATGATTCGATATATTACAAAGCACGACATATTCCACTTTTATTACTGAACCTCCCTCTCTCTTTCTCATTCTCTCACTCTTTCTCTTCCTCGACGGGTTTATACTTATCCTGGCGTCTTATTTTCTTTTTGCGCTTTCCCTTCGACAAATCATTGTCTTCCACAATGTTGGACGTATTGTGCACACCCATTGACTTTTATTTTATGATATCATTTTTTCGAATTTTTGAGAACACACACACACACACACACGTATATTTATGTATATATATATGTATATATATATATATATATATATGTATGTATATATATATATATATATATATATATATATATATGTATATATATATATATATATTTGTACAATTCTGCCTCAACCTACGAATCATTAACTCTCCGGTTTCGAACCGTCTAATAAACACAACGCGTCTTTTCGTTGAAATTATCCCTCTGTTTTTCCCCTGACGAAGAAAAATCGAAACAGATAGCATCTGTCGGGCTTAGCCATGATGATGATGTTGACGATTGTCTGATGATTACCATCGTGAAGTTACATGAAACGTTTTGAGAGAAAAGTCATATATTAGACACATTCATGAAAATATTACACACGATTAACTTGTTAATATAGCTAGAGATATAAATATAAATATCAATATCAATATATATATATATATATATATATATATATAGATAGATATAGATATATATATATAGATATATATATAGGCCCTACATATTAAAGCAGTCGAATATTTTAAGATCCGTCCGAAGGCATACTTGTTCAATCTTGCTTTTGCATCTGTTCATGCTCTCTTTTTCTTTCTGTTTCTTTTCCCCACATCCGAGATGTACATCACATATTATTATTATGCTTACATGTATGCATATAATTATGATACGCAAAACACAAACACACACATGTATATGTGTATAATAAATGTATCATATATATATATATATATATATATATATATATATATATATATATAAGAACGCACGAATGGACACTCATTCCACTGTTTACTGGGACAAAAAGCGAGGTTAAACCACCACATCTGCACAGCCTGGCGTATAATGTCGCTGCTCATTACCCATCCCGACAGCGCGTCGCATGTGTCTGCGAGAGGCGCGGGAGTCCGCCGTCCACGTGGGACTCAATGGGGTCGTGTTGTGGGGGGACCAAGCAGGTGCCGGGCAGGTGTAGGAATCCACACTGCTATCTGATATGGCGGAGATGATTGAGTGACGTGATCGGAGAGTTTGGCTGTCTTTAACGCAACCAACCCGGCCCAGCATTGATTGGATAACGTGGAGCCTACCGCCTCTTTCTCTGCCTTTTTAATACAGGGTATCTCCCTTTCAATAATGTTCAACAGATAACGCTACAGCAGCATTCGTACATTATGTACAACAATGATATGTGTATGAAGATTAGTTTGGATCTTTGACTTTGACCAACCCCCACCCCTCCATCCCTCCCACAGTCCACAATCTGGGTCATATATCTTGCTTTAGTCTTCATTGACATCCAAAATCCACTTTTAGTCGGCTCTGTGGTACAGCTACATCTTATTGTGAAATCTTGGAGAATCATGTCGAATAAGCAATGGTTTATGTCAATGATACAAAGTACATCGCGCCAGAGCCTTTCAGCGCATTTTTATGGCGATATGCCCTAACATAATTATGACAAAAGAGTGACTCTTTCTCTTTTTTTTTTCCGGAGGGGGGGGGGGGGGCAGGGCAATACTGACGATGTATATAAAGAAAAGAAAATACACGAATCTTCCGGTTACGATGTATATTTTCTGAGGCCAAATCATCCTGTGGAAACAACACGAAGGTTATCTGACTGTATAGAGTAACTATGATTTCATTTCATTTTCATTTCATTTATGATAACGCCATTAATGTTGTTCTTGTAAATTTATCTGTCACTTGATGCAGAGAGCATAGTAATTTATAAATTCGGCGTTTCAAGGAGAAAATCAAGATAGAATAAAAAGTTAATATAACAATTTGGTTCTTCTTGTGGTTGCTACTCCTTGTCAAAAGAGACTCCCTTGTACCCATCACAGGAAGGAGAGTTCTCCGTAAAGAGAGACTTTTATGAAAAAGGGCCGACAGGGATATCCTTTTATAATTATGGGCGCTAAACGCGAGTCTGGTTGGTTGGTAATTGTATGCTTCGTAATTGATAGAATCTTTCCTTGATTCCATAGACTCCATTGATAAAAAAAAGCCTTAGTATCATCACCATGTTCCACCTCACAATCAGAAACCTCATTTGAATTGAAAGGAAAAAGAAACAGACAGCTGAGCTAAGTCAAAGAAACGAAATCAAGCTACATGTTCGCAGCGGGAAAACACTTAAACGGAAGAAACTAGCATTAATGCTGAATAAGGAACTGAAGGAATTACCCAAAGTAATACGTTCCCTTGCGATATTACCGGGGCCCACTGTTTTTACTATTGGTATGGTTATCACGAACTCAAAACCAGCTAACATTACCATTAAACCAAATGCTGTCGGCTAATCTTCCGTGTCGGGCGGTTTAGCAACTGCATATGAATAATTCCATTCCAGTCACGCGACGATCGAATGTGTGCAGGTGCACATTATAGGTATGAAATGTGTGCATGGATAGGAAATTGAAGTGATTCGGGGCAATCAATTCAGGTAAGATGAGCTCAATGCTGAGTGAATATTACACCAGTGTCTTCACACATTCGGCTCCTCAAAATTCAACTTTGTTGTGCTTCCGTCTTCATGATTGAACAGTACCTTCGTGGAGAAACTAACGAGTGATATTACAATTTATCCTTGTCCCAGTTTTGCCAAATCACGGAAATAAAAATCGGCATTCGTAGTATTCATCTTTGATGCATTTATCAATTTCAAGTCTTTTCAGAAGGATGGTAGGACATTTTCAGAACTGCTAATGGTAGATGCATGGGCTACGATTAGATAAAGACATTCGGTGCTGGTGAATCATATCGCCTTACGGCCAAACTGAAACCTCGTCAAAGCGAGGGAAAGGTATTCGATTTCTTTTGTTCGAAGCTAAGTGTATGGTGCTCAAATCCGACCTAGCACTCTCTATCTAGCGTTAAAACTTCATCGACCGTCTTGCGTGTTCTGTTTCCCGTTCACCGCCACCACATCTTAATCTGGGCCCCGTGTATTGATTTACACGCCAAGGGCTAGTCGGTAACGCGGCTTGCATTTTGTCGTGCATGCCTACTAAACACGTTGGGTTATTTCTTTGTTTATTGTATATTTAAGATTATGCAGGGTTTAATTTTTTTGTGCACTGCTTCTTTAAAGATTAACATCTTACAGTATTTCAGACTATTATGTAATCGTCGTTTCGTGGTGCTGATTCATACTAAAAGAATGAAAAAAAAAATCGCATAATGGATGTGATTATAACTCCCCCAGGAACGATGGGAAATAGTGTTTTGCATTTATGCTATATCATATTCCGTTCTCTGTACAAACTGCAAACTCTACAAAATGCCTTTTGGCGCCTTCCTTCTCCAGACACGAAAATAATTGGCTGACATTTATTCGTGATATTAACACCGTTCACTAGTATCGTCGTTAACATTTCGTCGCGCTGAACATGATGATGAGTGACATAATCAAGGTCGGGTAACATGATTCCGTCTGGAATCGATCGTCTGCTGATAGTGTCATTATGCTATTAATAACAAGAACTGCGAGCGATTAGTTTAACGAGAACATCATTACGTCTGCCTCCTCGTGAGCTTAATGATCTTCTTTTAACGACAACACTATCATCGCGCTTTCTCCAGAGGCTGTGGTGACTGTGCTGCAATATGATCAGGATAATTTAACAAGCATCTCGACAAAATTTTTAACCAACAGCTGCTTCAAATCGTCACGGAAAACATGATTTTAGTCAACACGCCTATGCCTAACGAAACTAACGAAAATATATGAGATGAATAAGAATAAATAAATGAATTACCTGCACTTTGATTGTTATCAAAATATTTAAAGAAAAATCAAACTTATTATTAACTGTTATCAAAAATATATTTTTCATTTGCGAGGAAACGATAAGAAAATGTAGCATTTAAGAGCTTGGATCTAGCGATTGGGTTACTGCACGATTTTCAGGCATGTTTGAAGCTGTAAGTTAACGAGAGTAACTTCTTTATCCTATTATTTTGTTTTTTAAATCTAATTTTGTTTCCGATATCGACATAATCTCATCAGCAAGTCTTGTTGATGTGTCTCATCACTGTTGGAAAAACAAGTTTCAGTCATATTGCAGGAATGATAATGATGATGATGATAATAACAATAAATGATAATAAAGCCTCAATGACATGGCGCCTATTTGACAAGTGTGGCAAGTATAATCAGATGGCTGCCTATCTTTCGAATTAAGTCTCTCCCAAATCATGTGTGTAATTGAATGTCTGCACAAATTATTGGTTCGAAGGTGTGTTTGTATACCATCTTGTCGTGTTTTGTGCTAAACTTTGGTGGCCTTGTCAATCTGACACGTCTCTCCCTGGCGTCATAACGTAGCACAGGATTATTCAAATGTTGATTGGAGGAAAAGACAATGAATAGAATAGATATTTACCTCTAATGGCGTGGAGCTCGTGTCTTCAGTCATGGTGGTGCAGGGATTTCCGATCACTTAAATCCGTAGTCCATATCGCCCGAAGTCAAGCTATGTCCGACATAGTCCCCACCGTCGACGACTTTCGGCAGAGGCAGCTGGGCCGTCTCGCTAGGCGGTCGAGCAACCTCATCGCCACTGAACACGAGGGAGTCGCTACGCCCCAGAATGCTTTACATGTCCATCTGTCACGGCATTGTCTGCTGCTCTCAATACACTCCGAACAAATCATTTATATTCTCCGAGGACATCCTAAATCATGGTGAGGTTACCGTAGAAAATTTCATATATGACGGACAATATAAAGCTGCCTCTGTTTTTCTTTTCTCCGTGCATCTGCCGAAGAGCGGCCCACAATAAACGGAGGCGCACGCAGCGTTGGGGGTCGGTGCTGTCTGCACTCGCTCAGTCCTCAGCCCAATTTGGCGGCAAACACGATTTGACAGTTCTTGCGTTAACATCACTCGCAGCTAGTTTCCTTCTCGCTCGCGGAATATGCGCACTCCGCTCTCTTGCGCTTCACACGGAGTGCTAGTCTCATCTGATTGAGGCCGAATTCATCCCTGAGACGTCCATTCTAGTCTGGTTTGTTCGCCGTTTTTCTGTAAAATAAACTCATGTTCAAGTCACTCATTCTTCTAATCTGCAGATGACTCAAAGAATTTATAGTTACAAATTGATTGGAATTTCGACTGACATTTATACGGCTGGTTCGAATATAAAAGCCTGCACGGAAAGACTCAACACTGTCTTCTTATCGACCTTGTCCGTAGGTACGTTGGGAATGAACGGCTAGGCCTCCGGGTGATGAGAATAGAGAAAAGTAGACTAAAAAAAAAAAGTAGAGTAGAGAAATTCAGACTCCACTGATTCCATCAGATTGTGTTTCGTTTCCCTAAGATTTTAGGCCACACGTCCTTCTCGAAGGGTCCTTCGCCTCAAACGGTACCTCTCGCTCAAATAACAAAGGACAACTCTACGGGTAATTTGGGCGGGCTTCGATGGGAAATTGTAAGCATTGATTTCAAATGACGGTCTTACTTACGCGCACACAACGTACACGCTCACAACCATACACACTCAGTCTGACACATTCAAATGCATGCACTCTCGGTGCTTTGGAGCTCATATTGACGAGTGAACAATATTACTTTCAATTTAAACTAATGTTGTTTGTATTCATCTCGTTAAATTCTCTGTAAAACTATCCCCATATTGGACCTAATATTTATTACGTTGGCACTAGCCAATTTAACGAATCCATGCATTCATTTGATTCAGTGCTTTTCATTTCTTACCATCAAGCATCGCCAAAGTAAAACTTAGTGCATTCCTCTGACCCAGAATCTGGTATGAAAATCGATGGAAATTGTGTTATAGAATTTACAGATTAGAAAAACAGGGGCGCTTTATTTACACCGTAGGCAGCTGAAGCGACCTTCGCGTTGCCCGTGCAGGGATAATTTATTTTGGGAAGTAGCTGAAAGCATACGCCCCAGGAGCTGTGAATCTATGCCGGGGCTTTCCATAGTAAAGAACGTGCTGCGTGAATCATGATAAATTGTAATGGAATGCCACTTGCGCTTGATGCATGATTTCAAAACGTTGGGAAAATCTTAGATAACATAAATCATAAATGGATTTTTCGTCCTTTTGTGTGTGTGTGTGTGTGTGAGTGTGTGTGTGTGTGTGTGTGTGTGTGTGTTTGCTCCATCATGTGGTGCTGCCCTTACTTAAGGCTAGCGCAGGGAGGTGAGACTGGCCTCCCTGCCTAGCGTATGATTTCTGCAGCAGTTTCTACAACAGAATACGACCAGAAATCTTACTGCTCACATATGTACACGTTTTGATTCTTTCTATGATGAAAGGAGGCTTATAGTCTGCAAATAACGTCACTCACAGGAATGCCACTTGAGGGAATGATTTCACCGTAACATTTCTTACTTCGATAGCCTTTTTCATGAACATCAGCATGCCTTTCAATCATTTTTATGACAATAGTTTGCTTTTGACACTCGGAACATACACTATCAGCCACTTCAATAACATCCAACCTGCAGTAGGCATGGTGGCTATAATCTTGAGTGGACCGAATTGCGTATATTCTGTATTAAATACCCGACATGCCAACCAGATCCATTGCAAATTACCAGGTAGGTAATTCTATCTACGATGATCGTTGTTTTGCTCCTTTTTGGTCTTATCATGTGTGATAGACATTGAAATAAACATCCAGAAGATATCACCATGTGTCTACTGTATGAGATACAGAAATTAATTTACTTTGACTCGCAGTCCAACGAGTGTCCAATGCAGCGGAAGCATGTTATAGGAAATGAGGTTGATTGAAGAGTTTTCGGCGTCGTTAATTCTACAAGTGAGGACCGCTGTGGCCTACAGTGTTAATATATCATTAACGAATAACGTGCGCATAATTCGTCACATAAAGGCACTCTAACGTAGTCCACGAATTATGTGAATGTTGCTTTCGTAAACCCGCGTAGCATGCCAACAAACATCCAATGGCGAACGCATGCTGATATGCGCATGAGCATGGTATGCCTATTCTACACTTCGAGTTTGTTTTAGTTCATGGATTGAATTTAAAACGTTGTTTGTATTTATATCATGGGTCTGACTTAAACTTCCTTTGTGTAAAGCGTGAGTCGACATATTTGGTGAGTCTGACTCTGTGCAACAAATCATTTGAAACATCTCAGTACATCTACTATTGTATGAAATGCAAAACGCCCTCTACTGAATAGACTTTCCGCACAAGACAGATTGTTATCAGACGTAGATATGAAGTAAGTGACTGATCATAATGCACAGCCATGATGCCTTTCTCGTCCAACAAACTTATTTCTGAAGAAGATTGGGTGAAACGATGAAGCATGTACCATGAATGAACCGACAAATAATGTCAAACATTTTATGTTGATACACGTAAACTCTACAGAACATATACATTATATTTAAAAATAAGGATTGTTTATGTGCGTGTGATTGTGTGCGTGTGTGTGTAATATTCTTTTATGTTAAAATTAATTTTCAAACAAATATGAATGCATTACACACACACATATGTATATATATATATATATATATATATATATATATGATATAAATATATAAGTGCATTATTATACATAATACATACGTAATATCTATTTATATGTGTATATATACATACATATATGTGCGTACACATACAAACGTTCTGATGTGTGCACAAAATATCACATATACGAAGTTTATGCCATTCTTTTTCTGAAGTGTCTGTGTTGGTCAGTGAATATAATCTGCATTATATACATGGTGGCATTATAGACATACAACATGCCCTCTCGCGGCTAAGATGAAAAACGCTCTTAGCACAGAGAGCGGTTGAGAGAAAAAGCTGAGGACAGTGTGTTCACAGAGACAGAAACAACAATAACAACGTTGAATCGGGCGAGGCAAGGCAACGGCCTTTAAGCCTCTATACAAGATTACCATCACTTTCACCTAGAAAGGCCTCACAGAGTACGAGACTCGGCACCATCCACTTTTCAAATTAACTCATGTGGCGCTTTTTCATTTTACGAGAGAATGTTATCACCGCCGCCACTTAGCAGTTATTTGTTTCGTAGCTGTGGCGGAACACAACGCTCTCCATCGCAGGCTGAAAATGCAACTGTTAATGTTTTATTAATTAACGTCTGCTGTTTAATGTATTAATCGGCGTAATGAAGTGTATCCCCGGAGGCTGTAGGTTGGATAGAGAGGCACCAATATATCACCGAAAGGGAACCTGTCACTGTAGGCATTCACCAACAGACACGAACTTCTTTTCGCTTTCCCTGCTCACGGAGAGTCACTTCCGGCAAGGGGTCACAAGGGGTTGCCTCTGCGTGTGTGTTTGTGTGTGTGGTAGAATGTGTGTGTTTAAAATGTGTGCGTCTACCCTCCCACAGGCTACCTCGTGGGGTATACAGTAGGGAACCATACAGCGCAATGGCCATGGATGTCTTTATTCCTTCAAGCATGTAGAATAAACAGATCAGTATACAAACGAACAATGGTGCACCCCATAGATTAAAATATGTAAAATATGTGTGTATGTCGGTGCTCGTTTAAGCGTTTGGAAGTTTTACTAGTACTTTCCTCTTGTTAGCAGTTTGAAATAATCAATCCAAGCTAAAGCAAAGAAAACAACAACAACAACAAACAAAACACAAACGGAGAGGCCGTCTGATTAATACAAACTTTGTGTCTTGCACATCAATGATGCCTACATAATGGATGTATAGATCATAAGTGTATGTATACTGCATAATCAAATCAAATCAAATAAAAAATGATTATACCACTATGCTCGTATAGGCCTACATACCCAAACATAATATCTATCTATCTATCTATATATATATATATATATATATATATATATATATATGTGTGTGTGTGTGTGTGTGTGTGTGTATATATATATATATATACTTCTATAAATATGTTTGTATACCCTGTATACATATATATATATATATATATATATATATAAGTATAAAATGTGCATATACATACTTCTGTATAATCTATATAATAAACGAAGTCTTACGCTACATCCTAAGTATATAAGTCATGATATATTGCTTTGGCCCAATATTTCTAAGCCGTGTTCAGTTAACCGGCCAATTTCGCACTTTTGTCAGTCCATTTGATAAAAGGTTCATTCAATTTAGCGAAAATCCTCGTCACTGCACATTCTGTCATTCAAAATTACAACTTGTTCGTTCAATTTAGCACTTCGATCAATGAAATTCGCACATTTGCCTTTCGAATTCGTAAAGCGGGCATTCAAATTGGCACGTGTTCTTCAGTCATTCAAATTCGCCAGCACTGGCGGAAAATGGTATTTCGGTCATTCAATTTCGCGTATGGGCAGTCAAATTCCAAACATGTTCATTCAAATTGGCCTAATGTTATTTCTATTTTGAAAAGGTGAGAACCGTGATTTATGGGTATTTAAATTTGAATTTTTGTTTCATCCACACACTGTTAAGTGTATAGTAAGGGTATCTTTGACCCTAAATAACTCAAGTTTGTTGTTCTGTAACTCCCCTCTTCTTTCATACATGTTATCAGAACTATACATGCACCAGTACCATAGATCACTTTCTTGTGTCCAGCCATGGCAGCACGAGTTAGATACAGGCGTATATCTCAAGAAGACAGGGAAAGAATCATAGAAGCATTTGAGGGTGATAACCTTGACAAATTGATGGCTAGAGCTGATCCAAGAACTTTATTTCTAACAATGATGATTAACGCAATATAGCACCCACCAAATGAATATAATGAAACATACAGATGAAAGAAATAATCACGATGTAAATTGAAACCTCCTTCTACCAACTAATGTCAAAACAAACTTAAAATTAATGTATCTGTGAATGAAATAATGCTATCGAACATCATAAACACATACACATATTTTGAAAGTACTGTTGCAAAGGTGATATCAGAATAAAGAATGAATACGAAAATATGAAATGTTATGATGCTTGCAAACAATAATGATAAATGAAAATGGAAAAAAAGAAGCATAAACGTGTCTGCTAAATTGACTGCAGTAAATGCGAAATTGGATGCCCAAGAATGAATTCGAATAAACGAACGCAGCGTGTACGTAATCACGTGACTATATCATGCGAAATTGAATGAACGATTTGCGAAATGGTGCTTGTCTTACGAATTTGAACTGAAAAAGTGCTGATTCGAATGATGTTAAAGGTAATTTGAATGCTCCAAAATGAATTTGAACGAAAAGATTATAAAATTGAAATACCGATCATGCCATCTAGGCTAAATCGTGCTAACTTGAATGCAGCAATTAGGAATTGGACTGAAAAAAAGTGCGAAATTGGCCGGGAAAACCTATATTAGCCTCTTTCAGAGGTGTATTTTGTGTTGATGATAATGGGCGTCCTACATTTTTTTTCTTCAGATTATTGTGCTTATTCGTAGATACTTTTTAAAGTAATATTTCACAATATTTCTAGAATTGATTATATGTATGTATGTATGTACGTTTATATATACATTTCTCTTAACATTAGCCCCTTTCAGAGGTGTATTATGTGTTGATGGTAATGGGCGTCGTACATTTTTCAGGTTATTGTGATTATTCGTAGATACATTTTAAAGTAATATTTCACAACATTTCTAGAACTGATTATATGTATGTATGTATGTGTGTATGTATGTATGTTTATATAGCTATACATTTTTATCATACCGTATCTTTTGCCATATATCATTTACATACTATACTTGTAATGATATGAATTCAATTTGACTGAACATAGATTTTTGCAATTTTATAACGAACTGTATTGGAAAGTATCGTTTTTCTATTAATGGTTTGTAATGAACGTGTGACCATCGTTCAATAATGCGGAATTCAAAAATATTATTGAAGTGAAAAATGCAGTTTTGATAGATGCAACATCAAGTAATAGGAACGTAACCACTGGTGAGATAATTTTCTTGGGATGGCAGAGCGTCCAGACAGTCCTCCTCGTCTCCCAGACAACGTCTTAATCGGCTGTCATCCAGGCGACACGAGGTCCGTGGTGATGCTGCTCCGGAGAATGATGTGATGGGGTCTGACGTTTATCCCATCAATAAATCAGGGCTTGGGGATCAAAAAAGTGCGAACTTGTGGGACTTTAGGAGTGACGATGATCTGACAGGGCATGAGGGGCGAAGGTGGAGGTTAATTTCTCCGGGGGAAGCGGTGATGGAATCAGATCCACATTAGAGAAAATGAGAGCCACTATTAATATACCTGCTGAACTGTAACGCTATGATCCCCAGGCTAAACACACTTGAGGGTTCTGTTTTGTTTAGGCTATGCCCGACTGTCAGGGACTGTCCTAGATAGCGCGAGGCAAAGAATTAGAGGTTCTTCGCTATAGAAAATAAATAAATGAATAAATTTTATTATAAGCCTCGTCATATCTTTTCATACACTTCTTGGACGTTTTATGCTATTTTGCTTTCTCTCTCACGCTTTCCTTCGTTCTCTGCTAGTTTTTGCTCCGTGTCTGTCTTTCTTTCTTCCATCTCCTTTCTGATAATATGCAAATCCTTCAAACCATTATGATGTCATCAGTACCTTTTGATGGTTATCTACCTCCTCCCAAATTCTTCCTTATTTTGTCGCTGAAACATGAAAAAAAAAAAATGGCAGCATAATATCGTTAGTGTTAAGAACTCTAAAACCAGTAGCCAAAACCCTTATACAAATAATTATCCATTTGCATAGTCCGCTTTAAAATCCATGTCTAGAAAACTAAAACAGTATTGGAGTTGTTTAACGTCACGTTTAACGAACGAACACTCTCTGAGGCAATGCCATGATGGTTTCGTCTATCGTGAGAGCATAATCGCTTTTAAAGAAAAAAAAAATTATTATTTTGCATTCACCGGTTCAAATTCTTGTATGCTCAAGTACGAAATATGTAACAGCTTGTGAAAGTTAAGCTTAAAAGGGTGAAAAGAAAATCGAAATTCTTATCCAGAATCGAACATAATTATAATCCCAATATCATTCCTACTGAAATTTGCTGAAATCGAAAAATGAGATATGACTTATACCAGTCGAACATAAAACACCTAACCATTAATGCAGGCAAGATTTTGCATTCTGCCATAGTGACGAAATGATATTGAGGATGACTAAGATAGAAATGATTGTAGTTTAAAGTATCTAAAGTTGTTCTTCTGCATAAAACATTATTATTATATTGAATTTCTCAAAGATGCCATGGGCATTTCAAACCCTCCCTTCGAAAGTCAGGGGGAAAAAAAAGCAATGTTATTTTTGAAACATAATATTCAATCTTACTATATTGCCTGGTACACAATGATATCGTTAAGGTCTCTTGTTCTGAAAGATCTTATTATTATCAGATTACATGTACTTGGAAAGCCGTTCTTAGATCTTATTAATTACCGGTCATTGCTTGACCGTGAAAAAGTGATTGTCATAGTTGGCGTTAGTGATGATTATTAATAAAAGAAATTACAATAATAGTAAAAATGAAAATAATACTAATGAAAATGATAATAACAAAAGTTACAAATATGATGAGATAATGATGATGATGATAATTATAATAATAATATCAATAATATCAATAAAAATAGAAATGATGATAATAATGATAAATGACAATAATGATTATAATACCCATAATGATAAATGAGTATACAACCAATAAATAGAAAGGAACCACCCAAGAATGAGACTGCGAGGAAACACAGTGATGACTTCGTCTGTTTCTGACATCATCAAACTAAATGTATCCTGCTAACAGGGTGGTGTGGTGCCCCTTTGTTTGAAGCCGCTCCAGCCCATCCCCCTCCCCTTAGCACAGACTTTTACCCGCTGACATTTGATTCAGCGATGTAAAATGAGGGGGGGGGGGGGCATTAGGAGCGTTTGATTCGCAGAGTGAGTTCAGATCAGCTAAAATTAAGAGTCGATTAACTCATGTTCAAAACTTGCCGTTAAGACGATTTGTCGATTTCTCATATCAGTCCTCTTTATATGAATTATTATCCCTTTTCCCCAGTGGCATGAAAAAAAGTTTATTCCATAATAAACTTTAAGTGTATGATATATTTTGTAGAAGGTAACTTACTTAAAGGTACTGTTTATCATTGGGAGCAGTGATTTTAAGAAATGTTCAATATATCACATTATATGCATAAAAGTAGGTCAGTTGTATCACAAAACATCCTACCATGTAAAAATTTTGAAATAAAGCCTGAAGTATAAGGAGATATCACTATTTTTCTCATTCAACCATAACTGTAGATGGTTTAGTCCGGAAACATTTTTATCATAACTATTGTTCACATTTTGTATATTTAACAATAATTAACATTGATAACACTGATTCAAATATTTACATTGGTTGTTTCTATCCCCATCTGCAAATGGTAAATTATGCCTTTAGCCAGGAATTTACAGATTTCTGTTCATTCGCACTGCTATTACGTGAAGGGATGTAAAGTGAAGAGGGCGCTCTTGCATCAAGCTTGTCTATACCGTTGGCTCGGTAGGAGATATTTTATTGCCGTATCGTTGTGTTTGGCGTATAATACCATTGTCAGTAATATATCTCAACAATAGGTGAGAGAAATATTCTCTAATCTCTTGTCATAACAACAACAACATAATCATATGAAAGTACATGTAATCGTTTTCTTTTCTATTTCTTTTCTTCATTATCGTACCACTGTTGTGAAGCACTGTTCAGTACTAGTATATTCCTGCTGTGAAGTCACGAACAACTACTGTAGCGTTCCCAACTAGAGAGGGCAGTACACTACATGACCAAAACTTCACACATTCATTATGTAATGAGGGGTTAGTGTTTCATTATTTATCTTCCTGCATTTTCATACGAATGATACAAAATTCACAAAGTCTTGCAAAATGATAAGCGCAAACAGTCTTAAGTCTTTTCTCTGAAATTAGGAGTAAATTAATTTTTGTTTCTCATTGGACTGAAAGCAGAGCAATTAAAAGGATTAAAACCAATATTAACAACAATATTACTTCCTTTACATAGATTGCCGGGTCTTAGAACGTCGTCTTGGTCAATGTTGCTCTACTAATATCTGAGGTTGGAATCTCGCTCGTTGTCTTCATCTACAATTATCCTGTCATAGTTCTTCTTTCAAATCATTACTGTATGATTTTCTTATTTCCGATATATTCCAGCTATCTACTTCACAATCTCGTTCGCTCACCACTTACTGTTATCTCCACTCTTCCACTCCAAATTGCTAACTTTTAGCTCTCCATTATAGCTTAGAAGAAAAGGATCTCTGTCATACTTTCGAGTGTCTTGTATTAAACCTCTCTTTAGAACCCCTTAAGTAATGCTTGCGACTACATAAATCCGTACAAAGCTGCCCAAAGAATAAAAAAGGTACCGAAGATGGAGCGGGTACGAGTTTATTGAAAAGCAAGATTGAACATGTGCTATATACGCTAAATTTTTTTTTATTTGTTTTTCAGTCGTCTCCTTCTGCACAAATATATTTGTGAGATTGCAACTGCGGATCTTAAGTTCAAACTAATTTAAAAATATAGATCAGCAGTTGCGATTTAAAAAAATACATTATGAGAGACAACTAATGAAAATCTGTCATAGCACATCTTCACCCCTCTGCCCTAATAATCTCTAGCTTTCAATCAATAAGATTAAACAAGTTCGTCCTTTAAAGGTTCAGGAGATGAGGAAGTTCTCCACGTGCAAGACCCTGTCCCCTGTGAAGCTTATGCTGTTCAGCAATTCGAGCAAAGCCAGTGCTCCTGGATAGAAGAAAAAATAATATAATAATAATCATTGTCGAAGAAATTTCATATTTGGAGAGATGTTGATAGCTGAAGAGATGCGGGTTTCCGTTCGAAAAGAAAGAAAGTAACACCAGCTGTGAAAATAAGTTATGCAAAAATTAACTGGCAAGTAATGAAGAGTCTTCAACACCGCATGTGATGTCGGAGAAAATTAACGTTATTTCCTAGGTTTTTTTTTTTTAATTTCATCATAATTTATATGTCATACCGCTATAAGTAGTGATGCCTTATGAACGTGTTTTCTCTGTCAAGGTGATTCCATTGGAACTGATAGTGAATATTACATAATATACATACCAAAACAAGAGGCGATAATGTATGTCCCATGGTAGACATGTCACATCTTATGACGTGTGGTCTGATGCATTTTCCCCTTTATGAATATTCCTTTTATTTGACATTGATTAGTCATCGCTGATAGGGCCTTATAGATTTGCAAATTCTGTTTACATTGTATGTTCTGTTGTCAGTAATGTTGACAATAGTTATTAACAATCATAATAATCATTAATGGTGTTAATTTGCATTGAAATGTTGAAAATGCAGAAATAAACCAAACCAAACCATGCAGTATTTTCTCGCGAATGGAACGAGAACGATATCGCAGTTGATACTGTATACCTTTGCATTCCTTGGATAATGAGATGAGTCTACAGATACGGAAATGTTTCTGGGAGAAGGCAACGTTGCATTGGTATAGTACGCGCTGTATTTTCGAAACACTGCATACTCTATGTAAGAGAATATCCCACCAGTGCACATGAATGTTTACTCTCAAACCGTAAAAGTATCCGAAGATCCGGTATATCATTTCTGTATCCTTATTGATAAGTTTTCCATATTATCATTTACATTCCAACCACATCTGTCGGATATCCGTGATTTGCGATGAACGAATGAGAGGACGAGGTGCACGCTCTCTTTAAGGTAACCTTTGACCCCGTGTAAAATTCCGGTTTGCAGTACAGATCGAAGCTTGCCATTTTTCACCAAGCACTCTTTCAGACGAGTCCCCCCTTCACGACACCCCAGAGAGGGCTTCTAATTTTACCAACCCTCAGAGTCCTCCTGTCCCCCTTTCAAGAGCTGTCTCTCTTTTGTCTCTCACAAATTGCGCCTTTTCAGACAATTTAGGCTTTTGATTTTCTTGCCAACAGAAGTGAGCTAACTGACGCAGAAAGTCAAATAAAACTAAAGCGGCGTGGGAGATCAAAGGTTACTTAGTGCGGTGCACGTGTCAATATGTGCTGTATAGTTCGCGATCCTAAACACACGTTAATGTCTGGCCCAAGAGCAAACAATCAAGAGTGTATCTGTTTATATCCATTTCATTTCTTTGTAATACGTTCATGCCAGCAGTGATGAACCCGCTCCGTACCCAGTGATTCACTAGCTAGACTGGACAAGTGGCCTTTCAAGCAGAATGTGTCGCTTTTTTCAAGAACTCAGTAACCCGCATGTACAGTAAGCGTGAGGCTGCTTAGACTTTTTCGCCGTGAATTTTTAAGTATCCCAACCGAACAGACTGTCGCTATTGTCGCCTGTTTATTGAACGTGGTGACTCTGTGCTCGTGTGGAAAGATATGGTGAAGCTATCAAGGGAATCATTGTCTGGACAAATACAAAATGTGACGCCCGTTGTACGGTACTACTGGAGATCGTGATCGGTCCATTTTAACATACCTCAGCATTCAAGGAGAGGGACTTAAGATGGGTGCCAAATCAAAAGGCATTAACAAACCAAACGATCTCTTCAAGCGAGCATTATCGTAGGGAATTCCTTTGTGTTGTGCCTATATAGAATTGCTCAGCCGTGGACAGGTGGGTTTCATGATAGTTTGCCTATTATACTCGTCTCTTATCGCATGATGTGATTACTTTTGGCTGCAACGGAAACGAAGGATACAACTGTCCCTAAAAGAGCTTCACAGATAAGTGAAACAACTTCTCTCTCCTTCTGCTCAACATGTTACTCGGTTGATTAAAGTTGGAAGGGCGCCAGATGAATAATGACTATAGAGAGAGAGTATCGAACTCCGAGAGTGGTTAGAAAACTTCGATAAACTATGTCAGGTGGTACAAGTATGACCATCATAGAGAACGATGTCGATGCCTCGCAGAAGCCGTCAACGACGGGTTCATCCTTGATATGGCAAACCCGTTGGCAGCTGCTGGCTGTGTTCGCCATCTTCTGGATCTACCTGGTCGTCGGGGCCTTCATGTTCTCGGCCATCGAGCGCGGCAATGCCGACAATCTCCACGAGGAATTCATGATCGCTCTCACAAACTTTGAGGGCAACCACTCCTGCGTCCACCATGGCGATCTCCTCGACTACTCAAACGCTCTGGTCGATGCCTACTCCGGCGGGCTACGGTGGAACGTCAAAGAGGGATTCAACCACTCCTCCAAATACGGATACCAACACTGGGACTTTATAGACTCTCTCTTCTTTTGCGCAACAGTGGTGTCCACAATCGGTGGGTAAAAGTTTATGTATGTAAAATTAACCAGAACATTGGCCTTTTTATTCCATTCAGCTGCACGTCGCGGAAGCTCAAAATCTCAGTAGAATTTTGTGGTTGTTACATATACTGTTGTTATTAGAGTTTTGATGTTCTTCGAATTCTTATTGTACAAACCTTGTACAATTTATGTGCCGACTTGTCATTATAATCACCATCTTCAACTCAATTTTTACGATCCCTTTTCAATACATCAAGTTACCTTCAACTTTGCACTTCTCATACAAGGTAAACCCACACACTTGAATCACACTTTGTCAATAATAAGTTTTTAGAAAGTAATTTGGATGAGAGTATACAACCGATGTAACGTACCCGTAACACTACCAGTAACCCCATGTATTTATAGAAAGAGACAGACGAGAAGAGTGCTGTCAATAAAATCTAGAATAGATTTTTAAGGCATAAAAAGGGAAATACAGCGACTTGTTTATCCAAGGATTCACATTCCCTCGTTAATCCATGCACAAAGGCTTCCAAAAGGCGTTAAATACGAAGAACCATTGAGCAACAGTGTATGTAAACATTCACTTATTGATATGGTAAGTGTTCACTTGCGATCCGCTCAGGTCATGCATGCCCGTACGTGATTACCTCGCAGGTGTAACTGCGTACTCTTGCTCTTCTTTTTTCATGTAAATCAAACCGATCTCTGCCTTCCAGATTAGCTGAAAAGTGCAAGGACAATGTTTCTCACGAATTCATTTGTTTCCCTCCAGTGGGCGAGACGCCATAGTAATTCGTGATATCAATAGTATAGGGCAACTACACCTGTACATCGAACGTAGACAGAGAAATCAACACAGTTTCATATTTCCATCATAATGAAGGATAACTTTTGACATATACGTCAGCAACAAGTCGAGGGAATGTGTGATTTTCATAAAAGTAGAGGTTTCGTGGAATTCTGTTTATTTATCATTCTTTATCTTATCATTGCCCTACTGTGATATCACGAATGGCTGCAGTCTTGTTACACATAATGATGACTGCACATGACTTTAACTACAAACTCCAAAACTTCACAACTTTTAAATGGATCGCCTCATTTTCCTCAAACTTTAATGGTGTGTGTACATCAATATGTTTGCATTTGTACAATGAATCTACATTAGTAATTGAGTTAATTTAGTCATTCAAGAGTAACATGAGCTCGGTATTCACTAAACAGCAAACCATAATTATGAGTTACCTTATACAATCAAGTAAAATGATATCAACAACACACACGGTTTTCATCTCCCTTTAGTATATACAATACAAAACAGTCGGATCATTTATATAGCGCCCTTGCACAGTCAATGCCTGGTTTCACAGCACTTCACAACAAAATTCAGTCTCAGATTTGCATCAAAAAGGAAAGTCTTAAGATTCTTCTTGAAGACATTAAGGGATGGGGAAATGCGGACGAACCAAGGTAGATCGTTCCACAATCGCGGTGCAGCCGCACAAAAGCACATAATCATAATAATATAAGGAGGATACACGTGTGGTGACGGCTGTATAGTATACGGCACATATGGCTGGTGTGCCCCAGACACATTTCCGAAGCTGAGTGCTCCTACCCTGTCTTCTGCGGTTGATATTTAATACCATGCAGAGTTATCGACTGATCGATTGCTTACTGCGCCTTACGATTAGAAGGAAAACGAAAGAATAAGAACACCTCGGACCACATTTAAAGGGATAGTACAGTATTGGTGGAGATGAAAATTGGGCTTTTAACTTTTTGCGAGATACCAATAAAACACTTATGAAATAGTACAGTATACAGCATACCATTTTAAGAGGAATTCAATGTTTATTTCATGAAAATCGAGGCTTTTGAATGACTGAAACATCCAAAAAGAAAGTAAAACAAAGCGATTGTATAGTAAAAGGTGGGTCCCACACTTCATTAGAATCGCTCTGTTTTGGATATCTCAGTCAATTCAAAACCAATTTTCATCAAATAAACGTTGAATTCCTCATAAAATTACATGCTCTTTTATATTTCATAACAGGTTTCTCATTATCTCACCAAAAATGTTAGAAACCCGAAATTAGGTCTCAACCAAAACTGTACGATCCCTTTAAGCCTGTGATGTGCTAAAAAAATCGAGATCTGAATGACTGCAACATCCAAAAACAAAGTAAACCAAAGCGATCGTAGTAAAAGGTGGGTCCCCCACTTTATTACAATCGCTCTGTTTCGGATATCTCGGCCATTTCAAAACCAATTTTCATCAAATATACGTTGAATTCCTCATGGAATTACGTGCTCTTTCATATTTTATAACAGGTTTCTCATTATCTCACCAAAAATGTTAGAAACCTGAAATTAGTTCTCAACCAAAACTGTACGATCCCTTTAAGCCTGTCGATGTACTAAAAAATCGAGATCTGAATGACTGCAACATCCAAAAACAAAGTAAACCAAAGCGATCGTAGTAAAAGGTGGGTCCCACACTTTATTATAATCGCTCTGTTTCGGATATCTCAGCCATTTCAAAACCAATTTTCATCAAATATACGTTGAATTCCTCATGGAATTACGTGCTCATGAATATTTCATAACAGGTTTCTCATTATCTCACCAAAAATGTTAGAAACCTGAAATTAGGTCTCAACCAAAACTATACGATCCCTTTAAGCCTGTCGATGTGCTAATAATATGAGTCATCAGCTTCTTATGTGAAACATGCACATAAAATGGCTGTCGTGTGTGCCATGAACTTCGTGAATAAACGATGCTACTGAATAAGTTGTGAATGCTATGACAAAAGAAAAGATTATTATACTTGTATACTGGTAACCCATGTATCACCAGCTTTCTATGCTCTTTTGCTCCAAGGATCGCACAGATTCATGTGCTCCTCGTTAGACACTGACCGCGCTTTCTGTGTTTAGCCAAAAAAAGAAGTAATTTCAGTAGCTGATGTGATATGCGATAATACATTATTAGAATGCACAGACTATCCCATACAAATTTGCATCGCAACAGATGGTGGTTGTCGTCGGATTAATGAAAAATTCAAGGCAATTTTCTATTTCTCGTCCAAAGTT
The DNA here is from genome assembly GCF_964275005.1 of Diadema setosum. Classification (NCBI taxonomy): domain Eukaryota; kingdom Metazoa; phylum Echinodermata; class Echinoidea; order Diadematoida; family Diadematidae; genus Diadema; species Diadema setosum. The sequence continues at coordinate 48,307,680 of NC_092685.1, forward strand.
CAGCATTTTTTATGATATGATATAGCACAGTCCAAACGCATAATACATGAATCGTTGTCAAAACTGATAATGCATGATTAAGTCTGTACAGCTGCTGTACAGCGTGCAATTCTCTGTATAAACGTTATCAAAAATATTCAATAAACGTCCATTTCCATTTCGAAACATTCGTACTTAAAAATCCCAAATTTCGTCAAATAACGTGAGGTAAATTCGTCTTTTAAGACATTAAAATCACAGACAACCAGGTATACACACACTACAGTCATGACAGTTATATGTGTATTAACAGCTACATGTATAATAACATGCAGTTTAAAACTTTGAGTCCATGCATGGCCCTCGGCTTGTCATTCAAATTCTTTTGAATTTAAAATATTTGTCTCCGCTGGTAATGAATAAATAAACAAATAGATTAAATAGATAAATAGATAGATAGATAAATAAATAAGTACATAGATGAGTGAATGACTGGATGACTAAATGACTAAATAAGTAAATAGATAAATAAATGCGGATTTTCCTTATTTTTTTTTTAATCTGTGCTTCTATCATGACACAGTCACATGACCCAGATAGATATTTGAGGCGACCGCAGAAATTAAGCATGAGTTTTCATTTACTTTCTCTTTCATTTTTGTTATTTATTTTTAGTTAATGGAGAAATATCTCAACCTGTAATTAACTGCCCAACATTATGCACGATATTGTCCGGTACTGTTTAACAGAGCTCAAACTTGCTTGTTTTCTGCAAGCGGTATAGCCTGTAGCAAAGTAAGCTTCGTGATGCTAATAAATATTCTTTCTGCCAGACACCACCAGTATTTTATATACGCAACCTTTAGATGAAGACGAGCCATCGGATTCAGGGGATAAGAATATAAACGATTCCTGATTTATAACCTGCTAGGGGCGTTCGTACTAAACATTAACCATGTTGTTTCTCAGTGTATTCTATTATAGTTCATTGTTATTCTGATCGACCTGATTTATAACCTGCTAGGGGCGTTCGTACTAAACATTAACCATGTTGTTTCTCAGTGTATTCTATTATAGTTCATTGTTATTCTGATCGGTTTGGATCAACTATGATTTGTCGACTTTCAACATGAAAGAAAATAAGCTGCTAGTTCGAGACAACAAACGTAAAGTATGAAAAAGCACACCTTAATGAAATGTATTTGCTTTAGAAGCATCAATACAGTCATGATTTGCTACCCTGTAACCGAGAGAATATATTGCCAGGGTCTTGTTAACTATGCCACATTATATGCAAGGTCCTTTCGTTTATTTGACACCAGTGAAGGGGCACGTGTGCGTAACGCTATTTTTGTGAGATGAAAAGATAGTCGTGTGATTACATAATGGCAGACGGTATACCTTGTAGCCATGTAATTATGCAATGAGAATTTGCGTTGGTAGTATCATGCTTAGATATTTTCCGTGTCTTGAACTTCGTAATTTATTCATAAGCAAGGATCTGAACCGTGTTGCCAATTTTCTGTCGGGCATGACTGTCAACCATGCAGTTCGTAATAAGCTTCTTTGCGCATTTTCTGAAAATTACCTTTAATTTTCCTTATTTGGATATAGGTACGTGTTTCACTCGTTTTTAAAGGAACGTAATGCTTTTAAAAGCTTGCCTGACATAGCAGTAAATATAATTCGCGTTCATACAAAAACGTAATGATCTGATAAAGTATAGTATTGGACTATAATTTTACAAGTTGGAGAAATAGTGATGGGGCCTACATCTAAAGATATACGTACATAAAAGCAAGCTCGTCCTTTTTCTGCTGTACGCGAACTAAAACTTAGCAGCGAGAAGATAAGAGATGGAAAACGAACCACAAATACAGTACATGATACTGCTCTCCTTAGAGATCTTGCTAGGCACCGCCGAGAAGTTACGCGTTTAACTACTAGTGCAAGTGCTACCCAGATGCTTTGACAAATGAGAGCATTCAGAAATCAGGTCTATAAATATTGTATAGCGCTCTTATAGGAGAAAAGACTCCCTCTGCTGCAGTTTGCTCTATCTGTCAATGTGGTAGTAAGAATCATTGTGTGTGCTTTGAATTGGAGCAGCGAATCAAAATGCAGTGTAAAAATACACCTCAACAGCAGAGATTATAAAAACACGATGGAACATGCTTTCGAGGAGTACTTTATTCGAAAAATCAAATATGTCAATTTGAAAGAGAGAGAGAGAGAAAGAGAGAAGCAAACTACATTGAATTATGGGCAAAATATATGCGCATCATGGACCAATGTTAGATTTTAAGAGGACCTAATTTTCCTTTCATTTTGATTTGCTCGCTTACGAGGAGTACAGAAATAGATGTTGATAACTTTTAATTCTTTCCTAAGCATTATGAAATCCAGTATTTTATAAAGTCCAGTATTTCATTCAACACAATGCGTTGAAATACAGCTTGTGATTGAAAAAAATTATGAAACGTTTTCCTTTGTCTCCAATTTCCGTCTTGAAGCTATGGAGCGGCACTGAGCATGACTTCAAAGCAAAGAGGAATGCTAGACATTCTATTGTAATGTTTTTGAAGCCAAACATGTGTTTGTATTGATGAGTTACCACTCCATCTTGGCTTATGATATCTCCCTGGTCTGATTGTGTGGAAGTGTATGACGCGTGTGTTGAACATGTGACGCACAATGATTACTGGTACTTACTTTGCCTTGGGAAGAACTATACGGTTACTAGTACGTACTGACGTGGAAGAATTATTATATGGGTATAGTAGGCCTATCACCGGTATAGTCGGTCTAACACAAATGAGACGGTGATCTATCACTAGGGTCTTTGTCTACTCTCACTTCGTCTAATAGCCATTTTAGTCATAACCCACATCGTCTAATCCTGTTTCGTCTACAACCAGTTCGTCTACCGACCATTTAGTCCAACTGCCAAATAGCCCCATTATCAGTTGGTCTACTTTCAGATGGGCTATGCATACTTCGTCTAATACCCACAGTTTATCAAACCAAATGGGAAAAAGTCCAAGGAGACAAAACTGCAATGAGACCATCTGGTCATTAGACGAAACGATATAGCCAAACTGGACATTAGACCAAATTAGACGAAATTGACAGTAGACCAAGTGAGTTCAGCCACAGAGGTGTTAGACGAACTGGGAAGTAGACCGTCTGAAAGTAGACCACGTGACATAAGCCAGTGAGACAAGGGATATTCAGTTGCAGCACTGGTCTTGTTATCCTATACCTACACCTCGCACTGTGTCTTGTGCGCTCTGGGCAGGTAGCCGGTTCCACGACATTTGCTCCTGCGACAAAATTCTCCCATGAAATATCTGCACGCTTTAAGCCAAATATAAATTCTACTAACATAACCATAACCCTAATCCTAATACTTATTGCATCAAACTAAACCTATAAAACCCTATCACACCCTAACCCTTTAGACCGAATCAATTGTCGTCGTGTCACCCTGAAAGTCACGTACATGCTGTGATAAGTGCTGTGCTCTTAGCTGAGTGGTTGTAAAGTTGTAGACTGCAAAGGGTTTGGTTGAGGTATTAAGTTTTGAGTTAGATGTGACCATCCCAAAATAGATCCTATCATAACAGTGGCATTGTTAGTCCGTTGTCTAACACAAAGTTCACTAGAATTTTACAATTATTTCACAATATATTTACAAAGTGTACGGATTCCTAATTTTTCGCATAATATTTCCAAATATTTCATAATTCGTCTCAAATCTATATCTCTGTCGTCATCATCATCATTTTCATCATTTTATCGCAACTGTGCGAGTAAGCTCTATACACGTGGCGTATGAGTTTTTATTCGTGATTTAAATACTACCTGTAATTCTGTGCCTTCCTTGTTGCCTGTGTGACGGGCAGACTATTGAATAGCAGGATTAAGGGGGGAGAGAGAGAGAGAGAGAGAGAGAGAGAGAGAGAGGACGATTAATGAACTTCAGTGACGTAATGAAAGTTCTTTATGAGTGACGTATGTTGCTATACACTTACCAGGGTTTGACATTAGGGCCACTAAAATCTTTGAATGTGAAATTTTGGTGGCCCAGAAAAGGAAAAATACAAAATTCATTTTGAATCTCTCCTGCCCGATTGGGCCACCAAAAGATAGCCTTTTTTAGATTTGGTGGCCCGATATCAAGCTTTTGTGACCCCGGGCCTACGCTTATGGCGAACTACCCTGCCACTTTTCTTGTAGTCGTCATATACATCTCAAAATATACATTTTACATGAAATCAACTAATCATGGCTTGTCTCAAGTAAGGCTTACCAGATATTTTCTGTTTGTTTTGTTTTGGTTATTGGACTAGTAAAATCTACGCAGTGAGTATTGTGTTCATGTTTGCGTGTGGGTGTGTGTATATGTGTCCATATTCACATGTGTGGTCGTGTGTGTGAGGTATTGCGTGCCCTCATTAATACACTGTATGTGTGCTTTGCAGTATAAGTGCCGATCTGAGCGGTGTTCAGTTGGAATATACATACCAGTATTTAAAGGGACTGTACAGTACTGGTTGAGGTGGGGATTCATGTTTTGAACATTCCTTAGTGAGATAATGAAAACCCTCTTATGAAATATGAAAGAGCATGTAATTTTAAGAAGGATTCAACGTTTATTTGATGAAAATTGGTTTTCAAATGGCTGAGATATCCCAAAAAGTGCTAATAATAAAAGGCGACATGCCACAACTTTATTAGGATCTCTTTGTTTCACCTTGTTTTTGGATATCTCAGCCATTTCAAAACCGATTTTCATCCAATAAACTTTTGATACCCCTTAGAACTGCATGCTCTTTGACATCTCATAGAGTGGTTTCTGAATATCTCTCAAAACGTTAAAAGCTAAATCCTCACCTCGACCAGAACTGTACACACCCTTTAAATGGATAATCATTGTTCAGCTGGATTGCTGCATGCGGCTTGAGCAGCCCAGCTGTTTGTTGATTATGTAAACTCGAACGGGAGGTTATGGACTGACAGAGATATCGAGGTCAATGATTCCAAAATGTCGTCATTAGAAGCGATAAGAGAAGTGAAACATATTACCAAGGAGCTCCTTGATATTACCGACAATCACCCAGTTTGTCATTTTTATGAGATTGACAGTAATCACCCCATGCCTAGATTATTGGCAGTGATTGAAGTCGGTGCTGTATTCACCCACTGACCGTATACGGGTATAGCGCACATTGATCCCTTTGAGTCGTAATTCATTGGAGAAGCTATTAAAGGGGCATTCCAGACGATTTTCATAATTTCACATGATGTGATACATAAATCAATAGTTCCATGTATAGATTTGTGGAATTTATTGAGGTTCTTGAGCAGAGAAACAATACTTTGAAAAATCCTAAACAAATTACACTGAACAGTGTTGATGACATAGGAGACTCACATATTTCAGAAATGTAGTTGGTGTAAATCCATTACAACACCACTTGCTTGCAAGTTCACCTGTGTATAATCTATGCATGCCTTCTTCTTTTGTTCTGCTCCCTGGAGCCAGAACTCATGCATTCTTATGGTGAGGCTGCCATGTCATCATCCTTGTTCATTGCAATTTGTTTTAAATTTCGAAAACATTTTTATTCTTCATTCCAATCACTATAAATTCTGAAACTCTGTACCCAGTATAACTAATTTACAGTTGTTCAAATGTAAAAATCTGAAAATCATCCGGAGGTCTCCTTTAATACTGCACGTATCAATAATCGTATCTCGTCTATCATTTCCCCTCCAGATTGTAAGTGTTATTTAATGTTCCGCAAAAATTTTGATTTAAAGGCAATCGATGATAGTATGATTAGATAGTAAGATATTTTCTCCCCCCCCCCCATCTGCTTCACCCATCTGCCGATGTGATGAATGTTACATCACGACACCATGGCAACGTGAATGTTTTATGTTTTTATGTTGTTGTTGTTGTTGTTGTTGTTTTCTTGTAACACATAGTGGGATTTAATGATTAACCGTTTTGATAGTCGGAAATGATGATGCCAATCATGAATGTTGTCTCTCCCCCAACTGAGCCTGAGGGTAGGCAAATTCTTGCTTTGTTAACTTTTTCGGCCAACTCTCCGTTTTTATGTGAGCGTGATACTCGTTGCAACGACAGCTGCTGCGCATGAACAGAGAACTATGATTGTAAGTATGAAATGCATGAAACTGCCTCGACGATACATCCAGTTAAGCTATTCAAGGTTGTCTTATTCGAATACGCTGTCTCAAGATGAATGATATTATACTCAGAAACGGAAAATACTTAATGAATAGATGGAGTATAGGGTTTTCCGATGAAGATTTATGGACTTGTCACGGAGAGTTTCCATAATGAGTGATTAAAACAGAAAAGCAGTTACCATAATTATATAAATTGTTGTTGTGTTCTTGTAACACATAGTGGGGTTTAATGATTAACCGTTTTGATAGTCGGAAATGATGATGCCAATCATGAATGTTTTCTCCTCCCCAAGTGAGCCTGAGGGTAGGCACATTCTTGCTTTGTTAACTTTTTCGGCCAACTCTCCGTTTTAGTGAGTGAGTGTGATACTCGTTGCAACGACAGCTTCTGCGCATGAACAGAGAACTATGACTGTAAGTATGAAATGCATGAAACTGCCTCGACGATACATCCAGTTAAGCATATAACATGATGTTAATGATAAAGAATGAATAGATGGAGGGCAACACACAGAATATGACGCATTACGCCAAATTAAACGCTGGCTATTTCTCCACCAGCGGATGATTGCAATTGAAGAAAGTGACTCGCATTGTGGGCTACCAAGGACGATGTCTGCAACAGCAAGAGTACGAGTATGTACTCCCTTCCAATGATCTCGGAAGCAGCCGATCTTTCGTTTTGTTTTCGTCCAGCCCATTTAGACAATTATGGAAAAAAAAAAACCGCTGAGTATTGAATTGAGCAAAATAGAAATACTTATTATGTTCTTTTCTATCCAGGGTAGCTCCTCAGTGTTCCACCCATACCACCATGCAGAGGACCTGCCTTTATTACTACCCTGTAGCGTTACGAGGTACTCATTAATACACCTGGCGCCTGTTTCATAAAGATTGAGCGTAAGTTGTAATCAATCGCAAATTACGTTTCATAAACAACTTTACCATTGATCGCAAGTAACGCTCAATCTACTGAAAGTTACGCTTGATTTTTTTTTAACTCAAGCTTAAGTGCATGGCTTTATGAAACGGGACTTATACGCTCAATAAATCGAGCGTTAGATCAATCGCTACTCTTTATGAAACAGGCCCCTCGGTTGAGAGGGACATGGTGGATAAGAACATCTTGTCCAAGGACGTTGATATTATAATCACGACAGAATTCGAACTCTGGACCTCCGAGGTTTTTCCACAAAGCTGCGTAGTGCCCCATCCCCACCCAATGATGCGATTTTAAAGGTATCGCTCACCAAATAAGTTGCGAATACCATGTCTTCTACTGTTATTGCATGATACTCATCATTGTTACTTTCATCAAAGAACCAGATGAATTGATCAACAAGTATTTACTCACTATTCACTTTATATTCTCTTCCTCAGGCTACGGTCGTCTCGCCCCAAGCACACAGCTCGGCCAGTCCGTGTGCATAATCTACGCACTGATTGGTATACCCCTAAGTGGACTACTGGTGGCTACTATTGGTCAGCAGCTGAAGAACCGTCGCGAGTATATCTGGAAGAGCCTTCTTGCAAGGGTCACGTGTCTAACATCGGCCAGGTCGTCTGCTGGACGTCGTATCGCGTCGATCACGGCCCTCTTTATCGCTCTCACCTTGTTCTACGTGGTGCTCATCATCATCCCGGCGTGCATGTTCTACTTCATCGAAGGCTGGGATTGGCTAACGAGTCAGTATTACGCCTTCATCTCCTTCACCACCATTGGGTTCGGCGATTACGTGGCTGGAGACGGTCCGAACCTTTCCACTCCGGCCCGCATCGCCTACAAACTGCTGTTAATCTGCTACCTGGTGATTGGCATGGGTTTCGTTACCATGGCAATACATCACATGCAAGACAGCAATGCTCGAAGTGTCAGGCGGTTGACCAAAAAGAGGATCATTCGGAGAACTCTGAAGAAGCGTCTGTCGACAAAAGGGGACACCCCCGATGGCATCTCATCGGAGAAAGTACCGATGGACGACGACGAGGAGATCGTGGTCATAACGGTAGACGGCAGCGGCCAGGGGGAGGGGCTCGAAATGGCCAATTTGGGAGGAGTCGGAGTGAAATACGAGACGGTGTCACTGGTCGATGGGATGATGCAAACGGCGTTCTTCTCCCAGTGCGACGCTTCCACCCAGACTGATTTCACGGCATCGTCTTTTAACGACAGTCACCATGGAAACGGGATGCATATAGCGGGAGGCCAATTGAACACTAAAAATCGTGACGAAAAATGGCAGATAACAGAAAATAAACTTTATAATAATTGAACCTAAGAGTGGAATTTCAGTGGTTACTGTGTTAGTCTCACCAAATCGCTGCCACATCGCTATCAATATGCCGGCAAGAGTGCTCAAGATAAAAACACTGATAAACCGATGATACAAAACTCGTATACCCGCATGTATCTATGAAATTATCGACAGCTTGACTTGATTATGCTTGTATTGCATTGTTTTGTTTTGGTTTTTTTTTCTATTTCTTAGTGTGGTGTATATGCTAATACTTGGGTTTATAATAAGAGACAGATCTCAATCTCTTCTCCCCGTCTACTAAGGATGGATTAGAGATATTCTCGATCTAACGACCAACTGTGCCTTCTTAAACAACGTAATAAATTGTTCAAGATACTCGGTGGAAATACATAGTACTCATATTTCTAACCAAAGGGTAGAACACACAGTTATGTTTTATTTTCTATTCTCTTCCTGAATAATTAAGCATGGCATATAAAAATTTAGCTTGTCGTCGTTTTTCCCAATCTTGTGTCCGTGGCTGATGAGGCAAGAAAATAGCACTGGTATATGGATTTAAAGCCAAACTAATTCTTAGTATAATCAAGCAACTGAATTGTAATGGCATCATTCCTTAGTATTCCACAAAACACACACATCCTTAAATCCACTGACCAGTATACTCTTTTTTCATTTATCGCATACATGAAAATGACTGTGCTTGTCACTGAGAAGTTTTAAATTTGAATATTCAACTCCCAAATAATTATGACTTCTCTACATAGAGTATTACATTCACTTGCACTGCACGTTTATGTGCACGTGTGTGTGTGTGTGTGTGTGTGTGTGTGTGTGTGATTTTGTGTGAGGGATACCAGTGTATGCAAGGAAGTTGAGATCCAGGTAGATTAATCCGATTGCTTATCCAAACGGTTTTGGCGGTCTCACTGCGATTTTGGGCTTCGATTCCGTACTTAATATCGCTTCACCTGATGACAGGAGTGATCTTACTGGTGCATGACTGCGATAATTATGTGTGCAAAGGTTTGGTACTTGTTTCCTGCATTTACGTGTATACAATTATGCAAACTCTCGTCTTTAATGTGACACAGTGCGCTGTGCTGTGAAGAATTCTTATTGTGTCTCTTGGATTTTGACTTGCTTTGAAATCGGAAGTAAGGTCACAGATTCCACATGGTATTTGTCCTTGTCCAGTTTAGGTTTCATTTTGAATATCTAGTATTTAAATTGTGTGAATTGCATGTACATTTATTTTACACACAAATAAGTGGGGTTACTCTAAGCCAGTGTTATGATTTTGTGCAATAATTTGTCACAACTGTCTTTCCATGTGTAAGGCCTCTTTTTTTTTCCAATGTAAATATGCTGGTGGAGGTCGTTCATTTTGTCAACACCATAAACGGTCTGTCCATTACGCACGTGCTATGTGAGACACTCGTGGACAATAAGGAATGTAAACAAAACCTTATCTATGTTGTGCTGAGTCTATACCTCATTTACTCTGCTAATGACTCATACCAGGACGTCTAAGTTCATTGTACACGCTACCCTTTCCTATATACGTTTTGTTATTTATGATGTCAAGACGTATAATAATAATTATTACTTAACAATTGACATCGTATCGATACATTAACATAACCATCTCAAAAGTTGTCTTATCTAAAGTACTACTGCGTAGAATATGGCCTACAAAGTGGATTTATGAAATATCTCAATCTGATGTATAATCTCGAGGAAAGACAAAAATAATACGTTCATTTCACACATGCAAACATGTATGATTTCATTACCAATTTAGAGGAATGCAGCCTTCCATCTCCGTTGACATGGGTTTGTTTAGCTATTACTGTGACGTCACAGTGTAAGCATAATTTGCGGATGTCTGTCTTGTGGTGTCAGATAGGCACATAGCACATAGCAGAGTTCTTCAAATACGGATTTGGTTTCGCCATCATATCTTACGTATTACTCACCATTTCTATGCCATAAATTAGAGCAAATAGCAGTGAAGCGCTTCCTTCACTCTTCTTGTATTTTATCCTTTTGAATAATCAGCATGTCCTCATACAGGTCACTTTAAAGATTCTGTTTAACATTGTGTGGTGGGCCCATTTCAGATTTATTGTCGAGCACTGCCGACCTAGCTGTTGTGTGATGTAAATGCTGATAATCATAATACATGTAAATAGTTTGAATATTATGCACAAACACTTTTATACTCATGAAAGTATATATTATGTCAATTTACTTACAGTAAATTGTCTTAAGAACTTTATAGAGCTGCGATCCCATGGATTTTTTTTTCAATGTATCACACACACTACTGAGATCCAAACTGATACATTTGTGTAGTGTGTGTGTTTGTGTGTGTTTGTGTGTGTGTGTGTGTGTTTGTGTGAGTGTGTGTATGTTTACAAGTTATTGCAATTACCTAAGACTTTGTAGCATACTCAGTTACACCTTTCCTAAGCCAGCGTATCGCCATTAGTGAACGCATCTGCTTGCCATACATTATCGTACTACATAAAACAAGCAAAAACAAAAACAAACAAACAAACAAACGAATCATACCTCTCCATATAAGGTATACCAATACCCAGTTGAATACTAAAGTAATTCGATCGGACTTCGATCGTAATTCGATAGAAGACGTGACTTTAATATAGGTTTTCCCGGCCAATTTCGCACTTTTTTCAGTCCAATTCCTAATTTGTGCCTTCAATTTAGCACAATTTAGCCAGATGGCATGTTCGGTATCTAAATTTTATAACCTTTTCATTCAAATTCATTTTGGAGCATTCAAATTACCTTTAACATCATTCGAATCAGCACTTTTTCAGTTCAAATTCGTAAGACAAGCACCATTTCGCAAATCTATCATTCAATTTAGCATGATATAGTCACGTGATCACGCATACGCTGCGCTCGTTCATTCGAATTCATTCTTGGGCAGCCAATTTCGCATTTACTGCAGTCAATTTAGCAGACACGTTAATGCGTTTATTCCTTTTTTCCATTTCCATTCATCATAGGTATTGTTTGCAAGCATCTTGACATTGACAAAATGACATTTTGTAACTAAATGAACATTTCGTCCACGAAATGATAATTTCGTTAACGAGACGGTCATTTTGTCGACGAAATGACCAATGTCGTAACGAAATGTTCCATGCGACACTTGGCGCTCCATGGTTTTTGTCCATGGTTTAAACCATGGTTTCATTTGTACCACCTTCGTGAATTCGGGCCAATAAAGTGAAGTTAATCTATGGTACTGGTGCATGTATAGTTCTGATGACATGTATAAAAACGAGGGGCGTTACAGAACAACAAACTTGAATTATTTAGGGTCAAAGATGCCTTTGCTACACACTTAACAGTGTGTGGATGAAGCAAAAATTTACATTTAAATGCGTATAAATCAGGGTTCTCACCTTTTCAAAATAGAAATAACATTACGCCAATTTGAATGAACGTGTTTGGAATTTGACTGCCCTACGCGAAATTGAATGAATGAAATACCATTTTCCGCCAGTGCTGGCGAATTTGAATGACTGAAGAGCACGTGCCAATTTGAATGCCCGTTTTACGAATTCGAAAGGCACATGTGCGAATTTCATTGATCGAAATGCTAAATTGAATGAACAATTTGTAATTTTGAATGACAGAATGTGCAGTGACGACGATTTTCGCTAAATTGAATGAACCTTTTTTATCAAATTGACTGACAAAAGTGAGAAATTGGCCGGGAAAACCTATAATTAAAAGGGAACTCGACTAGAAATTCACCTGGACTTCGATAAAAAGAGTATGATTATTATGTTAGACGCATAGCATGCAACAGTAAATTCCGTTAAAAAAAAAAGGGTGTAAATCGGAATATCGTGAGGGAGATTTGGGAGTGCAAAGGACAAGTTCAACTTCATAGACATATACGGGTTGAGTGAATGCAGCAATATTACTAGAACACATCAGTGAGAGTGTGAGGAAAATCAGACAATCCGTTCAAAAGTTATGAATTTTCGAAGTTTCTGCTCAGTCAAGGCTGGATGAAAAGACTACTATAGCTTGTGTTGTCACATGTGTACAACGATATAAAGAAGAATAAAGAAAATTCAACATATTTCCATTTTTCTCGCACTGAATAACAAAAGAACACTGACTCGACTTCTCTCTTTCAGAAGGCAGGGGGAATAATATTACCCTTAACATACGTCAATAACAAGTCGAAGAAATGTGGACTTTATTCAAAAAGTAAAGTTTTGTGACATTCTCTTTCTATTTTCCGTATATCGTTGTACGCATATGACATCATACACTGTAGTAGTCTTTTCATCCAGCAGTAACTGCGCAGATACTTAAAAAATTCATAAATTTTGAACGGATTGTCCGATTTTCCTCAAACTTTCCTGCTTTCACTGATGTGTTCTACTAATATGTAATATTAATATTATATGGAGTTGTCCTTTAAGTTTCTCATGTTTTGATATTAGCCAGTGCACATTTAGCAGTGGTCTGCAATTCCCTCTGAACTTCTGTCCTTTCAATATATCTAGTAATGTTTTTATCACAAGAGTGAATGAAAACAGCTGAGCAAAAAGAGGTAATTTATATGCAATGCAGTGCGTAGCAGCATTACAGGCTTTAGTTACTTTGGTTGAAAAGACTACACGATCACCTGCACTTTTCGATATGCACATGATTCCTCATCCAAATCTTTCTTTTTTACATTAATTTTCATGCTGACCTACCCAGTGTTTCAAACGACTTTAGTCACAAGTAAATTTCAACAGGTCTACAATGACCTTTATTTGCACATGCGCAGATGATGCTGGATACAAGAAGGACCCTATACTGACATCGGACATGATCACGAGGTGTCGCAATACGTTGAATGAAGTGATGATAATCATCACTTCACAATTTTCATACCGTCTTGTACAATAAGGTATAATATTTTCTAATAAAGATTTTGTGCAGCAATTTACCAACGGTAAACTTTTCTCTGTGATACAGGAATGTTGTCGTGATTGGTGGGAAGATGAATCTGAATTGTATCGACCTATAGCACATAAACAAAAAAGTTCAGTTCAGTTCAGTTCGATTTTATTTTTGCATTTTTTTTTCAAGGAAATCAAATATTAAAAAAAAAATGACAACACGTGTATCTGACAACAGAATAGGAAAAAAATATTACATTCATATCGTCATAATCACAGTCTTTAAGGTATAAGCATAACAATAAGATCAAAGGAATCGAGGATACACTTGTTTCAGAATAAAGAGGAAGAAAAAACATGCAGGAGCCTGCCGTCTTTAAGGACATGTTTGAGAGTGATGGCAGCCTCAGAATCTCAAAAAAGGAAATAAGAAACATACAAATATATATACAAAATGGGCAATTTCCCATTGAAATACTATGTGCTAATTTTGTGGGGTCCGCAAGGGGACGCCAGTGGGATAAAGAAAAAAAAGAACAAGAACAAGAAAAAAAAAGAATAAGAAAAAAGCAACATGTGCAGAGTAGTGAATAAAGTGCATTAAGTGCAGTGAAATGTGCTTTTATCATTACTATAAGTCAATTAAGACAAATTTTATGGATGTATGTATTACGTGATTGTGGACATGCATTTGTTTATGTTAAATGTATTTGTGCATGTGTTTTTGTGAGTGTGCGACACGTGTGTATAATTATGTCTGTGTGCACGTATTATCTGATCAGGGGCGGATCCAGAAATTCTGTAAGGGGGGGGGGGGGTGGCGCGAAGCAGGTTATATTTCTGGTGCCACATCCCGGTTCAATCAGCTGACAAGCAAAAAAAAAAAACAAAAAAAAAACACAACAACAACAACAACAACAACAAACAAACAAACAAAAGAGTTTCAGTACAAATTTTCTCGTGCCACTTCCGGGTTTCATCCGCTTAAGCATCTTTCTTTCTGACACAATCGGCCCCAAATAATTGAAAAAAAGGGGGGAGGTCGGCGTACCATTCCCTTTAACTTTTTTCTTTTATTTCTTTTATCCAACCCCCCCCCCAAAAAAAAAAAAAAAAAACAACAACAACACACAAACAAACAAACAATGAAGTTGTTAACAGAGGGGTAGTTTTTTTTTTACACAAGCACGTACAGTGATAAAATTACGATAAGCATGATGCGGAAGGGGGTTCCAATAACGTGTATCAAAAGCTCCAAGGTCCTATTACTTCGTAGTGTTGTTATACAGAGCCTATTCTGACATTATGCACAGGCTCCGAAATGTATTACCCACCAGCATTATTTGACGCATCATTTATTTTGCAAGTAGTGCATGGGTCAGAGATGTGACTTACGTGTAAGCATTTATGCCTATACAACCTGCTTCAACTTTGAATGAATATGAAATCTTACATGGTCAGTAGTTACCACGATACTATACCACAATAGTTCTGAACTGTTGCATGCATGACCTATTCCTTGTTCTGTTCGTTGATTCCACTGGTAATGGCTGGTCGCACTACGCGTGCAATCTTGGTTATAGGGAAAAAAAAACAACTACAGATTTTTTAGGCCTAATGATTTCAAAAGCATATCAATTCAAATGAATGTATCCCAATCAGCAAAGTACAAAAGAAGAAGTCACGTGATGTTGCACAGTTATGAATATTGATACATAAATATGGTTCAATGTTGGATCAATTCAGTTCAGTTCAATTCAGTTCCAATGAGATTTATTTCCATTCGTTCACAAAAATCAACAGAATAAGAAGTATACATTATACAATTATTATTTTATCATTTTTTAAAATGCATGATAAAAGTATCATGAAGCATAACAAACTATACATATAAAGTATGTCAACAATCACATAATCAAACGGTAATCAAAACTGCAATTTTCATCATCATCAGCAATATATTTTCATATTTATACTGTGTAATTCATACATATTACAAACTTAACCAAACTGATTTCATATAGACATAATGATCAAAAACAGAATGATCAATGATTATAACGAGATAACATACAACTTTAATGCGGTGAAATATTATTCTGGTGCATACAAGTTGCCCTTATATAACGCACGGTGACATCACATCCGTATACCAAAACCATCAAATTAGTACAGGCTGAGAAAGTGACATTACCGATCACCCCCCCCCCCACCCCCCAACATTCAAGCATAAATACATCCTCCGAAAAGAAGAACAGTGAGAGGAATAATTATGTCAAAGCTATACGCACCGTACGTTTTCTCCTTCCTTTCTCATATATATATATAATTATATATATATATATATATACACATATATACAATTATATATATATATATATATATATATATATATATATATATATATATAGTGTTAGAGAGAGATAAATAGAGAGATAGAGGGGAAGGAGAGAGACATAATAGTTTTGTTGAATATAATTGAAGTTACAAAAATTCAAGGTTTGTTTTTGATGTGTTTTTTCTTTTGTCCAGGGAAGGCGGGGTAAGTTGAGCATAGGGGTAAGTTGAGCCACCACCCCTAGCCCAAATATAAAGGAGTTAGACACTCAAGTGGTGTCATTTATTGATGACCCATGGCACAACCCCTGACCCCACCATATTATTTTCTAGGTTGAAACAGAAGTTTTTGTTGCAGAATGAAAAATGCAATTTTCGACCATAAAAGTAAAAAGGTGTGAAACGCATCAGTGCAAAATTTTTCCATATGCATCATAGCTATAACATGGATATTAGATGATGATTGTGAAGTCCAGATATGGGTCTTTTTTTTTCTATCATAGCCTTTGAAATACTGGATGCACAGAATTAGTGTATTTCTGTAACCTTTTATAATGTCAGGACCGGGATAAGTTGAGCAAGACCCCATGGGGCCAGTTGAGCCATGGTTCAACTTGCCCCTCATGATCTGGCCCATCTTGCCAAATATAAAGCAATTCATGTTGTATTATATTTTTTAGATATTAAACTAACAAGCAAAATTTCAAGATGTGTTCGAAGGTAGAAAGAAAATATTAAAAAGACATTTATTTTTCTTCTTGAAAAATAAATTTAGTCGTTGTACTTAAAAACACATAACAGTTCTGTTTGATATATAAACTTAATCCTGATATTTGTGTCATGGGATTGCACAAATGGCTGGAAGTTTAAAGTGTCAAATATCATGGACGTTGCTTATCTTATCATTTTGATCTTGATGAGAAACTTTTATGTTTTACTAGGGCCAAGGCAACTAATGCCATTGGCCTAAAGTCAGTCATTGCATTAAAACTATTACAATTTTCTGAGATAGTATGTCATTGCCATGTAGTACAGTAGTTTAGTATTGATGATGTCTTTCTTTTCAGTTGAAACTGATTCCTAAAGTGAACTCTTGATTTCAATTTTATTAAAGATAACTTTAATTAATAAAACCTTAACATAACACAACAATTTTCTTGGTCCCAACACTTAGATTTTCCTCTTATTTCACTGTCTTTTCATTCTCCATAATTATACAAAAGTATTTTTACTTGGTCTGAGGAGTATTTTGTCATACATACCCCGGTCATAACGAGAGCCCACCATCAAACTATGCACACATGTAACTT
Organism: Diadema setosum; assembly: GCF_964275005.1. NCBI lineage: Eukaryota > Metazoa > Echinodermata > Echinoidea > Diadematoida > Diadematidae > Diadema > Diadema setosum. The sequence continues at coordinate 48,324,729 of NC_092685.1, forward strand.
GAAACTGGCTGATGGACTGAACCATATTTGCCAATTTTGATCTTCTTAAGAATCAATTTGTTTGTAATTCTGTACAAGGATACAAAGTAATACTTCATCAATTTTGTAGTAACAAGATTTTGTTTTTCTTCAGACAAAACAGTGGTTTTGTACTTTTCTTATGTTTATTGGGACAATGGTCTACTACATGGGATACTTTTTTGTTTTTGTTTCATTGCAATAGGAACACCAAGTACCGGAAGTGTTTGAAATATTTCATTCACTGCTGCATGTGGCTGCAACATTAGCAATATTTGAAGTTTGCATGCTTCAGCTAATGGTCAACACTACTTGGGACATGATTTGCTTAATCAGATATGAAACTATAACAAATGGATGTAGGTAACTTTTTGTACCAAGCTGACAATCTTCGTTTTGTTAATCTATGATAGTATGAAAGTGACTCAATTTGTTTCCGAGTGATAATTACATGTACAGATATGTTTAACCATGAACAGAAGGTAATCATTGTGTTGGGTGTTGTTGAACTTTACAACATAAAAAAAAAAAACAATTTCAAGCAAAATAATGTTGCAACTGATTGACAAATTGCCCTGCATCGACGTAAATAAGCTCTGAATTGATCAGTGTTTTAGTAGTAGCCATGATAAAAAATCATGGGCGTACATACTCGAGCGTATGTACGCCCATGATTTTTTTTTTTTTTTTATCATGGCTACTACTAAAACACTGATCAATTCAGAGCTTATTTACGTCGATGCAGGGCACTTTGTCAATCAGTTGCAATGAAAGCATCTCGACGGAAGAATTTCATGAATTTGAACAAAATAATGTTGCTGTAATTGACTTATCTACATTCTCAACTTACCCCAGTCTGCACAACTTTCCCCACATGTTGGATCAACTTACCCCATAGGTGGGGCAAGTTGAGCCATTTGACCTTTTTTTTTTTTTTTTTCAAAAGTCACACTGACCTTCTGTGTGGGGATAGCAAGTTAAAACTAGCTGCAAAATATTTGTAAAGGATTAAATTAGATGGCAAGATATTAATTTCTGCAAGAAAATCAGTTATTTCTGTTGTATCAAGCCAAAAGCAAAAATAGGCTCAACTTACCCCGCCTAGTATCCAGGAGCAAAATGACTGATACTAAGTACATCAAAAGCAAATAGTGCCCTAAGATAAAATAATTGAAGGTGTACAGCTAAATCATAAGTGTTCATTAAATGTGTTAGATAGCTATATCAATCTTAAACACTTGGTCAATCGCAAACAATAGATTATAAAAACAAAACAAAAGGAGAACGTATCATTCAACGTATCATTCAATTACTAAAATAGTAGGCCGAATAAAGTGCTTGTGATTTGAATAACTCAGGGCCGGTGTCACAGGCGATCTGTTCCGGCCAGTCGATAAGTTCCGCCGGAACTAATAGGCGGACTTTGGCCAGTATATCGGATCCCCCGGATCCAATCGGCGGGATTTTTGCCTCACCGTCGATAAGATCCCCCACCGCCGATTAAAAATACAAAAAAAAAAAAAAAAAAATCTTAAAACCACATATTATCTTCTCTTTAAAATGACATCTTATATATGCATGCACGGTCATGGATGGCTGAGTAATCATTCTTTTTAGACAATGAGTCAAATTGGACTTGGGACCAAGACAGGAATCAATGCACCTTATTAGAAATTGACAAATGGAATAATTATTAATAATCGCAACTTACCATTGTCTTCTTTCTGATATCTCTTTTTAACATTACATCCCACGCCCCTCAACATGGCCACCATTCCTTTCCACACAGAGATTAGCTCTGTTCTCCATCTCACGCACAGCCCTGCCACGAATCATTGGGGCTTGGTGGCGTAGAGCTTCAAACTCGTCAGTAATTCTTTGTCTCAGAGTTGCAATGTCACTTTGCTCTTGAGATAACCCCAAAGAAAAAAGTCACAAGAAGTCAGATCCAGTGATCGTGTCGGCCACCCCACATCATACCAGGGAGGTGGAACCACCTCCCTGATCATATGAGGCAATCACCCGATTAATACAGGTGAATACCTCAGCCAAATACCTCAGCCAATCTGTTTCTTACACAACTAGTCGATGGGCTGGTGCGCCATCCTGTGCCCACCATATAAGCATCTGAACACACCCCTTTGTTGCACAAGAAAATTTTCCATTAATTCGTGAATCACATGTTAATTCAAAATTAATTTTGTAAGTATCCATTTTCGTTCATGTTGTTTTCAACCTGTAATGGACGATATTTATTCATGGCTGAACTCACATCTTTGAAATTGAATACGGCTAAATCTGAGTTTTTAATGTTTGGTTCAAAGACACAATTAGGTCAAATTGGCATAAATTCCATCTCTTTTTCTGGCATGTCAATTAATGTGTCCCAAACCCGTCGCAACCTGGGTGTAATGCTAGATTAAAATATGACTATGTCTCATCAAGTTTCTAAACCACATTTGTAGGTCTGTAAGATACCAACTTCGCAATATCGGTTTCATTAGAAAATATTTGAACCGATCTTCTACCGAAAAATTAGTCCATGCTTTGTTATCCTCTAGGCTTGATTTTAGAAACTCCGTCTTATTTAACTTACCACAAACTCAGCTCTCCGCTGTTACAGAGGCTTCAAATTGCGCCAGCACGTATCATTACACTGTCCAAGAGGCACACTCGCATCACCCCGATTTTGAGATCACTTCATTGGCTATACACAAGTTAAAGATGGCATTATTTTTAAGATTTGACTTCTGACTTTCCATTGCATTCAGGGCACTGCTCCTCAGTATGTAACATTGACTTACTCCATAATTACATCCATGTAAGATCTTTACGCTCATCCAACTCCGGTTCTCTTTTTTAATTTCAAGATTCACTATTATATACGGGGCACACGTGCCTTTGGCCATGCTGCTCCCACATTATGGAAGAAACTTACCTTCAGCCATAAAAAAAAAAGTAAAGTGTTTCTCGTCAGATTCCTTCAAAAGCAGTCTAACAACTCACCTGTTTAAGGCCTCCTTTTGATTACTCATTATTTTGAATTTTGTATGTTCCTTACCTCCTTCACTTTCTCTTAATTCCTTCCGCGCCTAGAACACTCTACAGAGTGGATTTGGCGCTATATTATAGCAATCGTCGATATCACATCAGTTATTACTATTATTATTATTATTATTATTATTATTATTATTATTATTAAGAAGGGCCCTATAGGTATGTCTCACCAGTCTGAACATTCAAAAAAAAAAAAAAAAAAAAAAGAGAGGACTGAAAAGGATTTATGCTGGTCTCACCAACTGAAACTTGGTCCCAAGTCGTTATTTGACCCATTGTCCAAAAAGAATGATTACCCAGCCATCCATGCCCGTGTAGGAATGAATAAGATGTCATTGGAAAGAGAAGATACGTGGCTTTATGATGTTGCTACTCACTTTGGAGTAAAGTAAACACCATCTTCACAAATTCGAAACTAAATCTTGTTGCGTTTTTTTTTTTTACGCACTGTACTATTCTCAGCAATTTGCAGCTAATTTGTGTCAAATGAATTCTGAATTCCTAAAAGAATTGGATGCTCTTTAATATTGCAGGTTTCTCATGATTGTTTGTTCTGAACCCCCATCTCCGTCAATACTGTACAATTCCATCCATTCAGTCTTGAATGCCTTCCCTTTTCATGATAGGGATTGCGGCTCCAAAACAGATCATCTGTTTAAAGAAAGTAGAGTGCATGCAAAATATGGGGTATCAAAAACTCACGTAAATTTTTGACTTCTAATAATACCCTAATTTGAATATCCAAACAGTGCACCTGTGTCCGAAATCTGGTGCTCCACAAAAAAAAAAAGTTACATTTTCTCTTCGTGCACATTAAGTTTCATACATACATGCATCGATTATGCATTTTTTAATGGAAAATACATATTACATGCACATGTAAAAGGTGTGAAGCCAATAGTGGCAATGGGATAGACAGAAATTAAAAGAGATAAGAAAATGAAAAACAGCTAGTAAACTACCTGTAACATGAATTGACAGGAAACAGACAGAAATATGATGGCTTAATGTACCCCAAAAACTGAATCACAAGCAAAAAGGGTAAAGGCGGTAGGCTAACAGAGAAAAAAAAACCATAGAATAAGAAATAAAATATGAAAACATAGAATAAAAAAAAAAAAATGAAGAAGAGATTGAGAGTGCGAAGGTGAAAAATAAGGAGAAAAATATACAAAAAAAAATGTTATTCATCTCGAGTTATAATTGCTTTAAATCAACAGCTTTAAATAATGACTTTTAATCCATAAATTGTCTCATTATGGCATAGCGGGAGAAGGCCTTGGAGTGGTTCAGGAGAACCGGAAAAACAATATGCATCTCTGAACGAGAATAACTCAAGTTTTACATTTATTAAGTGTGGCGTCCCTCAGGGTAGTATAAATTAGGTCCTTTACTTTTTATTGTTTATAGCAATTACCTCTGTAAATCATATCTGACATATTCTCATTTAGGCCTATACTTTTTGATGATGATTCAAATGTTTCCTTTCTTATCAAAACCCAGTTACTCCGTCAACTCTGAATTGAAAAAAGTAACTCAGTGGATAAGATCTTCATAAAACCTTCAGAAAATGAAGTATGCGCTTTTTAGTAAATCCTTAGAAGTATTAAGCACAGATATTATTTTTGATGATACTCGATTAGAACGTGTATCCCATGTATAAATTTCTTGCTATCACGTACAGTGGATGAAAAACTTTCGTGGAGGCCTCATATTATTAACATAAGTAAAATAATTCCACCTTATATTGGTATCACATTTCATCGTATTCTTTGATAACTGTATTTTCTTTAATATTACCTTATCTCATATAGGGAATTTTAGCATGGGGCAGCGCCCATCAAATTTTATTAGATAAATTATTGTTATTGCAAAAAAGTACTTCGTATTATCTGTGGGGTTTCGCCACTCATATTCATTATACATCAAATATAAGATTTAAAAAGTTAAAGATTTCTTTCTTTTTCAATTGGGTCAATTCATGTTCAACTACAACACAAATGCTCTCCCCAATAGTTTTAATTCAATGTTTCCACGAAATCAATGTTTTCATGATTATCCTACTAGTCGGTCTGAGTTTCATCTACCCCTTTTGAGAATCTTTAGCTCAGAATACATTTATATACACCGGCCCAAAACTTTGAAATTCATTAAGTTCTGAAATGAAAAAAAAAAAAAAAATCTCCATCACTATACTCTTCAAGCGTTATTTGAAATCTTTTTTGTTAAATTCTGGCTGAGATATTTATTTTCATTGTGTATATAGGTTACAGCAAATAAAGATTCATCATCAGTAACACCCTTACGCAATGAAAAACGACATTATAAAGTAATGAAATTCGGCATTTCATTTCCAGAATTTTTCCACAGCTGCATGCAGTCACCAGCTGCTGTCCGAAATACTTCCTCAATCCCCTCTTCCGGCCGTTTCTCTTGTTCAGCGTGTAGGCATTCTCTCTCACTCTTTCTTTCTTTCTTTCCTTTCTTCCTTTAATTTTGTGTTTACTCTATTCCTTTCAATTGTATAACCCTCAGTTTATAGTCATGTCATGTTGTTGTGTCTCTGTTGTTTGTTTCATTTTATCTTATTTTGGCATTATGCATTACGTACTATACTTATAACAAGTATTTTTTTAAAGATATTTTAGAGTGGTCTGCAATCTACAAGCAATGCTTTTTTAGTGGACCTCTCAGTTCTCATATTCACCCTGCAAACATAACTTTGTAATTCCAGTATGTGTGCATAATATTAGTTTTTTTAATTACCATTGGTTGTCATACTTTGTAATGTATAAAATATGCTTATGATTGCATTTTTGATTTACTTTGTGTTATGTTTTGTTGAAAGAAAAATTAGAATAAAATAAATAAATGAAATGAAATCCACACGCATAGCTCCATTTCAGTCCCCTGCATACATATTAACAGTTTGTTTGCAGACTAACCAACATTTTTTTTGAAGTACATCTGTACAATCATTTCCTTATCAGAACAAAGCTCACTGAACCCCCCCCCCAAAAAAAAAACACGTTTATCCACGCTGTACCCTACTAGCAAAACCTCCCTCTCTCTTCCTTCCCACTTCAAGCAGTCTCTTATAAATGTAGTACCTATAACTAAAGTATTATCATGCTCTATTATTCTTTGAAGTTTTATATAAAGGCTAATCGCACCACACTCACTGTCTGTGCAACGGCTCCAGATGATCGACTCGTACGTATGTGTGCATATATTTAGCTAATACATTGTAGGCCCTACTTGTTGTTCTAGCTTAATTCATTCGCGCCACTTGTACGAGGCTATAATATGATTCATTTTCAGGGAAATTATCAGAACGTAATAATAGGTTTGTCCTTAATATCATTTAATAAAAGAAGAAATAGCTTGCTTGGATTTTTTTTTTTTTTTTTTTTTTTGGTTTGGTATAGACATCCACAATAAAAAGATATTATTTTGTTTTTAATGAGGCCTACACTCGCACAACCCGGATGCGAGCCAGGATCACAGAACTCTTACACATACATGTGTAAGAGTTCTGTGGCCAGGATCGGCGGTTGCGGAACGTATCGGCCAGTATATCGGTTCCCCCGGAACCCGGAACGGATCGCCTGTGACACCGGCGCAGTGTTTTCAAAAGTGTGGGGGCTCACTTCCGGGTTTCATGAGCTAACAAGCCAAAAATAAAAACAAAAAAAGAAAAGAAAAGAAAAAAAAAGGCTCATCTCTTCTCCCCGTCCACTTCCGGGTTTCTTCAGTTGACAAGCAAAAAAAAAAAAAAAAAAAAAAAAAAAAAAGGGTCATCAACTCATCTCTACCGTACCCGTCCACTTCCGGGTTTTTTTCAGCTGACAAGCAAAAAAATAAAGTCCTCTCATCTCTATCCGGCCACTTCCGGGTTTCTTCAGCTGACAAGCAAAAAAAAAAAAAGGTCTTCAGAGAAAAAACATAACCTTACCGCCGCCATACTTCAAGATCCCTATCTATTTCTATTTTAGTGCCATGCACTTACGTACTTCCGGGTTAAAGTAAGTGTGGGGCCCGAAGTGATGACACCTTATGTATTCCTTTGTATGGTGCACAAAAAGTGTTGGGGCCCGAGCCCCCACGGCCCCCACGTCTGCGCCGGCCAGCGATGTAACTGATGTTTCTGACACAAGACTGGATAGGCACGCATGGATCCCTGCCAGGTCTTAATTATCACTTTGTCACTATAGGAATGGGATAATCCTGTTAAGGGTCTTCTACACTTACTGAGCTTCAAGGGACTGAGCTTTCTTTTCGCTTTTTCGTCAAATCATTGCTCACATACTGGTATTACAAAAATTAATACATTACTAGTACATATACTGTTATTGTGTATTTAGCGCCACCATACACTATCCGCACAACTCACGAGCTTCGTCTATTCTTTTCATACTTTAACGCATTTCTGACAATCATGTGTGTTGACTGCGTGAAGAATAGACATGTTGACCGGGTAAGAAGTGACCTCTTATTGTTCTGTTTAACGTTGCTAAGTTCAGTTTTTGTTTTTAGCACTGAAATTTACAGAAAACTATAGTTTTCATATGACCATGATGACTACTTTAGTTGCAGTAGAGGCCCGTGCGGGTGGCAACGGAAATAAGAAGCCCAGCTCCGCCGTAACTCTAGCGTAGAGAGTCGAGTGACATGGTAAAAGGCGTCACAACGTCAGTGTACGTGGGTGGATGAGGCAGAGTGCGGCGCTAGCTACACGCAGCCGCTGTCGCGAAGCGACAGGGCTGCACGGCTACTCCTTCGCAGACGTTGTCATTTTTCAGTGGTGGTTGTGCGACTTCTTCATGAATATCTTTTTTAATCGTGGAAAACTAAAATATAAGGAATCCCCGTAATCTATGATAATCATCCAATAATCGGTATGCGTATTTTTTTTTAATTACGTCAAAAACCTACCGAAATAAGTCCTTAAAATCAGGTCTGTGAGCGTCCGTATTGCTTCACTCCTCATCTTCTGCGTGTTATTGAATGGCAATCACTCTCCTATGCTACAACGTAGGTAGTCGGAGGTAGTCGGAGTGACGTCATATCATGAGAGCAGCACGCGCGGAAATACATGGTAGAAGACGACAAGCTTTATATACGTAACACACGAAACGCACGGGCGTCTAGGGTTGAGCGTTCGTGGCTGTTCGTTTATTTTGTGAATCATCGCACAATCTACTCCGAAAAATTCAACAATAAGGTTTGGATACCAACAAAACACCAAATTCAACTCAACCATCAGCAATATACGATATAGGTGGGTGGTATTACTGTTAAAATCAAACAAAATAAAAGACATTTTTGTGGTCTTGCCGTCAAAAGCGACAATCGTTTACGTACGTTTAAACACTAGTACATGTCAGACTGCTGTGCTGTGCACAGCGGTCTGGTCAGGCTAAGTGCGGCGCTAGACCAGTCCTCTAACGATACTTACTTAGACTTACAGTTCGACCTCGATTATCCGGCGGATAAGCGAATTGGCCGGATATGGGAGATACAATATAGCTGCCGTCCAAGCTGCCGTCCCAGTGCACTGGCAGCTAGGCAGGTAGCGTACCCCGCATAGCCACGGTGGTGTACAATCTACTAGCCTGCGCAAAATTGTAGTCCCTTCTTCACAAAAATAAAGTAGGCCTAGGCCTACACTAACTGCGACCAGCCCCAACACAGTGTGTAACTGTGTACATGGAGCGTCCCGGGGTTAGGCCTACACTGTATATCTTCATGTGAAAATCATACATGTTTTACCGGGGACCTCATTAGATATTGAGAAACCTATCATGCACATCTTATGAAATAAAATAGATCCATGAAAAGATGTTAAAGTCACTGTTTTTTCTAAATTTTTGGATGAAAAAAAAAAAAAGTCCTTCACTGCATGAACGCGTCCGGATAGCAGAGATTTCCGGATAAAATGAGGCCGGATAATCGAGGTCGAACTGTACTTGGAGTTTACTTGGATTTGGAGACGTAAAGCATTGCTTATTTGCTCCTCCAGGTTTCACTATCTCTCTGATTATGTTTCTCGAGGATAGTTTTGAATTGGTTGACATTTGTTGCTCTGACAGCTGATGCATTTGGCAAGGAGTTCCAGTTGTTACAACTGCGAACAGAGGACTTGTGACGCAACATGGTATCTGGATCTGGGTTTTCTGACTTTCTTTCTGATTGCTGTGGCCTCTGGTTCTGGAGCTATCTACCAATTGGAAAAATTGGTGTACATCTACTCTTGTAGGTGGTCAATCCCGTTCATGATCTTTATAGATTTATAGAACCTTTGCTCTTTGTCTCCTGTATTACTATTACTGTATGCAAGAGTCTCAAAACGCAGGACTTTCAGTCTATCTGGATATTCCAGGTAGCAAAGATGTGGAAGTTGACGTGTGGCTCTTTGCTGCACTTTCTCTAACAAATCATCATCTGTTGTGAACATTGGACACCATACCAAGTCGCAATATTCTAGTGTGGGTCTGATAAGTGATATTGATAGACTTGTGGAGCTTGAGCCATCCTCTTTCATTCAGGCTGGAAAAGAATCTTTTTCAGAATTCCAAGCTTGGTATTGGCTCTTTTGGTTATCTCAGGGACGTGCTCAGAAAACGAAAGTGCAGAATCAAAGGTCACTCCAAGGTCTTTCTCATGTTCAGCTACAGGGATCTTGCTTTGTTTACCAGTGGTTGATATGGTGTAGTCATTCTTCTGGTTCGGTTTCCCGTAGTGAACAACCTTGCATAATATTGTTAAATTGCAACTTCCATTTGTCGGCCCAGGCTGAGACAGCATGAATGTCCTTTGCAAATATTCTGCTTAGCTTTGATTATCAACAATATGGTATAACTTGGTATGATCATCAGCAAACAATTTAATTTCAGATGTCACCTCTTCTGGCAGATCGTTAATGAAACAGAGGAAGAGCACTGGTCCCAACACACTGCCCTGAGGGAACCCACTGGATACTGAATGTGGAGATGACAGTTTACCATTCACAATGACTCTCTGTGACCTTCCCATCAAATAGGCCTCTATCCAGTGGAGAACATGACCAGTTATTCCATAGGCTTGTAACTTGCAAAGCAGGCATTTGTGGGACACAGTGTCAAATGCTTTCCTGTAGTCTAAATAGATACAGTCAATACAGTGACTGTTATCTACAATATCTCTGCAGTCCACTCTTCTAGCACCTCGAGAAATTGCATCCCACATGACCTCCCAGACGTCATGCGGTCTATTTATCAGTATGTGAAAGTCAAAGCCAAAGCCTGAGGGTATATACATTGTATGATAAAAAAGAATAAAACACACAAAAAAGATTCGCAAAATTTCTAACCTTTCGAAAATGTCTGTGACCTCCCCCTTTGCAAAAATATCTGCATGTGAAAATAACAGCAAGCTATTGGACCTGCACATCAATTCCTCTATCTAAAGTCTAGTCTCTAGAGAGTGCAGGACTAGGATCGGGCACCGGATGTATACCAATGATGATCTGCCGATTGCAAACCTTCCCCAAAAGATTAGTAGACTTGCAAAATAGATCTACATTGTAGATCGGGGGGGCTAGCTATATCCATCTTGGAGTATCATTTATTCATGAAGTTATATTTAATCTCAGTTTCATGACATAAAAAGTGATAAGAGCAGTCCTAATTGAAAACAGATTTTGTTATGTACGAAATACTGCGTAAATAGCTCTGTATAGTGACTGCCCCATGCATTTTATTAACATATTATCATACCATTCACACAGCATGTGAAGTGATTGCAGTTTTTCAGTGATATATTGCATAGTAGTCAAGATTCAGTGCAAGTTGGATCTGTGTGCTTCTCAAAAGATTTTGGGCATCTGCCAACAGGTGACATCTTTCTATCACAGCATTGTTGTCTGTGTTTTTCGTTTGACAGGGAAGAACATGTCTGGACAATGGGACATACTGGATGAACTTTGAACGGTGTGCAGAGTGTCGGAAACGAGAACCAATCAAAATCAGCCAGAGGAACACAGAGGTTAAGGATGATGGAGAAGAAGTCATCTCATATGACCGTATGTAACAGTGGGGATTGAAGTACAGGCGACTCCCATTATAACAAAATCCTTGGAACCAGCAGTTTTCTTTCATTATATCAAAATTTTGTTAAGTCAGAACGTATATCGAGATGTCTAGATGATAAGTTTAGTGAATTTTACTCCATTGTATCTGTTTTTTTTTATAACAGTGTTCACTGTACAGGAGTGCACTGTGGTAGCTGGCTTCTGAGTCTCCTGCATTCCACATTAACCTTCCATGTAAAGATGGAATTTGGTATAAAATGTCAATGCATCATAGCTTCGATCTTATCACCTTCGCCTATTAAATACAGAAATTATTGTCTTTTAACTTATTATATCTCTGGGTATTTTTTTGTTTTGTTTAATTCTTCAGGCAGTTTCCAAAGGCCTCTACTTGAAAATGAAAACTTTTCTTTCACATTAGACATGTTTCAGTTAAACCTAAAATCAGAATCTGAGATACTCATGCCTAGAAGACACCATCTGACATGAGTCAAGTTCTCTTCGAGACTTCCTTTGGTCCTTTGCCTAAACCTTGTGCTGCCATCGTAGGAATCTTCACCCCAAGTGAGAATGCAATGTTGATTGGACAAAGTTAAACAAATGCACCACTCACCAGATAAATGTGTGGAAATTTCAGTTATCAGAATTATTGATTAAAAAGCATTTCAAGCAACACGTCCAATTAATGTCTCAAAACCACTGTCATCACAGGATTAAAAAAAGCATTGTTTAGTAACCCTTCTCTTTGAGGCATACATAAATTATCACTGACTACTCATCTCTCTGAGGCGCTGTGGTGGCTTAGTGGATGACACCAAGGGCTCTCAATAGTAAAGTCACTGGTTCAAGTCTATCAGCAACAGCATATTTGCAGGGGCAGATCCAGGAATTCTGTAAAGGGGGGCACAACTATTTCTGGTGCCACTTCCGGGTTACATTCATTTTTTTCATTTTTTTCATTTTTTTTTAAAACGAAAAATAAAGGGGGGGGGGGGGGTGTATGCCGGTTGTGCCCCCCTCTGGATCCGCCGCTGTATTTGTGCCTCTAAGCAAAATCACTGTAAACCATTGCTTAGACTCGTGCACAGTGTTGATTAGCATGAAAGTGCTTATTAGCCATGTAAAATGAATTAAAAAACATGCACAATTACCTCCTCCATTACACTGCCAAGGATACACTTACAACAAAGACATCTTTCAAGGCAGGTATTGACTCATTCAGTCACACTCTTGTACGTGTGTGTTTGTGCGCAAAACAAATAGGGAGTTATCTTGCATTGAACACAAGAATATTGTTGTTCTTGTGAATAATACAGTGGAAACTCGATATAACGAGATGGTCGGGACCGAGTCGTTTTCCTCGTTATAGCCGATATCTCGTTATATCAGTAGGCATAAAAGAAAGCATAACATAAAGACATTAATTTGCACAAGTGGGACTACCCATCATCTTTCAATCAATACTGATAACTTGGTAATGTGTGTGAGGTAATTACTCACCTTTATGGGTAAGAAGATGTTTTTTCGCCAATGAAATCCGATATCAAGTTTTTTTTTTTCGTATTAATTGTAGATGTTTGAATTTGTAACTCTATATAGCTTGTAATTGTGTGAAGATCGTCTGTGGATTGGTGTGTGGTTATGGTATGGGTGTGTGTTGTGTGTGGAAAGCTTGAATATGGTCTGCACAATGCTGCGTGTGTATGTGACACATTCTGTATGTACATTAGACTGCGTTCACATAGAAGTATTCGGTATTCGGTATTCGAGCACCGAATGCACCATCACCCGCACCGTCAACTCACCATCCCATGCAGTGAGGATTTCTTCCTCCTACATCCCAGCGAATCTTATTAACAATTTCTAAACTGCATCAGAATGTCAGTCTGCATGCTTATTTTTGCTAAAGGGCAAATCCAGACCAAAAGTGTCATTATTTCATAAACGAGAGACGGTATACGCTGCAAGAAAATCGAACAAGCTCGATTCCCACTTTGCTATACTTTTCGCAGCTATTCGTACTTTTGAATAGTGCCCTCTTATGTGAACCGGTGTGAGGAAATCCTATCGTTCGATTCAAGCTATTCGCGTGCCCTCGAAAAACGAGCCCGAATACCCGAATAGTATACTTCTATGTGAACGCAGCCTTATGACTGCGTGTGTGTGGAGATGGGGAATTCCCTAGGTAGAAAGCCAATCACAGCATCAGATTGCCTCACACTTGCTAAACGTCATGATGATGTCACCTATACGGCCGTCCCACCACATTTTCTGCATGTATGTGCGCGCACACAGACACAACTGAGTGAACTGAAGAAAATATGTGTGTACAAGACAGTTTTTGGCGCATCGAGCTTTACAATCTGGGAACATGATAGCACAGGCGAAGTAAAGCTTTACCCGAAGACATTTTCCTTTACCTCGCTATAACAGGTTTGATTGGCTATGTTTTTCTTTGTTTGGAAATCACAAATTTATCTCGCTACAGCCGTTATTTCGTTATAGCCGATCTCGCTATAAGAGTAGCATTTTACATAGACTTGTGTGGAAGGAAATTTGGGACCGGGAAAATTTCCTCGTAATAACCGATATCTCGTTATAGCAGTGTTCGTTGTACCTAGTTTCCCCTGTACAAAAAAAATAACTTAATATAATTTGCCCCAGTCAGTTCTGATGTCAGATCAAACTTTATTATAAACATATCAAATAATAATATTATTTAAACCTACACTATTGAAGAATATGTCTCCATGAGGAAGCTCATGATAATAATAATAGTGTCAATGGAGATGAATGACATTACATGTATCTTGTGACTCAAGAGGATGTGGCCACAGGACATCATGCATGAGCTTCTTTAATTCTTGTTAAGTGTGATTTCACTGGTTTATGTGTGTTCACTTTTTTCATGCCCTTAGAAATGCCAGTATTAAGTGCTACATAAATGTTTCCATAGTATATTTGTCTATAATGATAACAATGATAATAATAATAATGATAACAATTATTATTGTTATTGTTACTATTATTATTGTGGCATAGTGGATAAGACTCCCGACTCCCGAACGGAGGACCGCGAGTTCGAATCCCGCCCAGTGCTTACATCCTTGGACAAGATGTTTTTACCCACAATGTCCCTCTCGACCCAGGTGTATAAATGGGTACCTGGCAACGCTAGGGTAATAATAATAGCAGGGCCCTCTGGTAGAGCAGTGGTAACACTGAAGAGGCTACCCTGGGTAAATAAGACCTTATTATTATTATCATTATTATTATTATTATTATTATTATTATTATTATTATTGTTATTATTTCATCATCATTATTATTATTATTATTATTGTGTGTTTCTTCTTCCTCACCTTACAGATGTTTGTACATATTGCAGTCACGTGATTGCAGAGCATGAACACATATTCATCATTGACGGTGATTATCAGGTGAGTCCGTCACATTGGATTGCATGCCACATACGTGTATACAGTGGAAACTCAGTATAGAGGGGTCCTTTTTTCATCTTGTTAGGTACTCTGATATATCACTAGACAAAAGACAAGAACAAATAGACTTTTGAAAATATACATGTATATATATTCCAATTGGACCAAAGACGTGCTTGTTAAATCAAGCATTTTGTTATGTCAGATCACTCTGTTTCTAGTTTCCTCAGTATTTACTATTTTCTGTATGTTTTTAACTCTTCACGTGCCATGGTGGAAACATCCTTTGTGCCACATTATTCTGAGACACTAACGGTTTCACCCTTTGAGAAAACATTCTGTTTTTCAAGTATATGTAAATTCTTTAGATTTCTGTTGAGCTGGGGCAATTTAGTTAGTAAAGTAGTTGTGAAACTGCCAAGCTTTGCTTTGATGTTTTATTGTAGGACAAATATATGATTGCTTTTCTTTCACATGACCAGTAGCTACCTTACTGCAAAGGCTTGACTTTTGAACACAAGACTGTGTCAGAAACTTAGAAATTACTCTCAAACTCAGTAGAAAACACCTCTTGATAGTCAATCACTACATAAAATGCAAGCTATATGTGAGAGGAACGGAAGCGAGAGAAACGCTTTCATTGTACCACGGCATTTGGCGATTTATCAATCGGATTAGGCGGATTAGTGAGTTTGAGTAGAATATGCGAAGTTGGCACGCTGTCGACTGAGTCGGACGTGCGAACGTGGCACATAAAGAGTTAACAGTTGAAGAAATCATGTCAGAGTACTTTTATAGATGGAACTAGTTTACTCAAAGCAATAAGTTAGAGAAAATTTGCAGGAAGTTGATCAAGTATTACAGTTAAAACAGTGTGTAGGGCATGTCTTCTATTTGACATGCTGTACAGGAAAATCTTATTTTTCATAGTGATGCTGCTGGGACCACCAACTTTACATTGTTCTAACCAGTACCTGGAAAACATACTGAAAAAAAAAAAGACCAGGTAAATACAATTATGGAAAATATGGACCACCAAATTCACATCGTTAAAAGCAGTACCTCACTGTGTCTCTAAATTTGTTAAAATATTCAAGCAACTCATCATCATGAGCTTCTGCTGTATAAATATCTTACATTTATAGTAGAGTTTCATACTTCTGATACACATGAGTGTCTTGCATTGAAATGTGGGCTACATTGCTAGGATTATTAGAATTTGCCTTGCTCTCACTAAAACGGTACACCAAAATGCACTGAAGGCCATGTGTGGTTGTGCAAGAATTCATCGGCCATAGACCTGGTCAAATCTATGAATAGAGGTAAAGCTCTACTGCAAACAAGCCTTGGGTAGCAGTGGACTGAGATGTGTACTGTACCAACCATCCAAGCCCTTTGACAAACCAAAACAAAGTGATATGTGTGTCCTCTCTTTTTTTCCCCCTCCTTCCAACTTCCTCAGGAATATTCCATGAACTGCATGCTGTGTGGCATTGGAAATGACTTGGTCTGTATTCAGCCTGTGGATCCCAGGAAAGAACTCGGAATTTTCTAGAACAAACAAAACACTCCTGTTGTTCCTTTGTAAAAGGGCAATGACTTTGCCATTGACTCTTTCATGAGTAATGGCACCCTGTTCATGTACAGTGTCAATGGAAACTTAAAGATAATAAAAAGTTTTGGTACCTCAAAAGTGTCCTTGAATTTCCTTGTCTTAGTTTGTGTTTCAGGTTAAAGTACCTTTCATATAACTAACACTGTGAGACTTACTCGCCCCAAAGTGCTCTCATGTCTTAGTAATCATGCAATTAACTGCGATCAGCAGCCCCATACGCATAGCGACCAGCAGTCCCATACGCATAGCGTAAGCGGGCTTCGCATTGTAGCATTCAGGATCATGACAGATTTAGTATCGCAGGGTAAATGTCAACTTAAAATCCCATAAATTCTTCAATTTGAAGACTTACCAATTAAGTTGAAGTATTGAAAACAGGCTTCGGGCAACGTTTGGTTCTGCCTATAGTCCCTTTCTGTTCGAATTGATGACTGAATGTGACTCTGTCGACAGGACTTTAGGAGAGCTACATACAGTACACTGAATACTACAGCCAGTGCATGCAAACACATCACATGCACACAAATTTCAAATCCATGAACGGATAAGATGTTTGTGTGCGCATGCGCTGGCCATGGTATCCAGTGTATGTAGCTCTCCCAAGGTCCTCTCGACCGAGTCACATTCAGTCATCAATTCGAACAGAAAGGGACTATTGGCAGAACCAAACGTTGTTCGAAGCCTGTTTTCAATACTTCAACTTAATTGGTAAGTCTTCAAATCGAAGAAATTTTTGGATTTTAAGTTGACACTTACCCGCGATACTAATTCTGTCATGATCCTGAATGCTACAATGCGAAGCCCCATTACGCTATGCGTATGGGGCTGCTGGTCGCAGTTAGCTATGCGTACAATGGGCTGCACGCTGCTGGTCGCAGTCAGTGGTTTCGTACAATATTTATCGAC
Source organism: Diadema setosum (assembly GCF_964275005.1). Classification (NCBI taxonomy): domain Eukaryota; kingdom Metazoa; phylum Echinodermata; class Echinoidea; order Diadematoida; family Diadematidae; genus Diadema; species Diadema setosum. The sequence continues at coordinate 48,341,836 of NC_092685.1, forward strand.
GCTGTACAGCGTCAGCTCTGGTACGAAACCATTATTGCATGATTACTAAGACATGAGAGCACTTTGGGGCGAGTAATTCTCACAGACAACGTACTTTAACCTGAAACACAAACCAAGACAAGGAAAATCAGGAAAGCTTTTGAGGTACCAAAACTTTTTATTATCTTTAAGGCAGTATTATCCAGAGGATCAAGAGGAGCCCACTTCAATTTGTTTTTCTTTCCCGTATCCTTGTTCATTGTGGTTCCTCTCACCTTTCCACTGCAGTGTGAAAGTGTATTGATATACAGCTGACTAAAGCCATATTTCTGCAACACTACTGGTATCCTTTGACTTTTATGATGGTGAAAGTCCTTTGACCCATTACAGTATCAGATTTCTTGTGTTAAGATCTATGGGCACTTTTTTCCTCATGATCATTAACGTTCATTACACTTCTAGAAGTGGGCGTCTTCTTACCTTACTTGTTGCAAGGACAAGAGAACCCATGTACAGCTTGTGCAATTATGTGGGTTGACAGTTAATACTGAGATGCCTACTCACTTTTTTTTGCAATCCTGTACCGTATGTCCCGTCAACAATTACAACGGGACCCTACGCCAAAAATATGCCTTCTCAGCTCTCCGAGTACTGCACTGCTGTTTACAAGGTGGACACCCCCTACAGTTAATACAAGCTGTATTATTGAGAAAGCAAGGTGTACTTCCAAGTTTGAAACAGACACTGTACCACACTACAAATTTTGGGCTTGCAGTGTACCATATTGACCTTTTTATCAGTATGCAGTGACGCAGAAAAAGTGCCTAGAGTTGTGCATGTCAGGGAATAATCTTACACGTACATATTTTTACCACTGTTCTCTCATCACGTATTATCCCCTTCCATGTTTAATACCAGACAGTATTTGATACCTGTGTATAGTGGAAGGCCAGGTAGCATGGGGCTTTATGGGGTGAAAAACACTGGCCTGGCTCGGACATATTCAAGAATTTCAGTAAAAAACTAGGCACAGCATTATTACTGAGCTCTATGTAAGTACACACATAGCCAAAGAATCTTGACGGGAGTCGACCATTACCGATGGGGGTATGCTTCAATGCACATATACTGTATGATTAAACTGATGGATGCTGTTCATGGTTTTTTAGCGTACTGCAGTGGCCTGTGAATGAAGATCAATTTAATTGGACCACCTATTTTTCCCCAGCTACCAGCGTGCACCCCCCCCCCCCCCTTACTTTTTAACCCTTTCCATACGGGAACCTGGTGGCCTGTGTATTAAGTCTATTGCCATTTCAGAATTCAGTATGGAACGGGTTAAAAGGCACCTCCCCTTTACGGAATTCCTGGATCTGCCCCTATTGAAATACAGGCAAACAAAGACTTTTTTTGGTTAAATCATTTTTTTATTGCTGTAGTACTTGCCACCATCTTGGAAATGACATGTTGTGATTATCTCCTTACTGTTCACAAAGGATGTTATCTTTGATTGCATTTGCCAAATTTGTTAAAAATTGTAATAACTAATCACTTGTTTGTAATAACATATGTGACAGTATTGGATACAGTAATGTATTAACATTACATTATTAAATAATGAAACTCGAAATGCAGTTATGTATCATGCATTGTCCACACATCTTTGATTACACAGAGCATCTCAACCAGTGTCCACTGCTTAGTAACATCTGTGTTCTGAATGGCAGTACTGCACATAGCAGAAATTGGGAGAAAATAAAATACATGTACCGGTACTGTCAATTGTGCATGAGTTGATGTTATTCAGCGTGGAGAAAAGCTTTAACATGGGCAAATATTTTCTACAATGTTATTGTGGTCTGAGAATTTACTTCAAAACTGGGCACAAGTTTGATTTTTGCCACTTCTAACTTTGTTCATGTTTTTTTTTGTGTGTGTGTTTGTGTGTGTGTGTATGTCTGTGTCTGTATGTTAGAAATAGATATGTGCAGTACAGTATGTGTATAGGAGTAATATGGCCTGTGTATAATCTTATAAAGTAATTTTAAGTACTCCATTTATTATTACAATATTGTAAAATAGGATTATGCTTATTTGAAGTGCAATTTCTATATATAATTATGTTAAATGCACACAGTGGTTGTAAAGAATAAACTGCACATGAAGTTGACAATGTACACAATTTATGTAACTTCGTCTGTAAGCAATCCAAAGTCATCCATATTTTGCAAAAGTATGTGTACTGTATGTGTTAGATTTAGCATCCATATTTGTAACTGTTTAGATGATTTATATTAAAACCAGAACACATTCATTATTTCGTTGGCTGGTCTGACTTTCTTTGCAAGCCTAGTTGAATTGTATGGTGTACTAACTACATGTATTGAAAGTCTTCATCACAGATTAATGCATTCAAAGCCATATATATATATATATATATATATATATATATATATATATATATATATATATATATATATATATATATATATATATAATATATATATATATATATATATATATATATATATATATATATATATATATATATATATATATATAGACTTTTTGTTTGTTTTGAGGTGCAGGGTCACATATGTATATATATATATATATATATACATTGTATATACACAGTGTGTCTCTAAAAAAAGTAAACCCAACTTCAACGGCAAATTTTCAGAAAACTATAGAATATTTACACATTATTTTTTCATGATTAGTCCAATAAGTCCTCTGTCCAATGATACCACGTAGGTTATGTAACTCTCATGCATGACTGAGCATGATTCAACTTAGTGAATGGGTGTAAAATCATCACTGTGGCAAGTTCCGTGATCAGCATACTTTCTCACATTGTACCAGATGGCTCTTTTTGTTGGAGGCTGCCTGTCGGGGAACTGCACCCGAAAAGCCTCTTGAACTTCCACCAAACTTCTTGTTTCCTGGTATCGAGTTACCAGGAATACTCTCTGCTCAATTGTCAACTGTACCATGTTTGGAAAGCATGTGAAGTGTGCCTGTGTCAGGAACAACCTTTGCTGAAGTTGTTGTGTAATCATAGGCCTACCATGTGACAAAAATTTAACTTCAAATATTATGCCCTGAATGCATGACAATAGCAAGAAATAACTTGCCACAGTGATGATTTCACACCCATTCACTAAGTTGAATCATGCTCAGTCATGCATGAGAGTTACATAACCTACGTGGTATCATTGGATAGAGGACTTATTGGACTATCTAACCATGAAAAAATAATGTGCAAAATATTTTAGTTTTCTGAAAATTTGCTGTTGAAGTTGGGTTTACTTTTTTTAGAGACACACTGTATATATATGTGACCGCGCATCACAAAATGAACAAAAAGTCGCACACACTGATTTGTGTGAGGACTGAAAAAAGGTGAAATGGGTCAACCCAACCATCTTGACTTTTATATTTTCTGAAAGAGCAAGTCTTCTTCTGCATTATGCTAAAATTTGGGTTCATAAAACGGACAGGAAAGTGTGTTTTTTTCATCAGTTTATCTCAAACATTTTTTGGTAGAATAGTGTGATTAGTTGTATCTTTAGAGTCCCCTTTCCATTTCTTAATTAAAAACCTTATACACCATGTATACACTTCACTTTCAACTCTAAACTTTTGAAAGGATAATGCTGCTGCTTTGAAAGTTGGCATTAATTATGGACAGAATGTGTTAATAAAGCATATCAAATTTCACTTTAATCTGATAATCCCTTCACTGTTCTTTCTCCGGTGGTTTACATCCTGATTTTTGTCCCATTCATGGCACAACCAGCACAGCTTGGTAAAGATTACGCGCTTGAATAGACACTGTACTTCAGAGCCTCTTTTCTCGGTTCACACTTTTTCTGAGTGTGTGCTTCCTTTCCAAAATTTAGATAGGTTAGGAGAGTCCATTTGATTTGAGTTATACATCATTTTAAAGCTTAAAGTCTGCTCTTTTAGAATAATGATGCTCTTAACTAAAATGTTATGTCTGGCAACTTTCTTTTTGTTTTGTGATGCAGGGTCACATATATACATATTCAGTATGTATATATATATATAATATATATACATATATATACAAGTATATATACACACACACTCATTGTACAGTTATAAAATTACAATTTTCTTGACCAATTGCAATTGCAATTCTCATAACATCTTCACAGAATAACTCAATCACCACCACAGTAGAGTTTTACATATTTTACTCTGTATAGTGTTGTATATGCAACCTTCATAACAGAGTAACATTTTATTTTCATAGTTGGTAATGGTAAAGCCATTTTACAATGTACAGAGGGGCTGGCATCTTCTGCACATGCGCCATGTCTCACTCAAAAAGTCTCGGCTCTTTTTTCGTTGGTGGAATTGCCCCTTGGTAAGGAATTTCACTTCAGTTTGATTTTCAGACTTTATTTTGAACATCTATAAATTGGTCATACTGTATGTACCGAGTTTTAAAATTTATAGTGATTGCGATGAGGAATAATAATGTTTTAAAATTCATAACAAATCACAATGAATGAGGATGACGACAGCAGCTTCACTTAAGAATGCATGACTGGATGCTCACGGAAGCACAACAAAAGAAAGCATGCATAAATTCTACACAGGTGAAATTGTCAAGTGGTATGGTGATGGAATTACATTGCTACATTACTGGAATATGAGAGCCTCTATGGCATCCACATCCTTGTTCAGTGTATAGTGTATTTGTTTTGGGTTTTTTAGAGCATAGGTTTATGTGTTCACAGTCAACAATTCCACAAATCTATACATGGCACTATTGATATGTGTATTACATGATGAGAAATTAGGAAATAATTCCTCCCTAAGTAAGTCAAATCTACGGGGAGCAAAGTAGATGCTTAGAGTTTGATTGGTCTCGTTCACCTTTGTGCATGGTAGACCTTTCATTCACATAAAGCTAAAGGCTTATGGTAAGCTTCTACAGTAGAGGATCAAACTCACTGAAGACTTGATTTGCACTTCATCAATAGCATTTTTCCCTGTTTAATGTGACTGCAATACAAAATATGTGCAACCATAACAATTCTTCTTGCTCAGAGCAAAATCACTGTCTTTAGGCATACTTTGTGACTGAATTTTGCTGGAATACCATTTCTGTAGCTTTTCAGAGACAGGATGAGATATCTGTATTACAGTATGTAATTTCTCCCATTCATTCACCTATGGTGTGCTGGCCTTTTAATACCAATAATATATTTAATCTAAAAAGATACAAAATATGATCAATAACTCAAATTGGATCCATCTTAAGTCTACACATATATAGAATATATAAATGTTCTGATTGTTGCCAACAGTATATTGAACTGTTATAGACACTGCACACGGTTGAAATGCTCTATTGCTATCTCGTGAGATTGCTCACATTTCAGTTGCTAGCCAGTGCTTTTGTAACAAAGTTACCAATACTGGCAAAGTACTGTTTACAGTGGTTATCTATGGCACAGCTTCCAACACAAACACAGAAAAAAAACCCTGAATCAAACACAGCCAATTTTGTCTTTAATAGCGACCATCTGCCATATACGACTACTAAAAACAATTCCCTCCGAGAGAAAAAGGCATGTTAAAAAACCCGTCTATAGTGGCCACCTGTCTACAAATGGCCACTTTTTTCGTCTCCCTTGGGTGGCTGCTATAGACAGTTTTAACTGTATAAAAATTTAAACAATTTTCCAATCCTGGGGACCTCATTCACCAAAAGTGCAATAATCGGCCAGTGGTGCTGTCAAGAGTCCCAAGTCATATTTGTATTAACCAAGGTGTGAGACTTGATTGGAAATTTGCTTTCCTTCGAAAGTTTCATCCAAACTGACTTCACTGTAACTTCTGAACTCTTTTCTATGTACTCTTTTCTCCATACACTCTAAAACGAGATTGATTCTCTCCCCCTCCCCCCCCCCCTCAAAAAAAAAAGAAGAAAACACAATGACCACCGACACCAAACCGTTCATTACATTACCTCCTTAATTTCATCAATTTGGTGAAATTTTACAAAGCCATTATGTGAATGTGCATGTAAATTGATAGTGGAAAACTAAACCCCAGCTTTTTCCCGGTAATGACGAGTTAGGATATTGAGACGTGAGCACACATTATATCAACGTAGTTTTGTGTCACAAATACTTGTACGTGTAATCTTTTATCTTCATAGCACTCCATTCAAATGCACAACACTGGTAACGCTGTGAGCATCTCATTACACAAGCTAGTCAATTGGAAACCTCCACTAAAATGAATTATACTGAGAATTATACGCTTTTAATACTCGGGGCTGGCTCTTCAGAATTTTCACTGATCTCCCAGAGGGTCCTGATATTAATACTACCCAACAGCATTGCCAGGAACTCGTCTTAACACCCCTGGGTGAAGACGGACATTATGGGCACATCTCATCCACAGATGTAGGCCCCATGTAGGACAGGAACCCTGGACACTGTCTGTGAGAGCCCAGATACTTGTCCACTACACTACACCACTGAACTCCTGCCATCCTATGTAATGTGAGTTCATCAGCATTGCTTCAACACACAGTCTCTCAGTAAATACGATGTTTGTTTATTTGTTTGTTTGTTTGTTTTTTCTGAGGGGACAATGCAAAGCCAGGATCTCTCTCAGTCTTTTTAGTAGGTGTTACCACAAGGCATGACATCAATCTATGTGACCTTATTTTTTTAAGAACAAACCTGGTAGTTATCCCAGTAATACCAGGGTCCTATTTCATAAAACTTGTTATCAGTAACAACTGCGATATTTCTATGACTAATTTGCTCTCGGCCAATCAGATGCAAGGATTTCAGTAGCTTGTAACAACTATCGAAACTTGTTATTGATAACAAGTTTTATGAAACAGGGCCCAGGTCAAGCCTTCCTGGTTCCATCAAGACACATGCTCTTGTACAAATGCATAGCGCAAAATTTGTGCAATGTTACTGACAATATATGTTGAGAAACAGATTCATGCTTCAAGAAAAGTTTAAAACCAGACTTTAGGAGACTGTCTGAATCCAACGCAAAGTTTCACAAGAATGTCCCCCTTTTGTCACGACCATGTAAAATGCAGGGTACCATGCTATGTGCCGGTATTATCCAGACACGAGTTGCATTAATTTTTCAGTACTTTCATTTCCCAACAACAATTCCAGTCAGAAGATATCCTCCGGTGCCACTCATGTTGATCATGGGATGAGTCCTGTCTGGTAGCACCTACATCAGAGCAAATAAAACAAATATGGCGTAATCAATCGGTGTCAGTGATATGATCCACTCTCAATGATTAATACAAGGCTACAGACAGAGTATTGCAGTCTTGATAATGGACAGCTATTCTCATTTATATTGAAAATGTAGACGTGAAATTTGTGCAGACTTGCACTTCCATAGGTATTTGGCTGAATACATGGCAATGCATCAAACCTCTTATGCAGTATCAAACAAAGCAATGTTACCTATAGTACTTCAAAATAGAAAGAGTTCTGTTCAAGAACATATAATACTACTGCCACATTTTTTTTTTTTTTTTTTTTGCCTCAAAAGTTTTCATCACTGACATGTGAGCACAGTGCAAATACGCACTTAAGATTCATGAATATGTGCATTTTGGCGTAGACCTTTCTTCTAAGTGGCAATCATTCGGCACGTAAATCATACACTTATGCATGTTTGAGGCATTATCAGTCCCAACAGTCGGCTACCAGGGGGTTCCTAATTTCTTAGGATACTAGAAGGGTACTCTTCATCAATTGCTTGACGCACTGAGCACAGAGTGATAGGGTAAGGATGATACCTGGTAATCCCTCAGCCAAGTTTCTGTCAGCCTGATGTTGATGACGCCACCTCGATCCCGCAGCTTGACGTAGCAATCCACCAAGGGCTGAACCAGAGGAGACAAAGCAGACGTGTAACATAAATACAAGGGACTTCCATCGTAACGAATACCTTGGCAAAATTGCTTTGTGGCAAGATCAAAACTGAACTTTGGGCAAGAAAAATTGCTTTCTTTTAGCAGGATTTTGTTGTATTTTCATTCTTTACTATGAGAGTCATCTGAAAAAAAAGAAGTATTTGATGCACTCTGACAGAATTCAAGATAAGATAGAAATTACGTTGTGCAGTAATTAACCCCCTGAAGACTAGTCCAGAGTATAACTCGGGCAGGTGCTCATGGAAAACGCGTGTCGCAGCAAAATCAGCTCATCCTCAACAGGTTAAATTAAAACTAGACACATCACATGATACTATATCAGGTTCATAGTCTGCATTATTCTATTGCCTTTTAGACATACAAACCAAGACAAAATTCTGACTGTACTACACTGTAACATTTTAGTGTAATAAAAAAACAACAGCAATGAAAAAGGAGGTACCGGTATTGATAATCAGATTTGTTCAATGTTACTTTTATTCTTTTTTGAGCTGCTAATGAAAAGTCACTGCTTTCATGTGCATCCAAATCGTCTATTGCATAGATCACACAAGGCCTTACAGTCATTATATAGCTCATGTTCCTACACTCAGAACCTAGTAACTCCACATACAAAGTGGTTATGATAGCACAAACTGAGAACTCACCTCTTTGAAGGGGGAGTACACAGCAAACGGTCTGGACAGGGCCAGGAAGTCAATGAGTGCCATCAGCAGTTCAGCAGGATGGAATTTGCAGACAAGCAAAAGCCTGGTGAAAAAAAAAAAAAAAAAATGCATACATGCACATAAGCTTAGAAAAAACAGACATTCACTGTTACTTGCAAAACACTTCTTGTTTAAAAGCAAAATGTAATCAATATCTATTGACTGTGTTTCCTTCTATTTTTAGGGGCATATTATCATGTTTTGAACTAAGCTCAATAAAATCTTAACAGTGCAATATATCCTTTATAATCCAGGAACTTACAAGCTTGCTCCAAATTTTACACATTTTGTGTGTGTGTGTGTGTGGGGGGGGGGGGGGTGTTTCATTAGCATGTACAAAGCAATCAAGAACAAATAAATATGTGACAGACTTTACACGAGTTGAACAAGAAAGAGGGCTAAATGTACGTTCTACTACCAATAATCCACAGAACACCCTAGAAGATGGGTTCTTAGAATATCCTCATTATAACCTCATTATTGTCTTGATGTGATAAGATTTTCATTTGTTGATACCCGTGACTGAAAGATCTTTTTCTTTAATATGGGATTTTCCTGCAGTGCGCTTAACTCCTTCTCTGCCAATGAGTCAAATGTGCACTAATTTCACACACATAATCTATGGTCAGAAAGAAACTGTGGCATACAGAGGGTTAATGCCCAATTGTGTAGATTGTACACCCGACAAATCATCCCTACATGATACCATTTCATCAAAATATACTTACGTGTCCATATCTCTCTTCAAAAGCAAGTCCTTCATTTTTGTCATGGCTTCAAGTCTTCTTCTCCTCCTTTCCAGCTTCATTTCGTCCTGAACCTATATAAAACATAGGGGAAGTGAAATTCAATTTGCAGCAGATTTCAAGAGAGTAAGGTATCAGTTTGCTTGCCTTGCTCCATTTGAAACCCTTGAGGAAATGATTGATTTAGTGGAGAAAAGATTCATTTTGTGTTGGAAAGCAAAGCATTGGCTTTTACAGTACATAAACAAGTGATTTATTCAATATTCACAACACTACCTCAAGAGTCTAAGAAATTTGGCTACTTCTACTCAGTATATTTGTTAGCCATGTTTATATGGATGTTACATAGCAAACTTGCAGTAACCATCATTTAGTATGACAGTATCACTTTCTTATTGAAGGAACTAAGGCATGAAGTCTCCTGAAAATTATGACATTACACATATCTTAACTTTGCTTTTAGTGTAGTGTTGACACAAGAAAACAAACAATAATAACAACACAAATAATTATAATTAATAAGTTTGGACTCGTATCAAGTTATTAAGGTTATGGACAGCTCAAAAGCAGAATTATTGTGATACTATTACATATGAAATCATGCATGCAGATTAAATTGATCTCCCCTTCACATGCTCACCTTACTTGTCAAGCACAGGACCAGCAAGGAATCAAAAGGGTTGAAAACTAAGAAGACAAACAAGTTCTACAAAATGTTTTTGTGTTTCATTGCTGAAGAATACCTCAAAGCAGATGAAACTCTGTTTAAAGTGTCAATCTCTATTTTTCTCAATCAAACTTCAAATTATAAATCATTCTCTGATTAACTTAGTGATACAATCTCTTCAAAAAATACCTACCCTGTGTGGATGGCTCTTCTTGGCTGATGATTCTGTCTTCACTCCATCATCCTTGTCTTCCGGTGAAGAGGAATTCTCATCATCCACTCCTTCACAGCTGGCGTCCATCATCCCCGCATCTTTTGACGATGCTGGAACGGAAGAACTGACTACATCCTCAGCAAGAGATGGCATCCTACCCTCAGCAGAGTCAACTTCTGCCTCATCCCTAGTCCTCTCTGCAGCATCTGTTTCCATAGCAACAGAGCCTGCTGCATCCTCATCATCATTTCTCACACCCGCAACACACTGTCCAGTCCTTTCCTCCTCTTCGGTGGTGTCCTTAAGGAGGTGTTGATACACGTCCTTGAGAGGAAACGTGTGCAAGACCTCTCTGGACTGCTTTGAAAAGTTGTATGCATTCAAGGCTGTGTGTGCTGGGAAGTCCTCTGAATGAAACTGCACAATGCTTCCAAGTCCTTTAAAGAGCATGAAAATAAAAACCATAAAATTAGATTAAACATACGAAGCACAAAATGATTATTATTTGACGGCTAAATCTGTAAAGAAAATATGGGGAACAAAATTATGAAAAAATAGAAATATTTGACAGATACATAACTTTTTCGCATTTGGCAAATTTCATTGTTTATAATTTCGTGAATGATGGTCTTTTAGTACCAAATTTAATGTGTCACCAAACTTTTGCCTGTCTCTGTTTTTTCATAATAGTTTAGTCTTGTGCAAAATCTTAAAAAAAAAAAAAAAAAAATTCAAGGAATGAAATCTGCTATCTTTGCTAAAGAAAGGAGGAATCTCTCCCATGAGTGACTCAAATTGACTGCTATCTAATTTACTCACCAGCTAATCTCTCTACAACTGCACCAACCAGCAGACCCTGGCAATGCTCAGCCATCATCACCTTGCTACCCGATTGGACGTTTGTGGCTGACAGAATCTGGGCTAGCGTGTCTATGCGAAGTTGTCTGCATAAAATCAAGTTCAGTGGAGTGGTGAGTGTATGTCAGAGGGCTGAACATAATCAATGCATGTCTGTCAGCTCTGCTTAGTTTTATAAACACATGAAATAAACATTAACAATACATACATCATGACTGACTGATCTTTCTTGAAATGCTTTTGTGGGATTAACACTTGCTGTGCTTAAAGGCATAATTTACCATTTGCAGAAAAAAACAAAAGAATGGCATTAGTGCTTTAGAAGTACAAACAACCACTGTAAAAATTTGAATCCATAAAATTGATATTAAGTATTGTTAAACACACTAAATGTGAAAAATAGTTATAATAAAAATATTTTCAGACTAAACCATTTACAGATTAAGTTTAATGAGAAAAATACTGATCTCTCCTTATATTTTAGGCTTTATTGCAAAAATTTCATATGTTGACGTTTTGTGATACAACAGACCTACATATGCATCAAATGTGATATCTTGATTTTTTTTTTTAAATCACTGCTCCCAAAGGTAAACAGGAACTTTAAATCATCAGGACAAAGTCGTGCTGAATTTGGACAACTTGGTGAATGCATCACAATTTCGTGTTTTGTTTTGTTTTGTTTTGTTGGGTTTTTTTTTTTAGATGAGGGCACTGGATATGGTTGGAATGAATGCTCTCCTCATTTGGTTTCATACAAACAGAGGATACCTCCTGCAAACGTACCCGAAGCGTGATATAGTGCATCATATGTGACACAAAGAGTAGTGTTGAACAACAAAAATCTGTTCATTACTACTCACTGATAAAAATGCTGCAGACAATCGCATAAATAAGAAAGTTTCATTGACGAACACTCACATATGTTTGGAAGGAGCTTTGTTGAAATATAGTTGACATAGAAGACGTGTGCTTGGTCGCAGAACAACAAATCTCATAATATGCCTGTGGAAAAAACATAAAAACAAACAAACATATATCATCTGATACATGTGCACAAACTCATATCATACCACACTCAGGACGATATTGGTCTCATTTCTGTGAAATATTTTTCTCACTACATACTACTGGTACCACAAAAAAGAGTCAGTGTACTGGAATTGGTACATTGTATCTAGAAGACATACATGTACAACACGTAGGTGCTTTGTAAACATTTAGTATATTGATGCACAAGAGTCTTTGTTGCTCACCTGAGTAGGGAGTAAGTCACTTATTTTGCATATTGGTGAAGCACCACAAAGCCATTGTCATGAACACCACACATTAAAAAGTATACAGTATTGTAATGACAATTATTTAACCCTATTCTAACTGGGGGGGGGGGGGGGGGGTCAAATTGACCCCCCCCCCCCTCGACGTTTCGCGCCACGATTCCGCAACGCGCAAAGATTTTGCCGCGTCGTTTCAAGACTTTTTTCATTGAAGTCTCCCGCATATTTTGAGACCAAATTTGCGACGTCCCGGTATACCATTCTGAAGTTATGCAATGTTTTGCATATGCATGTCAACCCGAAAACCGCTCAAATTCATGATTTCGTGTGCAAATCCAATGCAAACTGTGTTTTTTTGTTTAATTGATATAAATTAGATTATTTCAACTTTTAACCATTGAAATAAATCAATTCTAATGCAGATAAGCTTGAAAAAGTGCCTCCAACAAATTTTGGCAAAAAAACAATAGAAAACATAAGATCGAAAAAACAATAAAATACATAAGAAATTAACAAAACAATAAAAAACAAAAGAAAATGATTTTGATTGCACTATTTTTTTACAAGAAAATTGTTTGATGTGTCTTGAGGAACTCTGACACAAAAATTTAATAATCCTTCAGTCTTTTTGATGGAGTTATAGGTGATAATATGATTTCATGCATTAATTTGCATAATTAATTTATTAAAAAATATGAAATCAACATTTTTCTATTGTATGACCATGTAATCTTGTAGTTGACATCCGGCTCTATGTTCAGGCAAAATTTTGTGGCGATCGTGCGATCGGCGGCCGAGATCTGAAGGGGGGGTCAAATTGACCCCCCCCCAGTAAAAACTTGGTCTCAAATAGCCCAGTTAGAATAGGGTTAAACAATAAACTTTTGGAAATGTTCACATCAAGAGACTCCCAATTCCATAAAATGCAGTTGTCACAGAGCTTTCCCAAAATTCAAAGCGCAGTTGCTGTGACCACAAGAAGGAAAATTATAGAATGCACGATACATCATGCCTTTTAAATCACAACAAAAGTTGAACTCAAATGAACTGGCTCTCAAGAATGGTGAAGAAACTGTATATTATGGGTACTCACTTATCTTGCTTCTTCTTCAAATACTTTGCCTTTGAGAAAACTGTTCTCTCATTGAAACTGGAACTATTTTCAACAAGATGATCGATGATTTCCTGAAAACAAATAAAGAGTGCGTACAATGACCAGTACATCAAGCAAATGAAAATCAAAGAGTAATATGCTGCTACACTGGTACACTTCATAGTATTGAACTTGTTGAGGACGGGCTGATTTTGCTACAACACGGATTTCCCATAGACACCTGCCTGAGTATACTCCAGACATGTCTTCCACAGGTTAAAGACAAACATCAATAACAACCATTATAATGCAATACACTCTACTGTGACATAAAAACAATTCATTACAAGGTATTTCAAATTATATTACTTTCCTCATTGCAATCCTATTGTAAGTTTACAATGAACATAACATGTTATCGATATTCTCCCTCATACTCTCTTTACGTTGTAAGTGTCAAGGCACATTTCCTGTTTCATAATCAAAATACTTTATCCTATCAACAATATGCATAGTGTTCTTTCATTCGTCTATATTCTTACCTGACCAGTTTTCCCTTGCTCCTTCAAGTTTGTGATGTCTTCTTTGCCAAGCTTCTGTGAAGTCATGTCATCAACAATAGCCCTGTTGTCTGCTCCTCCTTCATCTGGCATAAAAATCAACAGGAAGCAAACACACATATATATGGACATTTAAAATTTGAGACACAAAACACAAGACACAAGACACAATATAAAAATAAACAAACATCAGACGTCACTCAAAGTACTGTAGCAATACATGTTATACTTTTATCACATTGGAGTATATTGATCAGGGCTCTCACTTAACTTTTTTCCTTGGTTACCAGCCGGGCAACCTAAAGATTTTTTTAGGTTGCCAAATGGCAGTTTAGGTTGTTCATTATGTGCAGTGGTATACATAATGAACAGATTATAAATCCACATATCATGTTTGTCAACAAAAAACTGAGCAGTCAGCAGAAATTTTTGTTTTGTTATGCTTTTCATTTATTCTAACTGAGAACCATCTAAGTTTAACATGAGCATGTCATTCTCTATGTGTTAGTGCACAAATCTGGGTGCATGTATGAAAGTAAAGATCTACTGATATGTGAACAATTTATTCTTACCTATTTTTCCGGCAATGTCATGTGACTCTTTTTCACCCGATACTGGCACCAACCCACGACCCTGGAGTTCCCATGATGATCCATAGGGATGGCCAATGATGGGGTCCAAGGCAAAGTGTCGTTTGTCAAGGAAGACTTTGCTGCAAACATATTGTAGACATTTTAAGAGCATTTTACCACTGCTCATCAATTAAAATTCAAAGGATAAGATTAGTCTGACAGTTAGCATTCTTCTATGCATCATAAAAAAAGTAAAGTAATGAAGACATATCAGCACTAATGTACTTTCATATCCATGTAGATATCTCAAATTCCACTTCACTAAATTGCACCAAAATCATAAGATATACTTAATAGCTTATTTATAATTGCTAACATGAATATGAAACAAATTGGTAGTTGAAAACCGTCAATATCAATGTCAACTTTCACGTCCTTGGTAAAAACAAACTCACTCTTTGCGAGAGATCGCAGCACACACTGCTTGCACAATCTAAAACTGAAGTTAGCTGTCCAATATCATGCCAACGGGCACTCCATGTGGGAACTAAAAATCAATGTGCAATGAATGACTGAAGCAAGTTAAAGGAAGTGCGTTATTGAGTAATACAAATACAGATGTACTCCTATCCATCTGTCCTTCTCTCTGTCTGTGTCTGAGAACTGCATTTCTCATCCCACTTCTTGCAACTTGCCATTTTGGCATAAATTCATTCCTGGTAACTTGAAATATTCATCACATAATATTAGACCGCTAACTTCAGATTTCGATTGTGCAAGCAGCTATGTTTGCCATAATCACTTGCGAAGAGCAAGATGTTTTGTTTTGAGCAGTGACATGAAAGTCAACGTCGATATCATCAACGCTTCCTACGACTACCGTCATCATCGTAACCCCGTCGCGGAGCGCTGTAATTTGTCCGTATGGGGTCGCTGCTGCGGTAACTGTCATCCACGACCAATTTGTGTTTCAAATGTACACGACTGATCAGAAATACAATGGAAGTTATCCATTACATTCTGTGATTTTGGTGCAATTTGGATTTCTGAAATCCGAGATATCCAGATTACATTAGCACCAACAAGAGTCTATTACACACAAGTCATTTTGTTAAACTTTTACTACAAGTAAATTTAGGTTGTGGTCACTATCCAGTATCCGTAAGTTTACCATGAGCAGCACAATATTATGCATATGGGACTAAGAGAAGCACAAGGCTGGGGGAGAGTACTCGAATGTTACTCACTTTTTTCGTAATACTTTGTACACTTTCATGTTTTTCCCCTTCTGAAGTATGACATTGGCACCTTCGGTTATAGTATCCCGGTTATCCATGTTTCATATGAATGATCTTCTTCAATACACCGTCCCACCAATCAATTTCTATGACTTTTATTTTATGAGCCACATAGCACGCACGACTTGATTACCGCAGCTCATGCTGCTAGTGCATGCTTGCGCACCTCTGACGCACGCCCCGTCGTCGCGTCCAGAACCAGCGCGGGCTACTGCAGCGGCTGCACCCGTCCTGATGCCCCTCAAGCTGCTCGCGGTACTCGGTAGCACTCATTAGAATATTGCGGGATTGTACTTCTCAGGGGTGAAACGTTTCAGTTGAGATGGGGTTCGAAGTTTCCAACGTATTTTGATGATGATTTTTCGAGATAATGACAAACCTGGAACCTGTTGTTGAATATGAAAAAGCATATAATTATATGAGGAATTCACAGTTTATTTAGATACGAATAGTTTTGGAATGGCTGCACATCAAAACAATTAAAAGCGATCCTTATTAAAGGTTGGACTCACCTTACATATGTATATTCACTTTGTTTTACTGTTTTTTTTTTATACCCTACCTTTTATTAGAATCGCTTTGTTTTACTATGTTATGTATCTCATCCATTTCAAAGCAGATTTTCATCAAATAAACTCTGAATTCCTTGTAGAATTGTACGCTTTTTAACATTTCTACCTTGCACTGAGTTCGAAAGTGACTGAATCTGTTAATAATTATGATTATTTATGAGCTATCTCAAACATGTTCGTTGAGAAAATTAAACATTAAATGTAACCCCCACACCCCTTATTGTCTGTCGGCGAGTTCAGTCTAAGTTTCCACAATCCTTAAACTGTCTCAAGGGGCGACCAATGTTGTAGGCCCTATACAGAGGCGGTAAATATTGGTCTGGTCTGTTAGCTTCTCTCTGTACTGGTCGGGGGTTAGGTAATCACATAGCCACCAATCATCAACAAATTTCCAAAAATCGCAGAAAGAGACTAAATATTGCTTCACAACAACAGTGAATATAAGATGCGGGAAAATGAATTTACGTGAAAAATGTCAATGCTGCTAAGAGCATATTTATTCACCGACCTGCCTTCTCGTAGGTCTGAAACAGCGACTTAGAATCACAAACAACTTTCTTTCCTTACTACACAATGGAACACATCACTCATCAGTGATAACTCTTCTACACCTTTGGAGACCATTACTTCATAATGTAAAATCTTACAATCCTTATACCCTATGGGAGGGGGAGGGGTTTGGTTAGTATAATAGGGAAGATAATGTCAGTGGGTGTGGCCACTTATCTCGACATCGGTACGGTCGACGAATGAGGTCCTCGTCTGCATGTCATTGTCGATCTCATCAGCGGGGCTGGGGTGTCCATCGATCGGTCTGCTTTCACTGGCTCATTATTCATCACCATCACTGTCCACTTCGTATCAGTCTGACAGGGCGCTTCGACATCTCCGATGACACCAGTTGACTATTTGGAATTTGTTGCACTCCAGAATTCACAGTTTCTCAACTGTCGTTGTTCGCCGGTTGACTCATTAACTCTTGGGCAGTCCAACCAAGATCCTCGTCATATTGAGCCAGCACATTCACAGCGTCGATAGAGTTTAGTTGATTGATATGGAAGGGAGCATGATGTACAAGGGAGGGGATCTCTTGACTCTATCTCTGTTGTCTCTAACTATTTAAAGTACCTCAAAGTTCCAAAATATTCTGCAGCCTTTGCTTCACTATAGTGTGAAGCCGCTCCCATGATGCTTGCAACTCCAAATTTTGTCTCTATTGGCTCAGACATGGTCTTTTATAGCAAATTTACTGTTGATATCCTTTCCCCAAAAGTATTTCATTGGCTGAATCTTACTTCGGGGTGTGATGTTCACTGGAAATTAATTTCCTATTGGTCAGATATCCCATTGGCTCCTCCCAATTGTTTCTGTGAAACTATGTTTTCTATGATTCATCTCAATTTCTGATGAACTCGCCCACTGTCTTTTGGTTTCTTTATTTCCTTATTCTCTGCAACCACTGGTCAAGACTTTATTGTTTCTTGGATAACAAAATGATAAAGCAAACTAGAGATTGTAATTTGTCATTACTGACAAATTAAGGTGATCCGATTTTTTTTTAAATCAATGATTCGAGTCCTGATCGCAATAGGCATGTACATACATGTTTCATCTGTGTTTAGAGACACTGGCCGTGTGATGTTTGGATACTCATTTAGAAAAAGGGAGTCATATTATCTGCCATCTTTGGTACTAAATTCTGTATACACTAGGATAACAAAGAAACAGCAACAAATACATATGACCTTTGACGCACCTTTACACTCCCAAGATGGCATCTGAGGAAAAAGTGGTTATTTTGTGACATTATTCTTGCGATATCGTCTATACGTGTGCAAAATATGGGAAAGATAGGACAGGTATTCACCAAGATACAAGATGAAACATTTATGACCTTTGACACTAATTTACATACCCAAGATGTTGTCCGATCAAGAAGTTGTAATTTAATGAAATAATGTACGTGACATGAACTAAACATGTGCAAAATATGGGGGTGATAGGGCCTGTTTTTCTGGAGTTATTGCAAAGAAAGTTGCAGAAAGAAAGAAATATCTCAATACATCGAAGATAAGCTTTAGTTTCAGCCTAGTTTTTTAACATGATCCCGACATTGTATGAAAAAATGAAGGTAAACATACGATAGCGCAAAGTCTCAGCTACAACATATTAAAATCTGAGACAAATTCAACGAAGGGTAAGTGAGCAAGTGCTCGATAATGTCAATTTTCACATCCTAGAAATTTTCCCTCTCACAGAGATAACACGTCATAACGAAGATAGAGAAAGAGGTACATATGACCTTTGACCCCACTTTGCACAGACAAGATGGCATCTGAGCAAAAAGTGGTTATTTTGTGAAATGATTCTTGTAACATGGTCTTTGCCTGTTCAAAATATGGGAAAGATAGGACAGGTATTCACCAAGATACAGGATGAAACGTTTATGACCTTTGACCCTAATTTACATACCCAAGATGTTGTCTGATCAAGTAGTTGTTATTTTATGAAATAATGTACGTGGCATGAACTAAACATATGCAAAACATGGGGGTGATAGGGGCTGTTTTTCTTAAGTTATTGCAAAGGAAGTTGCAAAAAGAAAGAAATATCTCAATACATCGAAGATAAGCTTTAATTTCAACCAAGTTTTTTAACGTGATCCCGACATCGTATGAAAAAAAAAAAAAACAAAGGGCACATTATCGACAGCGCAAAGTCTTAGCTACAACATAATAATCTGGGAGAAATTCACCGAAGGGTAAGTGAGCTAGTGCTCGATAAAGACAATCATGTCAATTTTCACATTAAAAAAAAATCCCTCCCATAGAGATAACACGTCATAACGAAGATACAGAAAGAAGTACATATGACCTTTGACCCCAATTTGCACAGACAAGATGGCATCTGAGCAAAAAGTGGCTATTTTGTGAAATGATTCTTGTAACATGGTCTTTGCCTGTGCAAAATATGGGAAAGATAGGACAGGTATTCACCAAGATACAGGATGAAACATTTATGACCTTTCACCCTAATTTACATACCCAAGATGGTGTCCGATCAAGTAGTTGTTATTTTATGAAATGTACGTGATATGAACTAAACATATGCAAAATATGGGGGTGACAGAGGCTGTTTTTCTTGAGTTATTGCAAAGAAAGTTGCAGAAAGAAAGAAATATGTCAATAGATCGAAGATAAGCTTTAATTTCAACCAAAATTTTTGACGTGATCCCGACATCGTATGAAAAAACGAAGGGCAAATTGACGGTAGCGTAAAGTCTCAGCTACAACATATTAAAATCTGGGAGAAATTTACCGAAGGGTAAGTGAGCTAGTGCTCGATAAAGATAGTCATGTCAATTTTCATTTCCAGAAAAACTGCACTCCCATAGAGATAACACGTAAATTGGTCAAATTGGACAAGATTACTTTCAATCCGTTTTTACGAGGTGATGCCGTCATCCAATCAAAATTTTGTAATTTACGTTTGAAAGAACATTAAATAAGCTACAACATACTGAAATCTGGGTGAAAATTGGCAAAGGATTAGTGAGATACGCTTGAATGAACTTGATATTTGATGACGTCATCTTGAAAATTTACTATGAGAATGTGTTTTCATATAATGACGTCATAGTGACGTCACGGTCGACTGATCACAATGATTTTACTAGACCTGTCGTCTTTGGGACACGATTATGGTATAAGTTTGACATTAATAGGCAATGTACTTTTTGAGCTAACCTCTGCACAATTTTTGAGGAGAAAGAAATAAAGAAAGATTCCGTACAGAAACAATAGGTGATCCGAGAGGATACTCAGATCACCTAATAAGAGTGAGAAATTCTGGCTGGAGAACGACCTTCCAGCCCAGAGGGTCATTTCATGTTTAGGGATCAGAGGGCAAAAACACGTCATTCCCGCAATTTGGATTGGGGCTCATGGGGATGGAGAGTGCAGGGAACTGACCACTATAGCTGGAGCAAGTAGCCAATGTCAAACTCATGAATTCCTAAGACCAATAACTTTTCTTGGGAGAGGAGAATTGCCGAAAAAAAAAGGAAGTCTAGCTGGAAGCAAAATAAAGGGTTTCATAAACTCCAATAAGGGGAAAAGACGTCACAGGGTGACTTGAAAACAACTGTAATGCTTCTGTTTTCTTTAACTTTCTATCCTATTCTATTCTATTCTTTGTGCTAGTAGCCATATGGGCTACAATAATAATGGTAACACTGCATGGTTAAAAACTGCTACTTTGAGATGCCTCTTGTCATGATTTACAAGTGTCGTGATGGCAACTAGGGTATAACTTTCCTTCATCATTTCAACTGATGTCTTGAATTGACACCCACTTTTAGCTGCCTCTATTCTTTAATGGGTCAAGTAAGAGAGTAATGTATCCGATTAATGCACTGAAATAAAATCGTAATGCCTTAAAAAGACAAAATTTTCCATCAATAACCCCGATGAATGAACTTTGCGTCCTTGAATAAATGTTTTGATTGTTCATTGTCAATAAAACTATTTGATTTTACGTGTTGCTTGACTTTGTTTGGTTTTATGCAGAGATTAAACGTTTTGTAAAGAGATAAGATAATGCTTCAGAGATTAGACTGGCAGTCAGTGACCAAGAGAATCCAGTATCAATATTGTGTTCATGTATATAATTATATAATATGAAGTTGCCATTGAATCAAGTATTACGGCTGGACGTATATGTGATATTTGATAACAAAACGAAATCCTTCCAAAAAAAAAAAAAAAAAAACAACAACAGATATGCAATTAGCTGTCCTCTCAATATAAATCTTCCTAGAGCTGAATATCACAAGATAGCTTTTCATTATCAAGGATCTTAAGTTTGGAACGATAAACTGACTGCATGCGTGTCATCTTATCACGTGCAATTTTAACTTACACACCAGAACGCACTCTTCACACGTTTCAGTGAGGAAATCATTGCTTGTTGACAAGCACTGTTGGGACCTCCGCAGCTCCGCAACTCCTTTCTGCTATTTCAATTGGTTTCTGACCCTAAATTTCACCTGTTGACTTCGATGTACCATAGATAGCAGATATATGTTTGTACCCTAAACGACTGAATTGACTGGTGGAGTGCATTTCGTCTGGAATTCTTCCGAATTCATGAAATTTTGAGGGTCTGCAATGCCGATGGCCACCAGGCTCAAACCGAAGCGAAATCGGCACGACGCCTGCCCGGACAACCCAGCGGAGGAAGAGCAGCCCACTGACCATGGCCAAAATCCAGCTGGGCAACCAACCATCACGTCGCCGGACAATGAAGTGACAGATAATGACAATGAGCTGGACTGTATACTGGTTGAAAAGATTCGCCGGGCTCTCCTTTCACCGACTGTCATGGCTGCCCTTGTGAAAGCTGTCAAAGAGGCTGTCATTGAAGACGTGACCCAGAGAGTGTACGAATCCCTACGACTCGATATAGAGAGCAAGGAAAGGGAAATCGGTGCGCTCACATCCCAAATGAGGAAACTACAACAAAGGCTTGACGAGGTTGACGACGAGCTCGACGACCAAGAGCAGTATAGTCGACGACACTGCCTCAAAATCCACGGAATAGCTGAGAGACCCAGTGAGAACACCGACGACGTGGTCATACAGTTCGCCAAGGATCAGCTAGACGTCGACATCAAACCAACTGAGATCGACCGCAGCCACCGACTTGCCCGACAAAATCGACATGGACGCGACGCTCGAGAAGAGAGTCATGGAAAGCGAAAACCGAACGTGATCATCGTCCGCTTCTCGACGTACAACGCCAGAGAGAGAGAGAGAGTTTACAAAGCAAAGGCCAAACTGAAGGGAACGCCATTCTACGTCAACGAATCTCTCACAGCGTACACACAGCAACTCTTGAACAAGGCCCTGCGCCACACCAACGTTCTAAGAACTTGGACATACGACGGAAGGATCACAGCCCTCACGAAAAACATGAAGAAAGTAGCCATACACGGTGAAAAAGACCTCGAGAAACTTGACAGACTGTAAGTTTTCCCCTCAAACCTGTGTCGATCATTTAAATAGTTGACGGACTAAACATGGTCTTAAAATACCCATGCATCTCATGTAATACAACAGTTAAATCAAATCAAAATGCAGTTATGTGTTTCAGGTGTAAGAGGTGGATTCACCTGAAGTGTTCGACTTTGGATCTGAATTTTTTTCTCTCAAGCTCAGACTGGTTCTGTGATATGTGTTTATACGATGAATTGCCATTTAGCGCAAACGACAGTCAAGATTGTGATAGTACACTTCAGTGTCAAAATAATAAGCTCAACCAAGTTAAAGCGTCATGTGATTTATTGAACTCTCTAAAAACTTATTCTGGTATGAATATTGCACATCTCAATGTCTGTTCTCTTGTTAAAAATATAGACGAAATTCGACTCATAATGCAAAAATCACATATTCATATATTAACTCTATGTGAAACCAGGCTAGATGATTCAATTACAGAAACGAAGAGATAGGAATACCGGGCTTTAAGATAGCCAGGAGAGACAGAAATAGACAAGGCGGTGGTGTAATTATGTATATTTGTGAGACGTTAAATATCATCATTAGAGAAGATCTGCACATCGAAGGATTAGAGTTATTGTGCATTGAAATTAGTTTGGAAAAACAGAAACCATTTTTAATCATGTCATGGTATAGACCCCCCGACTCATATGCTCATATATTCGATTCGTTTGAAACAGTTCTGCAGACTGTCGAAGTGCAACAAATTGAATATCTTTTGATTGGAGATCTCAATTGTGATCTATTATCAGGAAAATTATCACACAGTAGCAAACGTTTACTCGAATTGATGAAAGATTATAGTTTGAAGCAATGTTACTGAGGCCACACGTGTGACTGAAAACACTGCAACAAAAATCGATCTCGCACTCGCGTCATGTGATAAAATCTTACATTGCAATGTTATTCCGGTAAGTTTGAGTGATCATTATATGATTGCAGTGACGTGGGGGAAATGTAAACCTCATATGCAAAGAGATCACAATTATATTTGTTCACGTAATGTTAAGAAAATTGATGTTAATACACTGATAAGATATCTGCAGGAGCATTCCGCGAATGATGTCCTTGAAATGAATGATACTGAAAAGGCTTATGAGAATTGGGTTGAAAGATTTAAAGCCGCCCTAGATATACAGGCTCCTGTTAAAAGGAAAAAGAGTGCGAAAACAGAAGTCTCCATGGATGAATAAACAAATACTGGACACCATGCGAGAAAGAGATAATATGAAAAATAAAGCCAAAGAATCTGGAGTACCTGCTGATTGGCAGCGATATATAAAACTTAAAAACCGTGTAACGTCTCTGATTCGTTCAGCAAAACGTGTGTATGTTGTAGACAGCATTTGTAAGAATAAGGGAAACTCTAGTGCTATATGGAAATTAGTACGATTTTTGATACCAGGCAAGAATACATCTAATATTCAAAAGGTAAAATATTGGTGAAGAAATAACAGATGGTAAAATTATAGCAAATGTGTTGAATAATCATTATGCTGATGCTGTAAGATGTAGAAAAGCATCGATTGATTTCCAGGCAAATCCTGAGCAATTTCTCAAACCAATGTCACGTGATATTTTATTTTACTTCACTCCCGTTACTGAGAAGGATGTGTCGAAGATAGTAAAGGAAATACCCAGAAATAAAGCAACAGGACTTGATTATATTCCTTGCAGTGTAATTAAGGACTCAATTGAATGCATTGGTAAATCGTTGACACACATAATAAATCTCTCATTAATGGAAGGACATGTTCCTGATGAATGGAAATTAGCT
Source organism: Diadema setosum (assembly GCF_964275005.1). Lineage (NCBI taxonomy): Eukaryota > Metazoa > Echinodermata > Echinoidea > Diadematoida > Diadematidae > Diadema > Diadema setosum. The sequence continues at coordinate 48,366,187 of NC_092685.1, forward strand.
CGAATAACTCCAGTGTTTAAAAATGGAGATGTTTGCGATCCTCGCAACTACAGGCCGATTTTTGTGTTACCCGTCCTATCGAAGGTAATTGAAAAAGTTGTTTTAAGCAGACTTACACATATCTCACGGAGAACGATATCTTGTGCCCGAATCAATTTGGTTTTAGGCCAAACCACTCGACAAGCCTTGCACTCTTAGAACTCAATGAAAATATAAGCACCGCCATAGACAATGGTTACGTTGTGGGTTTGGTAACCTTGGACTTAGAAAAAGCATTTGATATGATTTCCCATGATATCTTGCTCAGGAAACTGAAATTGTACGGTTTCAGTGATGATGTATTAAAATGGTTCAAATGTTATTTTTCTCTTCGTAAGCAAGTAACTATCATAAATGGACATACGTCGACCACATCATTTGTCACATCTGGGGTGCCCCAAGGCAGTATACTAGGGCCATTGTTATTTATTCTATACATGAACGATTTACCTCGTGTTGTCCATCATTGTACTGTATCTCTGTACGCAGACGATACTTGTCTATACGTAGCAGCTAAAGACCCCTATGAGATTGAAAGAAAGGTGAATGATGACCTCAGTAGTGAACTAGCTGAGCCATAACGAGTTACTATTGAATGTAAAAAAGTGCAAAGCTATGCTGATGGGATCACAAAGGAGATTATCCCGTTTTCGTAACGTGTCCTTCTTTATTGAAAATAGCAAGCTGGAGTTTGTCTCGGAATGTAAATACCTTGGCGTTATTCTCGAAAGTCATTTGTCTTGGACTCCACAAATAAGTCATGTAAAGTCAAAGGCATTGAGTAGCTTACACGTGTTAAGACGCACACGCGCATTCATTGACCTAGATACCGCGATCTTATTGTACAAAAGCATGATACAACCCCATTTTGACTACTGTAATACAATTTGGATGCATTCAAATTCTACCGCCATACGGAAACTCCAGGTCGTTCAGAATAGGGCACTGAGAATAATCCTACAAGTAAATGGTATGTATAGTCGAAAGCTACTGTATGAAACCTTACATATAGACTGTCTGAATGTGAAGTTAGAAAAAGATCTGGCTATATTGGTTTTCAAACTACTACACAAACCTGTTCCTAGGGAGATTTCTGCTAAATTAACAACAAAATTGTCACATTACCAACTGAGAAATAACGTATCCAAAGTTTCCCTCCCAAAGCCAAACACAAATTTCAAGAGAAACAGCGCATTGTATGTAGCGTCAAAAGTTTATAACGGCCTCCCGATTAATCTCAGATGTGAAACCCAGTTGAATAGATTTGTGTCAGACATTAATTGTACTATTTTCCAAACTCCGTTTTAATATGATAATTTTCAGATTTGTATGATTTTTTTTTGTCTAGATTACTTTTTCCCTTTGTTTTTTGTATCTACATTTTTTCCCTTATCAAACTTTGTTACTGTATTTTTGTTTTGTCAATGTTTCTTGTCGTGTTTGTGAATGCAATTTTTGTTTTGTATTTTCCTTTTGTTGTTTTATACCATGTATGTTGATATATACGGACTCACTGAAAAACAGCCCTGAGGCTGATAGTGGGTTTTTTTTTAAACCGTATTGAAATAAATAAAACAAAACAAACAAAACAAACACCGGGGAGTTGCGAGAGAATTAATTATATTCGACTTTTCCGCGGACTTTTTCCAGTCTCCAGCTGGTCTCGGGCACGTTTCCGCGACGCCTCCTTAGACGCAGACACTAATTTTGTCCGTGAAGTCTCCGAGACGTCTCCGTGACCTTGGGGAGACCCGTCGCGGCCGGAGACTCTCCGCAAGGCTAATGAAAAGATGAAGGGCCTATCGGAAAGGTCGCAGTGACGTCGCGGTAACGTTGCCTTGTGTAGAGTCGCCTTAAAGGGACGTTACAGTATTGGTGAGGATGAAAATTAGCTTTTAACTTTTTGCGAGATACCAAGAAAACACTTATGATATAGTACAGAACATACCATTTTAAGAGGAACTGAAAGTTTATTTGATGAAAATTGGGTTTGGAATGACTGAAATATCCAAAAACAATGTAAGACAAAGCGATCGTAATAAAGTGTGACCCCCCCCCCCCACTTTATTACAATTGCTCTTTTTTGGATATCTCAGCCATTTCAAAACCATTTTATATCAAATAAAATAATGTTGAATTCCTCGTAGAATTACATGCTCTTTCATATTTCATAAGAGGTTTCTCATTATGTCACCAAAAACTGTTAGAAACCTGAAATTAGGTCTCAACCAAAACTGTACGATCCCTTTAATAGGTGAGAGCGCAATTCATTTCTTGGTCTTAGCTTAGGTCCCATTATAACAGAGCTTTACAAACCAGAGTTACCGCGACAACGTCTTCACATTTTTTTCTTTACCTTCTCTGTTATTCAAATGGTCCCAGCAAAATGTTTCTCCGACGATGTCGCGGTAACTTTATAGCCAAATTCTACCTTATAGCTTATTATCTATCCTATTAAAACTAGCGTAATTATCCCGACATGACCTGGACAGCTAGCAGTAACATCCTTTGATGCACAATAGTCCAAAGAGAATGACACAGCAGACACACCGCTAGCCAATCACGTGCATGGATTATAACCACACACTCTCGCACCCTTTAAGGGATAGGTTGTTATGGAAACGTATACCCACAGAAGGTTTTCGGTGTGTCTCTGTAAAACGGTACCCCTGGCTCTCTCCTGCGATTTTATTGCCCGAGGCGAGGTCACTGTTGTTCTCCGGACGTTGTGACCGACGTTGTCGGGGTATTTTAAAGGTCTAGTTGTGAAGGGCTTTCGAGTCGCGAAGTCTCCACACAAGGAGATCGTTAAGATCATCGCAGTGATCGAAATCAGTGAGTTCCCTATATCACCGCCAAAATGTTGTAAATGTTATTCCTAGTCTTGGTCGTCCTTTCGCTTTCCTGGCCCTAAACCAAGGAACCCGGGAAATGTATTATTTGAAAGTTTGCGTGATAATGTATTGAGGACGAGAGGTTTGCAATCTTTGCAGACAATGTGTTTGCAGTCTTTGAAAGGACTATAATCGTGTGACAGAAGTGAACCCACAAGGCCATGGAAACTTGCACTTGTGAAAACTTTCCAAGATCAACACCATACATAACTATTTGTGGTGATACCGCGAACCTATAATAGTCTTCGTTGCTTAGTGGCCTGAAAGTGGCACTCCAACGTAAACAAGAAATTGCCTTTTAAGGTTAAGCGTTCAGCGACACAATTTGCTTATTGGCCTATCGCACTCGCAAGAAAACGAGGAAGTGTTGATCACTTGAAAGAATTATGGAACAGCGTTACCATTGCAAGGTAATTGTTACATCAGAGTTACCGTGAAGTATTTAATATTTCAACAGGGAATGATCATCATGTCAGTGATAAGGGGAGGCGGGATGCGATTTTGGTCTTTGCAGACTTCTGGGATACTGTATCTTGCTGTTTTCATCACGTTGTATACCCTATGTATCTCCAAGGTTTGTAAAATACTTAAAAGTTAAACTCTGCTGTTTCATGAGGTTATAACGTGTAGAATTCATAGAAGTCCTTTACCCTGAAGATGTAATGACAAGGATATACGATGTAATTAATGTTTGGATGAATAGATATATTCAAAGAAGAAGCAGCTCAACCAGAAATAATAAAAGAATATAGGAAAAGCAAAGGGATGCTTTTTAAAGTCTAGAATTTTGCAATGGGAGAGGGGTGGGGGAGGAGAATGAAAGAAAATTGCTGGAGTATATATTTCTCGACTGTCCAAATCCAAATCGACAAGATGGATCAGTGCGTGTATGAGTGATCCATCAGTGTACAACTGTGTTTTATGATTGATTTGGTTACATTTTATCTGCTTTTATCACCTCCGCCGGTATAGGTGAAACCGGGTGAGGATAAATTTGTTTTCGGGTCCGTATGTCTGTCTGTCTTTCTGTCTGTCTGTTTGTGCAGGCCCTACAAGATAACTCGAGAACTGATAAACGAATTTTCACTAAATTCCGTAGGGTGTGTTCATAATGACGTAAGAAAGTAACAATTACATTGTTGATCATGAAGTCAAAGGTCAAAGTTCATAGGGGTCGTAAAGGATCCGCCCCTGCCATGTGTACAGCTGAAGACTTGGATGGGGCTCATCTTATAGATGAATTACTCCTCCGTTACTGAAATATTTACACTACTATGACGTATAGGGGGAAAATTAAATATGGTAGGGATAAGGCTGGTATCCGTGATGATCTTCGGAGTGTGTGTGCAGGTGGATGTCGTTTGTGTATACGCTTAAACCGAAGTCACTTTATCATTGAATTTTAGTGAAAATGTATGAGTGTGCAAGTCTGACAGTGCAAGTCAACTTCTGTAAATTCAGAATGCGCACGTATTTGGTGTAAAGCTTCCGTGTGTATTACAAGGCTACCTATATAAATAGAAAAGATTTTGAGAAATCTTTGTATGATCATTCCATTGCTAGCACTATACTCATATAGTGCACGTCGACGGCCAGCTGAATGTGATCTCTTATTGTTCATTTTTTCGAAAATACGTTAAATCCAAACAATATCAGATTTTCTAATCCAATTGAAATCATGATGTGTTCATTCATATAGAAACCGAAATTAGATTCTTCCATCTGAATATGAAATAGAGGATGCCATTTAAAATAGATTACAAACTGGGAACCGCTGAAATGCTAATTATATCGCTTAAAAGTTTGTATGGTGATGTTTGTGTCTACTCCGTATGTGTCTGTTGTCTTTGAAATAATTGACGGAAGAAGACCCACAAATAGTATCGAAACTATCACTTGTGAAAACTTTCAAGTGTGAAAACCACAAGTACTTCATGTTTACCATGAGCCTGGCACATTTCTCTTAAGTACAAGCTGCAATTTTCCTTAGTGTTTATTGCCTATGATCGCCTATCGCACTCTGGACTACGAAAACGAGGAAGTGTTGATGACAAGCAGGACAAGATTTAGTGTTCAGCGACACCATTGCAAGGAAACTGACATCAGAGTCGAGTCAGTAAATTACCAAACATTGAGAGTAGATTTCAACAGGGAGTGATCATCATGTCGGCAATGTGGAGAGGCGGATGCGATTTTGGTCTTTGCAGACTGCTGGAATATCTTGCTGTTTTCATCACGTTATGCCCTATGCATCTCCAAGGTTTGTAAAAATACGCATAGTTTGAATTGTGCTATAAATGCAACAATGTAGAATACACTGTATTACAGTGATTTCTTATCTTTAAGACGGAATGATAAGGATGGTGTCTTTGATGTTTTGATCTCCATTACATTAATCAATAATTGATCATTAATCCGTCCTTCCGTCATGAGTTACAACTCGTTAATTCGAAAGTTTGATGTCGATTTGATATTTATTCATGTCAACACCGTAAAAAGGCTATCAGCTTTAAAGCTGCTTTCCAGCAAGGCCGAGGATAAGAATATAGAAAAAAAAAAATAAAGATAGAACAGGTAAGGATGGAAAAAAAATGGTTAAAGATATCATACAGATGAGCACAATTATATATTTGAACAAATAATCTATACACACAAAAAAATAAGTGTGAATGGCAAAGAGAACATTTCGAAATGACAAAATGTTTTAATCATGAGGGTGAACAAAATACGGGCAGTCAAAACAAAAACATGATACAATACGTTGTTACAAAGAAATGAATGGTTAAAAAACTTACAATGGGCTATTGAAATTTACTTGCTAATTATTTTTTGTAAGAGTTCAAGTCGTCAATAGCTCGAATATTTGTATTTTGTTGCGCTCCGTATTGATGTGGGCTGGCGCGACTTTGCCTTGTTCCAATTAACAGTAAATTGGCTCTTTTTTTTTTTGCAATCAAAATTAATATAAGTGATTATTTGAAAACTAATCTCTATGTTCGGCATTATTTTTTTTCAATGTTTGGATACTTAGCAGAAAAATGTAAGCACGTGTGGTCTGCAAACAAAAACACTTTCTATTGTTTAACAGCCTCTGGGAGATAGCCCAAGAATACTTCCTTGCTGTACGCCCCTTTCTATATACTGGTTCCATGTAAGGCCTACTGTTGTGACTTGTATCCGCATTTTGAAATAGGCCCTATTGTTTTAACCTCTCAGTTGCCACATTATCAAATCTCAACATTATCAAATATCAATTATCAACTTTTCAATAAGGTTATCGTGGTTATCTTGCAGCGTTAAATGAAAAGTTTTTTCCTAGTCTAGGGTCACCGCCGCAACACATTCCCCATTGTCAACTGCCATTGTCAACTGAAACCTGATTTTTTTTTTTTTTTTTTTTTGTCAATACAGTGGATGTAGAGTGATTAAGACGAAATCCATGTTGGTATTTCATTCAACAGTTAACTTACCAGTGTAAAAGGTCATTGACCATTAGAATGTATAGACTTGTCGATTAATAACTTGACAAAACTAGAAGCACACCAATTGGTCCGTAGTTTAATAGATCCGTTTGACTACCTCCTGTGTGAAGGGGTGCGGCTCGCACAATTTTCCACTTTTGATGTAGGATATCTTCTGAATCTTTCATGATACCTGCAGGAATTTGAATATGAATGCATGAATTTAGCCCATTTTAGCATAACACAAGAGTGATACTATCAAAAAAAAAAAAAAAAACAGCTGTTGAGCCCATCAAACATTTTTTCATGTCATTGTCAAATAGTGCAATCTCTTTTCTGCGAGGAGATACATTTGCAAATATATATTATATATATATATATATATATATATATAGACGATGAAGACAAACAAGTTGACATAATGCATTAGAATCCAACTTCATTTATTTGTAAACCAAATTTTCGACCCTTGCACGGATCTTCCTCAGGGTAACAGTGATATTTGTATTTGAAGCTCAGCACAGATAAATAATAATAATAACAAAGAAACGCGCCTGGTTGTCAGCTTAGAGTTTGAGCTAGGTTAGCAACCAACACGCACGGTTGTTAGCTTAAAATCCTTAAACTCAATTATGACGTAACAATGCATCATAAAATGCATAAGAAGTAAGACATAGACATTTTCAAATCAAACTGATCGTTTACCAGCCGCGCAAAATACATACCAACACGCACGGTTGTTAGCTCATAATTTGCGCTACCTTCATGAGTGCAAAATCCTTAAACTCAATTATGACGTAACAATGTATCATAAAATGCATGTAAGACATAGACATTTTCAAATCAAACTGATCGTTTACCAGCCGCGCAAAATACATACCAACACGCACGGTTGTTAGCTCAAAATTTGCGCTATCTTCATGAGTGCAAAATCCTTAAACTCAATTATGACGTAACAATGTATCATAAAATGCATAAGAAGTAAGACATAGACATTTTCAAATCAAACTGATCGTTTACCAGCCGCGCAAAATACATACCAACGCACACGGTTGTTAGCTCAAAATTTGCGCTTTCTTCATGAGTGCAAAATCCTTAAATTCAATTATGACGTAACAATGTATCATAAAATGCATAAGTAGTATAGTAAGACATAGACATTTTCAAATCAAACTGATCGTTTACCAGCCGCGCAAAACATATAGCAACCCGAAGAGAGCATAACGATTAAAATATGCAGATAAAACATCTAAAGGCATGTTTGAGTAATAGTCGGTAAACTTTATCGAATTGGGCCTAAATTGAGGCGCAGAGACAAAGAGATATACTACTTAAAGAAACTATATTTGCCTAGCCATGACAGGTCTCTGTTCAGCCCAGTCTGAAAACTCTTGCTACGAATTATAGCGCGCAGTTCAGCCAATTTTCTCTCATCGGCGGATTTATACCCGCCCCCGAAGAGGCAGATCTTAAGATCACTTAAGGAATGGTCGGTTTGGCTGAAATGCTCGGCTACTGGGAAACCGGTTCGGTGTTGCCTGATTGTACATCTGTGGTTATTGAATCGCATTCTGAAACTTGTACTTGTTTCACCAATATAGGCTACTCCAGGGCATTTGTTACAAAGAAAACAATACAAAACGTTACTTGAATCACAGTTGTGAGCAGGAGGATAGATGGTATAATCAGATGAGAGCTGTACGGAGTTATCCGTTATTATGTGAGCACATATCTGACAGCGCGTTTTGCCACATTGTTTGTTACCTCTAGGTTGAGGTGGGCCGGGTAGCTGATTCCTCACCAGTAATCTTTTCAGACTGGGCGGCTGTCTCTGTGCATGTAGGGGGGCCCTAGGCATGATTTTAGCAAGTTAAAAATTGAGTTTAAGGATTTTGCACTCATGAAGATAGCGCAAATTTTGAGCTAACAACCGTGCGTGTTGGTATGTATTTTGCGCGGCTGGTAAACGATCAGTTTGATTTGAAAATGTCTATGTCTTACATGCATTTTATGATACATTGTTACGTCATAATTGAGTTTAAGGATTTTGCACTCATGAAGGTAGCGCAAATTATGAGCTAACAACCGTGCGTGTTGGTATGTATTTTGCGCGGCTGGTAAACGATCAGTTTGATTTGAAAATGTCTATGTCTTACTTCTTATGCATTTTATGATGCATTGTTACGTCATAATTGAGTTTAAGGATTTTAAGCTAACAACCGTGCGTGTTGGTTGCTAACCTAGCTCAAACTCTAAGCTGACAACCAGGCGCGTTTCTTTGTTATTATTATTATTTATCTGTGCTGAGCTTCAAATACAAATATCACTGTTACCCTGAGGAAGATCCGTGCAAGGGTCGAAAATTTGGTTTACAAATAAATGAAGTTGGATTCTAATGCATTATGTCAACTTGTTTGTCTTCATCGTCTTCATGCTCTTATTCCAACACGCGGATAATAATACCATTATATATATATATATATATATATATATATATATATCACTTGGTGGTTCTATCCTTCTATGAAGAGTGCTCGATATCCTCAAAGGAAGAGCTTTAGACAGAAGTATTGGAACAAGTTCACTCGGTTGACATCAGGTTCATCCGTGTTTTATTGCTACTCGGAGTTTCATGCCACCTTCATTTAGAGTCAAAGAGGTGCGACCTATGTCTCACCGAGAAGCTTCTTATCATGAACGCAAGTAAGCAAACGCTACTAAACAAGAGACCAGAACTTGTGTCGAAGTGCCGCCATGAAAATAAATTCTACATCATTCTGTAATTTCAAGTCTTAGATTGAAATCGTCGTGTCCTCCTGTTTACGGAAGGATTTCTGCAATAGTCCATCCTTCAGTATTCTGCATCTAAGTGTGAACTATCTTCATCGCAATTTATTTGTTTAATAACTCTTAACAATTTTGTTTAATAATTCATCGCATATTTGGTTAATTTGATGCATGTATACACCTGGGCTTTCTTTACATCAATGCAAATTTCCAGATGCTATTACTCATACGTAATAATGAATGTGATTCAGTACGCACTGGCTTCTTTTGTTACTTTGTTACCTTGTTATAGTGTCACGCGCTATAAAGCGCGTCAAGTCTATCCGATGCATTGAACAATTGTAATTATTATTGCGTAATAATGAATGTGATCCAGTACGCGCTGGTAACTACGGTCATAGCGCACAAGATTATGGTGTCGATGCATTGTCCAACGGTTTAATCATTGCCTGATATACGTAATAATGGATATGATTAAGTGCGCACTGGTCACTATGGCCCAGGCGCGTATAGTTTGTTTTGTTTTGTTTTTGTTTTTGTATCACGCGCTTAAAATGCGTTAATTCAATCCAAATGCATTTCTGGGATGTATTTAATCATTGCCTGATGATTGCCCCTAAATGAAGGTGGCATGAAACTCCGAGTAGCAATAAAACACGGATGAACCTGATGTCAACCGAGTGAACTTGTTCCAATACTTGTGTCTATATATATATATATATATATATATATATATATATATATATATATCAATACTTAAACTGGGGGCAATGTTTTTGTTACGACCACACGTCATTACCTGATATACAAGTTTGATGTGAGAGTTTGATTTCTTTTTCTTACTTGGAAATTATCATATTAAAGTGTTGTACACGCATACTTTCACGAACGTATAATTACCGTTTGAATCCATGCCCGTAACTTTTTTTTTTTACACACAATATACTGTTCACACTGAGCTTCACATGTTATCTCTTTCACGCATTTTGTGCATTTTGGATGACCCATCCGCGGTGTTTCTTTCTTCGAAGCGAGGCATGTCTATCAAGTACACTTTTGAGTTTTATTTCATAATTTTGATAAGCATTATGAACATCGCATTGAGAAAAAAAAAATCTCCCCGTGACACATTGCCGAGATCTTTCGATATCCATTTAATGTCGATTATTTTTAGTTTTACCCGTTGAGGACGAGTCCCGAGTATACTCGGGCAAGCGTCTATGGGAAATACGTGTTGTAGCAAAATCAAACCGTCCTCAATGGGTTAAGACTAATAATCTATTCATAATTTACCGGAGATGGTTGGGATTCGCTCCATACAGCCATAATCATGTAGTGATCACTGAGACCAATGGAAAACACAACGCAAAATGGAATCTTGTCATGGTTGGAAGAAACTACACTGTAAAAACATGGGTGTTAGATTTAACACCACGGGTGTTAAATCTAACACCGATCAAACTTCAATAAAGGACCACACCCACAGGTGTTAAAAATGCACTGTGATGGTGTTGAAAAGTGTTCACCTGACACTTCGTGGTGTTAATTTGACACTGTACCTGGTGTTATTTTGACACTTTACTGGTGTTAATAAAAAAATGACACCACATGGTGTTGATTTGATATTTGTTGGTGTTAATATCAATGGTTTAACACCCGTCCAGCTTCAATAAGGGACCACACCAGCTGGTGTTACTTTGGTGTAAATTTATTTTCACATTTTTTCAAAAATTTAGTATTTTAATGTAAAATTCTTGATCGTTTTGTTTAAATTAAAAAGCAACAAGAAGTGCAGTTACTAAGAAACTCTTAAAAAAACAGTTTAAAATTTGGAAATGACACCCGGGGGTGTTAATTTAACACCATAAATGAGCACCGAAAATTTAACACCAGCTCGGTGTTCACTATTTAACACCGGACTTTTTGCAGTGTAGTACATCAATTAATGTCGATGTAGACGGCGTAACTAGGGTTATTTTTTAAACAAGTTTTAAATCAAAATCTTCATCTACGCGAATTAAGTCTGGTTATAGTTGGGGGGGGGGGGTGAGCAGACACAATAAAAAATCACTAATTAATACATAATCTATCGACATTTATTCTACTTGTTCATTTCAACTTTTGAAATACAGGGCGAATCTGGACGTCTGAAATGAAATGGTGTCCATTTATTGTAAAGTGACATAAAAGTTTTGATTTGAAAATGAAAAAGATATTACTAATCCAAACATGAAACAAATGGGAAAATACAAGTACACTAAAAACAAACCCAATTATGTATCACATACTCAAACGTTGAATTAACAAAATTGTATTTCATGCCATACACAGCACAGCACAGCACAGCACAGCACAGCACAGCACAGCACTCACGTCAGCACAGCATGTAGTGAAGAATGTCTCTTGAAAACAAATAAACGATAGCTATTTTGAATTTTCCCCTTTGTTCTTTTTGACCTCACAAATTAATACGTTTATAGTTTGGATTTGATTATTGATTCTATTTTGTAGACACGTCGGTTATACAGTTATGTAAATCAAATCTAACTCTCGAATTTTACCCCGAGGCCTCGATCCATGTCAAGCTGATGCGTATGATCGCGGTCTCCTGCTTTTTTTCTGTTATTTTAATGTCTAAAAATGCTCAATTCTAAAATCAATCCATTTAAATCCCCCTCTTTCATTTTTTCCTGAAATTCGTTTATCATTGCGACGTGACATATTCTGAGTGAATAATCAATCATGAAGATAATTTACAACTGTTATTTTTCATGAATTCCTTCTTGTGATATTATGCTATACGTAACATGCATTGAATACTGTCATGTTCATCATATTATCATGTATACTTATACTTTGAATCAATTTGTAAGACAGTATGCTAGCTTATGTGCGTGTAATGTTAATTTCTAAATAAATGTATCAATTTCTCATGTGAGGTTTGGAAAAAGGCAGATATAAAACCAAAAAAAAAAAAAAACTATACTGCTGTAATAAGCTAAAGATTTACCATAGTATTCATTCAAGATGTGACATAAAAATAAAACAGCGAAATCCATCTAATAGCAATTCTAAAACTCCTCTATCTCTTCAACAAACTATACCTTATCAGATGTGAAATTCTTCAATTTGTCTCCCTCGATCTACTAGGTGGATGACAGGTTCGAGTCCCACTTGTTCCTTTTTCCGACATCTTTAATTTCAACCTCGGAATAATATCTAAGCGAATCTAATAACGAACCGCTGGGATGAAGAGATTTTGGTATAACGAGCGCTCGTATAATAGGAACAAATGGTACGATATACCAACTTTTTTTTCATTTTCGGATTAATGAGCCCCAAGTATATAATAACTATACTAAATATGAACGTTCGGAATAACGAGGATCAACCCATTTATTAAGGCGCCAATAGGGGCGCCTACATAAATTTTAAAGTCGCCCTTCCGCTTTCCCGTCCTAAGCATGGAACCTTGGAAATGTGTCGTTTGAAAGTTTGCATGGTGATGTATAAGTGAGAAAGAGATGTTTACGTTAACACCATGTCTGCGTTGTCCTTGAAAGGATTATTGTTTGGCGAAAGAATACCCACAAAGACCATAGAAACTGGCACTTGTGAAAACATTCCACGACTACTTACTCATGTAGAATTGTTACCGAGACCTTAGAAAATGTTCTCAAGTATGATTCAAGTCTTTGTAGTTTTTTAAGGCTTATGACACTTCTACAATAAAAAACAAGGAAGTGCCTGATCACAAGATTTAGTGTTCAGCGATATATGTACCATGGCAAGTGAACTGTGACATAAGACTCGAGACGGTTAATTTACTGAACATTGAGTGTGGATTTTTATGGGAATGATCATCATCTATGATGTGGACTGTGTAGAGGCGGATGGTCTCTGTAGACTCTTGAAATATATTGCAGTTTTCACCATTACGTCCTATGTGTATATACATGTGAAGGTTAAATTATGCTTAAAGTGTGACATGCAGATCAGGGGTTGCAGAACGTTATTCAGGGTGGGAGGCCTCCGGAACCGGGGATGTTAAAGCCAATGGTACCCCTCCCTTCTCCCCATTTAGGAGGGAAGAATCAAAGGACGGAATCTTCGAAAATTTAAGGAGGTCTTTTCATATTTTTTTAATCGTTTGTTTTCTTCTTTTTTTTGACGAGCATGAAAAGGGGCGAGGGGGAGGGGGAGCTGTAGCTCATGTGCATGGTTATAATCTACCTGCAGTCGTATGTGAAATAATAGGCCTAACTGGCAGTCTAGCTATGAAGAAAGCGGTGTAAAAATCGAGCTACTTTATCTGGAGGGAACACTTCTATGGCACAGAAATATACTAGGTACAATCCAGGGACGTGGGGAATATATTGTTCCTGTATACTCTCAAGGATGGTACAAGCCATGTTAATAGGTGGCGGCCCTGGAGATTTCCAGCCAGATGCTTCTGTGGCACCCCCCCCCCCCCAACACACACGCGCGCGCGCGCGAGCGTTGCACTAGCTTACACTCCATTTATAAGGGTCTCATGGGAGCAATCCTGGGCCCTGTTTCATAAAGCTGTTCGTAAAGTTACGAACAACTTACGAGCGACTGGTGATCAGTTCTGATGTGCTATACTTATCAGAATTTCCATAATTCAGCACAAGAACTGATCACCAGTCGCTCGTAAGTCGTTCGTAACTTAACGAACAGCTTTATGAAACACCCCCCCCCCCCCCTGGAGCGCTGCGACTTACTGGTATGCCGCTCGCCTGTGTCTTTTCATACAGGGAATCGCGGATCACTGAGACCGCACTCAAAGTGGCTGAGAGGTGCATAACTGTCATGGTGACCTTTGAGTGTATACTGTATACACTATTATAGTGTGCACGGCATCACACTTCCGGAGCACTGTATACAAATATTAGAACCCTTCAGGCGCGCTCCTGAACCTACACACTATAAGAAAAAAAGTTCATTTGTGCAAAGGTTCACTTGTTCAAAGGTGCAAAGTGATGTCAAACTGGCGGCTCTGTTTTTAGAACAACTTCAAACCCTCAAGGAAGGGTGCAAAAGTTGCACCATGCCCAAGGGTACAATCTTGTACCATAGTGGGTGCAACTCTGTACCTCCAGAAACGGTGCTAAGTTGCACATTTTCTTGAGGGTGCGACCTTGTGCCCTTTTAACTTTACATTTGATGCAACTTACACCCTTTGGGGCAACTTTACACCCTTTGCCCCCTCGTAAAAAGCGCAAACCTCGTACCTTCGGTTGCAACTTTGAAACCGGAGATGCAAGAATGTACCCTCTCTTAAGGATGCAGTCTTGTGTCTTAGAGGTGTAATGTTGCACCTATATGCGGTGCTATTTGCTCCATGACTGCTGCAAAATTGCTTTTTAAAGGTGCTAGTACTGTCAGTGTCATGTCACTGCCTGCTCCTTTAGAGGTGCAATATTGCCCAGTAATCTCAAGGTGCAACTTAGCATCACATAACAGGGTATAATTTATTTACTTGACTAATTTTAACCTCGAAAGTGCGAACTTATCAAACTTACGCTGGCGCTCCACTCAGCAAAGTAAATAAGACTAGTGTAGTTTGGATCTTGTGAATTTTGAAATGTGTGTGTGCGGAACTTGTGAGCTGTGAATGTTAATGTAGAAGTTGACCTAGTTGTGTTTGAATAATAAACTGTGGCCAAAAAAACAACAACCAAAACCAAACCCAATTACCTTTCCAGTAAAGTGAGCACTTTCACTATCTATCAAACAAACCTTGGAGACAAGAGCATACATCTGCATGAAGAAAGAGGTAAAATGATGATATGCAGTAGTTGTCTGGATACGTTTATTCAAAACGTACTTGAATGCGCACTTATATAGTCTATAAGAATAAGAATAAGAATATGCGTATTACCAGTAGACAAAGCCTTAAAAACAAATGCATGCTACTTACGTTTCTAAAGCATACACTATATCTAACCCAAAAAAATATGAGGATAATAAGAAGTTGTTCGTATGCATTTTAATGAAGACATTTTTCCATGCGCACAATGTTCATGTTCCAGTGACGTCATCATGAAATATCCATAAGATGGGTGTCTAGCACAGACTTGAATTTATCTTAAATCTATGACATGTCTTATAATAAGGAGTTTGTTTCATAATGCTGGTGCCAGTTATTGTCTTAAAGTCCTTATCACCAAATGTCTTGGAGTGCGCACTTATTTCAGAAATGAGATTCTTGGCACGTGGATTACGACCAGGGACATATGGTTTAAGCATTTCAATGAAGACATTTGAATACAAGGTACACAATATGAAAATCGAATTTGATACCAGCCTTTATCGGCAACAATGGAGACTATGCAGGATTGCAGTTATGTGTTCAGATTTCGTTTTGGGTGATTCGCGCCTTCCGGCTCATATGGGATCAATTCGAGTCCCTTGAGCTGAGTTTCCGGAACTTCAATGAGCAAACCATCATTATGACTAACAAAGTGACTGAGCTTATCTGCGCATGTCTGTGAAAGCGTTACGACGTTTACCCGGACAGCACCAGATAATTCAAGCAAAGTTGTACTCGTTTTCCTAGCGGAACTCTAAATATTGAAGTGTTTCAACGTGTGTGATACATGTGGACATTACACATCTGTTTGAATGAATACCAGTGGATATTTTGTCATATTTTGAGATGTACTCTGACATGGCTACTCCTTCGTCCGAAGCGTATGTACCCAAGGGACCGAAGCCAGTCTTCACACAGGCAAGAGATGTCCCACGGCGAGACGCCACCAACACCCTTACAGGTGAGGAATTGTACCTTGCGTTGTTCCGTTCGGTAGACCGCAGGTATGTCACCGCTGTACAACTCATCGGTTCTCTATGGAGAGTCTATGTAAACAGTCATGAAGCTAGAGCAGGTCTTGTTACCAATGGCCTACTACTGAGAAGTACCACAATTCCCGTCTATGACACAAATCCGTACACGAAAGCAGAAAATCAACACTTAACACGTGTGTTGACCAAAGATGTCCCTCTGCTTGTGGTTGATGAACTGATCAAATCTACTCTGGAAAAAATGAAATGTCAAGTGAGAGGTGAAATCATTCGGCAAAAACTTCGAGTGAATGGTGTACTGATTGATTGTTTGAATGGGGACAGAGTGTGCTACATAGATCTCAGCCCCTTCCTCGGTCCAAAATGGTGGCAAATTTTGTTTTGTGCTCGTGTGTTGCATAATGGTCAACCTGAGCTTGTGATAACATGTTCAAGATGTCTAGAGAGGGGGCACCATTCGTCACAGTGCTCGAACAATATCAAATGCAAAATCTGCAACAAAACTGGCCACAAAAGCACAAGCTGTATGGAAAACACAAACACTGCCACGCCCAGTACATCGTCGCGTAACTTCCCAGCTGATCGCAGCTCACGTGACAGTGTTAGGAATCCATCGAAGACACATGACCAAACCGCGGCAGCAACCGACGCGAATGACTCACATGCTTCTCAACAATGGAATGATGTCATCAACGATGCCCTGATGACAGCTCGCGACACTTCTTCCAGACAAACAAACAACCAGGAATGTGGAAACAAAAGCAACTCACAAGTTCAGACGGGCCCAACGCTGGATGCCAAGCGAAGCGATGATTCCAGTGTACGCTCGAAGACCCCACACCAGCAGGATCCTACTTCTTGCGTCCTAAACACACAGCGTCACCTCAGTGTACGGATGCCACTCGAGAAAGCGCTAGAGAGCAAGCAAGCGACGACTGTTACGGCACATTTTGGTAAATTGCACATTTTGGTAAATTACCAAAATGTGCAGTTATCAAAATGTGCCGTAACTATGTTACGGCAAATTTTGGTAACTGCACATTTTGGTAAATGTTAGGTAAATTTAACAAAATGTGCAGGACATTGACCGCACATTTTGGTAACTTTCTGCTCCTCCACAATCATCACAAAAACAAATTGTAAGTGCAGTTGGTTTTTGTCCCCACCGAATGAGTTCGGCAGCCTAAAGGCCGTGTCACACCTTTCCGGGCAAGCTACGCGGGTTTGTTGCGAGTATGTTTTTCCCAGCACGCAGGAAAATTATCTCGCCCGTAGTTGCCCGGAGCTGCGCACGCAAGTCCGATTTACCCGCAGCCAAATTTTGAGCAGCACCTCGCAGGCAACTCCCACGCAGGTACTTCGCAGTACCCGTATGCGGTCAGCTCGACCAAGACAATGACATTCTGTCATTTCTTGGACTTCTGCCATTCCTTCAGATGAATTTCCGAGTTGTCAGCCCCCACGCGCCTGGCACGCAGGCCACACAGGATACCCGCAAGAAGAACATAAGTAGCACGCATCCAGCAAGTAAGACACATATATTATGTACAACTCGCGCAAATCTTTGTCCGCCCTCGGAAATTGTCCGGTATGCTGGAAAATCCTCACACGCAACAAGCCCGCGTAGCTTGCCCGGAAAGGTGTGACAAGGCCTTAACATGGTTACCTCCGCCTCCACCAAGTCCTGCGGGGACCTCTGGGTAGTAAAAATTGTTCTTCCCAAGTCGCACGCAAGCAACGCGGGCTTGTTGCGAGTAGGGATTTTTTTTTTTTTTTTTTTTTTGTCAGCACGCAGGAAAATCAACTGCGGGCGGACAAGAATGTTTACGAGTTTCGCACTTGTGTCTTATTAGACGCGTGCTACATTTTGGTAACAGTTGATCCCGTCAGGTATAGGTGCACTATGGGCACATTTTGGTAAATTACCAAAATGTGCCGATTTACCAAAATGTGCCGTAACAGACGACTCGAATAACATCTCCTCTGATGACACTTGCACTGATGACGATCAACAAATTGCCACATCTAAATCTCCAAAGTCAAAGAAAAAAGTGAAAAAAGACAAGAAATCCTAAGGGAAAAGAGGGAGTCAACGAAAATAGAAAAACATACAAAACAAACAAGCAAACAAGTGAATGATGATAATGAAACCCATGGTGGTGATGATAAATAGAAAAGAAATTTGAAAGAAGTACATAGTATGACGTTCTCAAAAACTCAAAGCATATCCCTTCTATCTCTCAATGTACGGGAAATCAGAGATAAGTGCAAAAGGAAGAAAATATTTTCCTGGATAAATCATCAAAAATCAGATGTTGTTATGTTACAAGAAACATTCTTAACACCGGAATTGGAAGCAGTTATCAGAGTAGAAGGTCGTTACCATTGCTATTTCAATCATGGTTCAAAGCATTCAAAAGGTGTAGCCATCTTTATTCGTAAAAATGAATTTGTCAAGCCACTCGAATGCTACACTAATTTTGACGGAAGAGCTGTAGCATTACGACTGTATAGCGGTGAATTCTTTTATCTTATTTTGAATGTCTATGCACCTACCAAACGTAACGAAAAAGAGCAGTTTTATAGAAAATTGTTCAAATGGCTAAAGAAGGTGAAACGTAAAAGTGACCTGTTGATATTAAGAGGGGATTGGAATTGCGCGCAGAACCCTTCGCTTGATACTCGTGGCGTATCTTATTCATAATAGTCTGGGTGCCAAAGCGACTTTTTGGGTCTAACCTTGTTTTACCGTCCACCCAATGTTTTTTGATGGCTTTACCCTATTTCGGGGGTGCTGAATCCGAATCTGGATGATGCAACTCTTGCATCCTTGAGGATTTTGAGATATTCAAGATGGCCGCCAAAATGGCCGCCCGAACTGGAAATTCCCACTTATTTCCTTCTAAATGGTGAGATATTGAAAACAATTCATGGTTTTACCCTATTTCGAGGGTGCTGAATCCGAATCTGGCTGATGCAACTCTTGCATCCTTGAGGGTTTTGAGATATTCAAGATGGCCGCCAAAATGGCCGCCAAAACCGAAAATTCCCACGTATTTCCTTCTAAATGGTGTGAAATTGAAAATAATTGATATTTCTATCCTATTTGAAAGGTGCTGAATCCGAAACTGGATGATGCAACTCTTGCATCCATGAAGTTTTTGAGATATTCAAGATGGCCGCCAAAATGGCCGCCAATTAAAAACGGGAATTCCCACGTATTTCCTTCTAAATGGTGAGATGTGGAAAATAATTGATGGTTTTGCCCTATTTCGAGGGTGCTGAATCCGAATCTGGATGATGCAACTCTTGCATCCATGAAGTTTTTGAGATATTCAAGATGGCCGCCAAAATGGCCGCCAAATAAAACCGGAATTTCCCACGTATTTCCTTCTTAATGGTGAGATATGGAAAACATATATTGTGATAGTGATGTAGAGAAGTGTACTGAAATTACCCAATATTACCTGTCTTAATCCATGAGCAGTTTTAATCTCTTCATCCATGAACACTCAAATTGGTTATTTGGTTTATATTGATGGTCTTGATGACATTGTTGAAGACACGAGTGGGACATTTTTATAGTTATGCTTCATTTTTTTTTTCAATTATGATGTAACATTATATATGTGTATAATTATGTATGATATGTATACGTATATATAATATATTACAAACACACACGAGGGGACGGTCATATCACAGGTAACGCGAAAAAAAATTGAGTAAAAAAACAAACGACAACATGGAAGGTAATAATTTAAGTATAAGAAAATGTTAAGGAGTTTCCGTTCATACAGGACATTTTAGATGTCCCAAAACCTTCAAAGACCTTCAGCACCCTCGTAATAGGGTAAGACCATCAATTTATTTTAAAACTTTTACCATTAAGAAAAAATATATTAACATTGGAATTCTGCCACTTACTTTGGCTGTCGTCTTGGTCGTCTAAAAACCCTAAAGAATGGATGAATTTCAACGACCAAGTTTCGAGGGTGCTGAATAGGGTCTAAAATTTTCCAATTTTTGACAGTTATATTGGCGGTCATCTTGGACATCTCAAAAACCCTTAAAAAGAATACGAAAGTTGCATCAACCAGGTTCGGACTCAGCACCCTCGAAATAGAGTAAAACCGCCAATTGTTTTCAATTTTACACCATTTAGAAGGTAACAGAGGGCTTACATGGAAAATTTCGTTTTTAACGGCCATTTAGGGGCCATTCTGGCGGCCATCTTTATTATCTCAAAACCCTCAAGGAAGCAAGAGCTGTATCCTGGAGCTTCAAATTCAGCAAACTCAAAAAAGTGTAAAACCACCAACTGTTTTATATTTTACACCATTTAGAAGGAAATAGGGGGTCTACATATGAATTTTCGTTTTTGGCGGTCATTTTTGGCGACCATCTTTATCATCTCAAAACCCTTAAGGATGCGAGAGTTGTATCCTGAGCTTTGGATTCAGCACACTCAAAATAAGATAAAAACCACCAATGGCTTTCAATTATATGGGAACTTCCGTTTTGGGTGGCCATTCTGGCGGCCATATTGAAAATCTCAAAATCTTCAACAATGCAGGAGTTGCATCATCCAGATTCTCATTCAGCACCCTCGAAATAGGGCAAAACCATCAATTCTTTTCAATTTCTCACCATTTAGAAGGAAATACGAGGGAATTTTCGGTTTTGGCGGCCATTTTGGCGGCCATATTGAATATCTCAAAATCCTCAAGGAAGCAAGAGTTGCATCATCCAGATTCGGATTCAGCACCCTCGAAATAGGGTAAAACCATCAATTTTTTTCTATATCTCACCATTTAGAAGGAAATACGCGGGAAATTCCGGTTTTGATTGGCGGCCATTTTGGCGGCCATCTTGAATATCTCGAAAACTTCATGGATGCAAGAGTTGCATCATCCAGATTCGGATTCAGTACCCTCGAAATAGGGCAAAACCATCAATTGTTTTCCATATCTCACCATTTAGAAGGAAATACGTGGGAATTTCCTGTTTTAATTGGCGGCCATTTTGGCGGCCATCTTGAATCTCTCAAAAACTTCATGGATGCAAGAGTTGCATCATCCAGTTTCGGATTCAGCACCCTCGAAATAGGGTAAAACCATCAATTGTTTTCAATTTCTCACCATTTACAAGGAAATACATGGGAATTTCCGGTTTTAATTGGCACGGCCATTTTGGCGGCCATCTTGAATATCTCAAAAACTTCATGGATGCATGAGTTGCATCATCCAGTTTCGGATTCAGCACCTTCCAAATAGGATAGAATTATCAATTGTTTTCAATTTCACACCATTTAGAAGGAAATACGTGGGAATTTTCGGTTTTGGCGGCCATTTTGGCGGCCATCTTGAATATCTCAAAACCCTCAAGGATGCAAGAGTTGCATCATCCAGATTCGGATTCAGCACCCTCGAAATAGGGTAAAACCATGAATTGTTTTCAATGTCTCACCATTTAGAAGGAAGTACGTGGGAATTTCCAGTTCGGGCGGCCATTTTGGCGGCCATCTTGAATATCTCAAAATCCTCAAGGATGCAAGAGTTGCATCATCCAGATTCGGATTCAGCACCCCCGAAATAGGGTAAAACCATAAAAAAACATTGGGTGGACGGTAAAACAAGGTTCATCCTCTGGTACCCAGACTATAACAAGTGAATTGGTTTCAGAAATTGCTTAAGCGATTTCAGCTGATAGATGTATGGAGACTTTTTTTTTCCACTCAGAAAGCAATACACTTGGCGTCAATAAACGCTGAATGTTTTTTCGCGATTAGATTATTGGCTTACATCAAACTTTCTTTTACCTTTTGCTCAAGCAACAGAAATAAAACCAGTTGTAAAGTGTGATCATTGTGCCATCACCTTACGAATAACAACCTCGCATAATCAGAGAGGAAGTGGAGTGTGGAAGATGAACAACTCTTTATTGAGAGATGATGACTATAAAGAAAATGTAAAGCGTGTAATTGCCAAACTTAGATTGGAAAATATTCAAATGAATGCACAAGTTAAATGGGATGTGTGCAAAATACGAATTAAAGAATGCACGATTAAGTATGCGAAACAAACATGTAGAGAAAAAGAGGAAATGTGGAGAAAGATACAAAATGAATATGAGGAGTTTTTTTTTTTGTGAAGACTGATGAAAATCCGTCTGAGGAAAATGTAAGAAAATCAACAGAAATTCAGAAGAGATATGATGATGTTTTAACACACAAATGTAAAGGTGCGTTTATCAGGTCAAGACAGCAATGGATGGAAAATGGTGAAAAATCCATTAAATATTTCCTTCAAGTTGAAAAAAGGAATGCTCAGAAAAACAAATAGACTGAATAAAAAGAGATGGAAAGTATGTTACAAATCAAAAAGTACACTCAAGGAAATATCTTGTTATTATAAAGAGCTGTACTCTCAGAAGTCAGAATTTGATGTTGATAAATGTGATGAGTATCTAACCTCAATTGAAATCCACACTCTTAATGATGAAGAGGCAATGTCATGTGAAGGGCTGATTACTGAAAAAGAATACCACGAAGTCACCAGGTAGTGATGGACTGTCGGCTGAGTTTTATATGTGTTTTTGGGATGATGTCAAGTCCTTATTAACCGAAAGTGTGAATGAAGGTTTTCGGAAACAAGAATTATCTGAATATCAGAAGCTGGCTATTTTGACATTATTGTATAAGAAGGGGGACAAACAATGTTTGGATAATTGGAGACCAATATCCTTATTAAACATAGATTATAATATTATAGCAAAGGTATTGTGCAAAAGATTGAAGAAAGTAGTAGAAAAGTTGGTTTCCTTTGATCAGACAGGTTACATCACAATACTATGTCGACTGTGCTTAACAGGTGAGATACAAAGATAGAACAATTAAATGACATTGTAGAATTTGACAATGACCTACAATTGACCTTGAACGCTTGCCCCTACAAGTTGGTACGAGCAACTTCGTCCAATCATACATACATGGCAAAGTTTCATTTGGATACCTCAAACAGTACTTAAAGGGGAATGAAACCCGAATGTACACGTGGACTGGAGCAATATCATGACAACGCATCAATCCAAATTCGAAGGAAAATCGTTGGATCCAATGCAAATATGCGGATATGAAGAAAATATCAAGGGAATTCCACAAAATTTGATTCTTAATGAAAAGTACAAATTCCCTCGACGTATTTGTCGTTGACATTATGTTAAGGGTAATATTACCCTCCCCCCATTTTCTGAAAGAAGTAAGTCAAGGTCAAGTGCTCCTTTTGTAATGCTAGAAAAGTGAAACTTTGCTGAATTTTCTTTACATTTCTTTATATCATTTTCCGAAGATGTAACTTCCTCATCTAGTGATGGTGGCACTGTAACTCCAAAAACATTATAGCTCTTCAACGGATTTTCTGATATTCCTCAATTTTTCAATGATGTGTTCAACTGCTATAAAGTAATCTTCCTGCATTAATTCGGTCCACTTGAATATTTTCCCTTCATTTCCCTTCACGATACATTGTTGCCATAATCGATAACAGACTGATGTACGGACGGATGGACAACCTGACAAACATCATGCTCTGGCGACAATTCCTGGCAAAGTCATGAAAAAGAAATTATACACCTTAAAATCTTTATGCTGGTAATCTATCAAGACAATTATTGAACAATATAGTTAATGAAATGCCGTAGCTTTTGAGAGAGTTACCTGTTCATATCTGAAGATCGCATAAAGCGTTTCTGCCTTGCCTGGGATACTCAACGCCATGAAGCAAAGAAGGCCACAAACATTGTGGCGAAAGCAGACACGACACAGGAGTTCGGGCAGATTTCACAACCATCCAGCCAAATAGTGATGTCACTATAGTGCCCAGCATTTCTCTCATAGTGAAGATTGAGGGAGTTAGTCCTGACAGGTTATAAAAGAGATTTTCGCATGAATAAAATGATGATTGAATAAAATGTCTAAAGGAATAGGTCGTTTGCGTTACACAGTGTTGTTGCTTACATAACTGACAGGTCGCAACTATGAGCAGAAAATGGAAAGTTAAGTTTTGATATTGGTATCTAAACAGAGCAGTCAAATTAGTCAAGGCGCTAATTCCTGTACGGGCCTTAATTAAGGAGTTCGTTCAACCCACCCCGCAGAAAAGGTTTGACCACACAGAGTGGTAGATGGGACCTCCAGGAACACCCCCAGGTAGTATGTGAGTCGAAATTGTGGTATCAATAAAATTTTACAGGCCATTTTAGTTGCGACAAGACCTTATTGTTCGAAAAAGAGTCTGCGCACGCCAAGACTACTACACGCACCACTGCTACAGGCGCCAGTGCCAGTGGTGCGTGTAGTAGTCTTAGCGCACGCAGACTTTTTCCTCGGCAAACAAGGGTTTTTGCCAGCAAACTCACTAGCTGAGGTCAGTGAAGTTTAGTTTCTAGCCGTTTTTATTTCGTGTATATTTTTTCCGAGTTGCAGCAAGCCGAGTGAGGTTGCATACCCAGTGATTGTGACCCCAAACCGTTCGGGCGTCGCAATCACTTGGTATGCACCTTCGCTCGGCTTAGCACAATAAAGTGGGTTTCTACACATGCGCAAGCTGCAACTCGGAGAGATGAAAACGAAATAAAAACGACTAGAAACTAGAATGGGGTCGGTTACGGCTGGCACTGAAAATTACAACATAATCACAGTTTTTTGCAGTTATTTCATGAATAATTCCTCAAAACACCGTAAAACTATATATATATATATGTTGCTAGAGATGTCAGCAAAACAATGGGATACATTGTAAGTTCAAATATTGTGCATGGTTACCATGGTAACCAGATGTATACAGGTGATTGATAATAAAAAAAAAATGCCTCCAATTGCTGCAAACTTTGGTATTTTTTGTTCAGTTTTTTTTTTTTTTGTAGATAGGTGAATTAAAAACAAACATTTCTATTGATTATTGTTCAAAAAAGTTTTTTTTCTGTTGCCATGGCAACCAGTAATATCCAATCAGGATTCAGCTGTCAATACTTAAGAACTAATGCCCATATTTTCAAAAAGCTCAATAAGCATGTCATTCTGCATAATTGTACCATTTACCGTACTTTTAACACATATTTGACTTCAAATTACAGGCAAATGTTGTTTCCAGCAATGTATGGACACAAAATTCCCTTCAAAATCTATGTTAATACAGAGAGCAAAGCCGACGATATTCTGATATTAGCTTTTTAGAGTATATATTTACAGAGAAATGGTTATTCGAAACAACCTTGGAAAAGAGCAGAAGAAAGCGATTGATTGTTCTTGTTCTTAAAGGAAATTTATTCAAGAATGCAGATAAATAATCCTTTCTAAAGAAGGAATATACACGTACACTGCATTATCCATCAATGGAATTAAAAGCGTACTTTTTCGTTGGTAAGCTAGGGTTGAAAATAAAAATATAACATGAAAAGTCATGACATGTAAATTTGTATTAAAACGTGCAGTAATGAATTAATGCTATTAAGGAGAGAATGAGGGCCCATGAGGGGTCCTATCCGTTTTATCCAGGTTAACTTTGTAGTGTTGAGGTGGGTAGTTTAACCCTATAAAGCCCAAGGGGGGGGGGGGAGGCACATTGTGCCCCCTACCATATCTTCATTTGCCGCTCCTAAACCCTTTACCCGATTTCAACCAAATTTGGTGGCTTTTCCTAAAATCTTATTACAAACATTTTGATAAATAATTTAGGTTTGTCCGATATTCCTGTTTGCTATGGCAACCGTAAACTGACAACCATGTTAGTCAGATTTTGTTTGATTTTCTGTTTCAATTTCAGTTAACAATATAATTATGGATACAATTGGGGTTTTCTTGGCTATAGTTTGCTAAAGGAAAGAAATGTGAAGTAATTATGGTTGAAAATTACCCTAAAATGGTGTTCTTATTATTTCCTTTATTTTCTATATAACATAGGCATCAAACAATAGATATAATAGAAATAATCGAAAATACAGCATTTTTCAAAGATTACCTTTTTATTTTGTGTTATCTTCACACAAGCTTTGCCTGGAATATCATTTGTTTATCATAATATCAATCTGTAAACTTAAAATTTCAGTATTTTTGGAAATATGACATATGATACAAATATATGCACCCATTCCAAGCAATACGTAATAGGTTTCATATATTTCTTTATATTGTAATGAATTACGCCCCCCACATGTTGACCTTGAGAAATTTCAACCATAACAAATAGTGAACGTTGACTTGCTCTTCCTTTGTAGTAAATATGAAAATGATTAATATAAAATAACAACACATTTACTGGGGATAAAGAAATAGAAAGAAAAAACATGATTATAGCATATTTTCTATGTATTTTTTATATTTTGGGAAATAGTGCCCTCAGTGGGTAACCTTGAGAAATGTTGGGTCATGTAGAGCATGAGTTACTCTACCCATGTGCCAAATATGACGGTCATACATCATATGATAAAGAAGTTATGTAGGGGGCACAATGTGCCGCCCCAACCCCCCCCCCCCCCCTTGGGCCTGGAAGGGGTCAAGACCCGACCTACAATGGGTGATCATGAGCACGTAAGGCAAAATAAACAAACGTGTCCAGATATTTTTTTCTCACTTTATCCTACTTTGTTGTGGCAAACTTATAAATGACTGTGGAAAATAGAAAGTTATCTGAGCCCGAAATGTCCTTAAAATACCCTGATCCACAAATAAAATTGTTGAACAAAAAAGGTACAAAACTTATACTGTAATGTATAACAACGTACTGAAAGTCAGTCACACTGTGAGCTCTAAACAGGCATAACAAGAAATTCATATCTAACAAAAAACTGCCGATTCGAACTTGGTTATGAAATATCACCATAAGTTGTCCAAATAATGATACCCTATATCGACAGAATGAATCAAATTTCGTGCACTTACAGTCCACGAAAAGCACGAAAAAGTATTTACACTCGAGATATTTTTTTTTTTCACTTTTATCGCACGCTGGTGTGGTGCAAACATGAATGCTGATGGTATATTTGAGACAGAAAGTTGTCTGATTGTCTGAATAGTCTGACCCTGAGACGTCCTTAAAATACCCTGATTCACAAATACCTCGATCGACAAATAAACTTGTTGAAAATAAAGCTAAATACTTGTGTATATATATATATATATATATATATATATATATATATATATATAGTGTGTTGTGTGTGTGTGTGTGTGTGTGTGTGTGTGTGTGTATAACGAAGTACTGAAAGTCAATCCATCACACTGTGAGCTCTAGTAACAGGCTTAACAAGAAATGAAAAATTGAATTCATATTTAACAAAGAATTGGTAATTCGAACTTGATTATGAAATATCACCACAAGTTGTCCAAATATATATAGCTTACCAACGAAAAGTACGCTTTTAATTCCATTGATGGATAATGCAGTGTACGTGTATATTCCTTCTTTAGAGAGGAATTTATCTGCATTCTTGAATAAATTTCCTTTAAGAACAAGAATAATCAATTGCTTTCTTCTGCTCTTTTCCAAGGTTGTTTCGAATAACCATTTCTCTGTAAATATATACTCTAAAAAGCTAATATCAGAATATCGTCGGCTTTGCTCTCTGTATTAACATAGATTTTGAAGGGAATTTTGTGTCCATACATTGCTGGAAACAACATTTGCCTGTAATTTGAAGTCAAATATGTGTTAAAAGTACGGTAAACGGTACAATTATGCAGAATGACATGCTTATTGAGCTTTTTGAAAATATGGGCATTAGTTCTTAAGTATTGACAGCTGAATCCTGATTGGATATTACTGGTTGCCATGGCAACAGGAAAAAAAATTTGAACAATAATCAATAGAAATGTTTGTTTTTAATTCACCTATCTACAAAAAAACAAAAACAAAACTGAACAAAAAATACCAAAGTTTGCAGCAGTTGGAGGCATTTTTTGGATTATCAATCACCTGTATACATCTGGTTACCATGGTAACCATGCACAATATTTGAACTTACAATGTATCCCATTGTTTTGCTGACATCTCTAGCAACATATATATATATATATATATATATATATATATATATGGTTTTACGGTGTTTTGAGGAATTATTCATGAAATAACTGCAAAAACTGTGATTATGTTATAATTTTCAGTGCCAGCCGTAACCGACCCCAGTCTAGTTTCTAGTCGTTTTTATTTCGTTTTCATCTCTCCGAGTTGCAGCTTGCGCATGTGTAGAAGCCCACTTTATTGTGCTAAGCCGAGCGAAGGTGCATACCAAGTGATTGCGACGCCCGAACGGTTTGGGGTCACAATCACTGGGTATGCAACCTCACTCGGCTTGCTGCAACTCGGAAAAAATATACACGAAATAAAAACGACTAGAAACTAAACTACACTGACCTCAGCTAGTGAGTTTGCTGGCAAAAACCCTTGTTTGCCGAGGAAAAAGTCTGCGTGCGCTAAGACTAATACACGCACCACTGGCACTGGCGCCTGTAGCAGTGCTAGTGGTGCGTGTAGTAGTCTTAGCGTGCGCAGACTCTTTTTCGAACAATAAGGTCTTGTCGCAACTAAAATGGCCTGTAAAATTTTATTGATACCACAATTTCGAATCACATACTACCTAGGGGTGTTCCAGAGAGTCCAACCGACCACCCTATGCAGTCAAACCTTTTCTGCGGGGTGGGTTGAACGAAGTCATTTTTTCTGGGTCCCTGCGCCTGGACTAAATAGATTTATTTTAGCTACTTGCCATAGAAGTAAAACATAAATATGTTGCACCGGAATTTTCCTAGCATAATTTCTTAGTCAAAAAGCATATGGAGTTCCCCTCCCCTATTAAAAAATGCAGCACTCACTTTGACACAGACATCTCATGTCCTCTCCAAGGAGACGGGGAATATAGACCTCAGTCATTCAGCCGTTGCTGAGCTCGCCACATATGATGGCCCGGGTGCTGGCCATGGCAATGGGTGCTATCATGCCCATTATAGTCTAGTAAGATTTGGGGAAAATATGAATGTCAGAGGCATTTTTTAGTAAAAGTCGGGTACCGGTCTATTTTGCATAATTCAAGTACGCTGAATCCAAAAATTCCGGTTCCCAAGCGGAATTTTGAGTCTAAGAGCATCTAATTTGCATAAACAAAATGGCCGCCAATCCATTGCTTTTTAAGCTGTTTCGATGATCTAATTTTCATAAAATCTCCACAGAAATGCAGATATAGTAATAATCTCAGAAATCAAGGTGCAGAGACAACGGCGTAGCCAGGATTTGATCTTGGGGGAGGGGGGGGGGGGGGGCGGTCAGTTTGCGAGAGAGCGAAGCGACCGAGCCCGAGCGAAGGGGGAGGGTTTAGGAGGTGGTTTCCCCCTCCCACGTGTGAACTTTTTGCATTTTGATGTTGTAAATGGTGCAATTTGATGCATGTTTTTGAGCGTTTTATCGACTTTAAAGAGTCCCACTTTTAGAAGGTAGCAATATATTTTCATGTCGATTATGATTGAACAATTTGGCTATAAAATGGTATGATTTGAATAAACTTCTTGTATTATTTCTTACACTGAATATCATGAACGCGACGAACCCGAGAGAGCGGAGTGAGCGAGGTGGGGGGGGGGGGGGGTGTGGAGGGGGTGTCCCCCCTCCCACGCTGATAACATTTTGCATTTTGATGTTGCGAATGGCGCAATTTGATGCTTTTCATTTGGCGTATTTTATCGACTTGAAACAGTCCCACTTGTTTAAAGTAGCAGTATATTTTGATGTAGATTCTTGTTGAACAATCAATTTGCCTATAAAATGGTATCATTTAGATAAACTTCTTGTATTAATTCTTGCAATGAATGTCCTGAACGCTGTCTGTTCTGCAATCAAACAGAAAAAGCATGCAAACGAGGGTGTAGATAAGGGGCATTTCTCCTCCCACACGAAGGTGATTTTGCATTTTCAGACCTGCATGAAATTCAGCGATCTGGTGCAAATTTTTGGTGCAATACTTAGAATTTTTTCTAGTGCCAAATGATAACGGAAATATATAGGTTTTTTTTGGGGGGGGGGATGTTAAAATCACGGAATTTAGCTCATATTGGGCATCATCTCTGTGTATGTACAAAGTCTAGCGAGGTAGAGCTTACGGAGCTTTTGCGTTTTTAGAATTGAAAGAAAGCGATCTGGAGCACACTTTGAGTGAAATATTGAAAAAATTATGATCTTACTTAATGAAAGGTTGAAAGGGAGACCCGCTTCATGTACATTCATACAGTATACACGCAGTTATTTTTTTCCGCCTCCCAAATCCCCGGTCCAAATCTTGTGGGGGGGGGGGGGCGGGGGCGACCGCCCCCATCGTCCCCCCCCCCCCCTTGGCTACGCCAGTGTAGAGACAATAGCTAGGTCATCAGTTGTTCATAACATTCACTTATATTTGCAAATTAAGAAGTGAAATATGCAAATTAGGAGTTGCCGCTGATACAGCAATGCGTTACTGCATATGCACATGTATAGTACTTGTTCATTCCTGTTTTTAATCATGGGCAAACAAAAAGTACATGGTGTCGTCAAAGTCCAATCAAAATTAAGTCCTGCAATCAATCAATTCAAAAGATTGAACAATACTTATATGGAAATATGAGAAAGCAAAATTTGCTTCTATCCGGTGGATGATATGGGAAATGGTGGAAAAGGGACTTTTCCAAACGGCAAAGTTGAGGCCTAGTGAGAGGACTTTGTGTTCTGGGTCGGTTAATTGGTGCTGGCTGAGGTTGATTACTGTTTCCTTGGTTGGTGGTAGGGCACGTCATGTTGCTTTAGTGGGTATCTTATTTGGCTGGAGACTCGAGATTCTCTAGTCGCGGAGACGTCTCTACGACGTCTTCGCGACGTTTCCTGGAATGTAGACGAGTCTCTGTGGAGTCGAGGAAGAATTGAACGAGTTTGATTTTTTTTTCAGAGACTTCTTACAGTCTCCAGCTGGTCTCGGAGGCGTCTCGGAGACGTCTCTGCGACCTTTCGGCGACTTATTAGCAACCTACCGAAGACGTCGCGGCGTCGGTGACTTATCGGCGATTTGCGGGTGAATTTTTGATAATCATCACCTTGTTTAGAGACGTGTCGGAACTCTACGAGGAGTTGCCGTGGGAGCGCATGCCATTTTTCCCCGAGTCGCCTTAATTTTGTCCCAATGACTGATAAGTCGCGGGACTCATGATCGCTGCGACATCTCCAGTGAGATAGACTCGTAGGATATAGTGCCATAAGATCATGATTCATCGCGTCAAATAAAAATACTGAAGATTCCTGTTTCCCTTATGTCACATTCTGTGCTATTATTTACGAACAAAGATATGAGTAAACTAAAGCTGAAATTTATTATGTTCCTATACATGTTGATGAAGGAATAACATGCTTATTCTTTGAGGAGTTTGTCAAAGATATAATGTGGTCCTATATTCATGATATTCATTCAGTGTAGAGTGACCATTGTTGTCAATGCTCTTGAAGCATATACTGTAATCATCATTACCCGAACACTGCCGAAGTACTCATTCATTCAGCCGGATACAGAGGGCCATTAATATGTTAAAGGCAAAACGCAATTAATTGACGTTTGCCTTGACCTTAAGATATTGCAGTGTCAATACTCTATACAAAATGTATTTGTAGCAAAGATATTAAAAACATGTTTCTTTAAAGTACGACATCACACCACACATGTTTAAGTAGGCTTTTCAAAATTGAACTAAATCAATTAAATAGAATAACCCATGCATTACAGAAATCACGTGGTGAAGTTTTGCATGTATAAAATTGTACAGTATGACATGAGTAGGGAGCGCATAATAGTAATTTCGCAAAGTCCTCGACGAACAATGGACTCTTCTAACCTAACTAAATATCGGAAAGAAAACACACACACTGGAAAAGACAAGTGTGAAGCGAGAAAAGGGGCTCTGAAGTACACGCTGTATCTGTTTATTCGAGCGCTTAATCTTTACCAAACCGTGCTAGCTGAGCGATGAATGGGACAAAAAAAAAAAGAACAGGATGTCAACCACTGGAGCAACAACAATAAAGGAATTATCAGATTAAGTTGAAATTGAGCATGCGTTATTAACACGTTCTTTCCATGATTAATTCCAACTTTCAAAGCAGTAGCTTTATTGCTTCAAAAGTTATCAGACTTGAAAGTGAGGAGTGTGCAAAGGATTATCAAGAAATGAAGAGGGGTGTTGCGACACGGATTGTCGCCCCTACACGGATTGTCGCCTCCTGCTCGGGGCGACAATCCGTGACGGGCGTTGGCGGCACGGATTGTCGCCCCCTACACGGATTGTCGCCTGGCGACAATCCGTGTAGGGGGCTGGCAGCACGGATTGTCGCCCGCCCTCGAAGCACATTTTGCTGGGTAATATCGTTCTGGACATAATCATTGAAATACTAACACATAACTTACATAGCTACATCCATGCAAACATGCCATGTAAAAAGTCATGGTGAGGTTTCAAGGAAGTGTGTATGTGTTCGTGCACATGATAATTTAGTGTCCGTTTGTGCGTGTGTGTGTGTGTGTGTGTGTGTGTGTGTGTGTGATGGAAGAATGTGTTTATTATGTCAGTTTTTTGCGTATGTGTTTTTTAGCTGCGCGTGGGGAGGGATAACTAGTAAGCTGTTGCTGGCATAAACGTTGATATTGATTTTATCAGCAGCTTTGAATTTGATGAGTTTGTTTGGCAGATTTGTATAATTATGAATTCGGAGTGGAGCTTGCGTGCGGGCAGATGCTGCTTTTCTGCATACGGTCCATTATGTCTTATTTATCAATATTGGGAAATCGTTTCATCAGGAAGGAATGTGGTATCGGTTCGGGTGTGCGTCGGTATGTGGGAAGGGGGTTACATTTCGTTATTGCAAAAGTTTGTTACTCTGAAGGCTCATTCGTCCGAAGGCTCGTTATTCCGAATTTCATTTTTGGATCAACGAACCTCTAGGTATAGGGAATTGAGTGTTTCGGATATTAAAATGAAGCCTCGGAAAAAACGAAACTTCAGAATAACGGAACCTTCGTGTGTGCGTGTGTGTGTGTGTGTGTGTGTGTGTGTGTGTGTATGTATTTGGGTTGGTGAATGTGGGTGTGGGATGATTTAGGTTTTGTTTAATCAGGGGTTGGTGGGTTGGGGATTGGATTTGAAGAAGGATAGTTATAAATGGTATGACAGATGTTGGTAGGATTTAATATTTAGGATAGATGTAGGCCCTAGATTTGTTTCGGATGGGGAGGGGAGGGGGTGGTCGGGTTTTTTATGACTGATTTCATTCTAGATTCGTGTAATGCATTTGTGTGTGTGTTTTTTTTTTTATGTACAGGTATGCCCTTGTAAGTAAGAAGGTGTTACATGATCCAAACCAATGTATTCAAGGAATATAGGTTTGGTAGGGCCCTACATGTCAAAACTTTCTCGTGAAGAAATTGTTAGTAGGGTTGGTCTATAATCGAGTTATCTATGTTGAAGTGAGATTATTAACGTGGTATAAATTGACAAATGGATTTGTTTCTGTTTCGAATTGCCATTTGTAACTTTTTTTTTTTCATGTTACACCCAGAATGAGTCGATTTATGAATGATTTGAATGAAATCAATGAATATCAAGGGAAAAAGTGTTGAGTTGGTTTATTTGCATTATGAGGATTTGTTTGAGTGTTTGTTGGTGTTTGTTTGTATTACGTATGTATTAGCGGTGTGCAATGGCAGTTCGTTTGTGCTAAAATCAACTAACGATTGACAAATTTTTTACGGCGTGTGGAAATTATTAGCTCATGCATAAAGCATGCCAAACCTATTCTGGGACAAAGAATAGTGGTATGGACGTTCTAGTTTATAAGACTGATGGAAGAGAATGACTGCAGTGAAAAATGAACAAAGACAAATAACATTTGGGGAGGGTACCTCCCTCGTATGTATTTTCTCTCGGTCTCTCTCTCTCGCCTAGCCTGCCTCACCGCTGATATTGGTTCACACACCCATACTATTTTTAGATCAACGCTGGTGTGAATTTTTTAAACACGTGCTCATACACATTGAAGGCGTTTGTATTGCCACAGTAGCGCCGCTATATTCCACATACACACGTAAGCATACAGGCACACGTATACACACAGACAAACAAACCACTACCACTATGACCACCACATATGCACGATTTCTACATATTATTATACTCCAAACACACACACATACACACACATACACACACGCACACACACACAGACACACACACACACAAAAAATCATACACATCACATATCATGCAGCTCACAATACACACACACACACACACACACACCCACACACACACACACACACACACACACACACATACGCATAACTTACCAGTCATACCCATCCCACCAAAGCTTAACACCGGAGGAACCACCCCGAGCCCGGGGCGACAATCTGTGACGGGGCGACAATCCGTGTCGCAACAATTTTTTTGCCAACACGGATTGTCGCCTTCGAGGTCAAAAACTGGGAACTGCACAAGCGTCACGGATTGTCGCCAGGCGACAATCCGTGTAGGGGGCGACAATCCGTGCCGCCAGCGCCCGTCACGGATTGTCGCCTCGAGCAGGAGGCGACAATCCGTGTAGGGGCGACAATCCGTGTCGCAACAAGGGGCCTCTGAGACATACCTGATCTCACTACTCTAAAAAAAAAAAAAATAAAAAAAAAGCTTGTAGAAAAACTGGTGAAAATGCAATTTCCAATTAATTTTATGATCCCAAACTTAAGTAATGTAAAAGAGTAGCTCCTTCACAAAATATGAAAAACTTAATATTGACTTGGTTGATCCGTTTCACCTTTTTTGAGTCTTCACGTAAAATCAAGGGGTGCGACTTTTTGTTCGTTTTGTGATGCATGGTCACAATTAGTATTATTTCACTATTTCTATCAAACACAACTTCAATAAATAGTGAAATAAGAAAATTATGGCACGCCATTTTATAGGTGAGGTATTTGCCACAAGTAGATCACCTGCATGTTTGCGAGAGAAAGCATGAACTTTCAGACATAAGCCCTCTTATGTCATGTCAACTGAACAATTCATTTTTTTACAGTTTTCCCCAGTTTATTTCTTTTAAATTCAATAATATTCAGAAAGAGAGTTTTCTACATGTACATGTTTATCAAATATGCAAGTAGTATATATTTTACGGAATGTAATCATGTACATGCACATACAACAGCAAATTTGCTGCAGATTATCTAATTCTTCAAAGATGCTTTTCTAAAATGCGTCAGTGTTATCTTTAAGTTCGTATATAGGTGATGAAAATTACATAATATCTACTCGATAGATTGTGGAAATGTGTTGAAGGCGGGATGGTAAAGTATTTTAAGTATGGTAAACTAAATAAAGCAGTACATAGTAACTGAGCTATACAAATTTGTCTAAATAATCATTATTGAAGAGAATAATGCATGTTTGACCCTGTAGCGTTACTGTAGGAACATCAAAGCTGTAATTTGTGATACTTATGTAATTCAAAATTTCAAAATCCTACCCTGTATAATTTCACGATATCCAGGTGAACGTGTCTACATCACAACGCTTTCAGTTGGATTTTCAAACATTGAGAATGCAGGTTCCCAGCTGCAGTGCTATCGAAGCTCTCCATCCTCAGAAGCCTCCCGTGTTTTTGGCAGGACAGCACCAATCCCCAGTGATACTTCACCTGACCTACCTGAAGCTGAATCTTATGGAAGTGATATCAGACGTATACTATTTTTATCCACTAATGAGTGGGATGTGCAGGGATTCGGAGCATTTTATTGCCGTGGTTCACAAGAAGGATATGAAGACCAGACAATATCATCATTCTTCAAAAGAAGTGACGGTATTAATCTAGGATGTACATATGACAGTGTAAATATTATCGAACTTCTCAGACTCTTTTACTGTAGATATAAGAAATAGTTAGCACTAGTTTTTCGTTGGATAGAGTCTGTATAAATAATGACAACAGTTACCATGAAAACAGCAAATACTGATTTCAACTTTCGATCCGTAAGTATGGTGCCATTCAGTCCCCTATAAAAGCAAGTACAAAGAACATGCAAAGGACAATACCATATAAACAGATGGTGGGCGTAGAAAGGAATGCAATATATATCGGAGGAAGTAAATTTTCATACCTAAATAAGGATGAATTCAAAGAGGATTGAATGTGTTGTTCTTCATATTGAAATTACACTGTGACGTAAAATGCTCTCATAAAATCACATGCACACGTGTTGCGACTGATCTTTAAGCTAATGCCAAAAGCAGTATAATTCAATTCAATTCAATTCATTACATTTCTTGTTAAGAGGTGAAGGAAATGTTGAAAGTTTAAAAAGGGATGTTTTACAAAAGGCAAGATTTTTTTATCCCCATGTGTCAGATGAAACACCCCTTCACCTATGCCAGCTCTTACGTTACCTTTGTTCTTTATATAGTTTGATAATGGTCCTGTAATTGCTATGCAGGACGAAAGTTGCCTATGACATTTGACATTTTATATCTAAAGATGATTTCGTGTGCATGCTCTCTCTCATTGATGTGGAATGAATACTTTTGTTTTCCTTTGTTCTTCGGCATAATTCCTGTTCTTATGTAAAAGATGCCTTTTATTAAAGCCACATATTTGCTTTATATCATGGGGATGTGCAACATCTTTACAATGTGCATTTAAGTTCACTCTGCTATTTCAGTCTTTAATCTTGTTAAACTATAGATATTTAAGCCTGAATTAGTTCACATTTGTTTCAGTGCTGTGATCACTATCTGCTTGTATTCACAACTTCAGTTCTCACTGGCCTAGTAAGCCTTGTAAGGTTATCAAAGTTTCTGTTTACCAATGATGTTACCTGCTTTATCTATCCGACTGATTAAAAGTGCAACAATACGATGGTTTACCAATGCCAGCATATAATTATAGTTTTGGGAGAAGTCGTTTAAAGTTTCCTCATATTTCCCCTTCTAATGATAACTAAGTAATAATTTTCAGTGAAGATGTTGTGTTTCCAGGATAGGCACTCGTGTAATATGAAATTGTGAAATCGGCTCATGCAAAATGATTTGTATTTTGTATCCGAAATAGGCACAGAATGAGCCGTATCTTATATACATGCTCACTGTGGCTGTTTTGTTTAATATATCAGTCAAGTTTTGAAATTGTTTTGCAGCTCTCTAGTTGAGCTCTCAGAAGGGTGATTACTTTCGAAAATGAATCAATCATTGTCATTGATTTGGGTCTGCCCTGAAGCATGCTTCAATTAAATGAAGACACAACTTGTCAAGTTTTTGGAACGTTCCAGGCAAGTGGAGATTTTATGGGAAACTTGTCATATTAAATATAAGCTTCTCCGACCCATTTCATTAGATTTGCATTCGACTTGGTCTGAACGATTTCCTTAAGAACTCCTTCCTCATGTTTCATGAACGTTCAATTTCGTTTTAAATAATTTCTTTTAGATTCTTTTCTATCCAAATGGAGAGAAATTCGCTCAGTTTAACGACATTAAGTTGTTCTTCAGTTTCGCGCCAACTGGATACACTTTCAATTATGACCCAGATAGTAATTTCATTTTCACTTAAAGGCACGCCTTTGCAATTTGAACGCTTGAATTCAATGAACATAAAGAAATGCTGTACTTCCAATGTAAATCTTCCCACATTATTTCTTATTGTCAAATACCCTCTTTTCACGGTTTTGGATGATATATAATCATTTCATTCTTCTTCTTTTTTTTTCTTTTTTTTTTGCCAAAGTTTCATTTTGAAATCATACGTGACATTTCATATAACTATTTTTTCTTCCAGTTTCACTTTGTTACCCAGCAGTATAGCTGAAACACTTACAAAATAGTCATAACTCTTTTTTTTTTACGTGTCCAACTGCATTATTAAATTTTTACCCCCACCCTTTGGTAGCTTGAGGACCCTCCCCGTGGTTACATAAGGTTCAACAATCGCCCCAGCTATAAATGAATGTATCTGTATGAAAGTGACGTTATACGAGCTGTTGAGTTATGACGGTTTTCTGAGGAATGATAAAGCTAAATATAAGGCAAATGTCCAATTTCAAGGTCAAGTTTGCAGATTTGTTTCAAACAGATGAAGTGGTAGAAAGAACAGATGCAGTAAAGAATACACTGCTTATATGCTGTACCTACTCGCGAATTTGTGTTCCCCAACGTTCACCAGGGTATCCCTGGTGCGCATGAAAGCGTCTCAGGTACATTTCTGATTCAATGTGCCTTTGACTTGCTGATGACATCAAATTTAAAAGAACCATAGTTAGCTTTTTGTACGTCGATCTCATTGATCATTCATATTCGCTCGAAATTGAATGATCGCACCGTTAAATCGACGAATCTGACGAAGTTGGAGAGAATACCAATCATGTCAGTTTTCCATGCCTTCAGATGACGTTAATGAATACCAATAGTGATCCTATTAATTGGCAGACAAGTGGTATTAGGTATAGAATTATAGTTTCATCCTAGAACTGCACATGTTAGTGTGATAGATATTATCATGACATAATGGTGATGCATTCTTAACAATATCTGTGCATTAGCGTACTTTGAGCCTGTGGATGGGAAATTCACCCGTACAGTGAATGTAGGTGACACAGGAGTGATGATTGAAATGAGAGCTACCAGTAATAGCTCTCTTGGAAACCCTGTGTGGAGAAAGGATGGAGGAGACCCCGTGACAGGACAGACAACCAACACGTTCATGTTTCCTGATCCAATCGTGGCTGAGGATGAAGGTATCTATGAGATTCATTACAGTGGCGTGCGAAGTCAAGGAAGAGGAGCCTTGTACAGATTAATTGTTCGGGGTAAGTCATTGAAGCCAGGATAGGTTTCTGTGTATAAAAGAAATATCATACTAGAAAATAGATATGAAATGTTAGATTTTCGATGTTCATCGATCTGTCTGCTGCTGTGTCAGAACTTAACCTGGCGTTACTGTTTGGTTAAGAACATAGATATGATATGGTCAAAATGCAGATTTGGACAAAATTACAAATCATCCATACCCTTCTATCAAAAATGTATAGTTACTTGTTACATTGTCATGTTGCCAATCAGTCTACTAGTATATCTATACGTTTGTTGTCCATGTGTAATTGCTTGTGTTTTGTTCCCACATTAGAGAGACACAACAACAACAACAACAACAACAACAACAACAACAACAACAACAACAAGACCAGCGAACAAAGACACACCATGATAGGGAAATCCGTCCGTTTAATCGGGAAAGTTTTAACGATGAACAGTCGAAAAATGATAATGAATTTATAGCATTTGGTGACATTTCTCGAACTACTGACATCGTATACTGTAGCAAGGATATTCTTATGTAATTCTGTAGAACAAAGTTATAACATATGCTGATGGGACATGCATGATTATTTTTTTTCCCTCTCTCTCTTCTTGTAGATTGTCCAGCTGGTAAATGGGGGCCCCCTAACTGCGTCAGAATCTGTGACAAATGCTACAATGGTGGACTTTGTGATGACCATACTGGTAGATGTGTATGTCCAAACAATTTCAAAGGACCAAGTTGCTTACAAAGTAGGTGTATGGTATACACCTTATTACGATAAGATAAAATACTATCACTGTATGGAAGATATGACTTTAGTTTGGACTTAAGACGTATAATGGACCATGCTGATGATATATCTTAAGAATAAATTTTGTGTCTAGGTTGAAGCAAATTCTATGGCCAAATGATTTCTTAATGATAGAATCAGATAAAGAAACACACCAATACAGGAATTCTAACTGTACAAAGGAGATTTACTAATGGAATCGTAAGGATTCAAGCTTACACCTGGCACTGATATTTATATATGTGATGAACAATGACATTGGTAATTTGCTTACACAAAGCTGAATTTTTCATTGAATTTTCTTTTTGAAGTAATGTGATTAAAAAGATTTCATGCATCACATGAAACATATTTAGAGTTATAATACACCAATGACAAGAATTAGAGGGAAATTAAGTGCTGCATTTAGTGAATTCGTATAACGAGTTTAGAATATAGACCTATCAATTATAATGAGTGAAAATAAGATGATTACATGTTTACTAAGTCTCGTTTGAAATTATAATTTTGACTGACATGATCTTTCACAAAAACATGTTAAACCTATATGGCAAATAGTTGTACAGTTATAAAAGTTCTTTTCGATGGACAATACCCTCCTTGTAAAGTCGATTTAGAAATGCAGACTTCGCTTCAACAATGCAACAACACGCCTCCCTTTATTTTTTTTTTGTTTAAACAAAAGAAATGAAAAGAGAATGGGGGGCTTGCAACCCCTGTAATTTTTGTAAAGGCGCCCCTCTTTACGGAATTCCTGGATCCGCCCCTGATATCAATTCCTTTTTTATATACCAATTCATGTAGAAAGCTGAAACCAACTGGAATAATTACTTTTGGGATTGCAAAAGTAATTTTGAAGACGAATGGATACACAGATGGTTTGCCATTCATTTGCAAGTTCATTAGCTCACGGGGTGAAATAGGTGTTTGAAACATGATCTGCAATCAGATGCGATGCGTCCTTCATCTACATGTGTCTTGATGATAGAAGTTGCAAACAATACATAGGCCGCGGAACTTTTTCAGTGTGTGTGTATGGAGCGGGGGAGGGGGAGCTGCGGGACCGGGGGGGGGGGTGATCTTGACCTTGAACCCCCCCCCCCCCACACACACACACACACACACACCCACACCCGCTTAGAGGGGAAGAATGTAAGGGCGGATTCTTTGGAAATTAAAATCCATGGGTGTTGTGATTTTTTTCCCCGATTTAGTTTCATATCTGTTTTTAGACCAACCAAAAGTGTGTGTGTGTGCGTGCGTGTGTGTGTGCGTGCGTGTGTGTGTGTGGGGGGGGGGGTGGGGGGCTGAAGCCCCCTCGGTTCTGCGGCCTCTACAATAGCCAGCAAAAAGTTATCTAAAACTTAAATATAAGTTTGGTATAATGACAGCATAATAATGATAATGAAATGAATGAACTTTCAATGTGTGTCCACTCATCAGACTTTTACAACCCAGGTATTGAATAAAATCAGACTAATTAATGGTACTCACTGATTGGCAAATAAAGAGTAAAGTACTATGATTATTATTCTGTTTGTCACAGGTTAATACAACAATCAATGTCTCCTTACAAAAATCCTACGCAAGGATTCCTTCAAAAGTCAAATCCAGAGCTTATGCTGTCCTTTGTCATGGCAAAACAGGTACTGACAAATATCCTCAAAATCTTTAGCTTTAAAGAAAAATGACACAGGCCACTGACATCTGACACTGACTTACTTGGGTAATTTTAATACAAATTTGCTTAATCATCTCTCTCATAAAGATAAACGTGATTTTATACAAAATATGTCTACTTTTAATCGTTATCCGCTTATTTCAAAATCATCACGGATTACGTCAAAATCTTGTACGTTGATAGATTATATTATTCTTAATAATTTTTTTGAGAAAGACCTGTTTTATAACGAGTTTAAATTGATTATTAAGTTGATTTCTAAAATAAGTTTATGGCAGCCTGTGTGTACAGGAAACTCAAAATCGAATTCATCTTTTGATAAAACGGGGCCCTGGTTTATTATACACTGATTTATCCGACGACTTTCCTTTTTTTTTTTCTTTTTTTTTTAAAGATATTTACGGATACCAAGAAAGACGGTACAAAATACCTCAATAACAACATGAGAGCACAAAGAAGATTTATGACTGATGAAAGATTGAAGAATTACAACAACAAAAAAGTTGAAGAAAATTGATTTGTCATCTCTTTATGAGAGCGATAATGTGAATAAAAGTTATAGTTATTTTATGGAGGTTTATATAGACTTGTTTGCCTCGTGTTAGAGAAACAAAGCCAAAGGAGAGAAGATGTAAACCCTGGACTACAAAAAGTTATACTGCTTACTCCTATACATGTTATAAGAAAGAACACTCGTCTTTATAAGCATTGATTGATTGAGGCCAATTTAGGCCATTTATTCGGCAAAATAAAACACAATAACATGTAATAATGGCGTTTACAATGAGAGCCAGGCAGCCTTGAAAGCATCTTGTGCTTGTGTTAGGTTGCCTACACATGAAAATACAACTTTGCAATAGCAACATATATTACAACTGGTTCTGTGTGAAATCAAGTAAATTAAAAAAAAAATCATCACATTAATACGTACATAGTATATACACACTCTCACACACACATACAACACATACACACACAGACACATGCAGTTTACATACTACTCTACTACTCAGTAATGGCTAACTGTTCAAAGAAAGAACGTTTCAGTAAGCACTTAAATCTAGAAAGAGTTGTACTGCATTTCAAAGAAGTACTTATTGAATTCCATTCACTTACACCTGTGAACCTAATAGAGTGGGATCGTACATTCAAACGAGTAAAGAGATACCGTAAATTACTTCGGGAACGAGTGGAATACATATGAAAATAAGAATTTGTTAGAAACATATTATCAAATACAGAAGGGAGCATACCTCTATATTTAAACATAAAGATAAGGATATTCAATCTGACAAGTTCATGCAATGGCAAAATCTGTAATTTAATAAACAATGGCAGACTGAGGCTATAATATGGGGCATTACTAATTAAACGTATTGTTCGTTTTTGAAGAAGAACAAGCTTATTAATATGTACATGATATGTTTTTCCCCAGATTTCATTACAGTAATTTAAATGTGGCAACACAATAGAGTTATAAATAATAATCAATATTTTTCTTGGTAAAAAATGTTTGAGTTTTGATAAAATCCCAACGGTCCGTGAGATTTTTGAAGAAACATTGGATATATGAAGTTTCCAACTGAGGGATTCACTGATAAGTATACCTAGAAAAGATATTGATTCAGTTCT
This sequence comes from Diadema setosum, assembly GCF_964275005.1. Taxonomy (NCBI): domain Eukaryota; kingdom Metazoa; phylum Echinodermata; class Echinoidea; order Diadematoida; family Diadematidae; genus Diadema; species Diadema setosum. The sequence goes on from NC_092685.1 coordinate 48,409,193, forward strand.
TTCAATAACATTATTATCTATCATTAAAGTATCACTATTCAACGATACTTTTTTTAGTCATGGAATGAAAAATAACATATTTTGTTTCATTATAATTCAAAAATAACTTGTTACTCTTGAACCATTCATTTAATAATTGAAGTTGTGTATTCACTGTCCTTATCAATAAAGCAATATTCTTATGTGAAAACATAACCACTGTATCATCAGCAAAAAGTGAAAACTTGAATACACGAGAACAATTTACTATATCATTAACATAAAATAAGAAAAAGCAGAGGACCCAAAACAGAACCTTGTGGTACACCAATATTTACAGAGAGATAAGAGGATCTGACACCATCGACCATCACATACTGTTTTCTATTGGACAAATAATTTTCAAACCACTGTAACTGTACACCTCTCACTCCATATAAATACAATTTCTTAAGTAGAATCTTGTGGTCGATGGTGTCAAATGCTTTTGACAAATCCATGAAGACTCCACAACAATAATTACCATCATCAATTTTCTGCAAAATATAATCTGTGAAGGATATTACGCTAGAACATGTAGAGAAATATTTTCGAAATCCAAATTGTTCTGGTATCAATATATTATTTTTGGTTAAAAAATTAGAAAGACGATTGAACATTAATCTTTCCAAAACTTTTGCAAAAATAGAAAGAATTGCAACCGGCCTATAATTTTCAATACATTCTGGATTATCCTTCTTAAATAACGGAACAATTTTAGCTATTTTAAGATTATCAGGGACAACACCAAACTGCAAAGATAAATTATAAATATAACAAAGAGGTTCAACAAAACAATAAATGCATTCTTTTATAATTCTTGGCGCAATATCATCAGGACCGCTTGCCTTTGAACTTTGAATAGATAAAGATATATCTACTATTTCATGAGTAGATACTGGTGTACAGAAAAAAGAGTTATTGTTTTGATATGAAAAATAATCAGTAAAATCACGCGAAGTGTTCGGTACTGATGATGAGAGTTTTGCCCCAACATTAACAAAATAAGAATTTAACTGTTGCACAATATCCTGTCTAGATGTAAGCTTCACATCATCATGATACATACATTGAGGTAGTGAGTCATCTTTCTTCCTTTCAAGTACATCATTTATACATTGCCATGTTTTCTTCATATCACATTTTAAAGAAGTAAACTTATCAGTATAATATCTATATTTTGAATATCGTATAATGTTTGTAAGTCTATTTCTGTAGTTCTTGTAATTCTCAAAATATATAACACTTGGATTCTTCAAACTCAATTTATACAACTTATTCTTTTCATTTATAGATTTCAATATACCTTTTGTAATCCAAGGCTTTCTACAACGTGGGCTAGTATTTAAAGGAATAAACCACAGTGGAAAACAACTATTATATACAGAGGAAAACATTTCAAAAAAGATATCATAACTTTCATTTACCCCTTTCTGGTTACAAACATTTGACCAATCAATTAATATCAATCTTTGTTTGAATAATGATATATTTTCACTTGTTATACATCTTTTCCTAATATATTTCTTTCCTTTATCAACCACAGCCATACATTTTGTTTTAAATATACAAAAGACTGGAAGATGATCGGAAAGATCGTCATAGATGATACCAGTCTGGAACTGATAATTCAACAAAACATTTGTATAAATATTATCAATCAACGATCAAAGAAGCATGTTTGGTAGATACACGAGTTGGTTTTGTAATCAAAGGGTATAAATTAAACGAATACATCATATCCAAAAAATCTTTTGTTTTATTACGTATGCCAGATTTTAATAAATCGATATTGAAATCTCCTGTGAAGTATATATCCTTCATTTCACATTCCACTTTTTCTAATACATTATGCATTTTGTCAGAAAAAGATGATATATCAGTATTTGGTGGTCTGTAAATACATGCTACAATTACAGACTTTTTCTTGATGACTATTTCAATAAAAAGCATTTCATAATCTGGTGTAATACATGATAAATCCTTGCGTAATACATGTTGATAATCATTGCGGATATACATAGCAACTCCACCGCCAGCCTCCTGAGTTCTAAACTTATAAAACAAAGAATAATTATCAATATTATAAAATTTAACATTTGTATTCTCGTTAAACCAAATCTCAGAGAGTGCTATAACACTGAAACTATAATCAAGTGATGAAAGCATCACATTAAACTGATCAAAATTTTTTGGGAGACTTCTCACATTTAAGTGAAAAACTGAGAAATCTGATTGCTCATAAGAAAATCTGGAACGGAAATCTTCATCAAACATATATTGACATTTAAACCTTGCTAATATTTGATTATCATCTTTAGTATCTGTATCATACGATATTTCATTATCAAAATTCATATCTATATTTTTTGACAAATGAAAGTACTGATAAAGGGTAAATTTGAATTCGTTGTCATCACATATGTGATTAAATGGTAGAATTTCTGAAACACAAGATATACACAGCCATGACTGAGTAGAAGTACTGCAATGCACACACACACACACACATTCACTGAACAAAGTAATAAACCAATACCAGAAAAGAAATAAACAATACAATCTGTACACGAAAATGTGGCTTAAAACATGGAAGTAGCCCAGAATACATACAAACAATAAGCTCTCTGAGGAAGTAACAAGAGTATTGGCAGATTACATCTATAGAATGAGGTCATCTTCACTTCGTATCATCTTTTTCACAGTTTTTCCACCACTAGCAGGCAGAAGGGCGATGACCTTGCCATCTACTGTCCATGCTGCCAGAACCTTTCTGTTCTCTCGAGTTTTTGCCAGGAGTGCTTGGTTTTTGACTGTCAGATCCTCCACAATGGAAATTCCAGATCCCTTCAGCTTCCTCCTGTTTGCAAGTATTTCACATCGCTTTTTGTAGGCCGATAGCTTCATGATGATTGATCGATGGTGTCTTGTTTGTTCCCGGGCGTTTGGTGTTGCCGTTGACTTTGGTGATTTTCCAGTGCGGTGGCAGCGATCTACATCTCCTGGCGTCAAGGTGATACCAAGCCGATCACGGATGATGTCTGCTGCAGTGGCCTCAGTGTCTTCGCCAGGCCTCTCCTCCACGCCGAAGATTCGAATGCAGGAACGTCGAGAGTACTGCTCGAGGTCATTGACCGTGTTGTTGACTTTCTGCAGCTCACCACTGAGGGTCGTCACAGTTTTGTTCAATCCAGTGATCTCTTTTTCTTTCATGTGAAGTTTTTGTTGCAGGTCCAGCACCTCACCCTGAACAACCTGGATTGTTTTCATCAGTTCTCCCATTTCTTCTTCCATGGCCTCGCGTACAATGGATTTCAGGCGTGAGCTGAACTCGTCATTCTTCACAAGCTCTTTCACTACCTGGCATGTCACAGCTGCAGATTGTCTTGTGCTTGGTCCTCCAGCGGTAGTGGCCATTGTGTCTGGACAATAGGCAACAGGATTAGTGTAAATTGTTCTCACCTTCTAGGTTGACCCTGACAATGAAGATTGAGAGGACTGGCAGCCAGGCAGATACAGTGTAGAGGGCTGAACTGTCACAGAAGTGTCACTATGTGGGACCAACACAGTCAAAGTTGATTCATGGAGCTCTCGAGTCAAAGATTTCAGTTCCAGAACTACTCCATTTGAGGGATGAATTACACAATATCTACATACTCACAAGGTGCTGAATGCTTCTATATCCAAGATATAGTCACAGTTTGCAGAAAAAGTCCTTTCACACATGCATTTCAGGAGATATTTGGAGAGCAGATTTTGACACACAAACACACATCAGGCAGCCATATTCCTATCATATATCTCCATGTCCCTAAGATGTTGTCTTTTTGTAAGTACACTGCATATACGAACAATTTACAAGTATTATACGGTGTTCCAAGAATCATTGTTTTTATAACATTTTCAGAAATATCAGGGAAATATGAAAATGACATGCAGTGAAATCAGTAATATATTACGTAATAAAACATAATATTGAAGGTGAGATTAATCTGCTAGGGTTATTTCACACGTGAGCAAATTTCAAATTCAATTCCAGTGCAATTTACAGTTTATGCTATTATATTACCGCATTTGTCATAATGTAATGTTGTATAGGGTAATTCATACTCGTCTCATTTATCTGAACTTGTAATGCTTTAGAAAAGAGCTTTTCAAATTATAAAGCACTCTGTCCGTGATGCTCCAACATTCCCATTTTTTAAAGAAAACAAAGTTCTTCGACTTCAGGAATTAATTTCATATTTGATACGTCCACACTTAGGTATAATTTTCATATTGGCAATGTTCCTATATCATATTTGAGAATATGTTTAAGTGAAACTCATCTCTTCATACTTATAATACAAGGCAGAAACCATTGTTACATAAACCAATAGTATGCACACGACACACGACATTGAAATCATTTCGTTACGCAGGAATAAACATATGGAATGATTCAAATTAGAGTATAAAAGCATGCTCAATTTCGCCAAGTTTTAAAGTATTATGTAAAAGGAAAATATTCAACAAAATGTGAATTTGGGAAGCGAAATTTTGATTGTTGGATTGTTTGATTGTTTCAATGTCTTTCATACGGACATTGCACTTTCCGATATTATTACAGACTTTTTCAGTGGCGTACCGTGGGTCAAGACATTGGGGGGGCACCTCATGGCAGCAACATCAGAATTGCATTACGTAACAATTAAATGCGAGCGAGCGGAGCGAGCGAGCTTGAAAATTTTGACATTTTACAGTCCCCAAACTGCCGTTTGTAGCTATATATAATAATATATATATATATATATATATATATATATATATTTGCTTTGGAAATTAAGGGGGTTGCACCGGGCGCAACTGCTGGCAGTTGCTGGCAGTAACATCACGAGAATGGCATAACGATTAAATGCGAGCGAGCTTGAAAATTTTGACATTTTATATTCCCAAAACTGCCGTTTTTAGGTATATTTTTTCGCTTTGGAAATTAAGGGGATGGGGCGCATCGGGCGCAACTGCTGGCAATTACTGACAGCAACATCAGGAGAATTGCATAGCGATTGAATGCGAGCGAGCTTGAAAATTTTGACATTTTATAGTCCCAAAACTGCCGTTTTTAGCTATATTTTTTCGCTTTGGAAATTAAGGGGAGGGGGCGCACCGGGCGCAACTGCTGGCAGTTACTGACAGCAACACCAGGAGAATTGCATAGCGATTAAATGCGAGCGAGCGAAGCGAGCGAGCTTGAAAATTTTGACATTCATTTTTACAGTCCCAAAACTGCCGTTTTTAGCTATATTTTTTCGCTTTGGAAATTAAGGAGAGGGCCTGGGCGCACCGGGCACAACTGCTGGCAATTACTGACAGCAACATCAGGAGAATTGCATAACGATTAAATGCTAGCGAGCGAGCTTGAAAATTTTGACATTTTACAGTCCCAAAACTGCCGTTTGTAGCTATATTTTTTTCGCTTTGGAAACTAAGGGGAGGGGGTGCACGGGGCGCAACTGCTGGCAATTACTTACAGCAACATCAGGAGAATTGCATAACGATTAAATGCGAGCGAGCGAAGCGAGCGAGCTTGAAAATTTTGACATTTTACAGTCCAAAAACTGTCGTTTGTAGCTACATATATATTTTTTCGCTTTGGAGGGAGGGGGCGCCCGGTGCGCCCCCTGGATCCGCCACTGGTAGTCAAGGGTGTCGGTTTATGTTTATGATTGGGGGAGGTATGACCAGCGAGGGGGCGTCGAAGTGACCAAGCGGGAGAAGGATGTCCAAAATCTGCACTTTATATAGAGCATCCCCTAATTTGTTTGTGTTTGTGAGTGTGTGTGTTTCATATAGATGGAAAAGTTAGGAAATAGCCAAGGTCAAGTCTTATTATTGGCAATGCAAGGCATTCTAATATAGACTAGTATGTAAAGCAACACTGCAAAATCAATGATCAAGCTTTGATAGCAAAATGTGTACAACCTATCAAACATCACATTGCGCAACATTGCAGCGACTCTTTTTGCCATTCCGATGTTCTGAATACACTGCGCACATCCTGCTTGTATTCAAAATGCCAACCAGGAATCACACTGAATCACAATCTTTTGTCGTCTCCGGGCTTTTTGAACAATGTTTCACTATAATACCTCTTTAATTATATGGTTAAAAGAAATCTTAGAAAAATATCTTTTTTCTTGATCATCCTTTCATGTCGATTTCAAAAGCAGTTTATTAACCCTTGAATTACCATTTTGGTAGGGTTTTTTTTTTCTTTTTTTCTTCTTTTTTTTTCTTTTTTTTTTTACCAGCGGATTGGGGGGGGGGGGGCACGTGCCCCCCCCCCCCCCATGCCCCCCCGTAGTTACGCCACTGGACTTTTTTGTTTGCATGTGTATACGTACATGAATGTTTTTACTGAATAGTTGAATAAGATTAAATTGAAAATTGAATTGAATTGACTGGTATTCGTTGGACAGTACATCGTGCATATGGCTGGTCCTGAAGTATACATTGTACATCTTTGCAGACACATTGACTGACTTTACCACACTCAAGTGAATGCAAACATACATATCACAGAGTGGGCACCAGTGGTTCTAGATGGGTTTAGCGACAGTTGTTTCAACTCAATATTCATCGAATCATGAACTTTGGGAAAGTGTTCTAAATAGCTATAAAATTTATTGGTGCGTTGCTGATTTCTTCTTAGTCTGCAGAACCAATGGTGGAAATCGATTTGGACCAAACTGTGAGTTCAGGTGTAAATACCGTGGTGATCCACCTGCCCATTGTAGTCCTCATCAGTTTTGCCTGCCTGATCCATTCGGCTGTTCATGTGATACAGGAACTCAAGGAATCAACTGTGATACAGGTAGGAAGTTAGGAACCATTCTCCTTTGAGTCTATTAAGGCTGCAATTAGCAAACCTGTATTTATGAGTATTGGTCTCCCCACTGTACATTAATCTGTACATTACAACTTAGGCTACTTGTTTAATGTAGAATATTTTATAATGGAAGGTAATTTAATCCTATTTGATTGATGAATATCAAAGACTGAGAATTCGATGATTAATTCAGAGTACTGTTATCAACTGGTTGATGTGACATCCTGACTTCCTCTGTATACTCATTCAACAGGAAATTGAAAGTCTTTTTATTGCAATCTTATAATTCTAATAGAATTAACCAGCTGTCATAACTCCTTTTCTAAGAACCTACGTTTTCACGTATTGATTGCCAAGTATACTTTAGCTCCTGTATATTATACTCATATAATGCTACGGTATTTCTCCGATTATATGTCTATTGCCCTGTTCTTTCTTGCGTCACTTTTTCCCACTCTCTCGACATACTTCTTACGAGATCGCTGTCTCTGTAGAACGTTTTTGTCTGTTCTGTTCTTTTCTATTATGTTAGCTTTGCTTCATTTTGTCTCGTCTCATAGTCAACTCTCCGTTGTACTGTTACTCCTACTCCAGTCTAGTTTCATGTTTATGTTTTTTGTTGATCTCTCTTTCTAGTGGACTTCCATACTTTTACTTTGTTCTCAACTGATGGTTTTTTTTTTCTCTGAGGGGGCCCACATTCTACAAGCTTTGTCTTTTTAGTGGGTCCCTCCATTTTTCGAATTTTGCATACTGTTTAGTTACTTCTAATCACTTGAGTTCTATAGTGTATAATTATTGTAAGGTGGTACAATTATTGTACATTCTTTTCATGTTACATAGTTTGCGCACCTTATTTTCTGTTACCAAAAAAAGTGATGTTTATATTTCTGTCGAAAAATGAAAACAAAAAACATTGAATACATTGAATACATATTTTTTGATGAAATGCACATGTTGAATAGAGCACTAACAGCTCATTACAAGACCGTCATAGTAATTTCAATGCAATGCAATTCATTTAAAACGTCCAACAAAAATATAACTGGAAATTCAGTGCGGGATTTCTTACATACATGAATGATTGTTACAAAAATCGAGAATACTAAATATTACATCATATATAAATACCTGTAGGACACAAAAACAAAACAAAACTAAACACACAAACAACAAGCGACTTGGAAGAAAAATATCTCATAGAAGCAGGACAAAAATCGACTCAGCTGGCATTATAATCAGAGAGTAAACTTCCCATTCCAGTCTCAGCCCCCTTCCCTCAACTCACGATAGGATAACGAAGTTTGGGTGAAAGAATTATACTGACATCTCTCGGAACTCGGACCTACCACGGCGTCCGTTTCTACGCTGATCCGGTTGCTCCGCTTAAGAGTCATTTCTAAAGGCCGTGTCACACCATCCCGGGCAAGCTACGCGGGCTTGTGGCGAGGAGGTAGTTTCCAGCACGTGGAAGATTTTCAGCGGGCGAACAAGAATGTTTGCAATTTTCATTCATGCCTTGTCATACCGTACGGGGGAAGTTTTGCGGCTTGACTTGCGGGGAAACAAATTTACTCCCCGGAGCTCTCCGCAGTTGGTCCGCACCTGACAGTATCTAGCGCATAGTTGCCCGGAGGTGCTCACGCAAGTCCGATTTAACCGCAGCCAAGTTTTGAGCATGACCAAAATTTTTTCCGGGTGAGTCGCGGGAATGCCCGTAGAGGTCCACGCAGAACGCCACTAGGACCCCGTTTACAGTGCGAGGCTCGGCCGCGGCTCGGCCGCGGCCGTGCCCAGCCCCGCTTCAGTGTAAACGCACAAAAGGCCAAATGCGAGGCCAAAATTGGCCTCGCATTTGGCCTCGCTCTGGAGGTGGTCTCGGCCGCGGCCGAGCCGCGGCCGAGCCCGGCCTTTTCTTGGTGTAAACGCAAACTGGGCCAAATGCGCGGCCAATTGCGCGGCCAATTTTAGTCTGGCTTCCAAACCCTCTGCCTGTATCTTTCGCTATTCAGGATATTAACCCCCTCAACGTCGAAAACTAGTATAGTTTAAGGTGGTTTTGTCCTGCAAAGGATTCTTTCCTTCGGCAAAGGCCTTTGCCCGAACGGCGACTTCGTCGCCACGGAATTCATTTGGCAAAGGGTCTGAAAACCAGACAATACCAAATTGCATTTGTTTACAAGCAGAGCGCCACTACGACAAAATATTGAAAGGTTTGAATCAAAAGCGCGGCCGAGCCCAGCAGTGTAAACGGACAAAATTGCGAGGCTCGGCCGCGCAATTGAGGCCGGTCTCGGCCGCGGCCGAGCCGCGGCCGAGCCCGGCCTCGCACTGTAAACGGGGTCTAGGAGGCCCTTAGCGGCAGCACTTCCCAGGCAACTCCCACGCAGGTAGTTCGCAGTCCCGTATGCAGCCAAGATAATGAAATTCTGTGGAATTTCAGCCATTCCATTAGAGGAATTCCTTCACTGAGTTGTCAGCCCCCACGCGACTGTTACAAAGGTCACACAGTATACTGGCAAGTATAATTTACGTAGAACGCGTCCAGCAAGTAAGACACATGCGCTGACTCGCTCAAATCCTTTTCCGCCCTCAGGAATGTCCGGTATGCTAGAAAATCCCTACACGTAACAAGCCCGAGCAGCTTGCCCGGAAAGATGTGACAGGGCCTGTTGCGACACGGATTGTCGCCCCTACACGGATTGTCGCCTCCTGCTCGGGGCGACAATCCGTGACGGGCGTTGGCGGCACGGATTGTCGCCCCCTACACGGATTGTCGCCTTGCGACAATCCGTGACGCTTGTGCAGTTCCCAGTTTTTGACCTCGAAGGCGACAATCCGTGTTGGCAAAAAATTTGTTGCGACACGGATTGTCGCCCCGTCACGGATTGTCGCCCCGGGCTCGGGGTAGTTCCTCCGGTGTTAAGCTTTGGTGGGATGGGTATGACTGGTAAGTTATGCGTATGTGTGTGTGTGTGAGTGTGTGTGCGTGTGTGTGTGTGTATTGTGAGCTGCATGATATGTGATGTATATGATTTGTTGTGTGTGTGTATGTGTGTGTGTTTGGAGTATAGTAATACAATATGTAGAAGCTGTGCATGAGTGGTGGTTGTATAGTGGTAGTGGTTTGTTTGTCTGTGTGTATACGTGTGCCTGTATGCTTACGTGTGTATGTGGAATATAGTGACGTATGTGTATATCAAAGGGTATGTGATGGTGCGTGTTTGTTGGCGCAGTTTTGTGCCTGCATGAGTATCTGAGGGGTTTGGTGTTCGTGGGCTACGTAGGCCCTACGTATGTGTGTTATGTGTGAGCGTTCGTGTGTATACGTAAGGCCCCAGTCACATAATGCTCTGCGTCCGGCGTTACGTCCAAATAAGTCATTCTTTTTTTCTTTTTTTTCTTCGGACACCCGGGGATCTCTTGCTGTCACCAGAGCATTTTACAAAACATATACGGGAAAAAATATGCGGGGCGATACGGAGAGATTTGGCACGAATTGGCACGCAATTTTGTTCTTTAGACTTGCATTTAAAACTTCCGAATAGTTCGGAAGACCTGCGGAGAGTTGCGACTATTTACAGAGAGTTGCGGATATTTTCGGATAGTTACAGATTGCTATAAATAATTATGTACAATATGACGATCCCTGCCAAGTCAATGTATTATGACAGCAAATTCATCACATATTGGACTGTCTTACATTGTACACTGGGGAAAAGTGAAATTGAATTTACGTACAAGTCGTAAAAAGTTTTCGCATTTCTTTAATTTGCTTTACAGTAATGAAAGATATGTGAAATTTTGAACTTGAAGTTAAATTTTATTTGTGCAGCTCAGATATGGATAAACATCATAATGTAAAGACTACATAACATAATTATACCACAAATAGAATACTATCTAGATCGATAAGTTAAACAGAGTAAGAAAATATTACTTACAGTTATGCTCTCATTGTGCAGCGATATTCATGACTTTCTGGGTTATGTTAAGGAGATTGTTATAAAGCGAAGCCTATTACATTTCCAGAAAAAAAAAATCATTAGAACATTCGGACACCCCTCCCACACCCAAATACAATAAAAAAAATGTAATATCCATGGAGCGTAAAGTGGGTAAGACTATAGAGAAATACTAAATTCGTTCTCATTGTATATCGTTTGTTTATCGCTGTCCCACACCTTCCCGGCCACACACACACACACACACAAACACACACACACACGAAGGTTCGTTATTCCGAAGTTTCGTTTTTTCCGAGGCTTCATTTATCCGAAACACACAATTCCCTATACCTAGTGGTTCATTGATCCAAAAATGAAATTCGGAATAACGAACCTTCGGAATAATGACCCTTCGGACGAATGAGCCTTCGGACGAATGAGCCTTCAGAATAACAAACTTTTGCAATAACGAAATGTAACCCCCTTCCCACATACCGACGCACACCCGAACCGATACCACATCCTTCCTGATGAAACGATTTCCCAATAATGATAAATAAGACATAATGGACCGTATGCAGAAAAGCAGCATCCGTCCGCACGCAAGCTCCAATCCGAATTTATATACAAATCTGCCAAACAAACTCATCAAATTCAAAGCTGCTGATAAAATCAATATCAACATTTATGCCAGCAACAGCTTACTAGGTATCCCTCCCCACGCGCAGCTGAAAAACACATACGCAAAAAATTCACTGACATAACAAACACATTCTTCCATCACACACACACACACACACGCACAAACGGACACTAAATTATCATGTGCACGCGCACATACACACTTCCTTGAAACCTCACCATGACTTTTTACATGGCATGTTTGCATGGATGTAGCCATGTAAGTTATGTGTTAGTATTTCAATGATTACGTCCAGAACGATATTACCCAGCAAAATGTGCTTCGAGGGCGGGCGACAATCCGTGTAGGGGGCGACAATCCGTGTAGGGGCGACAATCCGTGTCGCAACAGGGCCTAAACACGGTTGCGGGTAAAAATATATGCGTGCGCACCTCCGGGCGACTACGGTTGAGATACGTACATGCTAGGTACTGTCATGTGCGGATCATCTACGGGGACCTCCGGGCAGTCAAAAATGCTCTTTGCAAGTCGTATGCAAGGCTTGCCCGGACAGGTGTGACACGGCCTTAGTACCCATGTAGACAAATCCATGGGGGTGACACCCCACGCGACGCCAGGGCTTCTGCGAGCTTATGTAGTATACGTTAGTCATACCATTATGTTGTAGGATTGAGCTGGGGATAAAACATCCAGAAATAGTACGAAACAGACCCTCACGACGTTTATAAATTTGACAAACATAATCACCACTTTACATTAATTACGCTGACGCAGATGAGAAGTCGAAATCAATCTCTGAAGATGAAAAATAACATAATAAATGTTGAAAAAGGGGGCGAGAGGTAAAAATTCCTGGTAGCCACAAGAGCAGCGATCTCTATTTAATTCAGTTAATTGAAAATGAATCCTTCATTTCTCTAAATGATATTCCATCGTACGACTTTATTAATAAAGATTGTGCCAGCGGAACCTATGGAGCTGGATGCAGTCAAACATGTCACTGTCAGTCAGGCCTTTGTGACAGATATTCTGGAGTCTGTACAGAATCTTCTGACTGTGAGACAGGCTGGTCTGGTGACAATTGTCAGAGTGAGTACTGGAAGTTCCTCTGCCTTTTATTTGTAGTCTTATTAGAATCCACAACCAGTGTTAATGAGATAATTCACCCCCCCCCCCCCAAAAAAAAAAAAAACACTCCAAAAGAAAGAGAAAGATATCCCTACAGAACGTTTCAAAAATGACAAAACTAGGTTAAGAACTAACGAACCTTTTACATATTGAAATTTCACTTTCTTTTTCTGAAAACATTTCTTAATCAGTCCTTATGAATATTCCAATGAGGGGAGTTGATGATGTCATGCCCTCATAATTTTTCATGTTTTTTTTTTTCATGTATGAAATTCCGAAAACTGTTATTTCTATTTGTAGCTTATACCAGTAGAAACATATTCCCATAAGAGAATATGTCAGAGTCCACTAAATTTTGTTACCTCCGCCAAGGGAGGAGGTTATGTTTTCATTAGGTGATCCGAGTATCCTCTCGGATCACCTTCTGTATTTGTACGGATTCTTTCTTCTTCTTTCTTTCTTTCTGGACAAAAGTTGTGTTTCGATTAGCTCAGAAAGTACTCTTCCTATCAATGCCAAAATTATACCATATATGTATCGTGTCCCAAAAACGACAAATCAAGTAAAATCAGTGTGATCAGTCGACCGTGACGTCACTATGACGTCATTATATGAAAACATATTCTCAATCATATCTCATTAATGGAATGGAATTTTTCAATGAAATTTACGTCACATAAAATTCAAGTTATGCGCATTCTACTCATCTTCTCAAAATTCATATTTTCTCTTAAAACGCGCGCGTACGCGCGTTGAAATATTTGTATGCTCGAATCGAGCTCAAATTTATTTTTGCTCACGTTTCAGACCATTTGGGACATTTTTTGAAAAATTGAAAAAATTGGACGGACGCGTACGCGCGCGCACATATACGCACGCACAGCTCATATGAAATAGAAATTTCCCGTTTTTTTCACTCTTATCGAATGCCTGAAATATCAAGGAATATTTCTACCAAGTTTCAAGTCAATCCGACTCAATATGCCGTCATACGGGCCCGTCAAAGTTGAAATTCCGCGCGCGCGTCAATGGCGATATACAGTGCAACAATGCCAAAAAACCGCCAATTTTAACCCCGATTTTACTCGTCAGGATGGACGGTGACCCCCCATTTTCTTTACATATTCTAAAAGCTGATGAGTTGTACATGTTATTTCATGGGTTGGCGAAGCTGGAAAAATGATTAAAAGATATCAAATTTCTTAATAAAGTAAAAAAAAGTAAATTTTCAAAATGACGTCATCAAATTTCAAGTTCACTCAAGCGTATCTCACTTATTCTTTTGTTTATTTTCGTCCAAATTTCAATATGTTGTAGCTTATTAAATGTTCTTTCAGTCATATATTAACAATATTTTGATTGGATGACGGTATAACCTCGTAAAAAGGGATTGAAAGTAACATTGTCAAATTTGACCAGTTTTCGTGTTATCTCTATGGGAGTGCAGTTTTTCTGGAAATGAAAACTGACATGACTATCTTTATCGAGCACTAGCTCACTTATGCTTCGGTGAATTTCTCCCATATTTTATCATGTTGTAGCTGAGACTTTGGGCTATCGTGATTGTGCCCTTCGTTTTTTCATACGGAGTCGGCATCACGTCAAAAAACTTGATTGAAATCAAAGCTTATCTTCGATGTATTGAAATATTTCTGTCTTTCGCAACTTTCTTTGCAATAACTCTAGAAAAACATACCCTATCACCACCATATTCTGCACATGTTTAGTTCATGTCACGTACATTATTTCATAAAATAGCAACTACTTCATCAGACGCCATCTTGGGTATCTAAATTAGGGTGAAAGGTCATAAATGTTTCATCCTGTATCTTGGTAAATGCATGTTCTATCTTTCCCATATTTTGCACACATAAAGACTATGTTAAAAGGGTCATTTCACAAAATAACCACTTTTTGCTCAGATGTCATCTTCTCTGTGCAAAGTGGGGTCAAATGTCATATGTACTTCTTTCTTTATCTTCGTTGTGACGTGCTATGTCTATGGGAGGGGATTTCTCTAGATGTGAAAATTGACATGATTGTCTTTATCGAGCACTAACTCACTTACCCTTCGGTGAATTCCTCCATGATTTTAATATGTTGTAGCTGAAACTTTGCGCTATCGTACACGAGCCCTTTGTCTTCAAATGGTGTCGGTATCACGTCCAAAAACATGGTTGAAATTCAAGCTTATCTTCGATGTATTTTCATATTTCTTTCTTTTTCCAACTTTCTTCGCAATAACTCAAGAAAAACATACCCTATGAACACCATATTTTGCACATGCTTAGTTAAGGTCACGTACATTATTTCATAAAATAACAACTACTTGATCAGATGCCATCTTGGGTATGTAAACTAGGGTCAAAGGTCATAAATGTTTCATCCTGTATCTTGGTGAATACATGTCTTATCTTTCCCATATTTTGCACACGCAAAGACCATGTTACAAGAATCATTTCACAAAATATCTACTTTTTGCTCAGATGCCATCTTGGGGGTGCAAAGTGGGGTCAAAGGTCAAATATACTTCATTCTGTATCTTCGATAGTGTATACGGAATTCGGTACCCAAGATGGCAGGTCTGACTCCCTTTTCTAAATGAGAATCCAAATATCACACTGCCAATGTCTCTAAACACAGATGAAACCTATATGGTCATGCCTATTGCGATCAGGACTCGAATCATTGATTAAAAAAAAATCGGATCACCTAATTTGTCAGTCTTGACAAATTCCGAGTCTAGTTACCGTTGGTTTGTTTGTTACTTAGTTTGCTAGTTTGTTTGTCAGTGTGCAAAATAACTCAAAAAGTTGTGCACGGATTTGGATGAAACTTGCAGGGAAGTTTGATAATGACACAAGGAACAGACGATTACATTTTTGGTCGTGATCCGTAACAGTTTATGGATTTTTGGAAGGATTTTCGATACTTCAGCAGGTGAATGACCATGGGAATTTAACAAAGACGCTTAACTGATTCGCACTAGTGCTGGGAGAACCAGTTAAATAAACTAAACAACCATCTCATTAAAAAGGAAAAATATACAGAAATTTATGAACAAATTTCAACACAAGCTCCTTAGAAAGTGGAAACTACTGTATCACAAAGTTTGTTCACCTTGAAGATAGAGTAAATAATATAAGGTGGCATAGCGCTTCAGAACAGGCAAGATCTGAACTTACAATGAGTCCATAATCACTAGTGTTCTGTCAACAAGTGTGCATTTAGAGGCAAGATGTTTGTGATATTTGTCAGATAGATTTTCTATGTCTGTGTTACATTTTGTTCATCCTTTCATCAGTACCAGATATCTGTGATAATGGTTACTACGGAAGTGACTGCAAAGATAAATGCCACTGTTTAAATGATGAACCATGTGACAAGATAACAGGAGAGTGTCCAAATCAGCAGTGTGTCTTGCATTTCAACATCCATGGTGATGCAGTGAACTGTCAAGGTGATAACATAATGTGTTTTCATGATTTTTTTATTTTTATTTTACCCTGGCTTTTCTGAATGTATTACAAAAGACCCATTCATTAATGTTATATACCTCATTAGAAAAAAAAAAAAAAAAAACACGCTGTCTCTGTACATATATGTACAGAGACAGCGTGTTTTTTTTTTTCTGTAAACGAGAGACTCTTGTTAAGTGAGCAATCTATAGCATCAACTGCCTTTTAGTTTTTTAGTGTGACATATATCCCACCTGCTCCTTCTTGGAAACGACTTTATAAAAATCAATGTAGTCAGATATATTTTGAATATCGTCACTGCATAATGTGACATAGTATCTGTTGCGAAAACCCCATTTAGCTAGGCCTACATGAGCAGTTATCAATTCATCATCCATGTTGTATTGGTTGTAGGGTAAGCTTCTTTCCCTGTTCTAAGTTTGTAATTAGTTTCGGATATTAGTGGATCCACTGTCGTATTTTGTTTGTTTTGTTTTGTTTTGTTTTGTTGGTTTATGTGTATATATATATATTTTTTCGTGATCCGCCTGAGTGCCCTGGAGCATTCTATGGTCTTGGGTGTTCAGAGTCGTGCCACTGTGATGAAAGTGTCTGTGACAAAGTGTCAGGAATCTGTACAGGACAGTGTCTACCAAACTGGGTGGAGAGGGACTGTCAAACAAGTAGTGCATGGAATGCAGCTTTAATTAAATTGTTTTCATGGAAGTTTTTAACGAGCCTCTCTAGAGCTTTTTTCTAAATTTTTTCACGTAAGATCCCTGGTTTGAATCTTACCTACTGCATTTATCGTTTAACAAGATGTTTTTGTTTTGGTTTATTTTCTCAATGTTGCTGTTGACTCTGTTTTACATGGGTACCTGGCAGTGGCAGGATAATTAATGATAATGTCGGGCCTTCTGGTAGAGCCATAGCAATACTAAAGAGGTATCCCTGGGTTAATGATAACATAATATTCTTGCAACTCTATTTACATCAGAGTCATATTATCATTATTTCATTATCATTATCATTATTTTCAGCATTACAAATAGTAAGAGAATTGAACCAGCTGATAATCATTATTAAAAAATAATGTAATGTATGACTTTTATTGATAAAATGCATTGCTCAACAATACGAACATTTCGACTTGGTCTTGATAATGAATTCTTTAAATTGAATTTTGTGAAAAGGAACAACCTGTCATCTGTTCAAGGTCCATTGTGGCTTATTATGTTATTTTTTCATATTTTTGTAAAGGGAAGTAATTGAGAAGCTTTGATATCGGTTGTTGTATAAAAGACTGTTCCAATGACTTTTTAATAGAACATGTTATTTTACGACACGGTTATGAGTACATTGTTAATCTAAACCCCGATTCAAAAAGGAGACTGTAAGTAATGCATTGTCATGTGAATGTAGCACTTTTCATGTCTTTTCTTTCAGGAATTACTTATGTCTCCATGAATGTCAAAGTAAATCCAAACCAGCCTTCATCCTTCACCTGTGTTGTTGAAGGAGACCCACCACCTAATGCAACAGATGTCAGCCTCTACAGGCTCAGGGATGGTGTGCGTGATGATTCTGGCATCAGTCAAAATCAGAGTTCTTTGGATGCATCTGGAGTAAAGCGTTCCATAGTCTTCAAAGTAGATCACGTGACATCTGTAAAATATCAATGTGCTTTATATGGAAACAGAGCTAATCTCTCTGTTGATGCAGTGACTTATGGTAAGACAAACGTTCTTAGATAATTATTTATGTAAAGTATGGTTGGATGTACATCATCTTTGTCGCCAAATGTGATGTTTTGTGCTGGAATTAGCAGTTCATTTGAGCCAAAAGCTTGGTAAGATACCAGTGTTTGTTCATCAAAATTTTGAAAGACTTAACCATCGGATAATGAGATGTGAGGTTTCACGAATGGGTACTATTGCGCCTCAGACCTGTAACCAAAACTACACCTCTCACAGATGTTACCCTGCTCGGCCCTTTCAGGAAAGTCCAATATTTTCAATTTTGTCCCCACAATAGAAATCCCAGTAATGGGTCTTAAGCCTAATGGGTTCCGGGAATTAGCTAAAGCATACAAACATAAGCTGAGTACAAATGCTTCCTTCTTGACAATCAGAATAGTTGGTGACTGGAATGAGTAAGTGTCACAGAATCAAAGTTTGTCAAGGAATGTCCCACGTAGCTTGGGCGTTAGATTGTTTCTGAAATTTGACCAGATTATTGCTGGGGATGGATAAATGAAAAGGGTATGTTCGTTTAAAGGGAACCTAAACCCAAAGAGAAATGCGAATTGAGTGAAAGCAGCAACATTAGTAAAACACATCAGTGTCTTAGCAATGACAGCATCATAACTTCAAACACCCATAACTTCATAACAAATTGTCGGAATTTCCTCAACCTTTACTGGTGTCTTCTTACATTACTGCATTCAGTCAATTAGAATATGTATTTTAATATCGTCCCCTAACAAGTCATACTGGTGATTGTGTAACTGGTTAATGTTTTATGAAGTTGCCAGATTCCGTTTGGACATTAGAGCTGCAGCAGGATTTGTCTATCGTAGGTTACATTAAAACCACAAATCTATTTTGTAGCCCGTGTATCATTTATGCCGACTTACATTTAGAACTATAAACATGCAAGATGCATACACGTATGCACATCGCGACATACGAAGTTTATTACTGGTATTTTGGTTAATTCCTTTTCTCATTTTGACGATAATTATGTCTTTCATAGTTTTGCCTGTAATGGAAGCTGTCCCAAAAGTGCAGGCATCAACATCAACCTCTCTCACCATTGAGTGGATGGCTTGGAATGAGCAGACTGGTGTTGGAGAAAAACCCATAACAGAATATGTCACCTACTTCAGGATTCCTAATGGAACCTGGATTGATGGACCAAAAGTAGCAGCCTCAATGACATCTGCTGTATTAAGTGGTCTAGCTCCAGACACCAAGTACGAAGTCAGTGTAGCAGCGGTCAGGGAAGGCCCAGGTGGGACCGGACCGAAATCTGACTCGCTAACAATAGTGACGAAGTGTGCAAGTAAGATCTTGTGGTCAGAAATCTTATGCTTCGTTCAGTAAATACATTGTACTACCAAAATTGTATAGAGTAACACAGTTTCTAGAATAAAGTTTCTTACCTCCCTGGTATTGCTGACATTATGAAGTGATAAGCTGATAACTACGATAATGTTTTACTCATACTATCGATATCATTTGACATTTTATTAAATAAATTCATGCACTGTATATCTAGTAATGCAATCACCGTTCCATTGCACATACCTTTTTCAAGCCTGAAAGATTGTGTGACCTCATAAAGCTCTTCCTCAAAGACACCTGAGATTAGAGCTTTATTTGGCTACTATCAAACTCTGATAAGACAGAAAATATCACTAATAAGAAAAAAGAATTGTGTCGTTATACATACTTGGGAGCAACAATTCCTCACAATGATCTTCAGGAATTATGCAGGGTTTTTTTTTTCCGTTTGTCTTTTTACAGTGGTTGAAGTTATAACATTGAAGATTGGGATTCATATTTTACACAATGCAAAACTTCAGAAGTCACTGAACATTTCATTGAACCTGGGACATGTATGAAGGATAAAAGACCACATCGCTTATAAGATTTATGAAAATGTAACTGAATCAGAGTCAGGGATAAAATGGAAGTTAAATATAAAAATTCCACGAGTACCAAATGCCAAGATCTTTTTTTAGACATCTCTTACTTGTTATATTGACGTTCAATATTGAATGCCAGGGTAATTGTTAATCAATTCAAAGACAGTAATCTGTGAAGGACAGAGCAAAAGAATACTGAAAGTAGTGAGACATGAGCAACAGTGCACTAGTATAAGTGTCAACTACAGTGAAATATTAAGAAAGTTACATATTATTACCATTTGAATAAATCAGTATTGAATTCATTTATGATGTAAGGTAATAGGGACTTATAATAGTTTTCCTTTTCATGTGACCATATTTTCATCTAAGGGAGTTTTTTATTATTATTATTATTATTATTCTTGGACTGCTTAAAAGGATCGAGCATATTCTTTTTGCCTTTTGTCGTGATAAATGAGGGAAGCTTAATTTACTTGTGCGTGCGATTTGCTTTTAAGAGATTAACTGCAGTTTGAGGTACATACTGGCGACAGCTTCAAGAAGTATTAGTCACTACCAGTGACCTGACCGAGACTCAAACCAAGCCATCTTGTCAATAAAAAGCAATTATTTGCCATATTTAGTCAAAATCTGATTATGCCAACTTCAGGTTAATGGATTTATCCATCGTCAATCCCTCAAGTACATAAGTAATTTTCCCCCAAGTTCATTATTCTCTCTTCGTTTGTGTTCAGATCTTAGCGCTCCAATCATTGTCTCTACAACAGCAAGTATTCCCAGACAAATCACTGTGATATGGCAGGTATGTGATTTCTACTGTGCCTTGCCATTTGAAGGAAAGGCTAACAAACGTATTCAATATGATGCAGGCAATTTTAATCTTTCTACATTGTGTAAATGGTAATTTGTGACACTGCAGCACAAAACCACCGAAAGGTTGCCAGATATGGATTTTAAGTTAAGGGTAGATTCTATAGAATAGTAGACTCTAAGCTTTAAAATGATGTATAACTCAGTAAAATTGACTTCCCAAAACTTTCTATCTGAAAAAAAAAAGAATACTCTGGAGAAGAGTTTCCTGAGAAAGGGGGCTCGTGAAGTTTAGGATCTATTTAAGTGCGTTATCTTGCACCATGTTGTGCTCTGTGCAGTAATGGGACAAAAAATAGGAAGTAAAACTCCCTAATAACCACAATGAGTAGATTATCAGATTAAGCTGGGGAAAAAATACACAGTATGCCAACACATTCTATTGATTAAACACCAACTTTCTATGCAGTAGCAAGATCATTCTATAAGTTACAAGAGTCGAAAGTGAAGCATGTCTAAAAGGTTTTCAAAAAATTAAAAGTGGCCTATAAGACTTACCTTATCACGATATTCTACAAATATATGTTCTAGAAAAACTGCAAAAACACAATTTCCCATTCGTTTTATAATCCCAAACTTCAGAATAATGTAGAAGAAGAAGTGCTCTTTCAGAGTATATAAAAACTTAAGATTGACTATGTTGACCAGTTTTAGTCAGTTTTAGTCCTCACGAAAAATTGTTTGTTTTGTGATGTACGGTCACATTTTTGATAGTTGAAGAGTATTTCATGTAAATATGGATTCTGCAGTTTGCTGACGTTTATGTTTATTTAAAGCTCTTAGATGATTACCAGTGTTTCAAGAAATAAAGATTGGTAAACTTTAACTTAAAAAGGGTTTTACTTACTTTACTTCTGACTTATATAATGTTGCTTCTACTAACATACTAACTCTCAAATATACCAATATCTCTGTAAACACATGTATTTCGACTTTGACGGGTTCATCTACATTTTTTACTTATTTTTGAAACTATATGTGACCGTGCATCACAAAACAAACAAAAAGCCGCACCCCTTGATTTTATGTGAACACTGGACTCAAAACAGGTGAAATGGGTCAACTAAGTCAATCTTGAGTTTTTCATATTTTGTGATTCTGATTCTGATTTTATTTCTGAATTTATTTTTCATACATAAATGAAGTACATAGTCCAAAAGTAGAAGTACAAAAACCAATGGTAAAGTGTGTTTTCCGGTGTTTTTCTACTACCCCTTTTTGGGATAGTAGAATAATCAGGTATGTATTAGAGGCCCCTTTTCATGTCTTGAAATCCTTTGCACACTCTTCACTTTCAAGTCGAATAACTCTTGAAAGGATAAGGCCACTGCTTTGAAAGTTGGCATTAATCATGGACAGAATGTGTTCATAGAACATATTTAATTTCAGCTTAATTTGATAATCTCTTCATTGTTGTTGACAAATCTCTTCATTGTTGTTGACACCCTGTGTTTTGTCCCTTTCATCGTACAGCTAGCGCGGCTTGGTGAAAGATTAAGCGCTTGAGTAGACCCTGTACTTCAGAGCCTCTTTTCTAAGTTCACACTTTTCCAGAGTGTGTGCTTTCTTTCCAGTATTTAGGTAGGTTATGGGGAGTCCATTGAATTGAGTTATACATCAGTTCAAAGCTTAGAGTCTGCTCTTTCAGAATTTGCCTTTAACTAAAAACCCATATCTGGCGCCTGTTTGTTGGTTTTGTGATGCACGGTCACATAATATTAAAGAAGTATGTGCACTGGTTCAATAAACTAACTCAATGTTCGTCACAGATTTCTTGAGCAAATCTTTGTCCGTACATTGATATGAATTTAGCTGTCAATAGCAATGTCCTGAATAAGAGCTAGGTAATTCCAATACGTTAGTTTCATTGACATGAAGGGTAAATTTTATATTTCGAGATAATACAGTAGGGCCTACCGTTATGGAGAACATTGACAAGCGCACTTGTTGATATCATTGAATGACTATCAAACTTATACTGTCTCTCAAGTATTAATTTTGTTTGTCTTTCTTCCTTTTGTACACGATAATACATTTGAATGGCAAGTGTCAGTTAACAGAAGAACAACAAGCAAATAAACTAACTTGCAGTTCACTGGTTAATGATAATGATAATAACAATAATGATAATAATGATAATAATAATAATACGGTCTTATTTACCCAGGATAAAGCAAGAGAAAAGAAGAAAGACGAGGATACCCTAGAAAAAAACAAAGCTTTCAAAATTAAGGGTCCTCATGATAACTACAAATAGTATTCAACAACTGATTAGATATTTCTAGAAAAAACTATAAAACATATTTGACAATATAACAAGCAAGGGGTATAGATAGAAAGAAATTTTTACAAAAGGGACATAAAACAAAACAATCAGTAAGATAACAAATGGAAAGAAAAACGAAGAAAGAAACAGAAGCAAGTAAATGATATAATTCACCTGTCAACAATGAGGTGGAAAATAGATAAGTTGGTTACAATTGTGGAGACTAAAGAAAGTTTGCAGTTCTTTGTACATAGGTTATGCATTAACAAGATAAGGAACAATTTAGAGTGCCATAATCAATAATAGCAGTATAGACATTTATAGTATAGATTACGAGTCAACCAAATAATTACTTAATAAGTACGACTTGAGATTATATTCAAAGGCAAATATACTGAAAGCAAAAAAATGCCATGCTAGAATCTAAAGAATTCCAGAAACCGGGACCAGTAGGGCCTACAAAGTAGAGTTCTGGAAGTAAATGTTGTCCTTGCATGGATATACGGTATGCAAAAGCCTGTCTCATGGCATGATTATGAATTTGATTATTTTGCGTAAGTAATTTGGCTAGCCATAGGTAGATCACCTGAATTAAGATTACACATTAATGAACCCAATTGCACATAATAAACATCTTTAGAATATAAGGTTTGGTTATCATACAAAATGAGATAAGTATGAGCACGAAATTAACATAACATATTCGCATAACTCTGTTTTCAACCACAAATAACTTGTCTAACTGAGTTTTATTAGATTAGTCCCATGCAGGTACACCATAACTAATATAAGGCAAAATTAATGTGTGGTCACAAGGAATACACTTGTTTGATTATTCAAAATTGTGAAAGTAAAATAAAAACGTTTAATAGAATACCTAGTCATTAAATGAACAAAAATCAGTGAAGATACTACGGAAATGAAGAAAGACATTGACATATAATTTAGATTAATTCATGTTTTTAAGATTCATTAATGAGTAAATCATATCTTTGGGTATTTGCATATATGATTTTAATGTTTACCTCTCTGTCCCATGTCAAACAAAACATATGTAGTCCAGAAGAAAAAATACGTACAATTCTTAGATGTAATTAAAGTGATGTCTATAAATTTAGCATTGCTCATTCCATTGGAAACCTACAAATGCATTCTTAGTCATTCTCTGACGTCTTCTGGTTCTACTGTAAAGAATTATTTGTTTGATCCATATATCTCCAATTAGACAATACTAAAATCCACAATATTGAAATGTTATTAGTATCTCATAAAAAAGGGTAATACATAACCATTTTGCGCACGTTTGTGCATAACATTGTTCGCCAGGTTTAGCGCTTGATTGTTAAATCTTTCGAATTAAATAAATGGGTAATGCGCGTACTGCGTGTTTGATTTAGTAGCATTACAGTTTATAAAGAAATACAATTTTTACTCATTTTCTTCGTTTGTCCTTGTATGTATATATCAAGTGATATTTTATGTTTGTTTACATGCTCTTTGAAAGATCGGAGACTAAAATTATTTTCCTACTACGATGTCTGGGATGGCATTTCATATCCTAATTGCCGAATGGAGGAGAGTTCTGTCCAGTGTTGAGGTTTTACTATGAAGCATGGCCACAGCATGATCGGGCAAAGATAAGCTAGCCCGAGTTCTGCTGGATGTTGGTCAACTTATACAGTAGATCTCTGTGACACTGGCTGATGTAAAATAATGATAGTAATAGTAATAATAATAATAATAATAATAATAATAATAATAGTAATAACAATAATAATAATGATAATGATAACAATGATAATAATTCTGATATTGTTACCCCAAACTTTTAATTAAAAAAATAAAAAAAATACCTCAGAAACATTTCTAAACAGAATGAGATGATTAAATTGATGTTATGTTTCAAATGATTTAAAACTGCAGTTTTCATGATGAAATTACCATCCTGTAGGTGATAGTTAATGTTCACATTTCGTACATCATCCAAATAATCATTTTTGAGAAATGCGATTGAGAGTTGTGACCATACGTACAGTCTGTTTTTTTTTTCCAGGCAGTTCATTGCCATGCACATTTTATAATGATTTGATCTCTTGAATAATATTCCAGGCACACCCAAATGCAACAGCAAAGTGCAGAGCTGGCTTTACCAGCTATATGCTCCACTATACAACAGAACTCTCACGCTTCTCTGGATCTGAATCACCAGAAACAATTAATAGTTCTGAGGTCACCCTCACAGACTTACAACCATATCTACTGTACACCATCACAGTGACTGCTGTCAGAAACGATTCAGAAAGTGCAACGAGCACCGAGGTAACTGTGAGGACACTAGAAGAAGGTAAAATATGTTTATGGTGTTGTTGTGATATTATGCCTTCTACCAACTTTCTATGTATTCCAGCCAAACCAATCACCTTGCTTAAGTGTGCTTCCTTATGCATTGAGTGTAGCATGTATTACAACAGAGGAGATGTAAACACAAGCTATTGACACCAGTATATAATCTGAACTGCTCTTTATGTTTTGATAACAATAGTTCAGCTCTTTATGTTTTGATAACAATAGTTCAGCTGACTTCTCTACTGGCAAGATCTGTACGTACCCTGCCTCTCAAATGTGTTGCTCGTTTTTCAGAGTAAAAAAACACACACACAAAAAAAACCAAACAAACGTAGAAACCGGTCATTCCAGTACCTAATAATGCTAACCTGCTAATGGTGTTGTTGTTTTTTTTTTTTAGCATGTTCGAAGAGGAATATTTCCATTTGCAAATCATTCTTTGATATTCTAACTTCAAGACAAAAATCTTACCCGCACTCAAAGTTTGGTTTACGAATAGTTTTGGCCAACACATTATGGGCAGACATTCTCTTATCAGTTGTCAAACCATTCTACCGTCAGCCCTCAAATGCAATTCTGGACCACTTAATACCACTTTGAAGACATATAATTTCATCAACTCATCTAAATCCAATAAACATCGGCTTCTCCCCTATTAACCAATGACTTTTTCACACTCCTAATAAATAACACGATCAGCAAAAAGGCAGTAGAGTTAAGTTTACGTTATACGCAGAATTTGCCCTACGATCTCCGAGATGAATTTAACTAACAAAAAGACCTCAGAAGTTATCGAAAGTATTTTATCGAAATCAGGGTCTAAATAGAAGAGGCATTAATCTAGATGAAATATACAGACCGCCAAAATCAAACCCTACTGAATTTATAAACTACTATCCACACTTTTATCCCTTTTGCTCAAGTGTAGAGACCAATTTCTCGCACTACACATACTCCTCACCCTGACTCCTTTTCAAGTATTTGTATCTGGATGTATTACTTACATTTCTTTGAAAACTCTCCTAATTTAATATCCCTCCCTGTTTTTTTTTTTCCTAACAGCTCCACCCAAACCAGTTAATGTAACAATACCAGACAGTACCCAGGATTCTCTCATTGTGACGTGGTCTGCAGCCACTCCTATACACTTAAATGGAAAAATACTGGAATATAAGTTGCGGTGTAGCCGTACTTTATCACCAGTGATAAATAATAACTACATTATCAGGACAGTCAATGAAGTGCAGCATGAAATGAAATACCAGATTCTTGAACTCTCACCTGGAAGTATGTATTCAATACAGGTATGTTTCGTATACCTAATCATTCGATGGTACTCTTCATAAACTCTTTATTAACCTTTATATGTGCTTTAAACAAAGTGTTTTCATCCATTGCTTCACTTCAATTATAATAATCACAGATATAACCACGACTTTGTAAATTTGTCAAATGACCTTTTGATAGAGCTTTAATTATTTTTAAGAGCTAATTCTGAATAACAGCACACTACACACATGCACAGGGGCGTACGTTCGGACACATTGGTTGATTTCAACAAGAAATTATGCATTTTGGATCTCCTCATTTTGTATTTGTTTGTTTTCCGACATTGTTTAATTTGTTTCTAAATTCAGAGTTTGAGTCTGTAATGTGCACATGATTCAAGACTGGTAGGACCTATTCAATGAGTTTTTGTGTACAGTGCTTGTGGGTTTTATTCACTCCAATATGGTATTCCGATATAGGCAAAAAGGGAACTGTTCCTACCCGTTAAACTAATATAGGATTTTAAATACAACAAAATTCGTATTTTACATGCACAGTTTAGAGTACATTCCGTAGACTCTCTTTTTTTTTTGGGGGGGGGGAGTTTTTCTTTCTGTTTCAAGTTGATTTTCTCATCACGAGATATGTGAAAATGTTGACTAAAAACCATCATAAACTTCAAAAACAGTTCATTCATTTGTGCGATAGGATGATCCGATTCTTATTGATCTTGGTGTAGGCGGTGAAGTAAATGATGAAGTTAACTTCTTGTTCCAACATGCATGAATGTTTATTCATTTCAAATCAAAACCTCTGGAATAGTACAAGTGAAACCTATGGAGCAGTCAGCTCTTAGGAACTCGATGTGTGTAGCCCATAAGACTGTAGGACAGTATGTGTTGGCCATTAAGGACACCAAGAAAAAAAAAAGCAGTGAGAAGTCCCACGGAACTGTACTGGTACACTTCAAATAAGAATTGTGATAGTGATGATGATGTTCCCTAAGAAATTGTCATTCAGTAATACACACAAGGAGAGAGAAAGAATAGACCATACTTATCAAGGCATGTATGTCTCTAATAAACGTGTACATTCATCTTTATAAACGTTCTATTTCACAGGTTCGCACTGTCAATCGTGTCGGTGAAAGCGAATGGTCAACTATAATCACTGGTGAAACAAGTACGTTGTTAACGAACTTGCAGTTGGATTGATTTACATTTGTTACAATGAATGTTTCTGTGCTGATTCCCACTTAATACAATTATAAGACCGACTTGCACTGTATGAAGGCAATTTATTACTTTTTGGAATACTGAAACACTGGTTTGGGAACTTTTAGCACGTAATGTGTAATCCTGCAATGCCCTTCGACACAATGGTAGTGACTTGTACTTGCCTAAAATCTTTCAAACCTTGCATCACAACGTTAGATCGCTATGAATACAGATGTAAAAAGTAAAGAAATGTACTTGGCCTTGAGAGTTTGTGGTTAAAACTATAGACAGATGTGAATCCAAAGGAACTATTTACTGAGGAGCGCAACCCCGAAAAGTTCTTTTGGAGACACCGAGGCCTATAGTTTTGACCAGAAACTCGCAATTAGGAAAATATGTTTGTTTTATATTTTGAATCAAAAATGTAAGCGAAAGAATGGGAAAACGGGGAAAATGCGAAGCGAGAAGTCGTGTCGTAGTGGTGGGTGCAAGCTTGTGGAGGGACCTAGTAAGCAGCGCACGATGTCGGGCTGCTTTGTTATGGTTACTGTTTTGTTCAAAACTGTCACATTTCACAGAGTGACGGTATGAAGCAATGCGCATTATCAGAATTGCTTTATAACGTCACAATTGCTTTACAAGATATTGATACTTTGAACAGACTGATGTTTCGAGCAGCGTGCAATGTGAAAATTGTGATGTCACTATTGTTTTTTATTTTTATTTTTAGAAATTGTTACATTGGAGTGACGGTACGACGCATGCAGTGCGCAATGTTAGAGTTGTTTTGTGACGCAGCAATTGTTTTTAAAACAATTGTTACCCAGAGTTCACAGAGTGACGGTGCAAAGCCGCGCACAATCTCAGAAATGCTTTGTGGCATCATTTTACAAATAGTATTCTATTTGAAAAATGTCGTCATAGGAGTGACGTCATTTTGCAAATAGTACTTTATGGAGTGTCGAATGTGCTAACACTCTGATATAGCTGAAAATACCAATAATCACGTGAAGCTCTTTCATCCAATCACTAGAGGATAATTTGTTTATCAAAAATGTAATTTGCAATATACTTCAAGAACACTTGTAAGTGATGTCTACCTCCCTGGTGCGGTGTATTATGTGTGTTTGTATCTGTCCGTTTGTTGTATCTGTTTGCGAAAAAGAACATTATGCATTTGCATGTAAAGAGTTCATACTGTAATGCGAATGTGTGCATGGTACTCCTTATACAGACTCCTCTACCGCTTTGTAGTCGTGTGTTTTGTGCATGAGCAATTGGTCCTATATCACAGCTCACTTTTCTCTGTGTGTTACAGGCAAGTCTGCTGCAATTGGTGCTTTAGCTGGTGGTGTTGCTGGTGGTGGTGGTTTCATCATCTTCATTATTGTGGGTCTGGTTATTTGTTTTACTTTCTGCCGAAGGTATGTTTTATCAGGAACCAAGGCCATCAACTCACTTTAATTATGCTGGTGTAAAAAGTTGAATGTTCTTTATACATTTAAACTACATAAAAGTGTGCAAATAATTGTAGGGAATAGCTCTTTTGCTGAGCAAGCAGCACGATACTATTGTAGGCCAAATAGTCACAATCTTACCATGGAAAAAGTAAATTCTCGATACTATATAATTGCTTGTTGTTTGTTTTTTAATAATATTCATATGACACCTGAAAAGATCCCTGTAATTTGATTCGTTGTTTCAGATTGAGTATTTGTTCCACTTTACTATTACGCTATCATTCATGCAATTGTGGCCCCATTTACTGTGCAGTCTTGGATCCATGCGATTTGTTGTTGTTGTTGTTGTTATTTTAAAGATCGAAAGAAGAGAGAGAGAAATGGGGCCCTATACAAATAATTTGCCCCAGACAGCACTTACAACATAAAACAAACATTATAGATCTTAAAGAGATATAAACAAGAATATTAAATGCATACCAAGTCTCCTCTAGGGAGCTCATATCGTCTCCACGAGGGAGCTCATGTTGTCTCCACAAAGGAGCTCATAAAGTCTCCACGAGGGAGCTCATATTGTCTCCATAAAGGAGCTCATTACGTCTCCACGAGTGTGACGAGGGAGCTCATATGATATTGATGAATACCTCATATTCTTCAGACAAACTCAAATAACTACACAATACACGCGCGCGTGTACCGCACACTAACTCATCCACGTGCACACACTCAACCACATACACACACCTTCAACCACGCACAGACACATCCATATCATGGTTCAACCCAAAATAATGTACAGTATTTAAATAGAGCACACACACAATGATATGTTTTTTTACAAAATAGATAAAATTACTATAACTGTATCATTGTTTCGAAAGAAAGAAGAGGAAGAAAAAAATATATATACAGTGTTAATATCAAGGAGCTCTAAGACGTTGATATAGAAAAAATATTTGCATATACAGAAAAATGTGTATATATCAAGGAGCTCTAAGGCGTTGATACAGAAAAATATTTGCAGCAAACAACGGAGAAATATGATACAGATATAATCCTGGAATCAAAGACGTATGAGTATACCTGCGGGCTTCAAGCCCCCAAAAATAAAAAAGTACAATTTAGTGCCAGAAAGTGGGAGTCATAATACTTGTAATCTTCAAAATGAATTCAAACCACAAATTTAAAGTATTAATTAGGTGCAGGCGACTCATACGAAAGGGGATTAACAAACATTTTAAGTTGTTCTCACCACAAAAATGATGAAAGGTGTATCATTTATAAAATTACACTATAGGTATATGAACGAAAGGATTCCCTGTTCTTGCTAGGGAAACGCACGCAAGGAACGTAAGACAATATACATGTATATATTTTATATAATAGAGACCCATTGAGGGAGATGCCGGGATCTGCAGCAGCGAGTGACTCCCCAAACCCGCTTGCTGCAGATTCCGGCACCTATAGGCGAGGTGGACGGATGGAGGCCTCGACGTGACGGCTGACCAAGGTGGGCTTGTTGTCGGAGGGGACCGGAGAGCGATGTCCGCTGCGAATGTCGTGAAGGTCTATTTGCTCATCGATTTGCTCATTTATTCGCACGCCGAGAGCCCGGCACACTACGTATAGTTGTACGTAAACGCTTGCGTTTGCGTTTGCTGTGTGCATATGCGATCAAGCACAATGTGGTATATACAGCGCGCCAGTATATAGCGCTGAGCACTCTCTAGATCTCAGATCTCACACACTGTCTCTTGTTAATGACTTCAAAGAATTATTTGCCATGCCAATTAGAGAGTATAACCAACTCATTAAAATACTCAGTTTTATGTTCCAAGTAAAGAGTTAATCCATAGAGCTCGTGCTGTAATTTCACAGCAATATAGGTTTTCTCCTTGGTTTTCAAACTTTTTCCAGTCAATTTAAGAGATTTGTATTTTAATTTATTCCCGAGAAATCTGGAATATGCCAATCCTAGTTTCAAATTCGTCTTTTGTCGATCATTTTCAAACAAAGCCTTTTCAATAAAGTCATTTGTCACACTTTTTCCTGATTTACAATTCAAATCCGTCCCTCAAACTCGCTGCACACATAACAGCAAAAGCAATTTTGTCTTTTAGCCATCATTTTCGTCAAACTTTTCTTCAAATTCGTTTCAATGCATTTCTTTTGTGATTTCTTAATTATGTAATTTTTCTGCAACCATTCACTTTTTCCGCATTTTTGTTTTGTTTTTGTTTTGTTTGTTCATTTCCATCTGAGAAGATGGCTGGATAGCCAATATTCAGCTATGCTATGGCTAAGCTGGTCTTCCATGGGGTCCAGTTGGATGTGAGGTGGGACCACTTCACCGGGTTAAACACCCTGCTCTTTGCGATGAATGAATGAAGCGGCATCTTTTACGTGCGTGAGCTGTGACTCTCTCATACACGGAACCTTCATTTTATGTCCTATCCGAGAGACAGAGTGTTTTGCCTCTTGCTAGAGGGGACGGTATGTTTACACACAACATTGCTCAGTCCAGACTCGGGTTCGAACCCGGGTTCTTAGGATCGTGAGGCAGACGCGCTACCGACTGAGCCAACTCAGTCGTGTACCTACACGTGTACCCACCCCTAAAAACACAGACACACATACACACGCGTGCACTCACCCCTATCCCACACACACGCACATACAAATACACCCTTATCTGAGTACACACTGAGACAAGTCACGACATGATAAAAGACTGTCTTTACTGTTCTCTGACTGCCAAATCCCGAAAAAGTAAGAAAATGCCAGCTTAGGATTAATTCACGAAGATTTGAATCAAGAAAAGACCACAATACCAACTGACTAATTTGGTCGAGAAATTTAAATACGAAATGTGCGAATAAAGACGAATTTGATCCTCACATTCTCGAGTCGAAAGCCGGCGGGGGCGAATGGTTGACGAAAATTGACTTTGAATGACAATTGACTAAATTGAATTTTGGATTTGCATCCTGTATGCTTCTTGGAACGAATACGAATTTGAAATAAAAATATATATATATCTTTGAAATTCACCTTTAAATGCGCGAAAATGGACGCGAAAACCTATAGTATTTATAAATTACGTACAGACTTGTGTAAAATCCGGGAGGACAATTTGAAATAGAGCACTCGGCAGTTAAAAATGACCGACATTGTGGACCACTCAGGCAGATAAAGATAATTGATAGTATGGAGTATATGACTTGAATCTTTTTCTAAAACTGGCTAAGAACACGAAGAAAGGGTTCTACAGTGTGGATTACATCGCAATTAAAATTCCTCTAGGCTAATTCTTGAAATGACACAAATTTGATCCCTGAAAAGGACAACCCATCATGTGATTACAGGTTAGTTACTTGCATTGATAGTATCTTTACAATATACAAGTACACAAATCTTGACATCTTGCAGATGACCAACATTTTCATCATTCAGTCAATATAGGTGTGGGGTCATCTTACAACTCAGGTTTTTAACATTGTTTAAGGTCCATGTTAATATGTAATGTGTTGATGAAAGCATGTTACCTCATGAAAATTTACCAGGAGAAAAAGGCCGCATATGAAATTAGAAACATGACAAGGAACTCCAGAAACATATTTTCAGATTTCCACATATGGATGTAATTGGTGTGAAATCTATGTTTCTGTGCACAGGAACCAGCGTCAAAATGAGCTTGATGGCACAGATGGTGAGTAACATATTGAACCCAATTCAATGCAGGCACAGAATGGTATTTTCATTGTGCCAAAACGACAGTGTATCAATAGGTTAATGTAACCTTGAATCTGACGACAAGTGGGTTGTTTTGTCCAGCAACTGAGATTTCACTTTTAATTATCATTAATTCCCTATAACAAACGTTATAATCTCATGAAACCGCCGGGCAAACGAAAATGATTCACAAAGGACTTTTTTTTGGTCGTAATTAAACCTACATTCACTCCGATACTATTGGATTACTCATGCCCAAAGAAATCATAAAGTCTTTTCAAGAATTTTGAGGGAGTAAAATAAATGAAATAGGCAAATTCTCTGAAAAAAAATGAATACATAGATACTAGCCAATTTCAGATGAGAATAAGACGATTTTTAAATGTCACTTTTGTTACATACTTTTCACGTGGAAATACAAAAAAAAAAATAAAATAAAATTTTACAAATTCACCCTGTACACCCAATATGGATAAGTCCTTTTACAAATTCACGTTGTACACCCAATATGGATAAGACCTACGACAAGAAATAAGCACTTCCGCCCTTATTTCAAAGCAAGCAGCCCAGTCTTGACGGTGATAATCCTGATAAGAACCACTTAAAAATCAAAGAACCCCATCCTTTAAGATGCTATTTTTCTTCAGGACTTTGTGTGGCAAAACACCCTTTATGGTAAAACCAAGTTTTGATAATAACAACCACAAATCTCTGCAAAAATATGTGTGTCATATCTCATTTGAAATGGAAATGGTCAGTCTGAGAGAAAATATTTCTCACCTCAATGCGTGCAGCATCATTTACACAAATGGCAGCTGATGGGTGATGGGTGCCATATTAAAAAAAAATCCTTATCATAACCTACAGATGACTCATTTTACACTGTATTACTGAGATAATTTATTGTGGCTAGCCAATACCTTGCTTAAGTTAATGGATGATAATATTTGATTGTGAATATCTTGAAGCATTTCAGGAAGCGCTTAGGAACATATCACTTTAATCAGCCCGACTAGTAGAACTGTTTTTGTTGCAATTAGTATAATGAATGAACATGAAGTGATGGGTATCGCTGATTATCATTGTGAAAGTTGGAGAAATGTCTGGCCACAAAAGATTACCATAAAAGGGTTCACTTTCACGGCGAGAAACTGAATGGATCTTATATACAACAGAGCTGAATTGCAGAACAGAGTCTGTCACTCTTGCCACTTAACATATATATCCGATGAAGAAATTGCTTTCAGTTGTCGTGTTTCTGCAAATGGTCTTTCTATTAATTGTTTCCTTCTGTGTAACAAATTATACGTCTCCAAAGTGAGACCCAGCAGTGTGGCTAGAATTCTGCTTCTAGCAATGCCCATTTAAGGGACAATCATTGGAGACAAAAGGCTAGAGATCAATTCAGACTCCGTTCCTTGACCATTTTTCTCAAAATTGGTATTCCTACATGTTTGCTTTTCGATTACTTATTTTGATTTGCCTTTAACATACTGTATGATTATATATCATTTCATTTTATTTCATTTCCAACAAAAGTGTAAAGTACAATATAACATTTGTATATGCATACGAAATTAATGCAGCTCATTTTCAATGATAGGGAAAATACAGTTTAAGAGAATCATTTAACTCAGCTCATGATGTTCATATTTCACCTTTTGACTTTCAACAAACATTTTTTTTTTGGTGATATTGTGTGGGAGGGGAGGTTGATGTAAGTTCATAATTGTGATGTGTATCCTTCTTTTGTGCATTTAGTGCTCCTGTTGCTTTTGCCTTTTATCCAGGAATTACAGGTTCTGTCACAGAGCAAAGCCAACATGTGTGTGAGAATGCTGACGCTGATATGGCAGATGAGCACCCGTATGTCGATATGAAAGATGTTCCAGTCATTGAACTGACTGCATCTTCCTCTTACCCAGAACGCAAATCAGAATCTCTGAATCCAAGGTGCTACCCCAAATACCTGGTGGTTCAGAAGGATGATAGTAGGAATATAGAGATGACTACCTTCAAGGGGTGTGGCTCCCTCAGTTGTAGCAAGAAATGGAGTGGTAGTCATGGCAACCTAGATGAACCAGAGATGAAGAAGAGTAACGGGGATAACATCTACCAGGATCTTGCAGCTCCTGGTCCCATACCTGTCCATGAGCTCCAGGCATACATTGAGCACAAGAAGACAGAGAAAGGCAATGGACTCATCCTGGAATATCAGGTGAGTACACTGTACTGATAAACTGATAAACAGACAAACTATGTCTTTTTCCATATCCTGCATGTTTAGTGCACAAGTCCATATTCAAGAAACAAGCTTACTGTGAATAATTATCATTATAGACAAAACAGATTGTAAGCTCAAACGTTGATAACTTCACAAAGACAGCTGAATAATCATAATGTGGGGAGGCAGTACACGTATAATGATTCAATAACTTTCATTATGACATTTAATCCAAATTTTCTTGTATTATGTGACCCTGCAATACAGAACATGGAATTTTGGTTAAGAAAAGATTCTAATAGAGCAGACTGCGTAACTCAATGCAAAGTGAATTTATAAACTATCTAACAGAAAGTGCAAACTTGGGAAAAGAGTTTCGTGAGAAAGGAGGCTTTGAAGTTCAGGTTTATTCGTGCTTAGTCTCATCAAGCTGTGTTCTGAGCACTGAATGATATGACAAAAGACAGGATGTAAAACTCTTTAGCAAACACAATAAAGAGAATTTGAGATTGTGCTGGGATGTCACTTTGTCAGAACATTCTTTCCATGACTAACATTAGCGTTCATAGCACTGACCTTCTCCTTTCAAATGCTATCAAAGTTAAAAGTGAAGAGTATTTGCAGGGTTTATTAGAAATGAAATGTGGCCTCTAAGACATACTTAGTACTTAATCGAACTTTTCTACCCCCAGAAAAAAAGGTATTCTAGGAAAACTGCAACGACTCAATTTCTAATTTGTCTTATGATCTCAAACTCAAGAATTATGTTTTTCTTTCAGAAAATGTAAAAAAAAAAAAAAAAACTCAGAAGATTCACGTATTTATATAACAACGAAAATGGACACCAGTGGATGTCATTGCACCAGCATTTACCCGTTAGTTAGCCTTCGGGCCCATGTCCCTCTACAGATCTACAATGTTTGACGACAACATTATAATAACTGTATGTTTAATGACTGTTGAACGGTATAACATACAGAAGAGATTTCAAAAGATGGATATTGATGGATACTGAATTGAATGACGTGAATAAAAATGGATTGAATAAAGTCATTCGAATAGAATCATATGTGCAGAATCATAGTCATGTGTGTAAATTACACTTAAATTGTCATGAAACATATGTCATTTATGTACTACAATATTGTCATTGTTACACATTGTACGTCTGAATAAGGGGTCGAGGGCTGAAAGCTCATTAACATGATTAAATGGGTGAATGCAAATAAGTAGTGACGATGAGATTGTACGTACATAATAGTTAAGACACGATCCCTACCCTGTTCACGTGTTAGAGTTCCCTGCTTTTATTACATGTTATACTGTATATAATATATACAGCTGGAGCATAAGTGGCTTTAGAGACACAGATTATACATTGCATGTGAAAAAAAAAATATATATTTTTTTTTTCAGATGCTGAAGAGCAGCCAACTTCATTCATGGAATGTAGCATCAAAGGAACAGAACAAGGCCAAGAATCGCTTCAAGAACATCATAGCATGTGAGCCTCTCAAATGAGTACATAGGGGGTACCAATGTGTTAAATAATTATGATCTATCATAGAAAGCATGCTTCTTTTCTTATATTTTTTTTTAAAAGAAAGGCTTATGTTGTTTGTGTCTTTTTTCACATTTGGATACTAATTTGCCCCGATCCTATTTTAGCTAAAGTGTTTAGATTTTGTGGTTGAGCATAGACTCATTTCATGTGCTTCACAAACATGCTTTTTCTAGGTGGATGAAAGTGTCGAGGGCTATATCGGAAGTAATTAGAGTCCAATTTGTTATACACTATGTCTACGTGTAACGTGTCGCTTGCTCCAGTAAAGTTAAACTTAATTGCATCTATATACATTATGTTAACTTGTGCATACACTTGTTATTGTTTTGCAGCTGTGTTTATATTAAGAGATATTTATTCTTTATCAAGATTGTGCCGAACATTCTGAAAATATCTATTTGGCAGTTTTATGTAAAATCAAGTGACAGAAAACATTCATTTGTAAGTCGTGCATGTTGAGAGGTGAATATCTAAGATTGTCTTTTTCTTGTTTTGTTATGAATGCCATAAACAATTTTTGTATTTGTTACCATGTTAAAGTTATGTATCTAAAACAAAAGAAACCCAGCACCTGTCAGACGAGATGGATTTTACATGATTCTGTGCAACAATGGCAGCCTTCAATGATGGTATGGTTCAACATTGGAGAGTTTTTACACATTGCCACAAACGTACGCCCTACTTTAAAACCCTGTTTATTGTGTGGTTGTTTGACAGACGATCATTCCCGAGTTGTTCTAAAGACTGTGGATGGTGATCCCCACTCAGATTATTACAATGCTAACTACATCCATGTGAGTATCATAGTCATTCCATGACCACAATTTTCTTCAGAGGTGTAGCATAGGGTTTGGTATCAAGCAAATATTATGAGATATTCCCCGTGAAAGAGGAGAATCATAATGTTATTTCAGAAAAGAGCTACAAAAGCTTGTTCTAGACCCATCACAGCCCGTGCTTCAAGTTGCCTTTCTGTAGCTCACTGCCTTCTTGTTAAATTGGCTTTTGAAATGAGTAACATGACATGAGACAAGTAAAAACAGATGTTTTTCTGATAACATTTTCCCTGGTAAGTTCAAGACAGTTTAAATGTTAAAACAAACATTTGCATCCTATTAAGACAAAAAAAAAAAACAACAACAAACATACGGCCTTTTAGGTTATCATGAACAGGCCATTACATAAATTCCCATTCCTTTTTGCAACAGAATTACAGAGGAGAAAAGGTGATTATCGCATCACAAGGTAAGAAACTACAAAATTCACAATCATTATACTGTATGCAACTGTGATTTTAAATGTGTTAATACTCCTTTTTTATTGAGTTGTGAGAACATGACATTTGTACGACATGTACTGTTACAGAAAAGGTAACTGAAAATTTAGAGTAAAGATTAAAGTGAAGTAAAATACGTGTGCTACCAACCAATATGCACATTTACATTTCTTTGTGATTTATATTGTTCCTACCCATGGAACCGGTGTTCATAAGTATGATATGGATACAACTTTTCTACACAGTATACTGTATCACCATTACAAACAACCACGAATATTTTTCCTATACCACAGCTGAGATCTCAACAGTGAACTACTCCGTAATTTCCCATTTATTTTGTGTCATAATCTACCATAATTTATTGAAAACATCAGTAGCCTATATGCAGAATAGGGCGAACCAATAAGGTGTGTTCAACAGAGATAAAAGTATACTTAATGCGAAAATTTGTTTTTATCTTTTCTTTACACTTGGTTTGTCCTCATAGGCATATTAAATCAAGCACCAGTTTTGAGTAAGTTTCACTTCCATCACTATACATAATTAATGCCCCCCCCCCCCGAATTAAATGTGGCTATGACAACTGCGTGATTGCTGTTTTTATTGCTTTTTCATTTGTTGTGTAGCACCAAACGAGGCATCACTGACTGATTTCTGGAGGATGATATGGCAGGAAAATGTTGAGACCGTTGTCATGGTGACAACTTTGACTCAGAAAGGAAAGGTCAGGATCACTTTCATTTGAAAGGATATTCAGGATAATAAAATGAATGTATATGACCACAAACTGCGTATAAATCAAAAGACTAATAAATCGAATCTACTCGATGAACTCCCCATGCCTTAGCCACAATCTTATTTTGTTGTTGTTTTTGATACTTAGTACGGTATATTGCAGTCTTTTTGTGACTCTATAGACATATAGGAAAACATTTGAAACAAAGGTACCTCATATTTCAGCTTTACTGCCAGCCCCTGTCACACTTTGCCGGATAGGCACACCGTAGAAGAAACGGGCGAGATTTTGCTCATCCGTTGTTCAAATCGTCAATCTGGTGGACAAAGTTTAAATTTTCCGTTTTAGAGGAGCGTATATACACGGTCTAGCGGCCGAACAAAACGCACCTTTGGCGACTGTGTACAGGACAGTAGAACGCGCTCAAAAGCATGAGAAACGAATAAGAACCGCATGCCCACAGGACAACCCACGAGGAACAAGTGGATGACACATGAGGCGTACATCGAACGTCAGAGAACCGTGTGTACGCGTTTTATGTGCTGTACATAGCCGTTCCATCCGTTCCATTTCTTGCAGTAACGGACTCTACAGGAGGTTGAACGGATGGAAACGCGTGGAAAACGACAGAGTACAGTATAGATACAGGAGAAAACGCACAACCATCGGACAAGGATCAGATTGCGCTATCTGTTTTTGGCGAGAAAAAAACTTAATGCATTCACAAAGTTTTTTTTGCCGCTCTGACGGAAATCACCGGAAGATAAATGTCCATCCAAAGGATAAAAAGGACATGAAACGCATTTTAACGGATATCAACGGATGCCAAAATTCGACATTCGTTTTTAATGCGTTTGCCATATCCGGCAAAGTGTAACAGGAGCATTTATATCAAACAGAACAGCTGTCCCTGGGAACTGAAATATAAAGTACCCTTTTTTCTTCTTTTAAAAACTTCCATTATCTTACACAGGACCAGTGCACGCAGTATTGGCCTAAGGAATCACAATCCATCAACACTGGCAACTTCTCCATCTTCTTGTCCAAGGAACACACATACCCTGATCATGCCATCAGAGAGTTGGTCATTAGGACGGTAATATATTCACTTTTGAACTCACAATTTGCATGTGAGGAATAGATCTTCGATTAGTTTACTCACATCATTTGAAGAACAAAAAGAGAGAGAGAGAGAGAGTAAAAGAGGACAGTAGCTGAGTTAGCAGTTCATTTTGATGCACAGTATAGCTACAATCTGGAGACCCTTCACAGTTCCATCTTCTCCTCCCTCCCCCACCCCCGGAAACACAATGTAATATCTATGTGGAAATACTACTAAGTTTCCTATATTTTGATTGTAATGAACTTTTGGCATGAACAATAATAACGTCACAGAGCTATTGCGCTTTCAACCACCTTAAAATTGCATATCGCCTATAGGTCTACTACGCTGAAGGCTTGTTTCACTTTCAGATTTCACCCCCCCCCCCCTCACCACCAGCAACACCACTACATGCAAAGATGACTTGCCAAATGTAAGGTACACTTTCACTAATGTATTTAATTTGCAGGGAAGAGGTGAAGAGAAAAGAGCAGTCACCCAGTTCCACTACATGTCCTGGTCTAAGAAGGAAGTCCCTGAGGACTACACCACTCTTCTTGACTTTGTTGAAGCTGTTCTCCGTCACCACACCACAATG
Organism: Diadema setosum; assembly: GCF_964275005.1. Lineage (NCBI taxonomy): Eukaryota > Metazoa > Echinodermata > Echinoidea > Diadematoida > Diadematidae > Diadema > Diadema setosum. Next base: position 48,449,570 of record NC_092685.1, read on the forward strand.
CCTCTATCTAAAAGGAACAGACCAATGCTTGTACATTGCAGGTAAGTATGCATCCACATGAGCTCTGTCTTCTTCACTTTTACTCATCGGCAACCATCCCAGGCCCTCTTTTAGATGGTGTCTTTTTAAGGTATAAGATAATGTTGAATAGGAGATGCGTTTAGCGTGCACGAAGAATGATTGGGCATGAATGCATTACTTCACTAAACAAAGTAAGGTTGCTTTTTACTTTTGCATACACAAAGAAAAAGAATACAGTGAAAAAATATAATTTTCTCTTTTTCAGCATTTCTTTTGCAATGAATCACAAGAGGTTTTTTGTAGTTTATCCAAGAATTGTGTTTTCACATCTTAATTCATCAAATACTGCTGTAGACTGATAGAAGTTTGTAAGAACTTAAGAAAACTTGCATTAATTTCTCAAATACCTGATCTGCTTGGCTGAGAGCTTTAGAACTCGATTGTGTTGCTTACAATTAACAAGTGGCTCATGTTCTTTTGTACTGACATAACTATTATGGTTTTTGTGTATTTTCCTGTAAAAGGAAAATTCTGTCTTCCTTTGCTTGGTTTGGAAAACTGCTAGTTTGCTGTTTATGGCCTGCAGATTTGTCATTTGTTGAATATACCAGTTGCTAAATTCGACATCATTAGCTTTTTTTATGTTACTTCTCTGTGTTTTTTCTGCAGCGCTGGAGTAGGAAGAACAGGTACCTTCCTCACCCTCTATAACATGCTGTTTATGATGCGAGAGACTGGAAAGGTTGACATCTTTGGCTTTGTCAACCAGATGAGGGAAAACCGTATCAAGATGGTTGACACACAGGCAAGGACATGCGATTCATTTTGACTTCTCCTGTGTAACCCTGACCTTGAAAAATACTTGCGCCGCTTTAAAGCCTTCCTTGATATTCTCTTCAGGCAGTATAATTGCTCTTAGATGACTAATGATTATTGAGATATAATGTACATATTCAAATGAAGCATGAACCTGAATATGGCATGTTCTTCATACTTCGAGAGCTTTCAAAATTAAACTCACGTGCAATTGTGTGATCATGGAGTATGTACAATAGAAATAATATTTGTACACTATTATCAAGACATTATTAAAGTTACTCAAGAGAAAGTTTGAAATGCATTAATTGATTCTTTGTTCACAAACATGATTATTATGCAGATGTATAGTGTTGCACTTCTACTGCCTTTATTGTCTGTACGTCGAGGAATTTTGCGGATCACCGACTTGTATGTTGGTGAAATGTTGCGTCGGAGTCCCCCTCCCCTGTTGAGTGAAGGATTTTCTGCATTCACATATACATCTTCACGGACTCCTCTTTCAAACCATCTGGTCTCCTCTCGCTACTTCGATACAATTTCAACCCTCCCTTTTCAGGATCAGTATCTGTTCATCTACCATGTTCTTCTTGAGTTCTACTTGTTGGGCCAGACCAACATTCCTGTGTCACAGTTCAAGAAGAAGGTATTTACTCTGAACAGGGTGGACCCAAAGACAAAGAAAACCAACATTCAACTTGAATATGAGGTGAGAAAAAATAGTAATGCCAATGCCAGAGCGCACACCTAGACGTTTGTTCATGACTTGCTATATAAAATTTAGGGAAAAGTATTTTGTTTTACCTTGGGGAAAAAAAGAAACCAGGAAATAAAAGAAATATTCCTGTAAGATCTACGTCAATACAGTTCTGTTGTCGTGGAATGTTGTATAAACATGATGTACAGTGATTGGCCGACGTGATAAAAGGCATTCATTGTCACAGTGGTAATTTAACATTGCACTCACAAATGCCATGTTAGATACAAAAACACCCGTTACATTTCTTCCAAGGACAATTTAGAGAGAGCTCTTTTAACATGACAGAATGATTTATCGCTTGCAGTTGCTTGACTCTCTGGCACCAGTTCCTCCTAGCAACGCCTTCAGAGGAGGAGAGATGCCTCAGAACAAGGACAAGAACAGATTCCCAGACATCTTGCCGTGTGAGTCAATGCAGCTAAGTGTTGGAACTTTTGAATTATTGGAAGTGTTGGAAAATAATTTGAATTATTTCGGAACTTATATTTTTGTCTTGTTCTTGCTCAGTATTAGTAACAGAAGAGAAATTCCCCTTCAAAGAAATGATGTGAGCAAGACAAACTAAGAACTACATAATTTCACATTAACAGCTTGAGATAAATTTTAAGACAAAGACACAGTATGCGGTATATTTCTTTTTCTCAGGTATATCTCGTCCTTCTTCTCTTGTAACCTTACATATTGAATCGTTACAGATATGAAATGTGAAATGACAATCGATGTGGTAAGAATTTGTTTTATCACGTTAAAGAAAGCAAGATATTCTAAAATGTACGTTCTCAAAATTACAAATTGTGGACAGATCACTGTAGTCCGTGACACAACTGCCACTGGCACACGTCTCTTTTTTCCCCAAAATATAGTATGACACATCATAATAATAATTATGTTAGATAATAAACAGTTCTTCTGCAAAGGAATTCACCGATGCTATTCACCATAGACATCCTTCTCACTCCTGTATTTGATGTCTGAAGCATTTTTGTTGCTGAAAACATGGGATTGATACATAGAGAAAAAGGGGGAGTACCCTGCATTCTGCTCATATACATATAATACACATCATCGTGTGCCGTCTGTCTTCTTTTGCCTCAAGTGGAGACCAAGAGACCTTGTCTTTTCTCAGAGGGACTTGAAGATTCTACTGATTACATCAATGCATCGCTTATGAATGTGAGTATAGAGTGATGACCTCACGCACCTTTGTTAGGAGTTCATTCAAGGCTTATTGGTTCCCATTACAGAAATAGGAAAACATGATGGAGGTTATGAAGAAAATGTCATCTCCGTTTATAAACTGACCTGTATGTTAAGAGTTGCTGACGTTTTTGCCCACCCTGCATACAAGAAGATTTGTTTGTATCTCCTAAAAAGATGGGTTATGTAGTGGATTTTCATTTGCACAGTGATCTCTTCAATAGCTGGAATGGATGACTTACAATTCCATTGCAACTACAATGATGGAATTATCAGCCCAACCAACCATTCGATCGCTCATCAGCAATCCATTTATGATTGTGTCACATATATCAGTGTCAAAGCTAGCTGCTGACTTTTATTAAAGATTCTGGAGGAATTTAAAGGGATTTATAGTCTTGGTTGAGACCTAACTTCAGGTTTGTAACATTTTGGGGTAAGATAATGAGAAAAAAAAAGTTTACATAGACTAGAGGATTTATACATAATTGACCTATTCCAAAACCTCAAATTCAGATTTTAAAAAAAGGTGACCCCGTCAAAACATCCATTAAAAAAAAAATAAAAACATACTACATATACTACTACTACTACTACTACTACTACTACTACTACTACTACTACTACTACTACTACAACTACTACCTGCTGTCACTTACATGCTGTAACCACAACTTCTCTACCAGCAGTACCTGGTGCATGAAGTCATGCTGTTATTATTTTTGTCTTCTAAGTTTGCTTTTACCACTGCAACTATTACTCTGCTTCAGTGTTTGCTACTGGGTTGGTTTTTTTTTTTCAGACCTTCACAGAAGAGGGTGTCTTTGTAGTTACCCAGGCTCCCTTGCCCAATACAGTAGTGGACATATGGCGGCTTGCCTTTGACTGGAAGTGTCCTGTCATTGTCATGCTCAATGAGCTTGACCCATCCGATGGGGTAAGTGGACACTCCAAAGAACCAGCACACAACATCCAATGCAATGCATCTTGTGAAAAACTTGTAAACATCTATAACTATTGACAAGATAGGGGTATGTAGCTTTCTACAAATTTTCAACTCTCTGTTCTGAGTGATTTCCTGATATACCCTATAAATTTAAGCTCACCTGAGCAAAAGGCTAAAGTGAGCAATTGTAGTTATTAGTCATCCAGCGTGCGGCGTTTGTCAATTCAATTACATTCCAGTTGATTCCATCCATGGTTTATTCAATTATTGTCGCAGCTAGTTACCTACATTGTTGTAGTTGTAAACTATGATATAACATAAGTAATGTAATGCTTTATCATTAAGATTCCAGTCATTGCCCTTATTCCTTCCTGAACATTTCATTGCAAACTTTGCCTTCATCCTCCTTGGGCCCTGGGGACTGTTGACTTTCACTGGTTCATCTTCAGAGCAAGAGATGGCCGACTGTGGGATGGCAGGGATCCTTGCCTCTCTTCTCTGCCTTCTTGTATTTCATAGGTGTAAAACTGAATTTCATGTTAAAAGACAAGTTCACCATCATAGACATGTGGATTGAGTGAATGAAGAGATATTATGAGAAGATATTGGTGAAAGTTTGAGGAAAATCAGACAATCCATTCAAAAGTTATGAATTTTTGAAGTTTCTGCTCGCTCACTGCTCAATAAGAGGACTACTACAGCTTGTGATGTCACATGTGTAGAAAGATTTAAAGAAAATGCACAGAAAATCTAACATGGTTTCACTTTTCTAGCGTAATAAAAGAACAATTGACTTGCCTCAATCAGAAGACAGGGGGAATAATATTACCCTTAGCATACGTCAGTGACTAGCCGAGGAAAATGCACTTTTTTTTTCAAAAAACAACATTTTGTGAAATTGTCTTTGTATTTTCCTTATATCGTTCTATGCATGTGACATCACACATTGTAGTAGTCCTCTCATCCAGTAGTGACTGCGCAGATACTTAAAAAAAAAAAAAATCATAACTTTTGAATTGTCAGATTTTCCCCAAATCTCCACTAATGCGTTCTAGTAGTATTGCTACATTCATTTAAACCTTATGTATATGAAGGTGGACTTGTCCTTTAAGGTTACCAGCCTACACTTTGCAACCTTTGGATTTTTTCGTGTCTTGACACTAAATGTCCGCAATGGCTTTGAAGCAATGTGTTGACTAAACCATGTTGAATTCTTATCCCTTTGTTTTCTGCTCCACTATTTCAGACATGTCCTCAGTATTGGCCCAATGAGGGCACCCTTCAGATGGGATCTCTAAACGTTGCACGAGTAGGATCTTCAAGTGGATTGCACTTTGTCCGCGACACATTCACTGTCTCAAGGAAGGGGGAGGTTTGTATAAATTTTGAAAGTAAAACTAGATTTCAGTGTTACTTTATTGCACAGGGAAGAAATGTGTGTGTGTGTGTGTGTGTGTGTGTGTGTGTGTGTGTGCATTTCCACAGAAAGTTAAGGCACTGTTGGAGAACTTACAATGACATTGGATTTTTGTGTATAAGTAGATTTGTTTTTCCAGCGTCACGAATAGACAAGAGATACAAATCCAATGATGCACTAGCTAAGTGTGCGTGTGAGTGAATGGAGAAACATATGGATGAATCAAAAGACTAAATATAAATAATGCACTTGTGCTTTATAATCTGACATAAAGGTAACATAAGGTAACATAAATCATTAAGAGGTAATTGACAGATGTGAATGATGCAAGCATCATACCATCAATTGAACTCCAGACTATTCACTGCAGGCATGAGCTGTAAAATGATTTTTACAAAAGGCACATCTTGTCATTTTATAATATTGGTACAATACACAATGAAAGGAAAATAAATAGTCTTGATCATGTAATTATGAAAATCAGTTATAGCAACATCAGTTGAGATTTCTATATGATGGGGATGGTGTAGAAAATTTACCTTTGCCATGTTTTTTTGGGTTTTTTTTTTGTCACAACCAGAGTGTGAGTGTGACCCAATTCAGACTGTTTGGATGGAGTGCTGCAAGCAACAAGCTAAGATCTCCAATGTCTCTCATTCACCTTGTGAGGGCAGTACAGGAAGCGGTCAAGACTGTCTACACCTCAGGCCCAGTTATCGTCCACTGCATGTAAGTATTACCATTAGTCTAACTTCTGACTTGGTACACCATTTGATAGCTCCAATATTGCCCAACAGCTGCCTCTTTACCAAAATTAGATGACCTCCATGTTTGATAAACCACAACATTGTTGTTCGTTTGTTTTTTCTTCATGTTTTAATAGCAATTACCAATAATTCTGCTAAATATCTATGTAACAAGTGTACAATCAAAGAAAAAAACATCAATGAACCGACCTTCTATTAGATACAACCCTTCTCAGAACATAAATACGAAATGAATTTCTCATTTCCCTGTCATATCATTGCAAACCAGGGCCCCATTGATATGAAGTTTTAAACGCAACTCGTAACAAAACAAAACAAAAAAAAATCAAACGCAAGTCCCCCAAATGGCACGCAAGTGCGTTGCGAAAAGGACTTGCGTTTGATTTCACACACAATTCTCTTTTATCAACGGAACACAGGGATCAAAAGTCGATTTGTCAATTTGCTGGCGATACTTGAGTTTGATGTGAAGTTGAGTTTTCAATCGTAAGTCGAGTTTCTAGCAACGGGACCCAGATACCCTACATAGATAGGATGGATCAGTCGGAATGACCCACTGTTAAACAATGCTGTAGGTGTTGTTGAAGTCAAATTTGAAACTTCTATTATGGTGGAAACATTACAGGACACTAGGCAATTGGTTTCCATGGATGTTAAGATGCTAGTGTCATAACAAACGCCGGAAGATTTTGCATGTGAAAAATGAGAACTTTCTAATACCTTATTGTGTAACATAAGTTGATATTTCATTACACTTCAGACTTTTTATCCCCCCCCCCTTCCTCCTTACTGCATATATACAGATCTTTTTAGCAATCTAGCTAGATTTTACTGTGATTGTATGGTGTCAAGTCTAGTGGCTTGCTAGTATCATGCCGGTTCCACAAACAGATGTGAAGAGTGCAAGCAGGCACTTCTTACCCACACATATCCCTCTGGATTTAATTCATGAAATTCACTTAACTTTCGATACTACGGTTATATGAGTAAATGTAACGAATGCAAGATAACGCCCATCACACCTATGTATTTAAAAGAATATACAACCGATATGATTTACATCATCGCTCACATTTTACATGAATTGGAAAATGGTCATGGTTTTATATGGGTATGACCTTTCATCCTTCACAGAAATGGGACGGGTTGGAGTGGAGTATTCTGTGCTTTGTGGTCTGTAATTGACAAATGCCAGAGAAAGAACACAGTAGACATCTTCCACGCAGTGAAGAATCTGCGTGCCAACAGACCCAACATGGTGGAATCACTTGTAAGTGTCTTATCAAGGATGCATGTATTATGCCAATATGACATTCTCTGTACAAGGTGCCTATGTGACGTGAAAGATCTTATTACACTAAAAACCGTGATGTTTGAAACGTCTCCCTGTCGCATAATATGTTTGCTAGTAATTCCAGTACAATATATAAGGTTTCAAATAATACTTAAAATTTTGTTCTTATTCTGGCAGTATGTAGCACGTCACAACACTGGCTACTTATATGTGATTCACATAGGCCTACTGTGTGACGAAAAGCTGGTAATTAGCACACTGCAAAACCATGATAACCATGATGTAACACTTATGACAGCCATTCTGTCATTGTAACCATTTATAGTCATAAACATATACAAAACAAAAGCAAGGGAGAATTGTTTAGAAAAGGATATCTAGATTCAATGGTATGAAAATTTTGTCTTCAATGTATATATATATATAAAAAAAAACCCTCTCACTCTTTATGCAAAGATGCCGTTATTCAACAAGGTCCATTTCACTTTCTCTGTTTACTCAATTATCTATTTCCTGGAAATATTATTAATGTACGTGACTTTATTATATTGTGCTCTTTACATAAACTCAAAAAGTACATACAGCTCTTGTGATAGATCGTGACATTGCCAGTACAATTCTTTCTGTCTTGGAGAATTTTTCAACCAAGAAATAATTGAACAGACTGTAGGAGTTGTAGACCTGAGATTGTATGTTGTGCAGCTCAAAATAATCCTTTTTCAATTCTAATCCACTTCAATTGGCACTTTAAAGAATCTCCCTGATCCCTCCTTGACAAACAGTTTGAAACATCCATCCTGATGTTACATGTAGGTACAAGTATAGCAGTTTGTGCCTAACATTTATGCATGGAATGATATAGTTTGAATGTTTGTGTTTTTTTTTTTTTTCTCAATGTTGGGTTATCTGCAGGACCAGTACAAACTGTGCTACGATGCCATGAGCAAATATCTAGAGAGGCAGCAGGAGAGTGCATACATGAACATGGATACTTTTACTGGTCATGCTGAATGCTAGATTGAGGAAACCTAGTCAAACATAACAAGTCCCAAGTTACAGTAGAAACTGTGAAATAATGCATTCTGAACTTGACATTGTATTTTTTTTGTGCAGAAGTACTATTTCAGGTCCGAATTGATAGTATGAAATTCGCTTGACAATTAAATTATTATTAATGATGTAGGAATGATCAAGTAGATTTGTTGACAGGGATCAGTAGTTAGTGATTCTGTGTTTTTGTGATTAACGAGTATGTATCCTTTATGTGTTATGTGAATGCACTGCATGTGTGTGTTTGATTGAATATGAAGTGTTATGGTAGGTACCATGAGGGGATCATATTCAGCTTTCAGCTTTGATAATAAAGATCAAGTTAACATTCCCTGGGGTTACAAACATTCTTTTACCCCAGTACTGGTAATTGGTTGACTGATGTCCCTCAACTCGTAGTTTGCAATCATTACTTGCTAATTAGCGCTGCACAGTTAGTCACAGGATTCTGTTGTACTAGAAGTGACATTGCAACATGATGTCTTATATCTAAGTAAGATCACAGATTATGGGTAGATACATGCACATATCCCTCTCTAATTTGTTTCCAGATTCTTCTTCTTTTTATTTATTTTTTTTTTGCAAGGGCTGAAAACAGAGAGCTAGGACATTCAGTGTCCACAGAAAGAAGCAATAATTGCATTTTGAATATCATGTGGACTCTTCTTTGGTCACCCCCACCATAACGCATGCCCATTTTAAAAGTCCAAGACTTTATAGTCGACTGCAAATGGAATCAATAAGATTTCACTGACTCTTACGTCCACAAACAAAAGCATTGATTAATGTGTTGAAGTTGTCAGAATTAGCACAATTACACAGGCAAGTAAAGATTTAACGTTGATTGATGCATTCTCAATTTGTGAATTAGACGAAAGAATGGATGGTGATGCATTCTCAATTTCTGAAGTAGACAAAAAGATTTAATAATGATGCATTCTCAGTTTGTAAAGTAGACAGAAAGGTTTAATGATTACGCATTCTCAATTTGTTAAGTAGGAGAAGTATTTAATAATGATGCATTCTCAGTTTGAGGGAAGACAAAAAATAATGATGATGTATTCTCAATTTGTGAAGTACAGTGTAGACGAAAAATTTAACATTGATGAATACTCAGTTTGAACAGTAGACAAAAGGTTATCATGTTGATGTATTTGCAGTTTATAAAGTAGACAAAAAGACTAAATTTTGATGCATTCTTAGTTTGTGACGTACACAAAGATATTGAATGTAATGCAGTCTTACTTTGTAAAGTTGACAAAATACTTAATGTTGGTACATTTTTAGATTGTGAAGTAGACGAAAGATTTAATGTTTTTGCTTTCTCTGTGAAGGAGACATGATATTTAGTGTTGACAAACTCTCAGTCTACAAAATTGGCAAAAACAAAACAAAACAATGTTGACGCATTCGCAGTTTGTAAAGTAGAACATATTTACGTTGATGCATTTTCAGTTTATAAAGTAGACAAAATGATTAGATTTTGATGCGTTCTGAGTTTGTGACGTACACAGAAATATTCAATGTTGATGTATTCTCAGTTTGTAAAGTTGACAAAAACACTTAATGTTGATGCATTTTTAGTTTGTGGAGAAGACGAACTATTCAATGTTTTTTTTTTTTTCAATTCTTAGTTCGTGACGTACACAAAAATATTTAATGCTGACACATCCTCAGTTTGTGAAGGAGATAAAAATATTTAATGTTCAGTTCAGTTCAGTTCAGTTTCATTTATTCTTCATCCGACTTCAAACTAAAAGTACAACAAAATACAAGTATGCATTATACAATCACTTTGATCACTTTCAAAAAGGAAATTCATAACGCAATATGAATCTTAAACTATGATAAGATATGAAATGTAGAACAAAGTAAAATAACTGAGAACATCATTGCATATTTTGAAGGGTTAACTAAAAGGATGAGAAACGAATGATCCACTAAAAAGCATGGCTTGTAATACGTGGATCGATCGCTCAAAACGTATAGTAATGTGTCAGTAAACAACATCATTATAAACAGTAGTCATTAAGTAAAAAAAAAATAAATAAAAAAGTTCCGACTAATATTACAATGTTACAACTTGATCCATACACCTTTCGCTGAGCCCTGTGTACAGAACAGATAAATGATGGAGAAGAATAAAACACACACACAATAGTATATTCATACATACACACATACTCGTGCGCGCAGTTTCAGTTTATGAAGAAGACAAGCACTAAAGATTAAGTCAAAAAGATTCACTTATAATGTTGATGCATTCTCATTTGTGAAGTAGACAAAAAGTTTTAATGCTGATTCATTTTCAGTTTGTGAAATAGACAAACATGGCAAGAGAATTTTTTTTTGCATCCTTAGTTTGTGAAGGAGACAAAAATATTTAATGTTGATGCACTTTTAGTTTGTGAAGTAGACGAAATATTTAATGTTGATGTATTCTCAGTTTGTGAAGTGGACAAAAAGATTTCATGTTGATGCCTTCTCAATTTGTGAAGTTGACAAACAAGATTTAATGCTGAATAATTTTCAGTTTATGAAGTAGATAAGCACTACAAAAAGATTAATGTTTTTGCATTCTCAGTTTGTGAAGTAGACATAAGATTTAGTATGGATGCATTCCCAGTTTCTGTAATAGACAAAAAGATGTAATGTTGATGCATTCTAAGTTTGTGTAAAAGACAAAAAGATTTAATGTTGTCATTGCAACTGATTGACAAATTGCCCTACATCGACGTCGATGTAGGGCAATTTGTCAATCAGTTGCAATGAAAACATCTCGACGGAAGAATTTCATGAATTTGAATAACAAAGCAGTACCCGCTGCATGCTATAAGGATTAGAACCAACACTTGCTGTCGGGCGAAAGCTCGGTGGTCTAGTGGAGATGACGCCTGTCCGGTGATCAGGAGGTCGTAGGTTCGAATCCTGCTCGAGTATGTACGCCCATGATTTTTTATCATGGCTACTACTAAAAAACACTGATCAATTCAGTGCTTATTTACGTCGATGTAGGGCAATTTGTCAATCAGTTGCAATGAAAACATCTCGACGGAAGAATTTCATGAATTTGAATAAGATTTAATGTTGTTGCATTCTCAATTTGTGAAATAGAAAGATTTAATGTTGATGCGTTCTCAGTTTGTGAAGTGGAAAGAAAAAAGATTTAATGTTACTGCATTCTCAATATGTGAAGTAGACAGTAAGATTTAATTCCTGCTCATTTTCAGTTTTTTAAGTATAAAAAGATTTAATGTTGATACAATCTCAGTTTGTGAAGCAGACAAAATGAATTAATGCAGTTTTTGAAGTGGACAAAAAACATTTCATGTTACTGCATTCTCAATTTGTGAAGCATACAGTAAGATTTAATGCTCGTTCATTTCCAGTTTTTGAAGTAGATAAAAACATTTAATGTTGATGCAATTTCAATTTGTGAAGTAGACAAAAAGATTTGATACTGATGCCTTCTCAGTTTGAAATGAAGGTAAAAATATTTAATGCTGACACCTTTTTTACTCTGTGACGCAGACAAAAAAAAACTAATGTTAATGCGTTCTCACTTTGTGAAGTAGACAAAAAGATGTAATGTTTATGCAATTTCAGTTTGTGAAGTGGACAAAAAGATTAATATTGATGCATTCCCAGTTTGTGAAGTTAACAAAAGGATTAAATGTTTATGCCATTTCAGTTTGTGAAGTAAACAAAAAGATTTAATGTTTTTGCATTCTTAGTTTGTTAAGGAGTTTTAATGCTGATGCGTAGAGTTGGATAGATTTGCATGTGCCCATGGATTGACAAGCAGTAGGCTCTTGATGGCGTGCACATCTGTGAACAGTGCTGAATAATTTTGCACAAGTCACTAGAAACAATGACTGTATGTTATTAGGATATCTTATATGTTGCTTTAAACCTGTTCTGGGTATTTCTTACAGACCAATCTAGTCTTCACTACATTTTATAGATGGTTGGAAGTGGTCAGAAATAATTTTGTGTTCCGGGTATCCATTCAAATCAGCTCTTTCCTGATTCTATGTAGATGTAGAATTCAGTGATCAATTTTTTTTTCAAGTAAGGAAATGTAAGAGTATGTTCTTAAACTTAATTTTGTGAATTTCAGTTTGTAGCTTGCTGCATAAATGGCTATGAGAACACCTCAGTCGGAGACATTTCTGTGTAATGTATGTAGATTCATACCGCACTACTTATAAAATGGCAAATAAAAAAAGTACAAGTCGCATCACGTCACTCATGTGCGCATCGTGACTCCTTTATTGCTGACGGTCAAGTAAATGCATTATGCAGGTCAATGGTAGTCAGTTTGTGTGTTTTTTCAGACCTGTGTTTCCAGTCTGTGTTTTCAGACCTTACTGATGTTAGTCTCTCACTGTGAGTGTAATTTAAAGCAGTATATGAAGACATGCTTAAACTCTGAATGTAGATGTAGATATTATAAACCTTACATTCCATTTTCGAATTAAGAATAATGAACCTCATTTTATTTTCACATGAAGAAAACTTTGGAATAACAAACCTTATTTAGTTGTTGGATTAATTAAACTTTGAAATTATGAACCCTCTTTGAACAATGAACATTCAGAACATTGAATTGTAACCGATGTGTATTGTACGCATGATTAAACAATAGCGGGGAGGGGGAGCATAATGACTTTTACGCACATCCACAGATGCCCAGAAATAATAATGTATTTAGTGTGTAATGGTTAGTTTATGACAGCCACTTTTTTCTTTTTACACCATAAATTCATCAGCTTGGTTTTGAAATTGTGTTTATTGCATCTAAATCGTACCATCTGCACAACATTAAATAGTAAGGTGCTTAAATTGTCTCAAGATATTCCCTAAAGGGTCACATAGGGATTGCAATACACTAGAATACTCCGTAACTTGCATCCCTTGGTAATGTTTTCCATCAATGAACTCTGCAACTTTGAATAATTGTCATCAATTGTTGATAGCCAATACCGTTTGATTGTTTATAGTTTCAATATTTTTAATAGAAACAATTAATTTTCAGGTCTTAAGTGGATAAAGGGAAAGAAGATAGAGCATGTATTCAGTCTGGATTCCACTTCACTTTCTGCATGAAATGAATGTGGAAGTAGATAAGAAGAATTTTCCTTTTTTGTAATCCTATAAGGCCTAACTAATCTTGCAAATTCATTGTGAGTATAAGATGCGTGGTTACAAGGTATTTGATACCACAAGATAATAAGTGTGTATAGTATCATGCATTTACCATTACGCTTGATCCTACCTGGTGGTACAGGTACACAATAGTATGCCTAAAGCCCATCGTACTTTTACAGTGACTCGCGAAGAAGATGATTTGGTATTAGAAATGTATTTGGTAAGGTAAAGGTTGACTAACTTGGCCCATGACTAAAATTTTATCTATCAATCGCTGGAACATTCAGGGGTCATTTTGCCAAATAAGATAGTGGATGTCATGCACTATGTGCTGCCATGTAAATAGAAAGAAGAGTGTCTGATATTTTTTTCATAATTCTAGAGGTTGGTCACTTATTGCGACACCAATATAACTCTTGTATACGGAAATATGTCCCACTCCCTGATCCATCTTCATTCACATCACATTCACATCTCATGAAACTGTCTTGCGTCATCAAACCAGAATGTGAATTCATGATTTTCCCTCTCAAACTACAGTATGCAGTTGAATCATGTAAGACCTATTTGGGGAGGAAATGCGGTATCCTTGTACATGTATCACAATGCCTTAAATAGTGACTCACACTTACTTGTTTACATTATTATCAATTTCTGTCAGTGTAATTGTATGCTGACACTACACTTTAATAGTGTAATATTTGTTAAAGTACACTGGTGAAAACATATCATTTAAACACTGCATATGAATGAATCCTGATATAGTTACATTATGGTGGAACACCCTTCACCCTCATGTTTTGCCAAACTAGAAATGATTAATATGGAGATTTGAACTTCAAAATGTGGTTTTGCGCCGGAGCAGTATTTTAAGTCAAAATGTATAAGAGACAATCCCCAAACCATGCATGCTGTGTCGGGTGATATTCGTCATTCCGAAAGTTCGTTAATCCGAACTTTAGTGACGCTATTCCGACGGTTCATTATTCCGAAGGTTCGTAATTCTGAAAATGAGATGAGGAAATTCGTTTTTCTGAAGGTTTGTTAATCCGAAAATGAAATAAATTTCGTTATTCCGAAGGTTTGTTAATCCGAAGATGAAAAATAAGGTTCGTCTTCCAAAGGTTCGTTGATCAAAAAATAAAATAAAGTTTGTTATTCCGAAGGTCTCTTTATCCGAAAATGAATATACGATTCATTATTGCAAAGGTTCGTTAATCCGGAAAATGAAATAAAGTTCTGAAAGGGACCGTATAGTTTTGGTTGAGACCTAATTTCAGGTTTCTAATATTTTTAGGTGAGATAATGAGAAACCTCGTATGGAATATGAAAGAGCATGTTGTTCTATGAGGAATTCAACGTTAATTGGATGAAAATTGGTTTTGAAATGGCTGAGATATCAAAAAAAGAGGGATTCTAATAAAGTGTGGGAGTACGATCGCTTTGTTTTACTTTGTTTTTGGATGTTTCAGTCATGCCAAACCCGATTTTCATCAAATAAACTTTAAATTCCTCTTAAAACGGTATGCTCTGTACTATATCATAAGTGTTTTCTCGGTATCTCGCAAAAACTTAAAAGCCCAAATCTCATCTCCACCAATGCTGTACCATCCCTTTAATTCTAAAGGTTCTGTAGTGTGCACCTTTATTCATTCTTGTTTGGATTAACGAACATCTTTTTCATTTTCAAATCAGCGAACCTTCAGAGTAACGAACCTTGTGTCATTTTAAGAATTGCAGAATCTTTGGAATAACGAACCTTCGGAATAACGCCATGCATGATAAAATGTTGGGATTAACGAACCTCATTTTTTCATTTTCGAATTAACGATTAACATCTAGACTATATAGGTATACAGACTTTTTGTGTATTTTGAAAAAAAGGACCATATCTTATTTTAGGATTAAAAAGCGATCAGAATGATGAATATCACCAAGATCACATCATACAACTCATCAACAGTTGGTTTGACCTCTTCAGTTTTGATTGGACGAGAGTATAATTGAATCCGTCTGCACTTTCTCGAAGTATATACACAGGTATGGTATTACCGGACAGCATGGTTATTCCGGACGCGCACATTTTTGCGTACTAATGTCATATTAGGGAGCTTTAGGTTTTCGCGACGGGAACGTTCAGAGGAAAAAAAAAACCAACATAATCTTATTCTGAGCATGATGAGCAGAATCGCGCGTCAAGTCAATCTATTTTTAGCTTGCGTTGCCTGAGTTTTTCACTACGCGTACCGGGCTATTTTTACGTCCGCACAGTTTGCAACGTAGAGAACTACTTCATGCACCGATCATATGGGGGCGCCATTTTATTTTTTATACGTTGCGTCCCAGCGTTTCAGCACGACGCAGGGGATAGGAAAACGTCCAGCGCAAGCGTCGTCTCAAACGTCCGCGCGTCAAAATCTAAAGCTCCCTATTAATACGCGCAGGACTTCGTAGATTGATTAGCCTCACAGAGCGTTGTATGGACCGAAATTGCCCCCCCCCCCCCCCAAAAAAAAAAAGTGACATGAAAATGTACTAACAATGAGAAATTCACATTTCACCTCAGATTTAGAAGAAAATGTTGATTTATCACAAGGTTTAATGGCGTGAACTGTTCGAAATGTACAAGTTAAACATTTTACCGTAAAATACGAAATTTGAGAATCATTTGCCGATTTTTTCTTTGTCGTCCGCTCGGTAAGAATGTGTACGGTGAATCGCTGGTATGAATTGTGATTCTGGTGTAACGACAAGGTGCGAAAGACGTCGATTATTCCATTACGAAAATCGTGTCCGGAATTATAATCCTATTTTACACCGCGAGAGGGGTATATTTGAAGTCTATTTTCCAAAAATCGGAGCGAATAATTTTCACAATTTTGCTGAATTTGTATTTTTCAGGACTTTCTGAATATCAATTGATACTACTTTTTGCCGAAATTTCAAGTACGAAATTTAGAGCCACGGGGGGAAAAAAAAAAGTGTCTGGTGATACGATCCACTCTCCTACATGACAGTTTATGTCAGCACTTTCCTTGTGTGTGTGTGTTTTGTTGTTGTTTTTTTTTGTTTTTTTTTATGTATAAGTTCCACGCTGCATTTCTGGCTTTATTAACACTGCATGGATTAAATCAGACAAACATAATCAAATAGTAGCAGTCTCGTCAAAAGGCAGAGGAAGACTATGAACTTTATGGTTCTTTCTTGACATGCATGCAGTGGCAAAGAGGTGTTCTACTCTCTGTAGCATCTAAACATGATATTTTGGACAGATTCTTATAAAGCCATGTGCTATTAGTCCTTTCCTTCAAGTATTCTACTTGAAACTGTTTTACAGTAAAGAATGTCCTTTTTCTTGGCAACACCGAAACCAGGTGCAAGAGTATATTAATGCGTTTGACTTATTTCATTCTTCATGTAAAAACACACACAATTAAATAAAATGTGAAAAGCCAATGACACTCAATGCAAAATTATGAGTAATACAACTGCATGCATGGTGACATAATTATATGGAGATATAAAACTATCCGATCAGCCTTCAGCTAACAGCTTCATAAAATGGAGCTGTGCCTATCTCCTATCCACATAGAGATTATTTTTAATTGATTGTTTTAAATTGTTTTAAATTGATTGTTTGTTTTAAATTAAACTTTATGACAGACTAAGATCAATGGCAAATAAGTTCTGCAAACGCAGACTGACTGTATACAAGTAACATGGCTTCCTACATAATCCATTCAGTGGATTGACCATCAGTGACAAAGGAATCAGGATGCACACAAGAGGGACGTGATGCTATAATTACAATGTATGTTGCTTTATTTGCCATTTCATAAGTACATTGCAATGTGAATCTACAAACATTACACGGTAAATGTTTTAAAGAGAGGTGATCGAATAGCCACAGTGTATACGAGACAAATCACAAGCTGAACATTGACAAAGTTAAGCTTAAGCACATGCTCTTATATTACCTAACTAGAAAATTGATCACTGTATCTACATCTACACACAATTTGGAGAGAGATGATTTGAATGGAAACTCGAAACACAAAATGTCTTCTGACAGTGAAGACTAGATTGGTCTGTAAGATTGGTCTAGAATATTTTTAAAGTAACCCGTGTAGGATATTCTGGTAACACTCTGACATTGTTACTAGTGAATTGCGCAATATCGCTCACGGTTGTTCACAGATATATACACACCATCAAGATAAATGACAGTCCATCCATGGAGTCATGTAGCTCTATCTTGATTATGCACGGAGATTTGTAATTGCATGTTGATATCACCGTCGGCGCCACGTTTTAAAAAGTGGGGGTGGGGGCACTTCCGGGTTTCTTCGAGCTGACAAGCAAAAAAACAAAACAAACAACAACAACAACAACAACAACAACAAAAACAAAGGGTCCACACACAAAGGCTTCAGTTCACCTTTCACTTCTGGGTTTCTTCAGTTGACAAGTAAAAAAACAAAACAAAAAAAGTTCTTCAAAAACAAAGCCTTACCGCGCTAACACTTTCCTATTTCCTTCTAGTGTCACTTACGCACTTCCGGGGTAAAAAAAAAAAAAAAAAAGTGGGGGCCAAAGTGGTGATACCTTATGCATTCCTTTGTATGGTGATGTAAAAAGCAGTTGTAAGCATTGTACATGTGTTATGCTATACAGCATAGCGAAGATGTTTCTCCTATATACTTCACAACTTCATTGCAACTATTTAAGAAACGTGTACGACTACTTCAATCTCTCATTTGATTGAACACTTTGCACCAGCTTAGTAGTTAGATATCATAGTATTATTTGTTTTATTTTCTCCGCTCTTTTATGCTCTTTCGCATGTGGTTTATACTCTTACCATCCAATTGTTTGTTGACTGTAACATATTTATTTTTGTTGTGTTCTTATTTTGTATTGTGCGCACATGTAATGTAACGTTGGATATCGACGCATGGTTCTCTTGTAGAGCAGGCCTTTGTGGTTCTTAATGGGAGTACTCTGCTTTTAACCCAATAAAGCCCAAGGGGGGGGGGGGGCACATTGTGCCCCCTACCATATTTTCGTTTACCACTCCTACACCCTTTACCCGATTTCAACCAAATTTGGTGACTTTTCCTAAAATCTTATTGCAAACATTTTGATATATAATTTAGCTATGTCTGATATTGCTGGTTGCCATGGCAACCGTAAACTGACGACCATGTTCGTCAGATTTTGCATGATTTTCTGTTTCAATTTCACTTAACAATATAATAATGGATGAAATGGGGGTTTTCTTGGCTCTAATTCGCTGAAGGACCAAAATGTGAAGTAGTTAGATGGTTGTGAATTACCCTGAAATGGTCTTCTTACTATTTCCTTTATTTTGATATGAGATAGGCATCACACAATAGATATAATAGAAATAATCGAAAATACAGCATTTTTCAAAGACTAACCTTTTAAAACCTGCTGAAAATTTTTTAGCAGGTTTTAAAACCTTTTTAACCTGCTAAAAATTAAAGATTTGTATTTATTCAATTTGGAGCAATTTATGTATACGTACAGCAACAACTCACTCCACTCCATTTTCGATTCTATGTTTCAAAGAAATCAATCATTCCATGACTATCCCACTCGACGTTCCAAGGAATTTCACTTACCTCTCTTACGAACGATTCTTGCTAAGAAAACACTTATTTATACTGGCCCAACGTATTGGAATTTTCTGAATAATGACATAAGAAATTCACCTTCTGTTTTTCATTTAAAAGGAGATTAAAGTTGTTTCTATTGCATTGTTATGTTCCTACAGAAGTGAATCAGCCTGATGGCTCATTTTAATTTTTTCCGAAGAATTTTGATTACCAATAATATACTCTCACATATTTTCTCGTCCCTGTTGTCCTGAGACTCTTACTGAGTAGATTCAATTCTACTTGTAGTACCTCCGCATCTATTTCTCTCTATTTTTCCATATTTATGTATCCCTTCCTCGCATCCCAATATTTTTTCGACATAGTTCTGTCGAGGATCGCTGGATCTGTTTTTCCTTTCTGTCCGCTGTATTGTCTTCCTATTATGTCAACCTCGTCTCGTTCTGTCTTGTATTGAAGTCCCCTTTCATAAGTTTTGTCGTCTCAGTCTCGTTTAATGTTCATTCGCCTGTGTATGTGTGTCTGTCCGTTACTCTGTCTTCTTATTGGGCTTCCAGACCTTTTGCATCAGTTCATTTTCTATTGACATTCTGTACCTGAGGGGCCCACATTCTACAAGCATTGCCTTTTTAGTGGGTCCCTCCATTTTCGATATTTTGTGTAATGTTATATCGTCTATATCACCTCAGTCAATTTTCATTACAACATTACTTGTTACCCCAAGGTTCCACAATTGTGTTCTCTTTTCAATTTTACTTTGTTTTGATTATGTAACCTTATTCTCTGTTACCAATGAAAGTGAAATGTTTATGTTCTTTTCGAAAAATGAAAAAAAGTTTGAATTGAATTGAATTGAATTTATTTTGCGTTATCTTCACACAAGCTTTGCCTGTAATATCATGTTCATCATATGATCAATCTGCAAACTTAAAATTCAATATTTTGAAAATATGAAATGTGATACCAAAATATATACCCATTCCAAGTAATATGTCATAGGTTTCATTATATTTCTTTATATTGTAATGAATAGCGCCCCCACATGTTGACCTTGAGAAATTTCAACCATAACTAATAGTCAAGGTTGACTTGCTTTTCTTTTGTGGTAAATATGAAAATGATTGATATAAAATAAAAACATTATATACTGGGGATAAAGAAATAAAAAGAAAAAACATGATTGTAGCATATTTCCTATGTATTTCTTTATATTTTGGTAAATAGCGCCCTCAGTGGATGACCTTGAGAAATTTCAAAAGTTGGGTCTTGTAGAGTATGAGTTGCTCTACCCATGTGCCAAATACGACGGTCATACATCATATAATAAAGAAGTTATATAGGGGGGCACAATTTGCCCCCCCCCCCCTCCTTGGTCCTGGAAGGGGTCAAAATAGCTTGGGTTTTATAGGGTTAAGAAAGACTTCACAATAGATAGTTAAACTAGGCAATGCGTCAATATCCTTTTTCCACTTCACAAACTGGGAATGCATAAACATTAAATCTTTTTGTCTACTTTACAAACTGAGAATGCATCAACAATAAATCCCTATATTGTTTTTGTGTAATTGTGCTAGTTCTGACAACTTCAAGACATTCATATGTCGTATGTTTCAGTGAAATAGTAGTCGTCGACTTAGCTGACATTCATCATGGTGGACGTGAAAAACAGGGTCCACGTGATATAAACATTCTAACTGCGGATACTGTATGTAACAACTCTATGTTCACTTTCAACACTCGCAAAGATATCTGGAAAAAAAGAGGGCGATATATGGATCTATCCGCAATCAGCATCATTTCTAAAGTCGTCCACCTATCCGCCTTACTTAGATAATGCGTATAATTATGACATCCAATTGGTATCAAAATCTCACAGGAAAATTGATTTGTGAGTATTTTCCCCGGTACATTTGCGCATTAAGTGCACAAAGAGCTAAAGACCAAGAATGACTACACAATGATAATGAACACAAAACATTAGAGAAGAAATTGTAGAATACATTAAACTACTGGTGCAGATCTTAAGGTGACATACGATAAGCATTACAGTACATGTATACCTTCACATAGATTCCCAAACAACTCGTAATAATTCCCTCCATATCTCCCAGTTTTTTTTTAATTCCATAGGTTGTCAGCATTCCATAAGTCGGAAATGTATGCTCTTTCCTGTATGTACTCCACTTCTAAGCATTATGACTTCCAACCAATAAATGTCCATCAATGGTCTGTAATAGTACGAGTTATCTAACTACTTAATAATCTTACTTAGATATGAAGATACCATTTTGCCTTGGCACTTTTAGTACAACAGAATCCTGTGACTTGGCTTAAAAAAGGAAGTATAGAATAATAGTTTGTTTTAAGACATGAAATTATGGCTAGAACGTGTCAATTGATTCAAAATTCTGTGGCCAGTTTCAGAATAACCTTGAAATCAACGTTTAGCCCATTACTGTCCCCCACTCTTCACTTTTTGCCCTCCTTACAAGCCCCATATGTCGCTTCCTTCTTCATTTCTCCTCTTTCTAGGCTCTTCTTCTGCCAAGCAACGATCCGGTTAAGGACTACATGTAACATGGTGTTACCACAAACCTTTCTCCCTCATCTACTTCACCATGCAAACCTTCAAATAACACATATTCTTTAAATCTGTTCTTAATGACTACTCTGGGGTTCTAAATGCACAGTCGAGTCAAAGTAGAGAGCAAGACAAGGCAGACAAATGGAAATTCGACCTCGCAACAACATATCCTATAATTTTTTCAATGAAAATTCATAGAAGCTCCGTTTTCCATCACTTTCTTTTTTTTTTCATCTAATTTCTAATGAGTTACACGTGAAGTTGAGAATCGAGGAGGTTTCCATGGACAATGGGTACAGTCATTCCAGCATGTTCTGTGGAGAACACCAGCAGTGCTAATAAGTAACTAATAACTGCTAGTTATAAGTTGATGGCCATCATTCTACTATTGACCAGTACTAGTGTGGAATAAAGGTTTGTAGCCAAAGATAATGCTCACTTCCCCCTCATTATCAGAACTGTAAGCTGAATATGATCTCCTCAAGGCACCTATCATAACACTTCATTGGCGTTATTTAATCAAACACACACGTACAATGCATACACAAGACGCATACATGGCATATAGGTACACATATAAATTAAGAATCAGAATTCATAACTTACTGACCCCTTCTACAAATGCAAAATTACAAAATAGTATTCCTACATCATTCTCGTCGATTTAACATTTTGCAAATATAAATCTGTACTATCAATTCAATGAATTGCAGTGATATTTCTAGTTAAAGAAAATATGCAATCAAGCACAGACTCAGTATACATGTACGTAAAAATAGAACTAGTACTGCAACTTGTAAATTGCGATGTTTGACTACGTTTCCTCAATCTAGCATTCAGCATGACCAGTAAAAGTATTCATGTTCATGTACGCACTCTCCTGTTGACTCTCTAGATATCTGCTCATGGCATCGTAGCACAGTTTGTACTGGTCCTGCAGATAACACAATATTGAAAAAAAAACCCACAACAACACATTAAAATCTAAATCATTCCATACATTAATGTTCGGCACAAAACGCCAACACTGGTACCTATATGTAACATCAGAATGAATACAAGTTGTTTGTGTATGAGGGATATGGGATACTATTTATGGCACTGGATATGCTTGGATTATTTTGAAGCTCAACTGCATACAATTTCAACTCTCCAACTCTTGTAGTGTCTTCAGTTATTTCTTGGGCGCCATGTTTTGTTTGGTAGATACTTTATTTTCTGCAAATCAATATACATAAGTTACATAATCATGAACATGTGGGAAACACACAAAGTATATCTAAACAGAGTCGTTTGACTTGCATAAACAACGATACAAAAGGAAATTAATGATATAATATACAGTATGCATGTCTATGCAGCATGGATTACAAATAACGATTATAGTTAACAAGCGATTATGCAGAGGGCCGCCATTGTAAGCATTGCTTAAGCATTGCTTGAAAAGATAGCCGGCCCGAGGAAAAGGTAGGGACGTACTAGATTCGTAACAATACAAATTCTGCTGCGAAGATAGCAGGGGAAAATAAACTGATGTGTGATGGTGGTGAATGTGCGTGCAAGTACTTGTTCTCTAAGACAGAAAAAAAAT
Source organism: Diadema setosum (assembly GCF_964275005.1). Taxonomy (NCBI): domain Eukaryota; kingdom Metazoa; phylum Echinodermata; class Echinoidea; order Diadematoida; family Diadematidae; genus Diadema; species Diadema setosum. The sequence continues at coordinate 48,472,803 of NC_092685.1, forward strand.
GGATTGGCAATGCTCTCTGGTGCCAAAATGAAAACCAAATCAAAAGTATATCATTCGAAAACATGTAGGCCTACTGGACTTATGAGCTTAGGATGTAAGCAAAATGAAGACCTTTCAAACCATCACAGTTTTCAGCGTAATGAAACTTGCCACGTCATTTACAACACCTTGTATAGAGAATGTCATAATCACATATACATGCATCCTTGATGAGACACTTACAAGTGATTCCACCATGTTGGGTCTGTTGGCACGCAGATTCTTCACTGCATGGAAGATGTCTACTGTGTTCTTTCTCTCGAACTTGTCAATCACAGACCACAAAGCACAGAACACTCCACTCCAACCCGTTCCATTTCTATGAAAGACGAAAGGGCATAGCCACAATAAAAACCATATACCGTTTTGCAATTCATGCAAAATGTGAGTGATGATGTATGACCAATAATATTGGTTTATATATTCCTATTCTGGACATTATCTTTCATTAGTTATGTTTGCTCATATCAGAAAGACCATTGTATCGAAAGTTCAGTGAATGTCATAAATTGAATCCAGAGAGAGGTGTGTGGGTAAGAAGTGCTTGCTTGTACTTTTTCACATCTGTTTGTAAAACTTTTTTTGTGTGTGAAATAAAATTTAGCCACACTGTTCAAAAGACCTGTGTATGCATAAAAAAAGGGGGAGCATGAAAAGGGGTCTTATCTACTTATATGACATAATAGAAAGTTCTCATTATTTTCTCCTATGTAGAATCTTCCAGCATTTGTTTGAAAAATAGCATCAGTTAATACAAAGATACCAACTGCCTGGTCTAATGTATTCTCTGCACCATTAAAAGATTTGTCAAACGACTTCAAAAACACCTATACTGCATTGCACGAAAGAGGTTCATTCCAAACAATCCATCCTACCTATGTAGAGTATTTGGTTCGTAATACATGTAATATGACAGGAAAATAAGAAATCCATGTTATATTTGTGCTCTGAGAAGGACATTAGTTAATAAGAGGTCATGTCATTGATGGATAAACATTTTTTCTTTGAATATACATTTGTTACTTAGATATTAGGCAGAAATATGGCCTTCTGACAAAAAAGAAAGAAAGAAAGAAAACACAAGTTTGTACCTGGTTAAACACGGAAGCTATCCCATTTTAGTAAAGAGACAGTTTTCTATTCCAACCATCAATGCTGTACATAGTCAGATTTTAGACTAGTAGTAATACTCACACGCAGTGGACGATGACTGGACCTGAGGTGTGGGCAGTCTTGACCGCTTCCTGTACTGCCCTCACAAGGTGGATGAGTGACATTGGAGATCTTAGCTTGTTGCTTGCAGCACTCCATCCAAACAGTCTGAATTGTGTCACACTCACACTCTGGTTGTGACAACAAAAAACAAATGTAAACAGAAAAATCCTTAGTAGTAAGTTGTTTAAGATTAATCTTCAACATACTATCCCTCTTCTTAGCAATCTCAACTGATGTTGCTGTAAGTGTTTTTCATAATTATTTTATTGATCAAGACTACTTATTTTCCTCTCATTGTGTATTATAGTAATCTTAGAAGATGATAAGACTTGCCTTGTACAAAAATCATTTAGTAGTTCAAGCCCACGGTGAGTACCGGTAGTTTGGATTTCATATGTTGGTATGATGGCTGTATCATTTTAACATCTGTCAATTACCTTGTAATGATTTTATGCAAAATGCAGTAATAGACCATCAACTTCCATGTTATTATAAAGCCACTGTGGTTTTCAATTCAGTCTCTTGATTCATCCACACGATTCTCCATTCACTCACACTTTAAGTTAGAGCATTAATGGACTTGTAGCTTTGCCTCTTTGATATGATACTGACAAAATTCTAATTATACACGAAAATCCAATGCCATTCTAAGCTCTTCCACAGTGCATTAAAGGTACTGTTTACCTTTCGCAGCAGTGATTTAAAAAAACAATCAAGATATGACATTTGATGCATATGTGTAGGTCTGTTGTATCACAAAACATCCTGCCATATACCTTTTTTTTTTTGCAATAAAGCCTAAAATATAAGGAGATATCAGTATTTTTCCCATTTAACCGTCACTGTAGACCGTATCAGTGAAATCAAGTTTTGCTTTCAAAGTTTACACAAACCTCTCCATTGTTAGAGACGGTGAAGGTGTCGCGGGCAAAGTGCGGTCCACTCGAAGATCCTACTCGTGCAATGTTTAGAGATCCCATCTGAATAGTGTCCTCATTGGGCCAGTACTGAGGACATGTCTGAAATAGTGGAGAAGAAGAAAGAAGGGATAACAACTAATCATGGGTTATGTTAACACATTGCCTCAGGGAACACAATGATCCCTTTACAATGCTTATACGACAATTTGAGATTTTCTAGAAAGCTTGCGTCCACCAAGGTACAGACAAAATACAGAACGAAAATTTAGTTAATCTGGCAACTTCTCCACATGTCATGTTCTTGAAAGATTCTGTTCACTGTCTTTATCATTCCTAAATACTTTCCGGTTTGTTTGTTTTTGTTTTGTTTTGTTTTTTGCACCTTCGAAAGAGAGCTAAATTTCCCATTAAAATTTTCAAAATTCTGACACGGAAATGAACATTCTGACATTGCCAGCACTCCATCGTCGTCAGGACAGCTCGCATTTGGGGAGAGGAGGTCAGGCAAGATCCAATGATTTATGGATGCTACCTGCCAAGTGAAATGAAAATCTATCATGGGGTTTTCAAGGAGCTGAAATTTAAGGAGTTAGCACATGAAGCACACCGGAACACACATCGCACGCTAGACAATTTATAATTGCAATTGCTCACTTTCGCCAGGTGAGCCCAAATGTCATAAAATGTATGAAGAAATCACTCAGAAAGTAGAGTTGAAAGTTTGTAAAAAATAAAAAAAATAAAAATACATGTCCCTATCTTGTCAACAACTGTTTACTAGTAAGATATACCACATGGCGTGTTGTATATGCTGGTTCTTCGGAGTGTTTCACTTACCCCATCGGTCGGGTCAAGCTTATTGAGCATGACAATGATAGGACAATTCCAGTCAAAGACAAGCCGCCATATATCCACTACTGTATTGGGCAAGGGAGCCTGGGTAACTACAAAGACACCCTCTTCTGTGAAGGTCTGCAAAGAAGAAAAAAAATCAACATTGAAGCAGAGTAATGGCTGCAGTGGTAAAATAAAAATAGAAGAAATAAATAACAGTGTAACCTATTGCAATAGGTAGTACTGACAGCAGTACATGTAGTAACAGCAGTGACAGCAATAAGTCTTAGTAGAAGTAATCTGCGTTTTGTTTCTGCCTGCTCCGCTGAAGCATTCAAGAAGTGGGAATCTTTCAGTGACCCTGCTTAATCATAATGATGGACACAGCATCAACTGCATGATATTCTTATTTAAAAAAGCATGGCTTTGATGGAGGTTACCATTTTTTTTTATAATTTGAATTTGAGGTTTCAAAGCAGTGAATTATGTATAAGTCGTGTGTAGTTTCTTTAAACTCTTTTCTGCCATGTATTTGATTTTGTCTGTTTTCAACGTGTCATGGGAACCTATGACTTTGAATGAACTCCTAGCGAGTATGAGGTAACCATCAATACTTACACTAATAAGCGATGCATTGATGTAATCAGTGGAATCTTCAAGTCCCTCTGAGACAAGACAGGGTCTCTTTGTCTCCACTTGAGGTGCAAAGAAGAAATGTTATGTATCATAATAATGCATGATTGAGCAGAATACAAGATAACCCCCCCCCCCCCCCAACTCAAGCAGGGCAGGCACAGGAGGGGGGCCCAGACCTTCCCCCACTTTTTTTAAAAAAATACATAGGGTCTAACCACTTGGGCCCCCACTTTCTTTTTCTTCTCCTGGAAGTGGCACCAGAAATTCTGGTTGAGCTCCTTTTCTTTTCTTTTTTTTTTGACCGATTAACCCCCGGAAGTTGTACCAATAAAATTGCCATGAAAGGCTTTTGTTTGTTTGTTTGTTTGTCAACTTATGAAATCCGGAAGTAGCAGGAGAAAAGTGCAGGTAAGACTTTTTTTTTTGCTTGTCAGCTGATCAAACTCTTAGTGGCACAAGAAACATAAACTTCCCTCCCCCACTTTTAAAAAAACAGCACCAGCCCTGTTCTTAACCCTGTCTTATTGACATCATCTCTTAGACATCATCTCTTCGAAGAGGAATTTATTTTCTCCTAACAATACTGAAAGACAGAAATATAAGTGGAGAAATTTTTTAGATTGTTTTCTTATTCAAGTGTGCAAGTTCCATCAGTTGGATGCAGTGACTCACAGGGCAAGATGTCTGGGAATCTGTTCTTGCTCTTGTTCTGAGGCATCTTTCCTCCTTTAAAGGCGCTGCTAGGAGGAACTGGTGCCAGAGAGTCGAGCAACTGTAAGAGATCAATCATTCCGTCAGATTAAAAGAGCTCTCTCTGAATTGTCCTCTGAAGAAAAGCAATGGGTAATTCTTTATCTACCTTGACATTAGTGAGTGCAATGTGAAGTGATCACTGTGACAATAGATGCCCTTTGCCAAGCCAGTTGATCTCTGTAAGACTATATAATATTTATGCAACATTCCACCACAACAGATTTGCCTTGCAGGAATGTTTCGCTCATTTTCATGTTTCGTTGGATTTTTTCTCCAAGGTAAAAGAGAATACATATACTTTTTCAAAATCTTATTCAGCCAGGCATGAACAAAAGTCTAGCTGTGTGCACTGTCATTGGTGTAAAGGTGCTCTTATTCTTACCTCGTATTCAAGCTGAATGTTGATTTTCTTTGTCTTTGGGTCCACTCTGTTCAGAGTAGATAACTTCTTCTTGAACTGTGCCACAGGAATGTTGGTCTGGCCCAGCAAGTAGACCTCAAGAAGAGCATAGTAGATGAACAGATACTGATCCTGAAAGAGGAGGAGGGTTTAGATACTGATTAGCTGTCTTTCCAAGAGTGTTTTTTTAAACAACATTATCAGAGAATATTAAGAAAGGCTTGTAACCTGGTCCAGTAGCTTTCAGGGTGACACAAAATGAGGGATGGATAGGAGGGTCAAAATAAACCTCATGTTCTTGCCTGTGTGTGTACCATCTTGATACGGTTTTCCCTCATCTGGTTAACAAAGCCAAAGATGTCCACCTTTCCACTCTCTCGCATCATAAACAGCATGTTATAGAGGGTGAGGAAGGTGCCTGTTCTTCCTGCTCCAGCGCTGCAGGAAAGGCACAGAGACAAGACAAGTAACATCATAAAGCAAATGATGCCATATTCAGTCACTGGTACAGTGTATATTCAGCAAATGACAAAATCTGTAGGCCATCAACAGCAAGCTAGCAGTTTTCCAAACCAAGCAAAGGAAAACAGAATTTTCAAGAATTTGAAGAGGGAAATGTGCAAGAACTATTTAAGAGTTATGTCAATAGCATAGAATATGAACCACTTGTGAATTGTAGGGCAGCATAATAGAGTTTTAAAACTCTCAAACTGAATCGATTGAGTGTTTGGGAGATTAATCAATTACAAACCCCTAAACGTCTATAGCAGTATTTTATATCAAAATGTGAAAACAGAGTTATTGGATGAACTACAAAATCAAATATTAAAAGCCTTTTGTAATTCATTTGTTGTTGTTTGGTTTTTTTTTTTCTCTCTTTGGGGGGGGGGGGGGATACGCAAAACAAAAGAAATTCACTTTTTAGTGAAAGAACGTATTTCTGCCCAAATATTCTTTTCATGCTAAACACATCTCCTGTAGAATGACTTTAAGTCAGAAATTAAAAGTAATTTGGGAAGAGGACAGAGCAAAGGTTGATTCATACTAACCTGCAATGTACAAGCATTGGTCTGTTCCTTTCAGATAGAGGCATTGTGGTGTGGTGACGAAGCACAACTTCAACAAAGTCAAGAAGAGTGGTGTAGTCCTCAGGGACTTCCCTCTTAGACCAGGACATGTAGTGGAACTGGGTGACTGTTCTTTTCTCTTCACCTCTTTCCTGCAAATTGAATAATATATTGGTGAAAGTGGACGTTAAGGTTTGCATCTCGAGAGGTGTTGATGGTGGTGGTGGTGGGGGGGGGGGGATAGGAAGGCTGAAATCTGAAATTGAAACAAGCCTTTAGGAATTAAAAACAAAGCGGGCCACGGCAATTTGCAATTATCAGGTCATTCTAATCGTTATAACTCTGTGATGTTGCTGCTTATCCCATAAGTTCATTAAAATCAAACAAATCGATACAAAGCGAACTTCAAATTTTTTTTTTTCGGGGAGGGGGGTGGAGGGAGGAGGGGCACACTGCAGATTGTCCCAAAAGCCTAAGTATCTGCTGTGCAGCAAAATGAACTTCTAACCGAGTGACTGTCCTATTTTACTTTTTTTTTGAGGGGGACGGGGTTACTTAAGATGATGAAACTTGCTTGCTAAGTTATTTCCAATTGAAGATCTATAATAGATCTTCAATTGGATATAACTTAGCAAGCAAGTTTCATCACACGCAGATTTCAAGTTCAAGAGAATACATCTTACCATATTAACGCCCAACTCCCTGATGGCATGATCAGTGAATGTGTGTTCCTCAGACAAGGAGATGGAGAAGTTTCCAATGTTGATGGATCGTGACTCCTCTGGCCAATATTGAGTGCATTGGTCCTTTAAAAAAAGAAGAAGAGAGGCTTTACATTGCAGGAACAGGTTTATCATGGTAGATATCAAGCAGGATAGTCCATATATTTGATCAGTTATCATTAACAATGCCAATGAACCATTCAAAATATGTTCCATCGTCTGAGCTCTTGCAAAGTCACTTGGAAGTACCATAAAACGTTGTTCTGTGGCAGAGGCATCGAAGGTGCAACAGTTTGCTTTGATTTTTTTTTTTTATTGCCTAGAATTGATTTTTTCAAGCAGTTTTGTGGTCATCTTTGTAATGCATGCCCATACCAAAAAAGAATATCATCCGATAGCCATCGGATGATAATCCGATGGTTATCGGATAGCATTTAGGCAGTGATTTGGTAGCTATCAGCAATCACCCACTACCTGATGTCTTCCTGATAGTTTCTAACCAAGTTATCAACAAGACATCGGCTAGCCGATGGCCAATTGATAACTATCAGGAGCACATCAGCAAACTTGGTTTTTGAAACAGCTTCTCATCTAACCATCGGGAAGACATCAGGTAGCTGATGTCTTCCTGATCGTTTCTAACCCAGTTATCAACAAGACATCGGCTAGCCGATGGCCAATTGATAACTATCAGGAGCACATCAGCAAACTTGGTTTTTTTAAACAGCTTCTCAACTATCAGGAAGACATCAGGTAGCTGATGTCTTCAATTACTGATGGCAAACATCAACCATCAAGATGACATTGGCAAGTAAAAAAGTTATCAGGAAGCCATCAGGAAACTTGTAGTTTCAAAAATCTGACCATTTCTATCACCAGGAAGACATCAGCAAACATAGTCTCTGAAACCAGGAGTTCATATATACAATATGTGACCGTGCACCAAAAAACGAACAAAAAGTCGCACACACTGATTTTATACGAGGACTGAAAATAGGTGAAATTGGTCAAACAAGCCGATTTTGACATTTTCATATTTTCTGATAGAGCAAGTCTTCTTCTACATTATGCTAAAATTTGGGATCATAAAACGGGCAGGAAAGTATGTTTTTTTGCAGTTTATCTCGAACACTTTTTGGCAGAATCGTGTGACTAATTGCGTCTTTGGAATCTCCTTTACATTTCTTAAAAACCTTGTACACACTCTTCATTTTCACCTCCTATAACTTTTGAAAGGATGATGCTACTACTTTGAAAGTTGGCATTAATTAAGGACAGAATGTGTTAATAAGACATGTTCAATTTTAGTTTAATTTGATAATCCCTTCATTGTTGTTACTCGGGTGGTTTACATCCTGTTTTTTGTCCCATTCATCACACAGCCAGCACAGCTTGGTAAAGATTAAGCGCTTGAATAGACACTGTACTTCAGAGCCTCTTTTCTCAGTTAAACTTTTCCTGAGTGTGTGTTTTCTTTCCAATATTTAGATATGGATGGGAAAACTGAGCGAATCAAAGTCCAGATACTCAAATACCTGATGTTGGCCTAGATTTCATGAGGTACCAGATGGTCAAGTCTGCAGAAGAGACTCTTCAGAGTGTGTTAGAAATTTACCCATCAGTAAGCCATCGCGGGTGGCTGGTAGATACATCCGTAGTGCTATCAGCAAACCATCGAAAAATGTACCCATGCATCGGAAAGCCATTGGCAAATGTATACCCATCAGCAAGCCATCGGGAAATTCACCCATCAGCAAGCCATCGGGAAATGTACTCATCAGCAAGCCATCTGCTCGCGGATGGCTTGCTGAAGGTAACTGATTTGCAAGTGAAATTGCCATCCGATAGCCATCGGATAACCACCAGATAACCATCGGATAGCCAGTAGGTATAGCCATCCGCAGTGCTATCAGCAAGCCATCGGGAAATGTACCCATCAGCAAGCCATCGTGAAATTTACCCATCAGCAAGCCATCGGGAAATTACTCATCAGCAGGCCATCTGCTAGCGGATGGCTTGCTGAAGGAAACTAATTTGCAAGTGAAATTGCCATCCGATAGCCATCGGATAACCACCAGATAGCCATCGGATGGCCAGTAGGTATCGCCATCCACAGTGCTATCAGCAAGCCATCGGGAAATTTACCCATCGGCAAGCCATCGGGAAATTTACCCATCAGCAAGCCATCGGGAAATTACCCATCAGCAAGCCATCTGCTAGCCGATGGCTTGCTGATGGTAACTAATTTGCATGTGAAATTGCCATCCGATAGTTATCGGATGACATAAGCATCGGATAACCATCGGATGGCCTGCAGATGGCAATCTGCAGACCACAGTTATTTTGCTATGGGTGGTCACAATCAAAGACCGAATCGTACACTTATTTCATTATTGATGAACACTGTTTTCAAAAGAAAGTGATACCTTTCCATTCTGAGTCAAAGCTGTCACCATGACAATGGTCTCAACATTTTCCTGCCATATCATCCTCCAGAAATCAGTCAGTGATGCCTCGTTTGGTGCTACACAACGAAGTAATCGAAGGCAATAAATAAGATTCGCACAGTTACATTAGTTACATTATACCGTGCAAAAGATAAATGAAGTGGCGTTGTCAGAGCCACATTTTATTGGCGATGTGCGCCGGGGAAGAAATTGATTGCAAGGGGGTAACTATCATGGAAATAGAACATATTCAAAACTGGTGTTTGATTTCATGTCCTTACAAGAAAAAAATCACGCATCAGAAGCTACCAGTCTTTCCTATACAATCTATACATATCTTATTTAATTATAATGATTATGATCAATTTGTGGTATTGAGTTAACATATGGACATCAGAGGACAGAAAAAAAATCCGTATTCAGCTAAAATTTACAGAATGCAAAGTTCGAACAGATCATTTGATGATAATGGTTGAAATTTTAAAGCATTAAGATTTCATTATCTATAATAAAAAAAAAACACATCTTGAACATGATATCAGACACAATTAATAGGAATTGCAACTTTTGAAATACATTCCCGCAACAATGCGAGGTTGGTATAAAAATTAAATGGTGTCAAAAGAATCCCCATTTCACGCGTTGCATCATTTACATATAATTTTGAAATTGCAATTGAAGTTCTCGCATATCAACTGCAATCAGTTTCATATCAACACAAGTACTTGTCAATCAGTTGCAACACAAGTACTTGTCAATCAGTTGCAATGAAAACATCTCGACGGAAGAATTTCATGAATTTGAATAACAAAGCAGTACCCGCTGCATGCTATAAAGATTAGAACCAACACTTGCTGTCGGGCGAAAGCTCGGTGGTCTAGTGGAGATGACGCCTGTCCGGTGATCAGGAGGTCGTAGGTTCGAATCCTGCTCGAGTATGTACGCCCATGATTTTTTATCATGGCTACTACTAAAACACTGATCTATTCAGTGCTTATTTACGTCGATGTAGGGCAATTTGTCAATCAGTTGCAATGAAAACATCTCGACGGAAGAATTTCATGAATTTGAATAACAAAGCAGTACCCGCTGCATGCTATAAAGATTAGAACCAACACTTGCTGTCGGGCGAAAGCTCGGTGGTCTAGTGGAGATGACGCCTGTCCGGTGATCAGGAGGTCGTAGGTTCGAATCCTGCTCGAGTATGTACGCCCATGATTTTTTATCATGGCTACTACTAAAACACTGATCTATTCAGTGCTTATTTACGTCGATGTAGGGCAATTTGTCAATCAGTTGCAATGAAAACATCTCGACGGAAGAATTTCATGAATTTGAATAACAAAGCAGTACCCGCTGCATGCTATAAAGATTAGAACCAACACTTGCTGTCGGGCGAAAGCTCGGTGGTCTAGTGGAGATGACGCCTGTCCGGTGATCAGGAGGTCGTAGGTTCGAATCCTGCTCGAGTATGTACGCCCATGATTTTTTTATCATGGCTACTACTAAAACACTGATCTATTCAGTGCTTATTTACGTCGATGTAGGGCAATTTGTCAATCAGTTGCAATGAAAACATCTCGACGGAAGAATTTCATGAATTTGAATAACAAAGCAGTACCCGCTGCATGCTATAAAGATTAGAACCAACACTTGCTGTCGGGCGAAAGCTCGGTGGTCTAGTGGAGATGACGCCTGTCCGGTGATCAGGAGGTCGTAGGTTCGAATCCTGCTCGAGTATGTACGCCCATGATTTTTTATCATGGCTACTACTAAAACACTGATCTATTCAGTGCTTATTTACGTCGATGTAGGGCAATTTGTCAATCAGTTGCAATGAAAACATCTCGACGGAAGAATTTCATGAATTTGAACAAGTACTTGAGGTTGACAGTTCTTTCATTACTCATTTCTTGCATCAACAGTTAAACAAAACTGATAAATTATAACTCATAGATATTCATTAAAGATTGTGTATTTTCTCCTACATCTTGCTTTTCCTTTCAAAACAATACTTAGTTCAGAACCAGCAATTTAAATACTTCTGTCTACTAAATATGTGGAGCACACACATGACGGCTGGTTTGCCCTTTTCTGTAGGCTTTTGTTGTCTTCAGTTTGGTAGATTGTGACATAAGAGCAATAATTTTTTTCATAGTGAATTGCAAAGCGGTCTGCTTTTGAGATCCCAGCAGTGGTATAGGAAAGAGATTTATAGTTGTTTGAAATGGTGATGCAGTACTTCGAGAAAATATTATGTTGAATCCATTCGTCTATAATTGTCAACATCATTTTCAGGGCGAAGAACACTACAAATCACCCAAAAAAATGTAAAAAAAAATGTAATGGTAGCACTCATATTGTAATGTCGCTACTTTGATAGTTACTCTCATTTTTTAGTTAACCTTCTTTAAAAATGCATGTCACATAAATTTCATATGCACACAACTCAATGTAAAATAAAGGAATAGTAACAAATCTAAAAACAAAATTACATACACCACATGTAATTGCATCCTGTATATTTAGTACTTTCTTACCTTGTGATGCAATAATCACCTTTTCTCCTCTGAAATTCTGTTGGAAAAAATAATATGAATTTTAAGTAGTGGCCTGTCCATGATGATAATATATGAGACTGTTTATTTTTGCCAAAAGGATGTAAATGTTTACTTTAACCGTGAGTAAACTGTCTTTAACTCTTCAAGTGAAATTCTATGAGAAAGACATCTGATTTAATTTGTCTCATATCGCTCATTTCATAAGCCATAATGGAGAGAAGGCAGTGAGCTACAGAGTGACAACTTGAAGCACCAAACGAATGCACTTACTGGTCTATAACTGGCTTTTGTAGATATTTCCTGAAATAACTTATAATTGTGATCGAAACATTCTCCTCTTTCACGGAGAATATCTTCTAATGTTTGCTTGATGCCACACTCTATACTACACCTTTGAAGAAATTTTTAGTCATGGAATGATTATGATACTCACATGGATGTAGTTAGCATTGTAATAATCTGAATGGGGATCACCATCCACAGTCTTCAGAACAACTCTGGAATGATCGTCTGTCAAACAACCACAAAATAAACATGTTTTTATAGGATGTACGTTGCTGGCAATGTGCAAATAATCACTTGTCATACAACATAGCCATTGCAGGCTTCCATTGTTGCAACAAATAATGCAAAATCTTTCTCTTCTGACAAATGCAGGATTTATTTTGCACTGTAAAATACATGACTTTGGTACATGATAAGGTTACCGCTAATAAAATTTTCATCATTCAGAACAAATTTGCTTCTAAGCTTGCTTCTATTAAGTAGGTTCCATCATATTTCTTTAGCATTCCTTCTCAGATTCCAACTTTCATAGATTGACCACTATGTTCTATATGTTTGCAATAGTCTATTATGTCTCTAGCTCGATATCATGTATTATTTCATTTTGTAATATTATGTCTCTTAGCTGGATATCAATTATAATTCAATTTTGTTTTACGTGATGTATTTTTTAGAGAAATAAGAAAGTAATTTGAAATTGAAATTGAAATTAAATTAAAATTAAAAGTGTGAAACACAAAACCCATTTCTATAAGTACGCCTTTATGAAATTATACCTTCAATAGTGGTCTACAGCTAACGCCATGTTGTGACTACTGAAACATTATATAGAATATACCATCTGTACTGTAATTGCTGAGTCTCATTCAGTCAGTAGGTACACTGAGGTCTATACACATATTTTGTATTCACAACACTAATAAGTGCATTCATAAACACAGTAATCCAGAATAGGAAACAGGACAATTGTTGGAAGAAGTTGTTTTGCACGGTGACAAATACAAGCAGTTTGCTACAGCATTGATTACAAATAAAGCACATCAATCCTTCTTATGCAAGTGCACAACAAACAAGACTTACAAAAAATTAGTGTCATATGTAATGTGATTTCACATAAACTGCCAAATATTTCAAAATGTATTTGCACATTTTGAACAAATGTTAATATCTCTGAATTCAGAAGTAGCTGCAAAACAACAAGTGTATGCGGAAGTCAACATGTTGTGTTCAACCGTACCGGAGTTAGAGGCACTTAAAACATAGACATTACATTGACCAAACTAGACTCGTAACTAATTCCAATACCTTGATACTTTCAGTAACCGAGAAACACATGGAAATTAGTCTATGCTCTGGTGCAAGACCTAAAAGCTTAGTCAAATTTAGGTCCAAGCAAATTAGCATCTAAATAGTGAAAACTGCATAAGCAGCCTAGGCCTATTCTTTTTTAAATAATCATCCTTTCTATCAAAGATAGAACATTTTTAGCTAATTAGCATGAAATTGTTTGAGAGACTCACATGCTATGATGGTCTTGAAGCGATTCTTGGCCTTGTTCCGTTCCTTTGATGCTACATTCCATGGGTGGAGCTGGCTGCTCTTCAGCATCTGAACAATAAAAACAGTTTTTTTTTGTTTTTTTTTTAAGATGCAATGTATAATCCATTTGTGCTCCCACTAAAAAAAAAAAAAAAAAAATCGATGAACATATCGGTAAAATCGGCATCAATGCAACAACAAAAAGTTCACAAAAGTTCATTCACACAGGCATTTTATTCAGCGATCTTCTTTTAATTGAGCCCATAGTCTGTTTTGTACAATCAATTATCCACAGTCGGTTTGTTTCTTGAATTTGTACACTAATATAGTGTACTAGTAGGGTGCCTATTGATTTCTGTACTGAAGGGCTTTTAAAAACACATTGTTCATCGGTTGAGGAAATAAAGTGCACACAATGGCAATATTTACCTGGTATTCCTGGACGAGTCCATTGCCTTCCTTTGCCTTTTTGCGCTCAATGTACGCCTGCAGCTCATGGACAGGTATAGGACCAGGAACTGCAAGATCCTGGTAGATATTATCCTCATTATTTTCCTTCATCATTGGCTCTTCATAAAGGTTGTCATGACTACCATTGCATTTCTTGCTACAACTGGGGGAGCCACGCCCCTTGAAGGTACTCATCTCTCTATTCCCACCCTCATCCTTCTGAAACATCCGGTAGCTGGGGTAGTACCTGGGATTCAGAGATTCTTTGCGTTCCGGGTTAGAGAAGGCTGAAGTCAGTTCAATGACTGGAACATCTTTAAAACCTTCATACAGGTGTTCTTCTGGTACACCAGCATTAACATTTTCACGCAAAACAATATATTGGCCTTGATCTGTGGCAGAACCTATAATTACAGGATTAAAAAATGGATGAGAACACCAGGATTAACAATTGTGACATTACATTCATTAAAAAAAAGGCCCAAAAAGATTTTTAGTTAAAAATCAAAAGTAGAATAAGGAGATCGACAAAATCTTGTAAATAGTGATACTTACTGATCAGAATGGGGTGTTTCCAGTTCACCAAAATAAGTAATGGAAAGGCCAAAAACGATAGAATTCCGATTTTGAGAAAAGTGGTCAAGGGGCAAAGTTTGATTTGATCTGTAGTCTTGTGTCTCGAACGTTAGCGTTTAAATGTACATCGCCTGATGTGGAATTCTGTTATTGTTTGATCTCAAATTTTGGAGATGTATAGCATGTTATACAGAAAAAAAAACAACAACAGATGAATAGATAGACATTGGAGGGGTCATCCTTGAGTATTTCCATCACAGAATATTACTTACAATATAATTCAAGTCAGATAACAAATGAAGTCAGCGTCTTTACGTAGTGGCGGGAATGACAGGCACTGTTCTTCGATGATTAGCTATCTTGTATCTACAATCAATTTTAGTTTCCTGCTGTGTTCAAGAATATTTCTAGGGTGAATTATGTGTCTAAATGTTTCTCTGATTTTCAAAATAATAATTTTGATTAAAAGGAATTATGCCTAATTGCCTCCTGAAATGATTAGACAGATTAACAATCAATATTGGTATCAAACTTTGATATGGTATTGAACATCCACGTGATAACAGGAATACAGTGTAAAATGAATTATCATTAGTATATGATAAAGAATAGCATTTGCAAATTTGGGAATTTGGTTTTCACTCATCAGCTGTCATTTGTGTAACTGATGCCAAATACATTTGTGGAAAATCATCCTCTTCTTATGTGAGGTTGCATAGTTTTTAATCATTTATTTCTCTATATACCCCTTTTCAGAATTCTTGACATGACTTGGGTTTTGTTTTGTTTTGTTTTGTTTTTGTATGCGTAATTTACTAGTACAGGGGTAATTTATATATAATATCTTTATAGACACTCCGTTTTGGTACAACGAAATAAGCATTTTACGTCTACGAAGAGTTGTGTTGAAGATATTTCTCACCATCTGTGCCATTAAGCTGCTTTTGGTCCTGGTTCCTGAACACATAAACATAAATTATACACAGCAAATTACATTGATGTGTGACGATCTGCAAAACGGGAATGAAGAAATGGATATAGAGTATTGCTATTTTTTGTGCAACATTTTCCTGGTCATATTTGTATATGTATGTGTGTGTTCTCAAACATCCTAATCTAAGCTAATGGAGCCTTTTTTTTTTGCCAGTCTGTTCTATCAAAACTTTTAATAAACTGTTTTCGATTAACATGGACATCTCAAAAAGGAAATGCTGAATTGCCCTCTATATTATGAATAACATTATGAATTAAACGGATCACCAGACTTTCAGTCTTGACAAACTTCAAGGTCTAGTTAGTGTAGACCCTACATGCAGGATAGTCTTCTGTGGCTGTTTGTTTGTTTGTTTGTTTGTTTGTTTGTTTGTTTGTTTATTTGTTTGTTTTATTAGTTTTAATCCCGGTGTTAAAAAGCGCTCTGTCAGTCGACAGGCTGTTTTCAGAAAAGTCCTGAAGAACATAACAGTTGATATGAACAGAACCATACGAAGATTGAAAGATCCGAAACAAAACAAAACAAAATCTAGACTGTTCGGTAGATATAGACATTTGCCTCTTGTTTTTCAATTAGTGAAAGTTCTTGGCATATATTTACCCAAGCAAACAGACAACTATACATACTCTGACCACTCAAGCCTCCTACATTTTAGAATACATTTGACGCATGCATTTTGGTTTTAAAGGTATATATTCATATGTAATCCTTGTAATTCTATTTTATTTACTGTCTTAAGACTGCGATATTACCTCCGCCAATAGGAAGGTTAGTGATCATCGGTGTTGATTTGTCTGTTTGCAAAATAACTCAAAAAGTTGTGAACGCATATTGAATGAAACAGGTGGATCTTGTTAAATACCTCGGCTTTATTGTTGATAACAAACTGAAATGGGATAAAACACATATCGAGAATCTATGCCAAAAAAAAAAAGAAGCTGAGAAGTTAGTGAATTATCTAGGCAGATTTCAACAGCTAATCAATGAAAGTAATCTAACAGCAATCTTCCAGTCCACTGTCTCGCCATTTTTGTTTCTTGTTTCTATTATACTGATATACTTGATAAATCAATTCAAATTCTTCAAAATTCCTCTGGGAGGTTATCATGAAAATAAATCCTGACGAATATCGTGTGTAACTGACAAATCCATTCTGTGTTATAGATTAGTCATCCCTTGAGTCTAGGCGTATAGGAAGCATAAAAACGCATTCGTATTTAGATTAATCGGTTATAGTATTTCTGATATTTTGTAATTGTTTGTGTAACAATAGTATATTCCGCTTTTATTTTCTTTCTGTATTCCTAAGTATTTGTGTATGTGTAGGTTTATATGCTACTTTTAATGATTGACGTTTATTATTATTATTGTATTTAATTTTCATCTGAAATATAAATCTTAATGTATGTACCTTTTTATCATATAAGTGTATATTCTGTTTCTTTATATTTCTCATCTGAGTGACCACTTTATAAAACAGCGCTGTGATAGCAGGGTAATAGTTGGGCTATACGTCCGTTAAACCAAGGTTAAAAGAAGTATCCATTTTCATCTAATATATCCTTCTTTGTATGTATATCTTTTGTATGATATGGGAAATAAAATTCAATAAAATACAATACAATTCACTGTAAAATTGTAAATCCTTAATTAATCACTCATTGCCTATTCGTATTATGAGATACCCTGGTGATTATCATTTGTTATTAATCAATGCACCAATAATGACATGTCTTGAAATTTAAAGAACAAATATGAAATTGTATATACCATTAAAAAATAAACAACAAGCAAGTAGTCTGGAAAGTTTGTAGACTTATTGAACAGTTAACTGGTGACAATGTGCCTAATGCTGTTGTGTTGGTTGCTAAGAGGCAATTTTATGTTGGCAAACCTTAACTCTGAAGTGGCATGGTTATCAAATTACTGGTTGCATACTTTCACTCTGTTAAATAATGTGAAGAACACACAACTTTACAGCAGTAAGCAAAATGCATTGATGGCTTTCATAAAACATACTCCTGATAAAACATACCTTCTGCAGAAAAAGAAGCCTGCAACCACACCCACAATAATGATGAAACCACCACCAGCAGCGACACCACCAGCTAAAACACCAATCGCAGCAGGTGCTCCTGTATTTACCACACAGAATAGAGTGAGATGTGATGTACATGGGACCAATTACATACATGCATACATAACTGCAAAGTGGCAGGTAAGTTTGTGCAAAGGGAATAATGTACACATTCACACTACACCATGAACCCTTTGCATGCATTATGCATACAGGAATGTACTTCTGTGCAGACAGTTGCAACAACCTCACGGTTACGAGCACACATGTAATAAACATCCCTTACAAGTCTCCTTGACGTGTTACTGTATAATAATATGGGCCTTTACTTTCTACTGTAAATCTCTGTATTCATGGCAATCTACCTTAGTGATGTGAGGTTTGAAACATTACAGGCACGCACAATTCATTGCCATTGTGGTAAAGGACGTTGGCGCATTGCACTTTGTGTGCTAAAAGTTCCCAAACCAGGGTGTAATTCCAAGAAATTATAGATTGCCTTCATATTGTCATGAAGTGTCAGTGTTATCATCTGCAGCCACTATGAATCAGCACAAAAACATCCACATAATATTACAATGTAAATCAATCCAACTGCAAGTTTGTTAGCAACGTACTTTTTGTTTCACCAGTGGCGATAGGTGACCAGTCGCTTTCACCGGCACGATTGACAGTGCGAACCTGTGGAATAGAAAGTTTATAAATACGAAATGTACATACATGTTTATAGGAGACATACAAGCCTCGATAAGTGGTCCATTCTTTCCGTTTCCTTGTGTTTGTTACTGAATGAAAACTTGTTACATTGCTTCATCGTTTTCAGAATTCTTACTTGCAGTAGAACAGTACCGTCTTGGGACTTCTTACGATTTTTTCTTGGTTTCCTAGGCCAACATATTGTCTTACCGTTTTATAGACTTCATACAGAGTCCGTGATATCTGATTGGTCTGTAAGTTTCACTCCTGCAAACATAGATGATTTAATTTGTGGCACTGCAGTGGCAGAGTTAACGCATGTGGGAACAAGGAGTAAAACAAATTATTCAGTTCAACACCTCATAGCAACACCAATAACAATCTAACACATAAAAATCGGATGTTCCTATCCCACAAAATCAAACTGTTGTTGCCAACTGTCTTAAAACTTTATGAGGGTTTTATTTGCTATTGTCACACTATCTAACAATGAAAAAAAAAACCGAAATCTACAAAGAAGAAAAACTGACTTTAAAAGTATGCACGTATTTAGAAATACGGTTGAGTTGTGTTTGAAATCTTTACGGTGAGAAACGATCCCCCCTTTTTTGTCCTTTAATGTCGAGACCATAATGTGTCATAGTCATAATGCCATATTGGATCGAATGAAACCTACAAGCACAGTACACACAAACTGAATGAGTACTTGTCTTGATTCATGTGAACGTAACTCTAACTGAAATTCTTAATTTAGAAATAGAGTAAAACATTGTAAATAAAATGAAATCCAGGCCTTTATGAATGACGTTGTGTATTTAGTGTGGTACCATTCCGTATTAGCTCGTACAATATTAAAAACATTTTCAGAAAGGGTCATTTGACAAATTCACAAAGTCATGGTTGTATCTGTAATTGTTATGAGTGAAACAATGAACGAAGGCTCTCTCTGTTTGAGTCTATGACAAGTAAAATCAAATAATTAGGCACGAAACATACCTGTACTGAATACATACTCTCAGCTGAGAGATCAAGAATCTGATACTTCATATCAAACTGTACTTCAGTGACATTGGCGAGAATGTAGTAATCATCCATTTCTGGTGCCGTACGGCGATACTGCAGCTTGTACGCCCGAATTTCTCCATTACGGTGTATAGGAGTGGCTGCAGACCACGTCACAATGAGAGAATCCTGGGTACTGTTGAATATATCTACATTAACTGGTACAGGTGGAGCTGATAGAAACAACAAGTAAAGATATTCAGGAGTGTCTTAAAAGAAATTTAATACACCCAGGTAGAAAATACTGGGTAGATATTTAAAAACAAGGTGAGGGTGAAGACTATGCATAGTGGTCTCAACTTTACAGTGCATGGCATGTCACAATTCAAGTTCATTTTCTATTTACTTAATACTTCATATGAGGTTATACATTGAAAATTGTGAGAACTAATCTGCTAATTGTCGTATTTTGTCAATAGTTACGGAACAAAACCTTCATATACATTATGTGTGTGACTGTGTGTGTATAGATAATAATGTACACATGTGTGTGTACGCGGTGCGTGTATTCACAAATTGAAATAGTTTTGATAATATTGGTCAATATCTAAACTCAGAGTTCAGATTTACAATTTAAAGAAGTTTTAGGGGCGCAAGTTTGTTTGGCTGTAAGCAGTTATCAGTGGTTTTGAATAAAAACAGAGCATAATTATATAAGAAAGCTTAGATCAGAGCAAATAGTAGTACCAAATAAAGAGAATGAGGAATATCCCAATAATTCAAACTTAAGGTGAACAACGACGATGAAAACTTTCATTTGCATCTGTCTACTTTGACTTGCAAAGGACTGTTACTGAACCTACAAGTATTCAGCATAAACGCGCGCTCGCGCGCGTACACACACACACACACACACACAGTTGAATGGGCAACTATGGAGCCATTAGGCGCCCGACGTTTTAGTATAATAGTGGAGATGAGGAGTGGGAATTTGGCGAGATACCGAAAAACCACCCATGAAATATGTACAGTATGCCATCCAATTCAAAGTTTATTAAATGAAAATCGGTTTTGGAATGGCTGAGACATCCTTAAATAAAGTAAAATAAAGCGATCTAATAAAAAAGTGGGTCCCACCTTTATATGGATTGCTCTGTTTTGGATATCTCGGCCATTTCAAAATAACATATATTTCATATTTTACTAGGTTTCTCATTTTCTCACCAAAAAGTGTTAGAAACCTAAAGTTAGGTCTCAACCAAAACCATACAACCTCTTAAACTCTAGCTACAACGCGACAGTGCTTTTGGAGCGCATCAGCGTGTTGACAAGCATTGAATATATGACAATGTCATATGAAACAATACTGTGTAAATCTATTCAATAAGAATTCTTTCAATTTGCGTTCAAGCGAATGTAAAAAGGAACAGCGTGTTACGTAACGGGTAAGTTTTTTTTTTTTTTCATTATCTGGGCGCTGCATATATCGGTGTTGTTTGTTTTAGTTTACATATTATAATAGAGCGAAAACGTACGAGAGCATTCAAAGTTATGATGTTTGGTTTATTCTGCTGGAATACATGGATGTTGTAAGACATTAGGCATATTATCATAAACAAAACCATAAACATTTCTTACCTTCTTCTAGTGTCCTCACAGTTACATCACTGCTTGCTGCACTTTCTGAATCGTTTCTGACAGCAGTCACGGTGATGGTGTATTGTAGATATGGTTCTAGGTCGGTCAAGGTGTACCGTAGATATGGTTCTAGTTCTGTCTGGGTGACCTCAGAATTATTCAGCATTTCTGATCCAGAGAAGTGTGTGTTTTCTGTTGTGTAATGGAATGTGTAGTTGGTATAGCCAGTGCTGCACTTTTTTGTTCCATTGGGGCGTGCCTGGAAGATTATTAGAAGGATCAAATTATTAAGAATTACATATGACAATGATCTGACATGGAAAAAAAATAATACACAAGGGTACAACTCATAAACGTAATCTTCAGATTTTTTTTTTGTTTTTTGGGTGGGGGGAATGATATACTAAATGTGAACATGAAGTATCATCTACATGGTGGCAACTTCATTTAGAAATATAGTCTGAGAACATTTGAGACACAATGGCAATTTAATCATTTTATCATGTTTAAAAAGGCTTCTGAGTTACGCGATTATCTTTTTATCAAAAGCTTGAGCAAGCTATATCAGACTTATTTTTTTTTTCTCTACACTAGCCAGTCTGGAGATCTCCAAGTATTGCCACTCGCTGACGCGACATCTCTTCCTGCAACAATAAAATTGCTCCGGTCTTAATTTCGAAGGACTTTTATAGGGTTAAGGTTAGGGTTGTGATAGGGTTTCAGGTTTCGCTTGACGTGAAGATTAGGATATCCATAGGGTTAGGCTTATGTTTGTGGGTAGAATTTATGTTTAGCTAGCGTGCAGATACTTCATGGGAGTACTTTTTCGCAGGAGCAAATGTCATGGAACCTTGCTACTCAGTCAACATATAGCAGAACGACTTGGGTCAGCTAATTCATGCCAAATCATGCTGTGGCCATGCCTTATGCTAAAACGTACATGTGTAGATACTAGACAGAACCTTCCTTCATTCGGCAACAAGTCAACAAAATATTTAAAGTTACTTGATAGGTACATAGTTTGTAACAGCCATCAAAGGACTTGCAGATTATCATAATCATGTTAACCGTACTTACATATTGTAGTGGAGAAGATTGGCACCGATGCCTGCAAGGTTGATTTATTGTGTTTCAGGTAAAATTAATGTCGAGGCAAAGCGCTACGGATTTAAATGAACTGTCAGGATTTGCTCCTTTTAAAATTGCCGAAGAATAGCGTAGTAAAACGGGTTCTTTTTTCCCCATTTTTTTTTTCCCTCTGGAAGGGCATAGTTCTTCACGCATAACTGTTTCATCCACTTACTTTTTCTTGACACATAATACAAGGTAGCATAAATATGTTTGTTTGTTTTTTCAATCCCTTTTCTGGATGTTACCTCTCTGAGCACTGGAAAAATTTTGATTAGCCTCATTTTGGACTCCCCTAGGCAGAAAAACCCTGATTTACCATTGTTTGCATTTGCACAATTTGTACGCAAATAAAGTTTTTATTCCTATGTCTCAGTTCATAGACTCTTAACTTAGTGTAACCAATACAACTCATGACTTTTATAATATCTTAATAAATTCTTCCCCATACTTGGAAAAGAAAAAAAAACTGTTGAAAGATTGAATTATGTAAATCCTTTCTAAAGTTTTCCTTTTATTTATAAGGGAGATCCTTTGTTGAAAAAGCAAAACTGACAATTCAGGAAATCTTTTGACAAAAAAAAAAAGTTGATAATTATTCAATAATATCAACAAGCACAGCGAACTCTGTTCTCGATTGATGATATTCTTTATAATAGTACTGTATTATCTTTAAATGTCCCACTTTCTTACTATGTCGATGGAACAATATACTTGAATTAATCATATCTTATTCAGGACATTGCTATCAATCCACAAAATCCTTATTATATAATTTAACATACAAATCAAAAAATTAAAATGCATGGGAACTCTTCAGAATCGAAATACACGAATAGAGATATAACTGATGTATTTGAGAGTCAGCATTGGGAGACGCATCGAACATACTTAGAAGTAGGGTAAGACCTTGGTGGAGTTTTTTTTTTATTCAAAGTTTAAAATTGTTTGTTTCCTAAAACACTGGTAATCTACACCGGGTTTGAATACATGTATAGTCCCCATACAGCAGAATATATTTGCATGATGTAATGACAACCATATGCAATTAACATAGATAGTGTGGAATGTATTCTTCAACTATATCTACATCTACGTAACATAAAGAGATGTATCATAGCTTTATTTGCCTTTTTTAAGTATATCAAGGTACAGTATAAATCACATACCTGCCATGTCACAGTGATTTGCCTGGGTACATTTGGTGTTGCGGAGACAAGGACTGGGGCGCTAAGATCTGAACATAAATGAACAGAGAAGAATTAACTTCGGACAAATGACTCATGTAGATAATTTGCAATTTGAGGGGCTGAAAGTGGATGAATCTATTAAGCTGCTAGTACGTATCATCAGATATTGATTAATTATGACAATTGATTGCTTTCCATTGGCTAACGCTCTTCAGGTTGGCATGGTTCGGATGCCAGTCATGACACTTTTAGTTTGTACAACTATCGTCAGTTCCTTAAACTGCAGCTGATCTTTCAGGCGTACTAATAGAAGCAAATGTCACACACACAAAAGTTTCCCTTATTTGCGTCACAAAAGAATACAAGATGACTCATAATTTTAAACAGTGCAAGAATTAAAAACATTAATCCCTTGAGGATATGGTCACATGATCCTGGTAGTTGTACATTGTGGGTTGGTAGTCCATATCACCTTACATCACATGAATTTGATAACGATATTCGAAGGTCATAATTTTCTTAATCTTTGTCCACGTTGACTGCAGTTAACACTTCATAATCATGTTGCTCATGTTTCACAACTCCCAACATTTTTATTCAGCCCTTCATAGGATAATTTTTTGAACTGAATTAACAATTAGCCCTCACATTCCTTAACAAATGCCAATTTTAAAAGTAAGGGAAATGTCTAAAATGAAATCTTGGCATTTGGTACTGATCGAATTTTCACATGATGTTGACTTCAGCTTTGACAATGAATCTGATTCAAATAGTTTTCACAAATCTTATGAGTGATTTGGCCTTTCATACATCACTAGTGTTAAAGGAAATGTTCAATGATATCTGGGTGTTTTGCATTTTGAATCACAATCCTCAGTGTTATTCAATTCAATTCAATTCATTTATTTCATTCTACTTTTTCTTCCAACCAAACACAACACAAAGTAAATAAGGAATTCTATCATAAGTATTTGTACATTACAAAGCACGAAAAATGAACAAGTCAACAAATTAATAAAGATAAATTATGCAGTTATAACTGCAATCATTGAAAAATTGTAAACATGTGTTACTCTATAATGTATGTACAATCCTGGTAGTATTTACTAGATGAAGCTTACGGATGCTGACAACAAGATCTTACTTGCACACTTCGTCACTATTGTTAGCGAATCAGATTTGGGTCCGGTCCCTCCAGGGCCTTCCCTGATCGCTGCTACACTGATTTCGTACTTGGTGTCTGGATCTAGACCACCTAATACAGCAGATGTCATCGAAGCTGCTACTTTTGGTCCATCAATCCAGGTTCCATTAAGAATCCTATAGTAGGTTATGTATTCTGTTAAGGGTGGGTCTCCAATATCATCAGACTGCTCATTCCAAGCCATCCACTCAATGGTAAGAGAGGTGGATGTTGATGCATTCACTGTTAGGGCAGCTTCCATTACAGGCAAAACTATGAAAGACATAGCATCAAAATAAGAAAAGAAATTAACCAAAATATCAGTAATAAACTTCATATAATTATGTATGTCACGCTGCGCATACATGTACGTATCTTGCATGTATAGTTCTAATGGAAGTTGGGATAAACAATACACGGGTTGCAAAATAGATTTCGTGTTTTTTTACTCAAATCTTAAGTAGATAAATCCTGCTAAAGCTCTATTGTCCAAAGAAATCTGTCAACTTCATAAAACACTGACCAGTCACACAACCACCAGTATTACGTGTTCCTAGTGACATGGATACTTACTCAAAACTAAATTTGTATTCATATTCAAAGTTAAGTGCCGTCATTTTAAATGAGTTCACGAAGAGTTATGCATCATTTTGTGATAGGTGTAGTTATACAAGTTTGTGAAGCTTTAATTCACGAACATGACAGTGGTACATTATAACCTTCAATCAGTATTTACCAAAGATGGTGCTATATATTTCTTGTCATTATTGATAATTGAGCTATTTATGAAATGGCATTATCGCTTCCTTCTTCCTTAACTAAACACTGCAAACACAAACTGCCTTACATTGTACTTGCAAATTGCTCTAACATTAAAAAAATACACCAACTCACAACCAAATGTGTAGTGTTATAGTCTGTATCTTATACTTCCGATTGGATCGTAGCCTACATAATTATGGGACCACTTATATACGGAAGGTGTAAAATATACCATTTTCTACGAAACTATCCAGATCTCATGTGATCCTCAAACTACCTCATCTATGAATACTACCTATAGCTACAAAACAAATACATACATGCATAACTTAAGAAAAACAAGTCACACTAACAGGTCTTTTTGCAGAAATACAACAATGTTTGGTAAACTACGAACCTGCGGGGATATGACACATATTTATTCATATATAAGGGTGTATAAATCGTGGAGACCTATCTATGAACACATCTATGATGCTTGATGCCATAACGTAAACCAAATAAATGGTACTTCACACCAAATCCAAACTGTCAGATTATTTTTGCACCCGCAGTAATGTACAAAAAACACCTGAGCAAAATCCACAAACCATACATCTGTTGGTATTACCAATGCACAAAACGCCATTGCAGAACCCTGAACAAACATTAACTTAAAAATATGATGCACATCCAACCATAGTTGACATATCTCAGAACGTTTGTCTTACTATAAGTCACTGCATCAACAGAGAGGCTAGATCGGTTTCCATATAAAGCGCATTCATATTTTCCAGAAATCATGTGATCCACTTTGAAGACTATCGAGCGCTTTATTCCAGATGCATCCAAAGAACTATGATTTTGATTGATGCCGGAATCATCACGCACACCATCCCTGAGCCGGTAGAGGCTGACATCTGTTGCATTAGGTGGTGGGTCTCCTTCAACAACACAGGTGAAGGATGAAGGTTGGTTTGGATTTACTTTGGCATTCATGGAGACATTAGCAATTCCTGAAAGGAATGAAAGTATCAGGTGCTTCATGAACATGACGATAACTCACGATCTTTTGTAGTATCACCGTTTTAATAAACATTTTCTTTTATAACCTGCTGTCATATGTTCTACTTCAAAAGCTTTTATAGAGTACAAAAGTGTATTTTTACACAGCCACGTGTCTTCAAGACTGATTCAATTACATTTTCAACAAATCCTAGGAGAGATAATAGTGCTATATTGGCCTTTCATCGTTCATATATGTCCTATTAAAGTTCAATGAAATGTTCAATGACTTCTGAAGTTTTTGCACTGTGTTAAAGTTTAATCCCAACTCTCAAAGTTTTTAACAGCGCTAAAAACAACATAACATGCAAAACTATTATATTATATTACGATGAATTTTTGCTCACAGGCATGTTTATATAATAACATGCTGCTGAATTCAATTTCTGATTGGTTGACAATTAGTTTCTTCTAGATGGCAATATTGTCCGTCTTATCAGAATTAGGTGGTTTGCCAAATACAGCTTTAGTCTTATGTGTCTTTGGAAGAAGAGATTACTGAGGTCAAACAATCTTCATAGGGTGGAAGTGAGCATGAGCAAAGGAACGAAAATTACATTGCTAGTTGTACTGTACATGGATTTACGGATTACTATGTCAAACGATATTCCCTAGTGTGAGTATCAGTGCAGTATCATTCTTGTTATCTTATCATTTCATATTGTTAGCAACACGTAGCAGCAAGAATGATCTGCATTGTAAAAACTGTTATTCTACAATCCTGGTAGTATCGATTTCTGATTTCTTACTTGGACACTCGGTCACTGTTGCAAATGAGTTGGATTTGGGTCCGGTCCCTCCTGGGCCTTCTCTGACCGCTGCTACACTGACCTCGTACTTAGTGCATTGATCTAGACCACTTAATACAGCAGATGTCATTGAGGCTGCTACTTTTGGTCCATCAATCCAGTCTCCATCAGGAATTTTGTAGTAGATGATGTAGTCTGTTACAGGTGGGTCTCCGATATCACTCTGCTCATTCCAAGCTATCCACCCAATGGTAAGAGAGGTGAATGTTGATGCAGTCACTGTTGGGGCAGCTTCCATTACAGGCAAAACTACGAAAAACATATCATAAAAAACAAGAAAAAGGAATCAGCAAAAATACCAGTCTAATGAATGTATGCCACGATGAACATCGATCTGCATTTATCTTGTGAGCGATTATGACATTGTAAGTTTACATATTAATATTGTACATGAGGCCACAAACCGGATTTTGTGGCTTTTACTAGGACAAATTTTAATAAAGAATAGATAAATATCATTTATAAAGTGCTTTCGACTAAAGGTGCTGAGCGCAATGAATTGAAAATTCCTGCTGCAACTCTGATGTCCAAAAGAATTCATGAAACATTAACCAGTTACACTATCACCAGCATCGCTTGCTCCTATTAAAAAAAAAAAATGAGATTGAAACCTACTCAAAACTGATATGACTGAATTTGTATTCTTTTGCAAAATTAGGCCTATAAATGAGTTCATGAAGGGGTATGCATGATATTATGAAAGTTGCATTATTAATGTCATCATTTGACACGTTTGAGATAAATTCAGCAGCAACTTAATCTAAAGTGATATTGTGAAGATTTTATTCGCATGAAAACAGCAGTGGTACAAATCCTTCAATTAGCATTTAGTGCCATAAATGTTGCTATTCCTGGTCAAATAATTACGCTGTTTATGAGACGACATTATTGCTTTTTCATTCCTCCACTTGACACTGTAAAACCAAATCAGGCCAATTATCCCCAGGACAATTACCCCACGGCTAGTTACTGTTAGTGATAAGGTTAGAGTATAAAGATTAGGGTTAGGGTTAGCTTTAGGGTTACATCGAGTTTGGGTAAGGATTAGGATTAGGTTCAGGAAAAGGCTTAGGGTAAGGGTCAGAAGAAGGGTCCGGGGTGATTGCCCAGGGGGCAATTGCACTAGACCCCTGTAAAACACAAGCTATCATATCTATACTCCTATGTATTTTCAAATCGCTCTTACATAATTAATACACTCACCCAAAAACATATTTTGGTATGAATGATAAATCCATGTCATACTTCCAACTTGGATGCTATCATTATTATGGAACCACTTAATTGAAGTTTCTATTTCAGCTTCTATTACAGGCAAAGCTACGACATAATATCATAAAAACAAGAAAAGGAATCAGCAAAAATACCAGTCTAATAAACGTTGTATGCCACGATGTGCATCGATCTGCATTCATCTTGGACGCGATTGAAATTGTAAGTTGACATGAATTATACACGAGGCTACAAACCGGATTTTGTGGTCTTTTCTGAAATCAGGGCATACGGCCTCCGAGGACAATACCCCACGGCTAAATAATGGTTAGTGATAAGGTTAGAGTATCAAGATTAGGGTTAGGGTGAGCTTTAGGGTTAGAACGAGTTTGGGTTAGGGTTAGGATTAGGATTAGGTTCACGAAAAGGCTTAGGGTTGGGGTCAGAAGAAGGGGCCGGGGTATTAGCTCAGGGGGCAGGTAACTGCACTAGACCCCTGTAAAACACAAGCTATCACACTCCTATGTATTTGCAAATCGCATTAATACACCCACCCAAAACCATAGTTTAGTATGAATGATACATCCATGCCATACTTCCAATTTGGATGCTATATCATTATTATGGAGTCACTTATATGAAGGGTGTAAATACGTCACCAGCTGTCTAAGAAACAAAACCTTCAACTGATTCAGACCTCAGCTGATCCACAAACTACCTCAGCTACAAATGCTATCTAGCAACAAAACAAATACATGTATAAATTTAAAAAAAAAAAAACTGTCACACTAAACAGGTCCTTTTTGCCAGAAAGTTAATAATGTTAGCAAATCCAACAACACGCGGGAGTATATGTCATTTTTTTTTTCACAGAAGGATTTCTGAATTATTACCAAATTTTGAAGACCTATTTGTATGAACACCTATATACAATGCTTGATGTATAAAATAAACGAAATACAACCAATATTATGATACATACCCCAAATGCTGAGTTTTTAATCCTAAATGTACATTTCTTGGTATCACCAAAGCAGAAAACACCATTGTAGAGCCCTGTAATAGACGCACTGAGGGGTAGCTTGGTGAATATTTCACTTCTGGTTGTCTAGAGCATGTCTATATGTATGTATACGTGCCATGCAATGTGATCAGTGTAAGCATTTTGTTCGTTGCTACCTTTTCGTCGGTTTCAATTAAGTATAAGAAGAGTTAACACCTCCTCAAATTGAATAATCTGCGGTCATCAAAGCCAGCGGTCTCAACTGCAAAGCTGCAATATGCACTTCGCATGATTTTAACGACAAGTAAAGAGCAGAATATTTTACAGACTCAGGAAAGGTTTCAAATATGTGCCTCAGAAATACCTGCTTTAATTGATGCAAGTGTACAAGACTGGAGCTCAATGCCATATCTCAATATTGTTGGGGGAGGTCTGGGTGCACGAAATGAAACCATCACAAAGACAGTGAAATTTTCTCAAAATTGGAAATAGAGGACCTTTGGCTTCATTGGCTACCAATACAGAAAAGCAACGCCTTCAAAATCCTCCTCCTTGTCTACAAAGCTATTCGCAACCAAGCCCCCTCAAACCCACAGAAGCTACACGGAATCCCCTTCGATCCTCATCACCACAAGACAAAGAGATTCATTCAAACTTCCACGTACTCGCGCGCTCTTTGTTCAAAAAGCGATTGTTTTCACCGGACCCAAAGTCTGGAATGATCTTCCCGCAGATTTAATCAAATGTTCTTCTCTGTTTATTTTCAAACAAGAAGTCAAATTAATGCTACTTAATTAGCATAACTTGGCTGATTAGAATCGTTTCACCTGTTATTTTACACTATCCTCTTTCAATGCATGGCGGATCAATTTTGAAGTGTATGCTTGCTTTTAGAGTACATGTACCTCTGATTTCAGCGTTCATGCTCCCGTATAGTCATTACACTATCGTACTGAACTCGTTATGAACTTTATTGCAGATATATACCCGTATACTTTTGTATTTATAAGATGTTTTC
Source organism: Diadema setosum (assembly GCF_964275005.1). Taxonomy (NCBI): domain Eukaryota; kingdom Metazoa; phylum Echinodermata; class Echinoidea; order Diadematoida; family Diadematidae; genus Diadema; species Diadema setosum. The sequence continues at coordinate 48,503,003 of NC_092685.1, forward strand.
ACTCAGTTCTTCTTCTTTTTTCTTTTTCCTTTTTCTTTCTCTGTTCTTTTACTCCTTTCCTTTGTACCTTGCTGTTTTAGCTTTCATACAGTTTTGTCATTGGCACTTTGTATCCTATCTTCATTGCAAAACGAATTTATACATTGGTTGTGTTTTTTTTTCTTGAACCCGCGGTTACAAGCTTTGCCTCTGTGGTTCCTCATATTTTTTTCAGTTTTTCAGTAAGTTTTATTTCTCCACTTGTACATATCAGAAAAAAATATCAGAATATCGAACATATTATTCACAAGTCATGAAAATATAAACAAAATTTCGTATTACAAATACATAATCATGTGAAATGATACATAAATAATATCATTTCAGATCTTTAAGTGTACAGGTGGAGGAGACCATTATCAATAAGCAAAACGCTTGACTTGGACAACGGCCTCTTTATTTCACTTTATAGAGAGTTGTCGTTTATGTTCATAGTATGCTGACATACTTTCTAGTCATTACCCACTTTATATATTTTGTGTCTCGCTTGTTTGCTTGTTTGCTTTTTGTTTTTTGCTTTGTTTTGTTTTGTTTCTGTTTTAATTCTTGTTTATTGCTTAGTATTGTACATTTGTCAAATAAACGTGCTGAAACTTCTTCTGCATCTTGACGTCTACTTTCCATGCTCCTGCTATGGCGACTTCTGTACAGACCTCAGACCAAGATACGCTACGGAGAACGCTCTTGCATAGTTATTCCACCCAAGCTACGGAATGGTTTCCCCATTCATACGAAAAGCCCCATCAGCAGAATCATCCAAGTCATTTCTTAGCAATCTGAAAACCAACCTTTTCCCATAATTGCTTATCCCTACCCAAGTCAATGCACTTAGCGTAGGCCTAATCATACTATTTTATTTGGTCGTCTACCCAAACATTATGATGAATGTTACGTTCTTCATCATACAGTAACATGTACTTCAGTCATTTGACATCTTTTTTTTAATCTAAAATTTTCTTTCCCTGTCTTTTTTTTTTCTTTTCCTCGAGAAACATTGTAATGGGTGCGCTACAGTGATTTTTTTTTTTATCATTATTTCTGATTGAGTGAAGGGGCCGAGGAGGGTATGTTCTAGCACAGGTGTACTTTTAGTTACAGGCCTGGGCCACGATAACACACATTCGTGCAACTTGACTTCCCATTGTCCTATGGTTAATTCCTTCAAAGTTTAGAAGAACAACTGATTTGCCTTCCAGGCTTTGGGCTCAAGTGAACTGCAAATGCCAACATAACACAAACATGTGGTCAAAAATATGATGCGCATCCAACCATATACTTCACTATAGCATTTCGGAACATGCTTTGTCTTACTATAAGTCACTGCATCAAGAGAGAGTTTAGCTCGGTTTCCATATAAGGCACATTCATATTGTCCAGACGTCACCTGATCCACTCTGAACATGACCAAACGCTTTACTCCAGATGCATCCAATGAAGTCTGGGTTTGACTGATGCCAGAATCATCAGGCACGTCATTCCTAAGCCTGTAGAGGCAAACATCTGCTGCATTAGGTGGTGGGTCTCCTTCAACAACACAGGTGAAGGATGAAGGCTGGTTTGGATTCACTGTGACATTCATGGAGACATTAGTAATTCCTGAAAGGGAAGAAAATTACAGGTGCTACGTTCACATGACTACAACTCGCAGTCCCTTCTTGTAATAATTGTTTGAATAGTTTTCTTCATATCCTGGTGTCACCATGTTATATTTCAACATTTGTATAAGAACAGTTTTACACAGTCAGTATTTAAAAGTTTCTCAATTACTTCCCATTGCAAAAATATGAAAAAATTTTAGCTGAAGGGACGACCATGGACCTAATTGCACGAATTTCTTCCTTTCCACAATATTCAAATTAGAATCTAGCATCAAGACCAACTTGAAAATTTTCCATTCTTTTCCATTTTTATTATTAATAGAAGTCCTATGTTATATTTTGTGATGGCTATTGATATTTTGGCCCAAAACGACTTTAAAAAACTCCCACTTCAATTCTGTTACTATTTGTAATGCTGATGATAATGGTAATAATAATGACAAAACTATCAAACATATAACTCCATATTACAATAGTTCTCATAATAGCAATGATTACAATAGAGATAATGATTATGTTCTTATTTGCCGGTGTAGGGAATCCTCGTTGTCTCAGCTCTGTTAAACAGAAGGTCCAACCAGTATCGTTTAGTATTCCGGCACTGCCGGGTACTTTGGGCGGAAGTCTACTAGGGCGCGGACAAGCCTAGGAAGGGTTGCGGAATCGAATTCTGTCATTTCGGCGTCCTGTCCGCGTCAGACGCGGACGGAAAAAGTGTGCGCATCGGCTTGTCCTGGGACATTCCTAGGAATGTCAGAGGAATGTTCGCGGACTGACTGCGGACATTCCTAGGAGTGTCCTAGGAGTCACTCCGGAAGAGCGCGAAATATCCCGGAATATGCTAATGGTAGCCGGACAGCGCGGAAACATCTAGGATTACACCAGGAATGATTAAATCATGAACGAGGACAACCAGGATGACTTGCGGGCAACCAGAGTTAGATATGGGGACAGTATGAGGAAATAGGGCAAGGTTGTAAATTGGGAGCCGACTTTCGATTTTTTTTTTCATTTGACTGCTAGCCGTCATGGAGGTCACACCAGCCGAAATTCGCTTTGCCCTATTGCTTCAAATACCAGCTGTGAGAGATGCTGAGATAGCACTTATAGCGCACAGGTCAGTGAGGCATCACGGACCTGATACATGGAATGTTTTACCCGACTCCCTAAAAACACGAACATCTCTGTTTTCTTTCAAAGCTAGTTTAAAGAAATATATATTTTAACTCAAAATATTTAGTAAGATAAAGTATATTAATTGATATGATTTTTTTTTTATGTTTTGGTCTGAATTTATTATCATAATTGATATAGTGAAGAATAATTATATATTATAAAATGGCCCTAACACAAACATTCAACTCACCTATTGCACTCGCACAGCACTCACTCACATCTTCTTTTCCCTCTAAATCATACTATTGTAATGTAGAACAACAACAAAAAAATGTACCTGAGTTGTATTTCCCAATGAGGCCATAAACCCAGTCAAGCTATGCTTATGGTGACAGTCTCCTGCTTCCTTTTTTATCAAATGTACTGCCTTATTTGCAATACTTATGTAAACTATAAATGTTTTGTATGTAGTATAAACTGCATTTTTGAATGCGCCTTTGTCATTTGGTTATGTTTTGTTTAAAGTTGATACATTGATGTAATTCATTTTTTTATTTGATTTGAATTGAGAAGCAAAATGAATACGAACGAACGAGCACTGGCCCTGGTCCCCTTTAGATGTGTTATGATGGTCTTTATCAAACAAGATAGAAAATTTTTCAAGCTTATAACATAGTTCTTTGATATATATATATATATATATATATATGACCTAGTTCCACTTTTGTGGGGTTTGAGTTGGGCGGTCACATGTAAAGCGAACAAAACGATGCACTATGTATACGATGTAACGGCAACTATTAAAAATCCCTCAAATGAAAATGACTTCTGAAAAGAACGCAAAAAAAAAAAGTTCACTCGGAGCGGAGAGTGCCGCTTCCTCTTTTTCCTAGTTATTGTTGCAAAATATCCACTGCTTTCTGCTTTGCTTCCTTCATTTGGGACTGGAAAATGCTGATATTTACCTTTTTGGCTGTGGGGCTCTCATTGGAACCTCGCCTTCCTTATTGATCTTTTTGCGTTTCATTGACATGATTCTGAACGCTCATGGAACACGAGGCTCTTTCATGTCTTGATCACAAAATGTCCGCATCGGCTCCGGACACTTGCATACAATTTATATAGATCCGCATCGGCTCCGCGTTGTCCTAAAACACTCCTGGGGGCGTTTCATGAAGGAACTTGTCGGATAAAATGTCCGACAAGTCAATTATATCCGACAAGTTCAGAGAAATCAGCCAATCAGACTAAAGAATTTTTCAAAACTTGTCGGATATAATTGACTTGTCAGATATTTTATCCGACAAGTTCCTTCATGAAATGCCCCCCTGGCGTCTTCTACTTTCATTCGTGAAACTTCCCCACACCGCGGGATTCTTTCAGGAGCGTTTGTGGAAGGAGCGGAAGGGTTACGGGCAGGTGGTATGTCCTGACGATGTCTTCAGGACAAGTTGCCGTGGGCTTCAGGCCCCAAAAAAGTAATTTTTTCTTCGGACTCCTGCGGATCCTTTGCCGTCACCAGAAAATTTGTACAAAACATACGGAGAAAAAATGCGGGCGATGCGAACAGATACGACCAGATGCGAATACTTTCGTCCACTTGCGGATATTCTTACGAATTGGCACATAATAGTTCTGAACACTTGCGAAGAGTTGCGGATATTTTCGGATGGTTACGGATTGTTACAGATTGTTATGAATAATTATGGACAATATGGTTTTCTCTGACGATCCCTGCCAAGTCAGTGTATTATGACAGCAAGGTTATCACATATTGGACTGTCTTACATTGAATACTGGGGAAAACTGAAATTGAATTACGTACAAGCTGTGAAAAAGTTTCGTATTCCTTTAATTTGCTTTACAGTAATAAAAGATATATAAAATTTGGAAGTTTGGATTTTATTTGTGCAACTCAAATGTGAATAAACATCATAAATGTACAGAATACATAACATAATTATACCACAAATAAAATACAATATAGATCAATAAGTTAAACATTAGAGTAAGAAAATATTACTTACAGTCATGGAATAGACGAACTGTAGTTACGTTGTCGTTGTGCAGCGATATTGATGGCTTACTGGGTTATGTTTTTTGAGATTGTTATAATAAAGCAGATGCAATGCTTATTAAATTTCCAGAAAAAAAGACATTAGGACTTTCAAACACCCCTTCCACACCCAAGTACAATATAAAAAAAAAAAATTTAAAACACATTGCATGGAGCGTAAAGTGGGTAAGACTATGGAGAAAATACTAAATTCGTTCTCATTTTATATAGTTTATCGCTGTCCCGCACCTTCCCCTGCCAGAAAAGTGAATAAAATGCTGTCACCCCATCCCCTACCCAAAATATCGCCTTTTTCGAAAAATATACATTCAAAGAGTGCAAGAAAAAAAGCTCAGCACCAAGGGTCAACCGATGTCATGTGTATATGGGTGCCACCTTAAATGACCATTTGTGGGAGAAATTTCATGATTTGACCCTGCGGTTCTGCCTCTCCATCGTTCCGACTGTGTTGTAGCATTTCTTCAGGTAAATGCGCTGCAGCTTGGCAACACGAGTTGTGTGGCTTCCCATCAGTCTCTGTGTTCCCATGCGAGTGGAAAACGGAAAAACGTCGAAGGACGTAATCGTCCGCAGCATCCGTAACTGTCCGCATTCATTATCCGTAAGCGGAAGAAAGTGTTGTGATACGTTAACTTGCGGTTAATTTCGGATACTTACGGTGGACGTAAACGAACGCAAACGGACGGGAGGTAAAATTTTTTGCGGATGGTCTGCGTCCAAGCTACGGGTAGTTACGTTTGATTACGGTTACTTGCGTAAGTCTGCATCCGTGGAGTCCCTCTGCGAAATTTTGAACATTTCAAAATTTCGCAGGCTTGGCGCCGTCATTCTGCGTTTCTTTACAAATGAGTTACGGACAGTTACGTCTACATACGTCCCTGCGGATGCCTGCGTCCACGCTGCGTCCCCCTGCGTCCACTCATCCGTATCTATCCGCGGCGGACGTAACCCATCGTAAAGCATTGTGTGACTGGGGCATCATTCCGCGTCCAAATTTTGGTCTCGATCCAAAATTTGGACGCGAAAGTTTTTTTCTCTCCCGAAGATGCGGAAACGCCCAGACATGTTTAGGACAGTGAACGGACACTTTCAGGAACGTGCGGAGAGGTTGCCAAACGAGTGCGGAATACCAAATTTGCTTTCCGGGTATTGTCCGCGCCCTAGTGGACTTAAAATACCACTCAACGTTGTGAAGAAAAAAAAAAAAGTCCTTTTAAAGGTTAAATGCACTAGGTTATATAAATTTAAACCACGGATTTTACGTTCAAAGTCTAGAATTGTGCTTACAACATCAAGCTGCTACCATTAAGATAGCCCGACCAGACGCCGTGCGAAGCACGGCCTGTCGTGATTTATACAGCGACTGGGCTGTGTACAGCTACCACTAAAATAATGTTTAGATTGCATTCTCCACGCTGTATCACCCCTAAATGTAATATCAACGCTAAATGTAATTTCGACCCTAAATGTAATACACCTTAACCCTAAATGTAATAACAACCCTAAATGTAATACATTTTAACGCTAAATGTAATAATCGAGTCAACCCTAAATGTAATACATTTTAACCCTAAATGTAATAACCGGAGACAACCCTAAATGTAATACATGTCAACCCTAAATGTAATATCGACCCTAAATGTAATACATGTCAACCCTAAATGTAATATCGACCCTAAATGTAATACTTTTTAACCCTAAATGTAATATCGACCCTAAATGTAATACATCTTAACCCTAAATGTAATATCGACCCTAAATGTAATACACCTTAACCCTAAATGTAATATCGACCCTAAATGTAATACACCTTAACCCTAAATGAAATAACAACCCTAAATGTAATACATTTCAACCCTAAATGTAATATCGACCCTAAATGTAATACACCTCAACCCTAAATGTAATAACAACCCAAAATGTAATACATTTCAACCCTAAATGTAATATCGACCCTAAATGTAATACATCTTAACGCTAAATGTAATATCGACCCTAAAGGTAATACATCTTAACGCTAAATGTAATAACAACCCTAAATGTAATACATTTTAACGCTAAATGTAATAACAATCCTAAATGTAATTCATGTCAACCCTATTATATATGGTATATTCAATGCTTAATGTAATTACGAACTAGAAATGTAATACACCTGATTATAGAGAGGGTACGCAACGCAGAATATCGGGCAAAATGTCAGGGGTATACGAAGGAGATATGACGCAACTTTCTCTCGCACTCTTGAAAGAACGACAATAGTTGCTTAGACTTGTTTTTGTTGCTTACCCAGGTAAAAATCACACAGTCTTATTAAATCTATTGTTTGCTGCAAAGTTAATTAGGTCCATGTGACATAGTTCTTAAATCTATTACCTTTATCATACTATCACATAAACATTTTGTATTCCAATCTTTATTCAGTGTTCATTATTGCTTAGAGTTTTGTTGAAAAAGAAAAAAAAATGGGCAAAAGTTAAGTCAGTTTGCCTTACTCATACATTCATATATCATAGGAAAGTCAATATACAAATGGTGACTCAAAGATGATAAAAAAGACATCTATTTCTTTTTGCTTTACTGGCATATTTTAATTTATTTCGTGTACCCTCCCCACGACCAATTGTCCCAGTTTCGTGTCACTAAGTATAGTAGTGATTACCAGGAGTAGTGAACAATGTCATGAGGCTAATATTTCGGACAGTGATTTGCTGCCATGTCAATGTGTGACAGATATTTCGTCATTGAAACATTAAATAGATAATGATGGTTCGTAAAAAATTTGCGAAATCTTTCTAAATCTTTCTAATTTCTGATTTTCTCAATCTACTCGCTCTATCATCCCGTTTCATCAGTAGGTATAATGTTTTTTCTTGCAATATTATTCATATTCAGAATTTCCTTGCAAAGAATTTTTGCCCATTTTTGTTCTTTTTCATCAAAACTTTAAACAAACATGAACACTGAGTGAAGATTGGAATACAAAATGTTTATGTGATTGTATGATAAAGGTATAGATTAAAAAGAAAAACTATGTCGAATGCACCTAATTAACTTTGCAACAAACAAAGAAATTAATAAGACTGTGTGATCTTTACCTGGGTAAACAACAAAAACAAATCTAAGCAACTATTGCTGCTCTTTCAAGAGTGCTATAAAAAGTTGCGTCATATTCCCTTCATGTACCCCCTGACATTTTGCCCGATATTCAGCGTTGGTTACACTCTCTATAATGAGGTTTTTACATTCAGGGTGGTAATTACATAAAGCGTCAAGATGTATCACATTAGGGTTGACATGAATTACATTTAGGATTGTTATTACATTTAGCGTTATAATGTATTACATTTAGGGTTGTTATTACATTTAGCGTTAAGATGTATTACATTTAGGGTCGATATAACATTTAGCGTTAAGATGTATCACATTTAGGGTCGATATTACATTTAGGGTTGAAATGTATTACATTTAGGGTTGTTATTACATTTAGGGTTAAGGTGTATTACATTTAGGGTTAAGATGTATTACATTTAGGGTCGATATTACATTTAGGGTTGACATGTTTTACATTTAGGGTTGTCTCCGGTTATTACATTTAGGGTTAAAATGTATTACATTTAGGGTTGACTCGATTATTACATTTAGCGTGATTTTTACCTGGGTAAGCAACAAAAACAAGTCTAAGCAACTATTGTCGTTCTTTCAAGAGTGCGAGAGAAAGTTGCGTCATATCTCCTTCGTATACCCCTGACATTTTGCCCGATATTCTGCGTTGCGTACCCTCTCTATAATCAGGTGTATTACATTTCTAGGTCGTAATTACATTAAGCATTGAATATACCATATATAATAGGGTTGACATGAATTACATTAAGGATTGTTGTTACATTTAGCGTTAAAATGTATTACATTTAGGGTTGTTATGGGTTACGCCATTTCCTGACCCACTTTATCTGACACACTCTTTCTGACACACTTTTTTTGCCATTCATTTTGTACACGGGGCAGTTTTCATGAGACGGCCTCTGTTATTGGCTACTGTGCTAATGAATATTCAAGACTATGGTATGGCTTGTCGAACGTCGCGCTCAAGGCCGGCCAATAAGAGGCGGCCAGGAGCTGGTGAGCTGGAGGCGCGCGGCAATTTCTAACCTCATCCACGTGTAGGCCTTGCTACTACGTGCGCTTCCAGTACCTTTTTTTTTTTTTAGCTGCTTAACCCATCCACGTACGGGCCTCTGTGCACTAGTAATCTTCGTGCCTGCCTAGTAAGTCGGCAGTGAACTTGGGCGCGATCTTCCCTACGGCGCGATCTACACGCGAAGGGTATTCATGCTCCCAACCCCCCGAGATAGCTCTGGAACATTCCATTCAATGACGGGGGTTTTATTTTGCAATGTTATCAAATAACTCTCATGTAAGCAAATTCTTGCCATAGCTAATCTATTTTAGAATAAAATCGTAATCTATCTATGATTAGATAACCTAATTCAAATTGGCAGAGACATAGAAAAATATTTGTTTTACAATCGTGATACGTTCAACTACTCATCTGTGCTGAAATCCGCATGTCTGCTCCACACATGTTATCGCTATCGCTCAAACTTCGATCGCGGTGCCGGTGGCTTGTGTGTGTTTACAACATGTGTGCATATGCATAATGGAGGAAGCATGGGGCTGAAAAAAACAGTACCACGTGGTGAGGTAAAAAACAAATCGGACGTAAGAAGTCGTACATTCGAGAGCTAAACAGACAAATAGCGAAAACAAAGTCCACTGAAAAGGTCTTGACACTGTAATGTATGTTCCAAATTCATGTCTGGCTTAGTTTCGAGAGAATTTTCTACACTTGTAAAGGTTTTCTTTGCAAGAGATCAGGAGTGAGATCGGTGAAGTAGCTAAACATGTACTCTATGTGACTGTTGGTGACTGTTGGATGCATGCTTGCACGTGGCTGGGAGAGTGCGGCAAGAGAACGCTAGGAATGCACCACCAGCACGTACGGTGGGCTGCAAATTCTTGGGGCAAAATTAGACTTCATTGTTCAGCCCGTCTAGTATTTATATATTCATAATAATTCTAATTCTTCATGAAATCACGATAAAAATTCTTCATATCTATATTCATAATACATTTAAGAAGCGCAATATGAAATATTTTGACCTTTTTTTTTGAAATCCAAAGAAAAAAATGTTTGAATAAAAAATTGATAATAAATAATAGTTCTTGACTCAAGTCTAAACTTCGTGCGTCTTCTTCCAGTTACCCCGCAGTTGCCCATGGATACGACGCATAAATAATCAGCTGTTTGCTGAGTCATTCCTACCCTACTGCCTCTGTTCAAATTGAGAGCGATTGTGATTTTATCGGTGGCATTTAGTTTCATGACCTAATCCAATAAAACTAGACAAATTTAAACATCAAATGTTGTGACAGTTTTTGTCAGAATTTCCTATCAATATCACTTGTTGCCACGATAGTTTTCAGATTTCACTAGCTTCATTATCGAAGCTGTTCTGAGGCTGTTGGACATTTGAAAGAACTGCTTTGTAAGAAATCACCTTTTATTTATTGTCTATTTTCACACACAAGAATTTTGATGACTTACATACTAGTAATCTTTTAAAACTATTCTGTCATAATATTTCATGATGGTATGTGTTCTGTCTTTACATGGCAAGATGGGATTTTTTTTCTTCCATCCAGGGTCAAAGAAGGAAGAGACAGGAAGGAAACCAACACGATAGGGAGGAAATGAAAAGGATAGAATGAAACACCTGCTCAGCGGGCTCTTTTTTATTGATTTTTACAATGGTGAATGCAGTACATCAGAATTTAAGTAAATTTACAGTTCTAAATAATTTATCATTTGAAAAATGAGCAAAGAAAATGGGATATAATCGAGTTCTTAAAATGAAAACTAAATTAGCATCGCCATTTAGATCTAATATTTACTAAAGAATAGCCCTGATGCAACCTTATTGTCAAGCTTTTGGTTGAGTTTCTTTAGAGAAACGAATTTTTGGAGCACTAACCCAAGTGAACAACCAAAAGGTTAAAAAAAAAACTGATCAAATGCAGGTCTCTAGGTCTAGACCACTCCTGTGCATGAGCGAGCAACAGCCCCCGTGGACAGTGTCACTCTCGTCCTTGGCCTAGGCTAGGCTACTCGTGTCGTTCTCGCCATCAGCAATGATCAAAGTCATGGTCACACGAAATAAATTGCATCATCAAAAGGGTTCGTATATCATCACCAGAATCATTATGATCATCATCACTATCATCTCAACCACAGCAAAACCCTGAATATCATTCCCACCATAGTCACTCCCAGCTCACAAAAACACATCAGCATACAGACTATGATACAGACATCGCAGACTTTGTAGCTAACTACGTTGGACTTTAGATTAATGTTAGTTGTGCACAAAATGAAACGGAGGTGGAAAACTAGTAATGAATACACGGAGATCATCAACGATGGCATTTTACCGTAGAAAAAATACACTGAACATCTTGCACCGCAAAAAAAAAAATTGAGGTAAAAAACTACGTTGAGGAAAACTAGGGTGAAAACTCGCTGCTTGGAAGACGAACGATGAAGACACTGTACGGTAAAAATGCACACGGAAACAAACGAGTGGGTACCATGAATATTCTCGCATACACGTAGATAATCTACATCGTGTTCAATCAAAAAACTCAACAAACACTCGAACAAAAACTCACCTCTAAATTGTTGCAAACGAGATAATCACTTCAAAAAATGGGGGAAAACACTTGTGGTAGTACGATTGTACTCTAAGAATAACAGAGATAAGATGATACGAAAGCAAAAGAGAGAAAAAGAGAGAGAAATGTACAGGAAACCTGCAGAAGTTATGCCACACTCACTGGCACTAAAACGCAATTCGACACATACACGCACACTGGTAATCAGATATCGTCATGGACCCCCTTGAGTAGATCGATATCACGCGTAAGTCAATAGCTAAAAGCCAATCACAGACACAGAATCAGACCGAGTGACTCATTATGAAAAAAAAAATCGTAAGGCTGTTGAATATTCATTAGCACAGTAGCCAATAACAGAGGCCGTCTCATGAAAACTGCCCCGTGTACAAAATGAATGGCAAAAATAGTGTGTCAGAAAGAGTGTGTCAGATGAAGTGGGTCAGGAAATGGCGTAACCCGGTTGTTATTACATTTAGCGTTAAGATGTATTACCTTTAGGGTCGATATTACATTTAGCGTTAAGATGTATTACATTTAGGGTCGATATTACATTTAGGGTTGAAATGTATTGCATTTTGGGTTGTTATTACATTTAGGGTTGAGGTGTATTACATTTAGGGTCGATATTACATTTAGGGTTGAAATGTATTACATTTAGGGTTGTTATTACATTTAGGGTTAAGGTGTATTACATTTAGGGTCCATATTACATTTAGGGTTAAGATGTATTACATTTAGGGTCGATATTACATTTAGGGTTAAAAAGTATTACATTTAGGGTCGATATTACATTTAGGGTTGACATGTATTACATTTAGGGTCGATATTACATTTAGGGTTGACATGTATTACATTTAGGGTTGTCTCCGGTTATTACATTTAGGGTTAAAATGTATTACATTTAGGGTTGACTCGATTATTACATTTAGCGTTAAAATGTATTACATTTAGGGTTGTTATTACATTTAGGGTTAAGGTGTATTACATTTAGGGTCGATATTACATTTAGCGTTGATATTACATTTAGGGGTGATACACACGCTACCTGTTTGACAGTCCCTCTCCACCCAGTTTGGTAGACACTGTCCTCTACAATTTCCTGACACTTTGTCACACGTGCTTTCATCACAGTGGCATTGCTCTGCACACCCAAGGCCATAGAATGCTCCAGGGCACACTGTTGCATCATGCAAAGAAATGACAGTGGATCCATCAACGTCAGTTTGATTTATTGATAACAAACTTAGAACAGTGAAAGAAAGAAACTTGCACTATCACTTAATACAACGAGGATGATGACTATTTCAAATAGTTTTGGTATAGATCAAATAGGTGCTTGTGTCACATTATGCATTGACGATATTCCAAATATCTTTGCCTATACAAAATGTATTGATTTCTATAAAGCCATTTCCAAGAAGGAGCCGATGGGAAACAAAGCTGTCATTACTAACTTGCAAAAGCCAGAAGCAAGAATGTCATTAAATTGCTCAGTTTTATCATAATAATAAAGGACATTTACATTCATTCCGCAGCTACAGTACTATTCACACCCACTAAATCCTCTAGTGATTTTAAATGAGTCCGGTCGAGCACGTCAGATACGTGTTAGAACAGAACGTTTTCGAAAAACTTTCATTCCATGTGCAATACACTTATTCAATAGTTTACAGCGACGCTGAGTCAGTGACTGTTCGGTCTTTGCTGTTCCAGTCCTTTTTATTATGAGTCTGTAGACTGACATATGAACCTTATGAAACTGATATTCAATGTAACTGTGAAGAATTATGTTAGGAATTTATATACCTCATGTAATCCATTTAAATTTGTTATTGATGGGGAAAGCATGTAGTTTCTCTTCTAGCATATGCATTTTCTCTCTTTTCTTGCTATCTTTTATTTTCTTTTTCTTTCTTTTCAACATTTCTTTAACTGTTCTTTTTTTTCTTTTCTTTTTCTTTTCTCCCTCCCCCTTCCCCTACCTTTTTTTTTTTGTATCATTAGATATTACAAAGAAGAATCTTTTGTTCCATGTGCAATATACGTATTCAATAGTACTCGGCGACACTGAGTCAGTTGGAGCTGTTTGGTTTTCGACCGTAGTCACTTTCTGTAATCTTTTCTTAGGCGTCTGAAGATTTGACACATGAATTGTGTTTAGGGATTTATATGTATCATAAGATGCCATTTAAATTTGTTATATATGTATTATAATATGTTATATAATTTGTTATTGATGGGGAAACAATAGGGTACATGTAGTCTCTCTACCAGCATATGCATTTTTTTTTCTCTTTCTCTTTTCTTCTTTTTCTTGCATTCTCTCTCTTTTTTTTTTCTTTCTTCCTCTTCTTTTCCTTCCCCCTCATTCCCCTCTCACCCTTACTTGTCGCCTCGTATCACTTGATATAATGAAGACGTGTGGTCATATTTATTTATTTTTACCACTTGATTTGTTTTAACCTCACGTGCATTAAGCACACTTACACAAGACCATGGTAAATTGTTTGAGTAGATGCGGATTGTCTCGCCTGGAGTGTGCCGGGCGTTGGTCGTGCTAACTACACGAATTTGCATGATTCGGTTGGCATGGTCACTGCCTGGCTTGCATCTGGTGGGACATTCCGCATCTGAAGTTACATGAAGTTACATGAAGGTATGCTACTCCTGAACACTGCATTCCAGCTTGTGTCCTTAACTAGGGCACTATCGACAGGTTGTCTTTGTGTCTTTCCCAGTGCAGTCTTTGTATATGTATTTCTTTCTTGTAATTTAATTTAAACACAGTGCAGTGCATAAATGATGTCCTTTTTCTCTTCTCTATATCAGACTTTTCCTTTCTTTTTACCACTTCTAGCTGGGTGTCTCCCTTTTTTCTTTCTCCCTCACTCTCTTTCTTATTTATTTCTCTCTCTGTCTTTTTATCTCTTATTAGTCTCTCTTCCTGGTTACTCTGTATTATGATTGTGAAGATTTTTTAATTGTGTTTTAATTTATGTGGATTGTATATTATGTGCGACTGCGAAGTTATATTGTTGTAGTTATATTTTTCATGTCTGAATTATGTATACAGTGTACTTTGTATAATTTGTATTGTATTTTTTCACCTGGAAAATGATTATCTTTTTTGTTGGAAGAAAGACTAATAAAAAATATCTGTATCTGTATCTGTATTATTATACTCTGCTGCGCATTAAAACGTACTAATCATAACATGTATAATTCAAACAAACATAACATTGTTCAAAAGATCAATTTTAATCCGGTTTTAAACTTATTAACTGTGGCTGCTTGCCTTACAAACGGAGGGGGATAATTCGGTGCAGCATACAAGAACGCCGTGTCACCAACAGTAGAGTTTAATTTCCCTGATGGATATTTCATAGTTTTTGATCCTGTGAACTTCGGAGATGGTGAATAATGTTCGAAATGATTATTCTTACTCAACAATGACTGTATGTACACTGGTGCTGTACCATGAATACCTCTATATAATTCATATAGGCCTACAATCAACAAAGTTTTCAACATGACTCTCGGCATTACAGGCAACCAAGGTAACGCACATAATAATGGACTACACTGAGGAAAACTGCAAAATAATCTAGCACATCCCATGCATTTTGCACCCTTTGTAGTATACCTAATTGATTGTTTAACCACAGGATATGATGCAGTTTGTTGTATCACAGCAAAACGTACCGCTTCTGCACAGGTACATGTATATAATGTTTATGAATGTCTCTTGTCGTGCGTTCAGTAAAGGCCACGGGGAAAAATGTCAGAAAACCATGAAACCGCATTATGTAATCACCTCGGCAGTTCACTCCATCAAAGATGTTGAAGAAAGGAGCACACTTCCGATTTGGACACTCTCCTGTTATCTTGTCACATGGTACATCGTTTAAACAGTGGCATTTGTCTGTGCAGTCAGTTCCGTAGTAACCATCGTCACAGATATCTGGGACTGATGAAAGAATAGACAAAATGGAACACAAACATATTATTAAATCTATCTGACAAATATCACAACTATCCTGGCTCTAAATACACACTTGTTTACAGTTACTTTGGAAGACACTAGTGATTATTGACTCATTGTAAGTTCAGATCTTTCCTGTTTTGAAGCTATGCCACCTTATATTATTCACTCTATCTTCAAGGTGAACAAGCTTTTTAATACAGTAGTAATACAGTGTAATACAATATCAAATGTTCCATATTTTTTTAACCGATTTTTGTCATTTTTGGAACGTTCTGTAGGGATTTTTTTCTCTTTCTTTCGGTTTTTTTTTTTTTGGGGGGGGGGGGAGAGAGTGGATTATCTCTTTAACACTAGGTTGTAGATTTTAATAAGACTGCAAATGAAAGGTGGAGGAACTTTCAGTACTCACTCTGACAATTGTCACCAGACCAGCCTGTCTCACATTCAGGAGATTCTAGACAGACTCCAGAATATCTGTTACAAAGACCTGACTGACAGTGACATGTTTGACTGCATCCAGCTCCATAGGTTCCGTTGGCACAATCTTTATTAATGATTGACAGGAAAGATGTTAAAACAAAAATCGTGAAAAGCATTTAGAGAAATGAAGGATTCATCAGAAAAAAAAAAACACTTAATCAATAAAGGGCGCTTCTCTTGTAGGACTACGGATTTTTACTTCTCGCCTTTTTTGTCAACCCTTATCATGCTTATTGTGTTATTTTTCATCTTCGGAGACTGAATTGAACTTCTCATCTGCATGCGTCAGTGTGATTATTGTATAGTGGTGAATATTTTCAAACGTCGTGTCGGTCTGTTTGGTACTACTTCTGGTTGTTTTATCTCCGGCTCAATCCTTTAACCCAATTACATATGACCAACGTGTACTACATGGACTCGCTGGAGCTGTGGCGTCGCGTGTCACCCCCATAGATGTGTCTACATTGGTACCAACGAGAAATGACTCCTAAAGCCACCGGATTAGCGTAGAAACAGACGCCGTGGTTGGTCCGAGTTCCGAGAGAAGTCCGAGAGACGTCAGTATATTTTGTTTCACCAAAACCTCCCTATCAATCAACGGCGTAGCAAGGATTTGATCTTGGGGGGGTGGTTAGTCTGCGAGGGAGCGAAGCGACCGAGCCCGAGCGAGCGGAGCGAGCGAGGATGTGGGATGGGGGGTGTCCCCCCTCCCACGGTAAGAACTTTTTGCATTTTAATGTTGTAAATGGTGCGATTTGATGCATGTTTTTGCGCATTTTCTCAAATTGAAACAGTCCCACTTGTTTAAGGTAGCAATATATTTTCATGTCGATTATCATTGAACAATTTGGCTATAAAATATGTTATCATTTGAATAAATGTCTTGTATTCATTCTTACACTTAATATCATGAACGGGAGTGAACCCGAGCGAGCGGAACGAACGGGGAGGGGGAATGGGAGGGGGTGTCCCCCTCCCACGATGAGAACTTTTTGCATTTTGATGTTGTAAATGGTGCAATTTGATGCATGTCATTGCGCGCTTTATCGACGTGAAACAGTCCCACTTGTTTAAGGTAGCAGTATATTTTGCTGTAGATTATTATTGAACAACTTTCCTATAGAATGGTATGATTTGAATACACTTCTTGTATTAATTCTTTTCACTGAATATCATGAACGCATCTGAACCCGAGTGAGCGGAGCGAGCGAGGGGGGAGGGGAGGGTGTGGGAGGGGGGTGTTCCCCTGCCACGGTGAGATCTTTTTGCATTTTGATGTTGCAAATGGTGCAATTTGATGCATGTTTTTGCGTGTTTTAACGAGTTGAAACAGTCCCACTTGTTTAAGGTTGCAGTATATTCTAATGTAGATTATTATTGCATAATTTGCCTATAATATATATAACTTTTTGTATTAATTCTTACTCTGAATATCATGAACGCGACTGAGCCCGAGCGAGCGGAGCGAACGAGGGGGAGGGGAGGGTGTGGGAGGGGATGTATCCCCTCCCTCGTGAGAACTTTTTGCATTTTGATGTTGCAAATGGTGCAATTTGATGCATGTTTTTGCGTGTTTTATCGACTTGAAACAGTCCCACTTGTTTAAGGTAGCAATATATTTTCATGTCGATTATTATTGAACATTATGGCTACAAAATGGTATTATTTAAATAAACGTCTTGTATTAATTCTTACACTGAATATCATGAACGCTGTCTGTTCAGCAATCAAACAGAAAAAGCATGCACACGAGGGTGTAGATAGGGGCATTTCCCCTCCCACACGAAGGTGATTTTGCATTTCACATTTTTCAGACCTTAAATTAAGGTTAAAATCACGGAATTTAGCTCTTATTCCGAATGTGCATCATCTGTGTGTATGTACAAAGTCTAGTGAGGAAGAGCTTAGGGGAAGGGGGATTCCCACTCCCGCTCGGCGGAGCTTTTGCGTTTTAAGAATTGAAATAAAGCGACCTGGAGCACATTTTTTGTGGAAAATTCGGAATTTGTCATTCCCAAAATTGTACTAAGTCTAAAGTGGGTAACAAGCAATGGAATGGTGGCAAGATACCTCTCCCATATTCAAGAGAGCCTTTTTTTTTTCAGGTTTAAGCTTTTAGAACTGAAATTCAACAATCTGGCGCACACTTTTGTTGGAATATCTGGAAATTTTTCAATCAGAAGAGAAGTTTAGTAAGTCTGTGGAAGGAGATTCTGTATAATTTTCCGATTGCAGTTAAACGTTTTGGTGCACACATTTTGTGTCATATTTGGAAACTGTTTATGTTCAAAGTGTAGCCAGAGTCTACTTCTATGCGGGGGGGGGGGGGGGGGGAGCAGGGAGAAGGCGTGGGCGAGTGTTATCTCCATCCTTCCCGTACGATGGAGCTTTTGCCTTTTTAAGGTTTAAATTGAGATATCTCGTATACGCATATTTGATGGAATATTTGAGAAATCATTAGAAAAAAACTGATGTGGGGGGGGGGGGACTGAGGGAGGAAAGTGTCGATTAAAAGGGGAAATTCCCCTTGTACATCGGGGAACTTTGAGTTTTCGGAATATAAGTGATAATTAAGTCTTTGCACTCAGAATTATTCATAATTTTTTGTAAATCTGAAAAGTGTACTAAGGCTAGGGAAAGAGGCACAGAGGGGGAGGGTTTGAGAGGGGGATACCTCCTCCCAAGCATATTTTGCATATTTTGAATTGAAATTCAACGATTGGGTGCACACTTTGAGTGAAATATTCAAAAATTATGATCTTATTTGATGAAAGGTTGAAAAGGAGACCCTCTTCATGTGCATGCATGCAGTATACACGCATTTTTTTTTCCGCCTCGCAAATCCCCGGTCCAAATCTTGGGGGGGGGGGGGGAGGGGGGCGACCGCCCCCATCGCCCCCCCCCCCCCCTGGCTACGCCAGTGCTATCAATATAGTCTATCGTGAGCTGGGGTGGTGGGGGAGGGGGCTTAGACTGGGAAGTTTATGTTCTAATTATAATGTCATTTGATTGATTTATGTCCTGCTTTTATTCGAAATTATTTTTCCCATTTGTTTTGTTCTTGTTGTTTTGCATGTACAGGTATTTATTCATGATGTACTATTTCGTATTCTCGACGTTTGTAACAATCATTCATGTATGTAAAAATCCCGCACTGAATTTCCTGCAATATTTTAGTTGGACGATCAAGATGTATTGCATTGCGTTGCTATTGAATCTGAAGCTCTTATAATGAGCAGTTTGTGCTCTATTCAACATGTACATTTCATCATAAAATATGTCACATCAACCAGTTGGTTTCAGTACCCTAAAATATCTAATTCACATAGTCCTTGCTGTTTATAAATCAAATTACCTTCCCTTATAAAATATTTTTCACTAAACAAGCAGCATAAGTTGTAAAAGGCTTGAATAGTCTTACAGGAGAATGGTTCCCTACCTGTATCACAGTTGATTCCATGTGTTCCTGTATCACAAGAACACCCGAATGGATCAGGCAAGCAAAACTGCTTACGACTACAGGAGCTAGGTGGATCACTTGCTCTGTATGTACATCTGAACTCACAGTTTGGTCCAAATCGGTTTCCACCGTCGGTTCTGCAGACTAAGAAGAAAATCAGTAACACACCAATACAGTTTATAGCTATTTAGAACACTTTCCCCGAAGTTCATGATTCAATAAATACTGAGTTGAAACAATATTGTCACAAAACCCATCTAAAAATTAGAATCACTGGTTGCCACTCTGTGACATGTATGTATGCATTCACTTGAGTGTGGCAAAGTCAGCAAATATGTCTGCAAGATGTGTACTTCAGAATCAGCCTTATGCACGACGTACTGTCCAACTTATACCAGTCAATTCAATTCAAATTTGAATTCAATTTTATTCAACCATTCAGCAAAAACATACACATACTTATACAGATGCAAAAAAAAAAAATGCGTGTCATTATATCGGAAAGTGCAAAGTACATACTTTGATATAAAAGACATTGAAAGGTAATGGACCCCTGTGAAGCAGGGCTTGTGTAGATGGAGCCCAGCAACAAAATCATATTGTGACTCATATCTAACTTAATATTACACAAAATGTTAAAAATTTACACAGACATACCCACCCACTCACACAAAAGCCCTTTTCGACAGTTTACAACTAAACGAAAATAATATATAATATATATATATATATATATATATATATATATATATATTATAAAAATTATGTTTAAAATGAAGTAAAATGAATAAACATCAGCGACATGTTCACAAAAATAATCAAAATTTCACTTCCCAAATCCACATTTTGTTGAATATTTTCCCTTTACATAATACTTCTAAAACTTGACAAAGTTGAGCATGCTTTTATATTCTCATTTGAGTCATTCCATATGTTTATTCTTGCGTAACGTAATGATTCCAATGCTTGAGTCGTGTGTACTATTGGTTTATGTAACAATAGTTTCTGCCTTGTTTTATCAGTATGAAGAGATGAGTTGCACTTAAACGTATTCTCTAATAATTATGCTATGAACATTGCCAATATGAAAATGGTACCTAGCATTGTAGTATATATAATAGTCAATTCCTGAAGTGGAAGAATTTTATTTTCTTTAAATAATGGGAGTGTGGGAGCATCACGAACAGAGTGCGTTATAATCCGAATGGCTCTTTTCTAAAGCATTAGAAGTTCAGATAAAGAGACGAGTATGAATGACCTCATACAACAGTACAGTATGACAAAATGCTGTAATATTATAAAATTGTTATTTGAACTGGAATTGAATATGACATTTTCTAGCCAATACCTGAAAAACAGGAATTAAACTCATTATCAATTTGCTCACGTGTGAAATTTTGTGTTTACCGGAATTCATCTCACCTGGAATATCATGTATTATTCATTACCTAATATATTACTAATTTCACTCCATGTTCTTTTCATATTTATCTTATATTTCTGAAGAAAATGTTATAAAACACTATTTCTTGGAACACCGTATAATAATTGTAGGTTTGTTCTTATATGCAGTGTATGAGTCTTCGTTCTTATAGAAGTGAGTAAAGCTTTTGTAGTCCAGAGTTTTCTTCTTCTATCTTTTGGCTTTGTTTCTCTAAAACGAGGAAAACAATCATCATACAAAGTTATATAAACCTCCATGAAATAACCAAAACTTTAAATGGCATCATCACTCTCATAAAGAGATGACAAATCATTTTTTATCAACTTTTTTTTTAATTCTTTAATCCTTTCATCAGTAATTTATCTTCTTTGTGGTTTACTGTTATTCCTCAGATATTTTGTACCGTCTTGCTTGGTATCTGTAAATATTAAACAAAAAATGGGAAAGTTGTCCCATTAATCAGACGTACAAGATTTCCATGTAATCCGTAATGGTTTTGAAATAAGTGGGAAAAAATCATAAGTAACCATAAAATCACACGTATCTTTATGAAAGTGTTGATTAAGCAAATTTATAATGACATCACCCAACAAATAACTTTTTTTTTCTCTATTTCAAATAGATCTAAACATAATTCAAGTTTCTTATTGAAATATAACACATTGGCTGGCATTTGCAGGACTCACAATCAACAACTTTAACTTTAATTTGATGACCCTTTTATTTCTACAAAAATAGACTCCATTTCTGTCGAACAAAAATATGTATCATTGCATAATATGTATCAAATGTAATTTAATAGAAATCAACACCTCCTCTCGTTCTATCAGGTCTACACAATTGAACCATGGAGTAACCTTCAAGGTCAAGACTCCCCCTCCCTTCCCCCCTTCCCGCAGCCCCCCCCCCCCCACACACACACACACTGAAAAACGTTCCGCGGCCCTGTATTGTTAGCAACTTCTATCATCAAGACACATGTACATCAAGGGCGCATCACATCAGATTGCAAATCATGTTGGCAAACGAGATCTGTATCCATACACTTTCAACATTACTTTTTCAATCCCAAGAGTAATTATTCTAGTTGTTTCAGCTCTATGTCTGAATAGGAAGGTATAACAGGAATATACAATAGGAATAATGTTCATAAACAGGAATCCCTAGATGTCAACACTTGGCAGCAAGCGATTTAGGAATTGTCAGTGCGCTATGCACCAAAAAGGGCATACTCTTCTTTACTTGATTTTTCTCCTGCTATCAAATGCTGCTAACAGCAGTAATTCTTCTTTGTGCAGTACTTGCGTATTACATATTTTGTTAATGCGTGCATTTCTGTTATTTGTGTGTGTGTGTGGGGGGGGGGGGGTTCGTGACCACGTGTGTGTATTCTGTTTTGGTCACCATATTTTCCTGGTACACACGGCCAAATGGATAGTGTTATGCTACTTTGAGTTTGTATTTCGTATGTATTTTAAAACAAGTAGGATCTTCTGTTAATATCATTTTTTTTTATCAGCATCATATATGATTATATCAATGATAAAATGATCCAATGGTACATATAGTTCAACTCAACATAAACACATTTTATTGATTTACATTGTTATTATTTGTTTTCTTTCCAAGTGATCTTAGAAGCGATGTTTTTTAGTGGAACACTAGCAAGCCTAAGTCCAAAATCTGATCGTACACTGCAAAAAGTCCGGTGTTAAATAGTGAACACCGAGCTGGTGTTAAATTTTCGGTGCTCGTTTATGGTGTTAAATTAACACCCCCGGGTGTCATTTCCAAATTTTAAACTGTTTTTTGAAGAGTTTCTTAGTAACTGCACTTCTTGTTGATTTTTTTATTTAAACAAGACGATCAAGAATTTTACATTAAAATACTAGATTTTTGAAAAAATGTGAAAATAAATTTACACCAAAGTAACACCAGCTGGTGTGGTCCCTTATTGAAGCTGGACGGGTGTTAAACCATTGATATTAACACCAACAAATATCAAATCAACACCATGTGGTGTCATTTTTGAATTAACACCAGTACAGTGTCAAAATAACACCAGGTACAGTGTCAAATTAACACCACGAAGTGTCAGGTGAACACTTTTCAACACCATCACAGTGCATTTTTAACACCTGTGGGTGTGGTCCTTTATTGGAGTTTGATCGGTGTTAGATTTAACACCCGTGGTGTTAAATCTAACACCCATGTTTTTACAGTGTATATACATTCCTCGTACGATTGCATTGCAAATGCATTCTGTTTATAGACCGTGTTTGTCAAATTTGGGTCAGCCCTTGTGGAAAAAACACACGGTTACACAGTGTGGTTTATGTGGTAATGTCGCAATTTCACATAGTAACTATGTGAAATTGGGACATTACCACATAAACCACACTGTGTGAACGCGCGTTTGTTCCATAAGGGAGACCTCATAGAAACTGCGAAGCTAAAGGGTTACGCCATTTCCTGACCCACTTCATCTGACACACTCTTTCTGACACACTATTTTTGCCATTCATTTTGTACACGGGGCAGTTTTCATGAGACGGCCTCTGTTATTGGCTACTGTGCTAATGAATATTCAACAGCCTTACGATTTTTTTTTTCATAATGAGTCACTCGGTCTGATTCTGTGTCTGTGATTGGCTTTTAGCTATTGACTTACGCGTGATATCGATCTACTCAAGGGGGTCCATGACGATATCTGATTACCAGTGTGCGTGTATGTGTCGAATTGCGTTTTAGTGCCAGTGAGTGTGGCATAACTTCTGCAGGTTTCCTGTACATTTCTCTCTCTTTTTCTCTCTTTTGCTTTCGTATCATCTTATCTCTGTTATTCTTAGAGTACAATCGTACTACCACAAGTGTTTTCCCCCATTTTTTGAAGTGATTATCTCGTTTGCAACAATTTAGAGGTGAGTTTTTGTTCGAGTGTTTGTTGAGTTTTTTGATTGAACACGATGTAGATTATCTACGTGTATGCGAGAATATTCATGGTACCCACTCGTTTGTTTCCGTGTGCATTTTTACCGTACAGTGTCTTCATCGTTCGTCTTCCAAGCAGCGAGTTTTCACCCTAGTTTTCCTCAACGTAGTTTTTTACCTCAATTTTTTTTTTTGCGGTGCAAGATGTTCAGTGTATTTTTTCTACGGTAAAATGCCATCGTTGATGATCTCCGTGTATTCATTACTAGTTTTCCACCTCCGTTTCATTTTGTGCACAACTAACATTAATCTAAAGTCCAACGTAGTTAGCTACAAAGTCTGCGATGTCTGTATCATAGTCTGTATGCTGATGTGTTTTTGTGAGCTGGGAGTGACTATGGTGGGAATGATATTCAGGGTTTTGCTGTGGTTGAGATGATAGTGATGATGATCATAATGATTCTGGTGATGATATACGAACCCTTTTGATGATGCAATTTATTTCGTGTGACCATGACTTTGATCATTGCTGATGGCGAGAACGACACGAGTAGCCTAGCCTAGGCCAAGGACGAGAGTGACACTGTCCACGGGGGCTGTTGCTCGCTCATGCACAGGAGTGGTCTAGACCTAGAGACCTGCATTTGATCAGTTTTTTTTTTAACCTTTTGGTTGTTCACTTGGGTTAGTGCTCCAAAAATTCGTTTCTCTAAAGAAACTCAACCAAAAGCTTGACAATAAGGTTGCATCAGGGCTATTCTTTAGTAAATATTAGATCTAAATGGCGATGCTAATTTAGTTTTCATTTTAAGAACTCGATTATATCCCATTTTCTTTGCTCATTTTTCAAATGATAAATTATTTAGAACTGTAAATTTACTTAAATTCTGATGTACTGCATTCACCATTGTAAAAATCAATAAAAAAGAGCCCGCTGAGCAGGTGTTTCATTCTATCCTTTTCATTTCCTCCCTATCGTGTTGGTTTCCTTCCTGTCTCTTCCTTCTTTGACCCTGGATGGAAGAAAAAAAATCCCATCTTGCCATGTAAAGACAGAACACATACCATCATGAAATATTATGACAGAATAGTTTTAAAAGATTACTAGTATGTAAGTCATCAAAATTCTTGTGTGTGAAAATAGACAATAAATAAAAGGTGATTTCTTACAAAGCAGTTCTTTCAAATGTCCAACAGCCTCAGAACAGCTTCGATAATGAAGCTAGTGAAATCTGAAAACTATCGTGGCAACAAGTGATATTGATAGGAAATTCTGACAAAAACTGTCACAACATTTGATGTTTAAATTTGTCTAGTTTTATTGGATTAGGTCATGAAACTAAATGCCACCGATAAAATCACAATCGCTCTCAATTTGAACAGAGGCAGTAGGGTAGGAATGACTCAGCAAACAGCTGATTATTTATGCGTCGTATCCATGGGCAACTGCGGGGTAACTGGAAGAAGACGCACGAAGTTTAGACTTGAGTCAAGAACTATTATTTATTATCAATTTTTTATTCAAACATTTTTTTCTTTGGATTTCAAAAAAAAGGTCAAAATATTTCATATTGCGCTTCTTAAATGTATTATGAATATAGATATGAAGAATTTTTATCGTGATTTCATGAAGAATTAGAATTATTATGAATATATAAATACTAGACGGGCTGAACAATGAAGTCTAATTTTGCCCCAAGAATTTGCAGCCCACCGTACGTGCTGGTGGTGCATTCCTAGCATTCTCTTGCCGCACTCTCCCAGCCACGTGCAAGCATGCATCCAACAGTCACCAACAGTCACATAGAGTACATGTTTAGCTACTTCACCGATCTCACTCCTGATCTCTTGCAAAGAAAACCTTTACAAGTGTAGAAAATTCTCTCGAAACTAAGCCAGACATGAATTTGGAACATACATTACAGTGTCAAGACCTTTTCAGTGGACTTTGTTTTCGCTATTTGTCTGTTTAGCTCTCGAATGTACGACTTCTTACGTCCGATTTGTTTTTTACCTCACCACGTGGTACTGTTTTTTTTCAGCCCCATGCTTCCTCCATTATGCATATGCACACATGTTGTAAACACACACAAGCCACCGGCACCGCGATCGAAGTTTGAGCGATAGCGATAACATGTGTGGAGCAGACATGCGGATTTCAGCACAGATGAGTAGTTGAACGTATCACGATTGTAAAACAAATATTTTTCTATGTCTCTGCCAATTTGAATTAGGTTATCTAATCATAGATAGATTACGATTTTATTCTAAAATAGATTAGCTATGGCAAGAATTTGCTTACATGAGAGTTATTTGATAACATTGCAAAATAAAACCCCCGTCATTGAATGGAATGTTCCAGAGCTATCTCGGGGGGTTGGGAGCATGAATACCCTTCGCGTGTAGATCGCGCCGTAGGGAAGATCGCGCCCAAGTTCACTGCCGACTTACTAGGCAGGCACGAAGATTACTAGTGCACAGAGGCCCGTACGTGGATGGGTTAAGCAGCTAAAAAAAAAAAAAGGTACTGGAAGCGCACGTAGTAGCAAGGCCTACACGTGGATGAGGTTAGAAATTGCCGCGCGCCTCCAGCTCACCAGCTCCTGGCCGCCTCTTATTGGCCGGCCTTGAGCGCGACGTTCGACAAGCCATACCATAGTCTTGAATATTCATTAGCACAGTAGCCAATAACAGAGGCCGTCTCATGAAAACTGCCCCGTGTACAAAATGAATGGCAAAAAAGTGTGTCAGAAAGAGTGTGTCAGATAAAGTGGGTCAGGAAATGGCGTAACCCGAAGCTAAACCTCTTTAGCAAGTAAAATGTGCAATTTTGTGATTCCTCATGATCTATTGTAACCAGAAAAAAATACTTTACAAGCCACGTATTGTATGTGACCAACGCTTTAGGTTTATTAGTTGAGAAGCATTGTTGAAGGGAAGTCTGCATTAGACTTAACAAGGAGGGTATTGTCCAACAAAAAGAACATACAATTATACAACTCTTTGTTATTTAAGTTTAACATTTTTTTTGAAAGACTATATCTGTCAAAATTTTTCAAATGAGACATAGAAAAGATGTCATCACCTCATTTTCTCTCATTGTATTCTAATCTCGTTATTTATGTGATTTCACTAAATATAGCCCTTAATTTCCTTCTAAAAGTTGCCATTGTTATATCATAACTCTAAATGTATTTTATGTGATGCACAAAATCTTTTCAATTTTTTTCAGAAGAAAATTCACTGAAAATTCAGCTTTATGCAAGCGAATGACCAATGTCATTGTTCATCACTATATGATATAACTGTTAGGTTTAAGCTTTATTCCTTAAAATTCCATTAGTAAATCTATTTTTGTCCAGTAGAATGCCAGTAATAGTTTCTTTTTTATCTGATTCTATCATTAAGAAGTCATTTCACCATAGAATTTAGACAGAAAAAAAATATTCTTAGGATATAATCAGCATGTCCATTTACGTCTGAAGTCCAAACTAAACTCATAACCTTCCATACAGTGTACACGTACCATGGGCGAAAATCCGGGGGGGGGGGGGAATGGGGGGATATATCCCCCCCCCCTGTAATAGAGGAGGGGGGATGGCCTGTACAATCATCCCCCCTGAAATTTGAAAAAAAAAATGTGGAGGAAGAAATGCGATTGTATCAATTTTGGCATATTGCATGACGTTCGTACGCCCGCCTTCAGAGAGGTAACAGAGCTGAACAGTATTCTATCTTGTAGGATAATGTATACATAATTTTCTAAAGCGCTCGCTCGCGAAGAAAGTAATATCGACATAAGGTATGGTCCAGACGTTGACAACGTCAAATAGTATAGGCCTACATGTAAACATGCTATGACGCGAGCAACTCGGGACCACCTGCAAATTATGTACGAAAACAAACAAACAAACAAACAAACAAACAATACCAAAAAACTATACCGCCATAATTGAACCCCCTCCATTTCCTGAATCATTCCTGAGACGATGATGACTCTGATGACTCAGGCAGAATACATGGGCATACCCATCCCAGGGATGATCAGGGGCGTCGAATCTATCTCGCCCGGGGGGGGGGGGGGGCAAAGGGGTATTCCCCCCTCCCCCCCCCCCCCCCACGGAAATGTTGGGGGCAGATAAATCATTTTTGTCCCCCTAGCAATTTCCGAGATGAGGACAAATCTCGAACTTTCTTTATGGAAAATTGTCCAAATACCGCCAGTTCGAACTACGCACCATATCGCTGAATTGCAATCATAAACATGCAAAAGCTTCGCTACTTGGTTCCTTTCGATAGACTTTGTACACTTTTGAGATTGACGTATTTCCTAATATTTTATCAAAGAGTGTGCATCAGATCTTTCACTTACAAAAGCTCCCTCATATGAAGAGGCGTCGATGGGGGGGGGGGGGGGCGATGGTTCCCCATAAAAGTTTTGGGGACAAACATATCATTTTGATCCTCCTCATAACTCCCGAGATGTGGAAATATTTCACCAAAAGATGGCTGAATATCAATTCTGATAATACAAAATCTCCCTCGCCTAAGAGGGGATAGGCCTAACCCAAGCGCGCCGGAACACTTCTGGTTTGGGGGGGGGGGGGGCAAAATCTCAACGGGGGCAGTGACGACGTGAGATCCTCAGCGCGGGACCGAAGCGAGCGAGCGGGGGGGGGGGGGGGGAAGGGGGATCCGCCCCTACTGTAGGGAGTTTTTGTAAAACAGGGTACAAAAGTCGCGTTTATAGACCATTTAAAAGCAAATTTCTAAGGAATTAAACATAGTGAAAAATAATCAATGCGAAGGATATTCATTTTATTTATTTATTTATTCACAACATCTTTTAACAGGGACATTCCGTTCAGTTCTGCTGACAGCCAGCAGACCTGCTTTTCAAGGAAGCCCTGTATACAATAATACAACGCATACATAAACTTTCAGACTATGATTATTACATACGGGTACATAATAATGTGATGGTGTGAGATCCTCGGCGAGGGAGCGAAGCGACCGAGCGGGGGGAGAGTGTGGGAGGGGGGATACCCCCTCCCACGGTAGGGACTTTTTGTAAAAACAGAGTATAAAAGTCGCGTTAATAGAGAATTTAAAGTAAATTTCTAGGGAATTAACATATTGAAATAATCATTTGGAAGGACTTTATTTTATTTATTTATTTATTCACAACATCTTTTAACAGGGACATTCCGTTCAGTTCTGCTGACAGCCAGCAGACCTGCTTTTCAAGGAAGCCCTGTATACAATAATACAACGCATACATAAACTTTCAGACTATGATTATTACATACGGGTACATAATAATGTGATGGTGTGAGATCCTCGGCGAGGGAGCGAAGCGACCGAGCGGGGGAGAGTGTGGGAGGGGGGATACCCCCTCCCACGGTAGGGACTTTTTGTAAAAACAGAGTATAAAAGTCGCGTTAATAGAGAATTTAAAGTAAATTTCTAGGGAATTAACATATTGAAATAATCATTTGGAAGGACTATGATCATAACATACGGGAGTACATTAATAATGTGATGGTGCGAGATCCTCGGCGAGGGAGCGAAGCGACCGAGCGGGGGGAGGGTGTGGGAGGGGGGATACCCCCTCCCACGGTAGGGACTTTTTGTAAAAACAGAGTATAAAAGTCGCGTTTATAGAGAATTTAAAGTAAATTTCTAGGGAATTAACATATTGAAAAAAAATCAGTTGGAAGGATTATGATCATAACATACGGGAGTACATTAATAATGTGATGGTGCGAGATCCTCGGCGAGGGAGCGAAGCGACCGAGCGGGGGGGGGGTGTGGGAGGGGGATACCCCCTCCCACGGTAGGGACTTTTCGTAAAAACAGAGTATAAAAGTCGCGTTTATAGAGAATTTAAAGTAAATTTCTAGAGAATTAACATATTGAAAAAAATCAGTTGGAAGGATTATGATCATAACATACGGGAGTACATTAATAATGTGATGGTGCGAGATCCTCGGCGAGGGAGCGAAGCGACCGAGCGGGGGGGGGGGGGGGAGTGTGGGAGGGGGGATACCCCCTCCCACGGTAGGGACTTTTTGTAAAAACAGAGTATAAAAGTCGCGTTTATAGAGAATTTAAAGTAAATTTGTAGGGAATGAACATATTGAAATAATCAGTTGGAAGGACTATGATAATAACATACGGGAGTACATTAATAATGTGATGGTGCGAGATCCTCGGCGAGGGAGCGAAGCGACCGAGCGGGGGGGGGGAGGGTGTGGGAGGGGGGGATACCCCCTCCCACATTTCACCAAAAGTGTGCACCAGATCGCTGAATTTCAGGTCTGAAAATGCAAAATCTTCCTCGTTTGGGAGGGGGAAAACCCCCCTCCCACACCCTCCCCCCGCTCGGTCGCTTCGCTCCCCCGCACATATATTCCAACTCCGAGCCCCTCTCCCATCCACCATCATTAAAATGGAATGACGCCCCTGGGATGATTGCTTTATTGACTTATAATCAAGAATTTTTTTTTTTTTTTTTAAATACAATAGCTACATGAAAAATAATCCACTACGATATTACATACAAAGAAATGAAGATCCACATTACCATTTTAACTGAATTTATTTGGAAATTATTCAGGGCTACGCTTTGTTTTTGAAGGGGGGGGGGTGAAAAGAAGAAGGAAAATCAAAAAGACAAGAGAAAAAAACAACAAAAAAGTCTTCATACTTTTAAGGTCTAATTTTCCACCGAAAGTCGGCTGACAAGCAAAAAAACAAACAAACAAAAAGAACAAAAGGTCTTCATATTTTTGCTGCCGCTTCCCTCCCACTTTATATTTCATGCAAAAAAGTGGGACATTTGATCCCTTTAAAGTGTGTGTGTGTGTGTGTGTGTGTGTGTGGAGGGGGCCACCAAGCTTCTTCCCCCCCCCCCCCCCCCCAGGCTGCGCCTGTCCGGGTAGGGCTTGTAATCGTGGTGATGGTGACTATCGCAGATCATCCCCCCCCCCCCCCACTCCTCAGTACTGATTTACGCCGTTGACACGTACTCTCTAAGCAATTTGGTCCTTTGAAATTGTTCGGACATATACACCTGCCAGTCTCATCATCACAAACTCCAACATTGTAGCACTTGTCACAGATTCTGATGCAGTCAGGAGGCCCCCATTTACCAGCTGGACAATCTACGTAGATACGAGAGAGAGAGAGAGAGAGAGAGAGGGAGAGAGAAAGGGAGAGAGAGAGAAAGAGAAAGAATCATGCGTGTCGCATCAGCATTTAGTTTTGTTCTATGAATTTCCTAAGACACATATAATGATATTCTCACTTAGTATTCGATGTCATGAGTTAAATTAACACCAAATAATAATGATAATGATAATAATAATAACAATAATAATACAGGGTACTTATAATGCGCCGATTCCGCATAACTAACGTACTCAAGGCGCAGTAGAAAAAGTGAGTTATGAAGTACAAGAATTATTACACAAACATGCACATGAAAATGAATGACACAATAATGACGATGAAAAAAAAATCATAATACACAATTCTACTGGAAAACAGTTACGAACAAATGAGTCTTGAGGGCAACTTTAAAGGAGTCGACATTCTAAATGTAACGGATAGCTTGAGGCAACTGATTCTACAGGTAAGGTTCAGCATGTGCAAATGACCAATCCCCCCCCCCCCATGATTTCTTCGTTTTTTGAACAACCAGCAATCTACAATCGGATGACCTTAAACATCTGGGAGGATTATAAAATGTCAGCAAATTAACATTGTACTCTGGGGCAGATCCGTGTATACAATGAAATACAAACAGTAATAATTTGAATACAATGCGAGATTCAACGGGTAACCAATGCAATGAGGACAAAACAGGGGTAATGTGAGTATTTCTTCTGGTAAGGGTAACAATACGAGCTGCTGAATTTTGCAACTTTTGTAACCGTGAAAGTTGAGATTGTGGTAGCTGAAATAGGAGTGCATTACCAAAGTCAAGTCGTGACGATAATAAGAGCATGAACTATTTTTTCTGTGGCTGAACGAGTTAAATACTTGCGAATAACATGAATAATGCCCAAATTGCGTAACTGATACCTCACGGATTTACAGACAGCAGAGATCTGAACAGACATGGACATTGTAGAATCAAATAATACTCCAAGATTTCTACGCGATTTAGATGGAGCAAAAACCACATCATCGTCAACCGTTAAAGAAGGAAGACTGACCTTGTCAAGTAGAACTTTGGAGCCAATAAATAACAACTCTGATTTTCCTGATTTAACTTCAATGAATGAGAGCTCATCCACTTTTTGACATCATGGGTACAAGCCTCAAGTTTCTGAATGATGTCAATGACATTGGTTTGGGTAGGTAGAAATGATGTATATATCTGGATATCATCAGCATAACAGTGATAGTTACAAGAGTGACAATGTAAAATCTCTTTCAAACCAGTCAGATAAATCGAGAAAAGGGTGGGGCCCCCGACAGATCCTTATGGGACACCACAGTTTAATGGAGCAGGATCAGATTTTGCATGATTAACACAAACAACCTAAAACCTGTCAGATAAGTATGACTTGAACCTCTCAAGAGCTTTATCATCAACACCTAATGACTTCAAAGTATTTACCAGAATCGTATGATTAACAGTATCAAATGCTGATGATAAATCAGCAGTAGCAGAACAGTAATCTTTTCATCATCCATATCTCTCAAAATATCTTTGGATAAGTTAACTAGTAAGGTCACAGTGCGCATGCGCATGAAGAGAGGCCAAAAGAGCCACACGTCTTCTGGCCTCTCTCCTCCAATCACAGCAGCTCGTGGTCACAATGTTTGTGTATGATGCGTACACACACACACACACACACACACACACATACGTGTCTCAGTGGCAGCATTGTCCCACACGTTTATGGATAGCACTGCAGTCTGGCATTGCGCAATTGCATGCACAAATTTCGTTCGTTCGGAGGAGTTTTTAACACAATAACGTATAACCATTAGGGGTTAGGATCGTCCGACTGTAAGAATCGGTTTCCCTTCTGAATAACGAGATGAACAAATATTGCATTTTACTTGAATTTGATGCAAGTAGGGATTGCCAAGTCAGCAAGTTCTTCATCGAGATGAAGCTGATCTTGGAATTGGAGATGATTATTGATGTAACTCTAAAATAAATAAATTACAAGCCTCAAGTGGCCTGCAAGGCAAAAGAACTCAAATTCAAACATTTTATGCCAAAGTGTTTGAAATCTTATTGGTTTCGGTCTGTTAAGGGGGAACAAGACACAAGCAATTATACATGGACGACAAAAGTATGGATATAGATTGATTGGCAACATGACAAACAAGTACCTGTACATTTTTGATAGAAGGGTATGGATGATTTGTAACTTAGTCCAAAGTTAAGATTATATTTCATTATTCAAGTACTTATCACTGCAATCACACAAAACAAAGCTCAAACTTGAGACTTTTCCGATTTCCAATTTTACATATATAATATTTATAAGTCAGTGTCCATTCAAATGCGTTTTCGGCATGTTTTCCGAAATTTATATACGTAGAAGAAATGGAGTTTTTCTGTTCTTCAGATATGCATGAAACTTTAGATGAAGGTACGGTGTAACTTTGATCTTTTAATCAAACAGTTCTGACACAGAAGCACACAGATCAAGAAACACTGAAAATCTAACATTTCATATCTATTTCTATCAAAACCTATCCTGGCTTCAATGACTAACCTCGAACAATCAATCTGTACAAGGCTCCTCTTCCTTGACTTCGCATGCCACTGTAGTAAATCTCATAGATGCCTTCATCCTCAACCACGACTGGATCAGGAAACATGAACGTGTTGGTTGTCTGTCCTGTCACGGGGTCTCCTCCATCTTTTCTCCACACAGGGTTTACAAGAGTACTATTACTAGTAGCTCTCATTTCAATCATCACTCCTGTGTCACCTACATTCACTGTACGGGTGAATTTCCCATCCACAGGCTCAAAGTAGGCTAATGCACAGACATTGTGAAGAATGCATCAATATATTATGAAAATATCTATTACACAATACAATGTACACGTATAGATCTAGGTACACACTCTTTCTACCCTATGCCGCTCGCCCTCCAGTTAATCTTAGGATCACTATCAAGGCATGCATTTTTGACATGATTGTATTTAGGTTTTCCCGCCAGATTTCGTCAGAGTTGCATTCGATT
This sequence comes from Diadema setosum, assembly GCF_964275005.1. Taxonomy (NCBI): domain Eukaryota; kingdom Metazoa; phylum Echinodermata; class Echinoidea; order Diadematoida; family Diadematidae; genus Diadema; species Diadema setosum. Next base: position 48,537,091 of record NC_092685.1, read on the forward strand.
TAAAAGGACTGTACAGGATACTGGTTGAGGTGAGGATTCAGCTTGTAAGATTTTTTGTGAGATATTTAGAAACCACTCTATGAGATGTTAAAGAGCATACAATTCTAAGGGGAATCAAAAGTTTATTTGATGAAAATTGATTCTGAAATGACTGAGATATCTAAAAACAAGGTAGAACAAAGAGATCTTAATGAAAGTCGTGGCCTGACAATTTTATTAGGATTGCTTTTTTTGAAATCTCAGTCATTTCAGGACCAATTTTCTTCCATTATACGTTGAATCGTTCTTGAAATTACATGCTGTTTCATATTTCATAAGAGGTTTCTCATTATCTCACCAAAAATGTTACAAACCTGAATCCTCACCTAAACCGGTACTTTACAGTCCCTTTAACCCTATAAAGCCCAAGCTATTTTGACCCCTTCCAGGGCCAAGGGGGGGGGGGGGGAGCACATTGTGCCCCCTTATATAACTTCTTTATTATATGATGTATGACCGTCATATGTAGCACATAGGTAGAGCAACTCATACTTTACGTGACCCAACTTTTGAAATTTCTGAAGGTCATCCACTGAGGGCGCTTTTTATCAAAATATAAAGAAATACAGAGGAAATACGCTAAAATCATGTTTTTTTTTCTTTTTGTTTCTTTATCCCCAGTATATATGTTTTTATTTTATATCAATCATTTTCATATTCACCACAAAGGAAAAGCAAGTCAACCTTGACTATAAGTTACGGTTGACATTTCTCAAGGTCAACATGTGGGGGCGCCATTCATTACAATATAAAGAAATATAATGAAACCCATGACGTATTGCTTGGAATGGGTATATATATTGGTATCACATTTCATATTTTCAAAATATTGAATTTTGAGTTTGCAGATTGATAATAATGATGAACAAATGATATCACAGGCACAGCTTGTGTAAAGATAATACAAAATAAAAGGGTTGTCTTTGAAAAATGTTGTATTTTTGATTATTTCTATCATATCTATTGTGTGATGCCTATGTCATATAAAAAATAAAGGAAATAATAAGAAAACCATTTCCGGGTAATTCACAACCATAATTACTTCACATTTTAGTCCTTCAGCAAATTAGAGTCAAGAAAACCCCCATTTCATCCATTATTATATTGTTAACTGAAATTGGAACAGAAAATCATGCAAATTCTGACAAACATGGTTGTCAGTTTACGGTTGCCATGGCAACCGGCAATATCGGACATAGCTAAATTATATATCAAAATGTTTGTAATAAGATTTTAGGAAAAGTCACCAAATTTGGTTGAAATCGGGTTAAGGGTGTAGGCGTGGCAAACAAAAATATGGTAGGGGGTACAATGTGCCCCCCCCCCCTCCCTTGCGCTTATATATAATAGGGTTAACGTTCCGATCATTTACCTTGGAGTGAATTTAAATAATCACCAAGATCAACATTCAAAAAGCCAACTATTTCAACTGAATTAATTCTATCGGTATGCAATTTCATGGTGCTCTTATACATGAACTCGCGTCCAAATTAAAAATGCGCGTGAAATGCATTCAAATCCGCACAAACAATGCTGTAACGAACGTTGGGGAATTCAAATAAATTCACGAATAGGCGATCATTTACAGAATTTGGAGAGTGTTTTTCGTAACTGCCTATCTTCTTCGTTGCTCTTTATGTGTTTGAAATAAATTTTGCACACCTAATAGACATTGAAATGGGGCCTTGGCCTTCTCATTCCTCTGAAAACCGTAATCGACGCAACATCTCTTACAATGCCACTGTCATACAAATACATTCATTACAATAAGCCTACACGACCACTGCGGCGACTCGAGGAGAGTAGGGGAGACCGGGCCTAGTTGTTATAATTTTTATGTTCGTCTGTTAACCAAATAAACAGAGAAATTCATTTCAATTTCTCTGTCAGAATACCTTATATGTTTGATCTATTAAAGGCCATGTTTACCCTTGTGCGCAAGTGATTTAAAAAAAAAATCAAGATATCACTTTTGATGCACACGTGTAGGTCTGTTGTATCACAAAACATCCTACTATATAAAATGTTCGCAATAAAGCCTAAACCACCGTGTAAACTATAAGGAGATATCAGTGTTTTCTTAATAAACCGTAACTGTAGACGGTTTAGTCTTGACACATTTTTATTATAACTAGGCCTATTGTTCACATTTTGCGTATTCAACAACACTTAACATCGATTACACGAATTTAAATATTTACAGTGGTTGTTTTTTTATCCCTTACTCACATTTTAGAACTATTTTAAAGCACTAATAATGTATTTTGTTTCATCTGCAAATGGTTAACTATGCATTTAACTGAATATACTAAAAACTTTGTCAGCCAAGCAAACGTGAATATAACTATTACTGTATAAATAAAGATTTGTACCACTGCTGGGGTATGTTGTGACAGTATACACTGGGGTACTTTGTTGCAATGTAGAAAGTATATATAAATCGGGTTAACGCAGATCTGATAATGAATATTATGTTAATGAATAATTGTGTACCTGTCTATGTATGTGTGTGTGTGTGTGCATGTGCATATATGTGTGTGTGTGTGTCTGTGTATGTTTGTGCCTGTCTGTGAGAATGTGCGTGCACGATTGTGCATCACTCTGCAGTTTCATTTTATTCCCTTAATACTATGGATGTAACAATTACAGAATTGTCATAACTTTTTTTTCTTTCATATCCACCTGCATGCATTATTACGTTTTATACAGCAAATGTATAAATCCTTGCTATCTGATTGGATGAATGCAGGTCACATGACACTGTGACAATCACTGCCACGATCGACCCAGTCGTAGACTTGTGTTTTCCAAGAGTGGCGCCAGTTCTAGGTATAGTCTTGCTGGTTGTTAAATGCTTAAACGAAATCCAAGCTTTGTCCTTAATCGACATCTAAGTCTCGAATACATGATTGTATTCATGTAGGGGAGACCGGGTATAGTTGTTACATGGGTGAGCTGTTGAATAATCAATTTCTCAAAATCTAAACAATAGACGGCATTATAAGCTTTATGATATCAAAACATATCCAATGATCTCTGAATGCGAAAGTCCATCATGTAACCATCCTATGAAGAAGTTAGAAAAAAAAATGCTTTTTCACATTTCTTATAGTAAAATGTTGAAATATTCGATATTGTTTTATTTCTTCAACACCAATGTTTGCACGTCTTTTGCTGTCGTTATACGCCAAAAGGTAGTTAGAAATTAGATCCAATCTCTTATTTATTTTCTTTTTTACATATATAGTAGTTAAATTTTTGACTTGAACGTTGATGGTGATATCCATATTCATCAGTTTTTTTATATCTATATTTCAGAGTTTTCAAAGTGTCATTCAGTGAAATTTCAACTGATTGTGAAGTATAAACAGCAATTCAGCCTGTTGGCTGCTATGTTATACTGTATAAGAGAATCCATGGCGGAGGCATACCAGTCACCATAGCGACATTTCTAGTTGTTTCTGTTTTTGTTTTCCAATGAAGATGATGTGTTTCGAGGACGAGTAGTCCTCTAATGTGAATGTCTCATGCAAAACGATTTATATCTTATAATCGAACTAAGAATAGTTAGAAGCCGTATCCTACGTGCTCAGAGTGACTGCTTTATCTAATGATAGATAGATATCAGTCTAGTATGAAATTATTTTGCAGCTCTCTAGTTGGGCAGAAACGTATTCATCAGGCTTGTTTTTTACCACTCTCAGAGAAGTGGTTAGTTTTGAAAATGAATCAAGCATCGCAACTAATTCGGGCCTACCCAGAAGCATCCTTGATTGATTGAAGGCACAGCTGATTAAGGTTTACATTGCTCCTTTGTATGAATGATGAGCTATGGCTACTATACCACTGAGCACTTATGTTCTTCTGTGAGTTTTCAATTATGTTGTGTTTTCAGTGTGTGTGTTTTCAGTCCAGCTGTGAACACTTTTGTGTAGTTCTATTGTATGGCTATTCAAAGACAAGAATAATCTTAATGATCAAAATCTAAGTAACTTGATCACCCCACTTTTAATTTGCACCCTCAGAGAAGCAATTATTTACAAAATGAATTAATCATAGCCGCTTTAAGTAAAAGAAGACACTACTGATTAAGGTTTAGAGTTCTTCACACAAGAGGAGTCTCGTGAGAGCTGATGGGAAACTTGTGATGGAAACTCGAGATGCTTCAAAACATATAATTATTTAGACATTTAAATTTTGTATCTGGGTTCTGTAATTGAAAAGTTATAAGAATTCCTGGAATTAATTGGCGGCCATTGGCGACTGAAAGTTAGTTCCGTCATATTGGAGGGTAATTTGCCCTAACTCTTCAACCGCTCACCTCCCCCAATTAAATTAAATAACCCTTTGATTAACAATTTCCAAATATTCCATCAATTGGGTGTAAATGATATAATTATTTTCATTTCTATTCCATTGTAAAAGCTCCCTCGTGTTGGCGGGGGATGGGGATATTGAGACTATTATTATCTACTCTTTGAGGATGGATAATTTTCTCAATATAACACCAAGGGTGCATTAGGCCGTTTAATGATGATCATTGAAATGCAAAACTTCCTCCAGTCGAAAGTGATCCCCCATCCTCTACTAGCTCATTGCCTGGAATATACTAGTCTTTATTCTACTTACACTTTTTAATAGAAACAAAAATCTAGTATTTCATCAACAGAGCGCACCATTAAACCCGTAACCTGAAAAAACATCTCCATTTTGTGGGAGGTTGCATCACCTCATACACCTTCCCCGCATATTTCCATAAATATATATTTTCTTACTTTTAGGACAAAAACAAATCTGAAATATTTCACCAAAAGAGTGCGTTAAATCTCTGAATTTCAAATTAGAAAATCCCCAAATTTCCAAGGTATGAGAAGGAGTATTCTCCTCTCACACTTCTCCATCCCCGACACTTTCCTGAATATATATTTTTCCTAACGTTTTCAAGTAGAAAACAAATGTTGGATATTTCACCAAATGGGTGCAACAGCTCTATGAATTTTAAGTCCGAAAATACAATGTACGAAATTTTCCCTCGTGTGGGAGCAGGCAACCATATAACTGCGCACTTCCCTGATTATATATCTTTTTGTTCCTTATTTGATGGAAATAAAAATCTAATATTTCTCCAATAGGGTGCACCAGATATCTGAATATCAGGTCTGGAAATGCAAAATCTCCCTCTCTTCCACACCCTTCCATTTCCCTGAATGCTACTTTATATCCATTTTCCTGCTCTTTGATGGAAATAATTCAATATCTTACTAAACGTTTGCACTATATGTTTCACTTTCGAGTAAAAAAAAAGAAAGAAAGAAAAAGAGTCCCTCGTGTGGTAGAGGAATATCCCTCCTCCATGTACCAATATCTGTGAGTGCCATATTCTCTGATTTATATTCATTATATAATTTTACCTAATCTACACGAAATGGACAAGATAATTTAGACACCATATGTTTAGGTAAGCAATATACTGCACCAAAGAAATTCACTGTCATGTGATGATTTACACAATATTCTGTAGCACATGTAGACACTGATTTATTATTAGTGTTTACATTTATGTAGCGCAGATATAAAAAAAAAAGAAATGTTTTTACTTCTCCAGTGATAACTGACAGGTTCAACTGGAACTCACCTTATGGTAGACATCAAATGCATCTCGAACAATATGTTGAATTTCTTTGTCTCTTGAAACAGGGTAAAAACAGCAATTTTTGATAAACAGTAACTTCGGCCATTTTGGGCAAAATTTGGTTTTTGCGAAGAACTCACGTGGTTTTATTTGTACTTCTGTGCTTCATGATCTCTGAATAAGTATTTCGTTGGGTTCCTTATGTCTCAAAATATATATTTACACTTTTAAGTGCGTATCGCGGTTACCTAGTTGCAGGGTTGTGAGAAATACAGGAAATGACAGCCATTTTGGACACCATTTTGAATTTCTGAAAGTGCTTAAGTGCTTTATTTGTGTTTCAAAATCTCTGAATAAATATTATATCTGGTTCCTTTTGACTCAAATCGTATATTCCAAGTGTGTACAAAATTATGAAAAGAAATCAGGAAATGGCGGTCATTTTGGACGCCATCTTGGATTACGGTACTTGTGTGCTTCAACAATTCTTAATATGTATTTTATTGAGTTCTTCATCCTCCAAAACATATATGTAGACATTTCAATTTTGTATTTAGGCTACATGGCTGAAAAGTTATACGAATTTTAGAAAATGGCGGCCATTTTGGACGCCATCTTGGATTTCGGTACTTGCGTGCATCAACATCTCTCAATATGTATTTCATTGAGTTCTTCATGCTTCAAAATATACATTTGGACATTTAAATTTTGTATCTGGGTTCTTTGGTTGAAAAGTTATAAGAATTTGTGGAATTAATTGGCGGCCATTTTGGACGCCATCTTGGATTGCGGAAAACGCTCATAGAGGATTTATGAGGACTTTTAGTTTGTTATTCTAGACATTTTTCTGGACATATCCTGAAAAAATCAGCTTGTTACCAAAAATGTCCAGGTTAAAACTAATACTCTTGGACTAAAAAGACATTAAATCATTGAATGGTCTTGATGAAATAAAACAATATCGAATATTTCAACATTAACTCAGAAATATGAAAAAAAAACATTTTTCTTACTAACTTCTTCATAGGATGGTTACGTGATGAACTTTCGCATTCAGAGATCATCGGATATCTTAACACTTAGAGTGGCGTCTATTGTTTAGATTTTGAGAAAATGATCATGCAACAACTTCGCCGTGTAACATCTAGACCCGGTCTCCCCTACATGAATACAATCATGTATTCGAGACTTAGATCTCGAATAAGGACAAAGCTTGGCTTTCGTTAAAGCATTTGATAACCAGCAAGACTATACCTAGAACTGGTGCCAGCCTTGAAAAACACAAGTCTACGGCTGGGTCGATTGTGGCAATGATAGCCACAGTGTCATGTGACCTGCATTCATCCAATGAGATGGCAAGGATTTATACATGTGATGTATAAAACGTAATAAAGCATGCAGGTGGATATATAAATTTAAAAAAAAATAGTTATGACAATTCTGTAATTGTTACATCCATACTATTAAGGGGGATAAAATGAAACTGCATAATGGAAAAAAAAAAGAGTCGAATGAAAAAAAAATATATATAAAATACGATTTAGGTAAACGCATATATAATTTCATTATAAACACTGCGAAAAATTGAAAATACATCATCCAAACAGTGCAAAAGAGGGGATATGACCTTAGAAAAAAAAATATGTGAAAAGATTTAAATAGAACGCCAAAATTGTGTGCCTATGAATGAAATTGAAATTGTTATTTGGGAAAAATCGAACATCTGTCCGCGGCTAGCGCGAAACTGACAGACAACTTCGAGTCGTTTTTGTTAAATGAATTTCTCTCTAAACTGAATGAAATGCAACTCATAATGATCAATGATATGAAACGAAATGTAATGCTTGAAGGACCAGAGAGTGTAGAGCGCTGAGGAATATCGTTAAACTTACACACGCGTATTCACGAGTTCAAATGCAAATCTGATGAAGTTGGGCGGAAAACCTCATATTAAACATGTTAAATATCACAAGTTTCCAATCAGCTCTCACGAGACTCCTCTTGTGTGGAGCACTCTAAAACTTAATCAGCCGTGTCTTCTTTTATTCAAGAATTCTTCTTGTGCAGGTAGGATTATTTAGGATTAATTCATTTTGAAAGTAATCACTCCTCTGGGAGTGCAAATCAAAAGTGAACTGAATGAGCTGATTAGATTTTTATTATCAAATTATTCTTGTCTAAGAAGAGCCCTACCATCGTTGATTTTAGAGCTATACAAAAGTGTTCACAGCCGCATTGATATTTCGTGCATCACGCACACAAAAAACATAACATCATTGAAAACTCACAGAAGAAGAACACAAGTGGTCAGTGAATACCAGAGTTCATTATTCATACAAAAGAGCAATGTAAACCTTAATCAGCTGTGCCTTCAATCAATTCAAGGATGCTTCTGGGCAGGCCAGAATTAGTTGCGATGCTTAATTCATTTTCAAAACTAACCACTTCTCTGAGGGTGGTAAAAAACAAGCTTGATGATTACGTTTCTGCCCAACTAGAGAGCTGCAAAATAATTTCATACTAGACAGATATCTATCTATCATTAGATAAAGCAGTCACTCTGAGCATGTAGGATACGGCTTCTAATTATGCTTATTTCGAGTATAAGATATAAATCGTTTTGCATGAGACTGTTTCTCTCATTCACATCAGAGGACTACTAAATTGTCCTCGAAACACATCATCTTCATTGGAAGAAAAACAAAAAAGAAAAACAAAAACTACCATCCTTAAAAGACTTCTACCAGACTACAAATATGAGGACATCATGCTACACATCAGTAAATAGTGTTAAGATAAAATAACCAATAACGTCATTCGTACACAAAAACCATTTGTATCAACCATACAAGGCTTATGACGGGGCCAGTGAGGATTGAACTTTTTGAACTCTTTGAATTCATCCCAATTTAGCCTTGAAAATACAGCTCCACTAAAATACAATATTGCACCCCTTTCAACGTCTAATATGATTGTGTTCATAGCATTTTCTTTTACATGTTTTTGTGCCAGGGTTTTCCGCTTGCTTTATGGGACGGAATGGCATCATAATGCTTATGGATCGTAAGCTTAAATCAATATTAAATTTGCCGGTTTTATGGTAGCTGTATCGTCATTGTCCATAAGGCTCTATTCAATTGAAGAAGAAGTTCTACCTTTTTATCTAGGGTACACTATAGTCTATAGTCTCAGAAGTTTAATGATATTCATATTGTCAGCTGTAGGCCTACATACTGTATATACTATATAGAGCAATCATAATTATTCATTTATACCGTCATTCCTTTTGAAAAATGATGATATTGTTTGGTCTTCATATCCTTCTTGTGAGCCACGGCAGTAAAATGTCCCGAATCCCTGCACTTCCCACTCAGTAGGAGGTAGAAATTGTATACGTCTGATATCATTTGCATAAGTGTCAGGTGCTGGAGGGCCGGGTGAAGTGTCACTGGGGATTGGTGCTGTCCTGCCAAAAACACGGGAGGCTTCTGAGGATGGAGAGCTTCGGTAGCACTGCAGCTGGGTATAACTTGCACTCTCAATGTTTGAAAATCCACCTGAAAGAACTGTGATGTGGACCCGTTCACCTGGATATAGTCAAATCATACAGAGTTGGATTTGAATCAGATAAGTATCACAAATTACAGCTTTGATGTTCCTACATTAACGCTACAGCGTTCAAACATGCAGCAGGCCCTATAATAGTAATTAATTAGACAAATTCGCATAGCGCAGCTACTATTATATATGAATATACGCTACCGCTTTACTTACTTTACCATACTTTACATACTTTACCATACCACCCTCTACCCATTTCCACAATGTTGAGTTTATCGAGTAGAACGTATTTTCACCACCTGTATATGAACCTAATAATAACACGGAAGCATTTTAGAAAAACTAACATCACATCTTTGAAGAATTACCTAATTTGCAGCAAATTTCCTGCTGTTATAAATACATGTATCGTGATTCACATTCCGTAAAATATTGATACTGGCTGCATATTTAATAAACGTACTCATGTAGAATACTCTCCTTCTGAATATGATGGATTTGAAAAGAAAGATAAACATTGCAACAGAAGGAATAAATTGGGGAAACTTGCTTAAAAACATAAAATGTTCAGTTGACATGACATAAGAAGTCTTATTTCTGAAAGTACATGCTTTCTCTCGTCAACATGCAGGTAGCCTACTGGTGGCAAATACCTCACCTATAAAATTGCGTGCCATAATTTTCTTATTTCAATTTTTTTCATTGAAGTTGCGCCTGATAAAGTGGAAGCGGTATCAGTATTCGCGCTTTCACTTAGCATTAATTCCTGCATTTGCATAATTATTATTATTATTATTATTATTATTATTATTATCATCATCATCAAAACTCTGGGATGTCAAGACCTTGTATTAAAAAAAGGAACATCAAAAATATAAAGGTCACTTTAGAGCAACAAACAAATATCAATGATGATATGAAATCTAGAAAATTTGATTTGGATGAGATAAGATAACACTGGTTAAAAACTCGAATGATAAGTTTTGATATTAAAATTGAGTTAGTAAGTTCTATTTTACTTTGTCTTCTTTAGTTAAGTTTAGTTTTTGGGTTTTTTTTTGTTTTTGTTTTTTTTGTTTTTTGTTTTTGTTTTTGCTAAGACAGATGCAAGGTCTTGTCATCCCAAGAGTAATATGCATATCAGCTGTAATGACTTGATGCCATTCTGACAAATTGACCTCCAATCGGTTGGTGCACCGTCTTATAAATTTCATAATTATATCATGTCTTAGGAACAAAAATCTGTCATTCTTTAAAGTCACCACCACTAAGAAAATTCATGTGAAGATTATGTTCTTATTTACTTGTTCACGTCAAAAGCAGTTTACAGTGAACATTTATTTGTACGTCGAGAACTTTGTGAAATTAATATGAAATGCGCTCCTTACTCATGTAACTATTTCATAAAAGCAAAACTTCACCACGGTGATTTCAGTAATATATGGGTTATTCTATTTCATTGATTTAGCTAAATTTTGGAAAGCCTAATTAAACATGTGTGGTGTGATGTCGTACTTTAAAGAAACATGTTTTTAATATCTCTACTAATGATATATTTTGTATAGACACTGCGATATCTTAAGGTCGGTGCAAACGTCAATAGTTGCGTTTTGCCTTTAACAGTTTAATGGTCCTCTTTTCCCGGCTGAATGAGTACTTCGGCAGTGTTTGGGTAAATGATGATTACAGTATCTGAGCATTGACAACAATGGTCACTCTACACTGAATGAATATAGGACCACATTATATATTTGTCAAACTCCTCAAAGAAAAAGCACGTTATTCCTTCGTCAACATGTACGTCCTACAGGAGCATTCAAATTTCAGGTGTATTTTACTCAAATTTTTGTCCATAAATAATAGCGCAGAATGTGACATAACGGAAACAGGAATCTTCAATATTTTTATTTGTCACGATGAATCATGATCTGGCACTATATCCTACGGAGATGTCGCAGCGATCATGAGTCCCGCGACTTATCAGTCATTGGGACAAATGCGACTTGGGAAAAAATGGCATGCGCTCCCACCAAGAAGGCAACTCCTCGAAGACCTCCGACACGTCTCTAAACAAGGTGATGATTATAATTCACCCGCAAGTCGCCAAGACGTCACCGACGTCGCGACGTCTTCTGGACTAGGTTGCCAATGAGTCTCCGCAAGGTCGCGGAGACGTCTCCGAGACGCCTCTGAACCAGCTGGAGACTGGTAAAGTTTCTGAAAAAAAAAATCGAACTCGTTCGATTCTTCCTCGACTCCACAGAGACACGTCTAGATTCCAGGAGTCGTAGAGACGTCTCCGCGACTACGGAGACTCGAGTCTCCAGCCCAATAAGATAAAGGCCTAAAGCATCATGACGCGCCTTACCACCAACCAAGGAAACAGTAATCAACCTCAGCCAGCACCAATTGACCGACTCAGAACACAAAGTCCTCTCTCTAAGCCTCAACTTTGCCGTTTGGAAAAGTCACTTTTCCACCCTTTTCCAATATCATCCACCGGATAGAAGCGAATCTTCGCTTTCTCACCAAATCCGCAGCTGACAATATCCGACTTATTGTTGCCAAGGCTCTATCGGACGCTAATTCACCAAAATCCAACATCAAAGGAAACAAATTTAAAATCAAAATCTTCAAATATGCGATTTAAGTCTGGCTGTAGATGGGGATGTTTTGAGCAGATCACAATCACAATCACCAGTTAGTGCATAATTTATCGACATTTATTCTGCTTGTTCCTTATTTATTTTCAACTGTTAAATCCGTCTAAGAGATTACAGGGCGAATCTGGACGTCGAAAATGAAATGGTGTTCATTCATTCTAAAGAGTCATAAAAGTTTTGATCCGAAAATAAAAAAGATTATACCTCCTTCAACACAACAAACTTGATTATTTATTTATGTTTATTTTTTCGATGATTAAATCCTCTTTGTTTTTCAGTTAAATAAAATTTGTTTCATTCTCGGAATAACAAGCTGCCGAATAACGAACGCTCGGATAATTGCAACAAATAATACTACATAAAATTTTTTTTTATTTCTCATTTTCGGGTTAATGAGCCCCAAGTATAACTGTACTAAACCGTTCTTTTTCGGAAAAATGAACCTTCGGAATAACGAGCATCAACCCATTGATCATGGCGCGTATATTTGCGTTTACACAGATTTTATAGTCGCCCTTCCGCTTTCCCGTCCTAAGCATGGAACCTTGGAAATGTGTCGTTTGAAAGTTTATATGGTGATGTACGTGAGAAAGAAATGTTTGCGTTGACACCATGTTTGCGTTGTATTTGAAAGGATTATCGTTTGGCAAAAAAAAAAAAAACACCCACAAAGACCATAGAAACTGGCACTTGTGAAAACTATACTTACTCATGTTGAATTGTTACCGAGACCTTGTAAAGTGTTCTCAAGTACAATTAAGTTTCTATGATTCAAGTCTTTGTTGCTTATTGACCTATGACACTTCTACGAAAGCAAGAAAGTGTCTGATTACAACATTAAGTGTCAAGTTAAATGTGACAGAAGACTCGATGGTAAATTTACTAAACATCGAGTGTTGATTTTAATGGGAATGATCATCATATCATGCGGAAGGGCGGATAGTCTTTGCACACTGTTGAAATATCTTTCTGTTTTCACCATTATGTCCTATAGACACCTAAAGGTTAAATTATGCTTAAAATGTTGATTCTGCTTTCGCAAATTAAGCATTAACACACGCTTTGACTTACAGCGGGGCATACAGACAATCGCTGATCACTGAGACCACACGTGAAGTGGCTGAGAGGGACATAACTGTCATGACAACATTCGAGTGCACAGGAACTTCTAACATACAAACTGTATGCGCTACTTTCCACGGCATTACACTTCCAGAGCGCTATATTACACAGAGATTGGAACCCTTCAGGAGTGCTTCTGAGCCTTGCCTCAAAAGGGGCATAACTTTAGAGCACTCCAATTTCCAACTGTCTGTTCATGCAGAGCTCAGAGCGTTCGAAATGCCCCGTTTAGATGGGGTATGAGTTCGAAAAGAAACCTCGTAAGCCCTAAGGGGAAATGAATATGATCGTCTTGTATTATATCGTACGTGCGGCTGGCAATCACCAGTCGTTGAAAATGGTACAGAATACCAGCCAATTAAGTCCTCCTCCTCCTCTTCCGCCCCATCCTAATACATAGGTGAATAATATAATTTATCTTATTCAAAAAAATCAGCAGTTCAACTGAGTTAACAAAAAAAAAGTACAGTAAATCCATAGGGATGTAGTCCTTGAGATGATTGCGTTTGGAAAAAGAAGACCCTACAAAGAGGACAATGAAGGAGTGAAGCGGCATTACATAGGGAGAGTGTCGGGAGGCATATAGTGACAGTCGAAGGGCACAGGTGAGCTGACGAAGAATAGTCAATCTGCCCGAAACTTCAAGTACTTAAGGTATACTAGTTAGAGGCGTTGTCTGTTACGGTCGTCGAAAATATCAGAAGCTAAGATCTGCTGTGGGGCCAAATGACGAAGATTTCGATCCACGTATCTGACTCAGGGAAAAGTTGTTTGCGGAGGTCGGAGGAACTTGAGTTTTGAAGTGTTCCATATTATGAAAATGCTTGCGGTGATTTATAGGAGAGAACGGCGAAACCATGGCTGCTTCTTGGACTTGCATGTATAGTTACGCCGTCTGCATCGATATTGATTTATGTCTTATTTTCTTCCAACCAAGACAAGATACCAGCTTGCGTTGTTGTTCGTTTGGTCTTAGCAATCACTACATGATTATAGCTGTATGGAATAAATCCCCACCACCTCCGGTAAATCTTAAATAGATTATAAGTCTTAAGGGTTTTATGACATACAAACCGAGCATAACTTGCATGTTCCCTCGCCATGTCTTTTGTTAGTCACATTAATATCACAGAAACATGCAAGTTATGCTGAGTCGAGGGGAAGGTGCATTCCAATGTCTTTTTGTTAAAACATATAAGTACTTTAGCGATGACTGACAGATGAGGTCACAACCAGAATTTTGGTTTGGAAGGGGTTTTTTGTGGGCATATCCAAGTAATATGAAGAAAGATAGAGGAAAAATTATTGGAAATATATGGAATGTTTCTAGGTATTCTTTTCACCGCAAAAGTGATGTTGAGGGTATCATGAATCAACACAAATCAGTAAGCATTTGTATGTCATAACACCTTTAACCTAAAAAAATGATCGACATTAATGGATTACGAAAGATCTCAGCAATGTATCGTGGGATGATGTTTCTCAAAGCGATGTTTATAATGCATATCCAAATATTGAAATAAATCAATAGTGTAGGCCTATACTTCATAAATATGCTCTCTTCGAACAAAGAGACACCGTTGTTGAATTCATCCAAATTACACGAAATGAGTGAAAGAGATAACATGTGAAGCTCAGTGGGAACAATGTAATGTTTATAAAAACAACAAAAACAAATTATGGGAATGGCTTCAAACGGTGTTTATACGTTAGTGAACGTATTCTTGAAAATCCCGGTGATTCTGCCGCAAATATGCATGGACAACATTACAATATGATAAATTTCCAAGTATCAAAGACAAAAAAAAAAAAATTCAACCTCTCACATCAAACTTGTATATCAGGTATAATGGTGTGCTACTATTTTTGTCAAAGGTGCTCGAGAAACTATTATTTAAACAAGTCTACACATATCTAAGAGACAAAGGCCTTTTAAAATGTAACTATTAAATAAAGTACCAACAGCGTTTTCGTCGTAAGCATTCTACATCCACTGAATTGACAAAAAGTTGGGGAAGATTTTTTGGTCTCAGTAGACAATGCCAGTTGCAAATGGGGAAATTTTTGCGGGGGTGACCTTAGACTTGGAAAAAGCTTTTCATTTAACACCGCAAGAGAAACTTATGGCAAAGTTCAAATACCTGAGTTTGATGGTTATGTGGCAACTTAGAGTTTAAGACAGTAAAGGGTCGATTTCAAAATGCGGAAGCAAGTCACAACAGTAAATGGAACCAGTATAGAAAGTGGTGTACAGCAGGGGAGTATTCTTGGGTTATTCCCAGAGGCTATTAAACAATACGTCTTTTTGCATGTAGATCCCACGTGCTTATATTTTTCTAAGTATTCAAACTTTTCAAAAAAGATAAATGAGGAATTTGCTTTACATATGAGAGATCGGTTTTCACATAATCTTTTAGATTTTAATGTAAGAAATACATAATGAACAAAGGCAAAGTTGCTCCAATTTGATTCTGTTAAGATACACATCAATGACACCAAATTACGGAGAGCAACAGAATACAAATATATGAGTTATTGATGACTTAAACTTTATAAAAAATTCCTGCAAGTAAATTACATAAGCTGATGGTAAGCTTTTCTTGCCACTCATTTGTAACAACGTATTGTATCATGTTTTTGTTTTGACTGCCCGTATTTTGTTCACCCTCATAATTTAAACTTTTGTCGTCATCGAAATGCTTTCTTTGCCATACACACTAATATTTTATATTCATTAAAATATTCAATTTTGCTCATCTGTATATTATCTATGATGTTTTTAATCAGTTGGGGTTTTTTATACATTTGTACTCGTTATATCCTTTAATCAAGATTAATTTTTCTTAATTCTTATCGTCGGCCTTGCTGGAAAGTAGCTTTAAAGCTGATAGCCTTTTTACGGTGTTGAAATGAATAAAAATCAAGTCAACATCAAACTTTCAAATTAACGACTTGTAACTCATGAAGGAAGGTCGGATCAATGATGATATTGATTAATTCAATCAAGATCAAAAATCAAGGACACCATCCTTATCATTGCATCTTCATGATGAATTGTTGCATTCATTTAGCACAATTTAAAATTTTCGTATTTTACAAACCTTGGAGATATACAGGACATAACGTCATGAAAACAGCAAGGTATTCCAGCAGTCTACAAAGACCAAAATCGCATTCGCCTCTCCACATCGCCGACATGATGATCACTCCCTGTTGAAATCTGTTCTCAATGTTTGATAATTTACTGACTCGCCTCTGATGTCAGTTAAGTTGCAATGGTGTCGCTGAACGCTAAATCTCGTTATCAGGCACTTCCTCGTTTTCGTAGGAGTGCCATAGGCCAATAAGCAACAAACACTAAGGAAGCTTGTACTTCAGAGAAAACTATGCCATGTTCATGGTATAACAAAATGTGTAAGTACTTGTGGTTTTCACATTGGAAAGTTTTCACAAGTGACGGTTTCCATATTCTTTGTGGGTCTTCTTTCGCCAAATAAAAGTCATTTCAAAGACAACAGACACAGTATAGTGTTGACGCAAACATCACCATACAAACTTTTAAACGATACATTTCCGAGGTTTCCTGTTTTTAATCTATTTTGAATGGGGTCCTCTATTTCATATTCAGATGGAAGAATCTACAATGTAATTTCATTTTCTATATGAATGAACACATTTGATTTCACTTTTGGATTAGCAAACCTTGTATTGTTTCGATTTAACATAAACTTTCGAATAAACAAGCTGTAACAGATCACACTGGTCGTCGACGCGCACTATAGTCTTAGCAATGGAAATTTAAAGACACCTCATATGAAGATTTCTCAAAATCTTTTTTTTTACAGATAACCTTTCAATACAGGCGAAAGCTTTACACTAAAATATATGCGCATTCAGAATTTACAGAAGTTGCCTTGCACATTCAGACTTGCACACTCATACATTTTCGCTAAAACTGAATTATAAAGCGACTTTGGTTTAAACGTATACACAACCGACATCTATTGCACCTGCACACACATATAGAATAGTAGATCATCACATACCAGCCTCATCCCTAGAATATTAGATTTTTTTTCCTACTCTTCCGTTACTGAAATATTTACACTCGCATATATGTATGTCATATAGTAGTGTAAATGTTTAATTTATGCTACTATATGACACACACACACACACACACACACACACACACACATATATATATATATATACATGTATGTGTGTGTCATAAAGTAGTGTAAATGTTTCAGTGTCGGAAGAGTAATTAATCTATAAGATGAGCCCCATTGAAGTCTTCAGCTGTGCACATGATAGTCTCCTGTATTAAATGTGTTCTTCCACGCTGAACTCCTTTTTATACTTTGCAATATCACGTCTTTCTTATTTGTGATCCAATAATATTAATACGGAATTGACAATCCTCCGCTGATTTGTGTCCTCTATACATTGCACACAGTATACATTGAAACACTTTATATCCCTTCGTTCCACTTGCTGACAGACCTCCACCAAGCAGCTATGATTATAATATCGCCATTTCTTAGGTAGTATTTTCAACACAAACATAGAGGTAGGGGACATCTGCACAGTACATTACTGTTATGGAAAATCTGATCATCCATTTTTTAGTTATTGAGAGATTAAGCCTATTTTATGTTCTTTATGACCCCAATGACCTTGGACCTTTGAACTCATAATGCCCAAATTAAATTGTTTACGTCTTACTTCATTTTGAACGCAGTCTGTAAGTTTGATGAAAATCCGATCATCCGTTCATTATTTATTGGCAGATTAAAGGACTGTACGGTACTAGTTGAGGTGAGGATTCATGTTTTGAACATTCCTATAAGTGAGATAATGAGAAACCTCTTATGAAGTATGAAATAGCATGTAATTTTAAGAAGGATTCAACCTTTATTTGATGAAATTGGTTTTCAAATGGCTGAGATATCAAAAAAAGTGATAATAATAAAAGGCTGCAGACCACGCCTTATTAGGATCTCTTTGTTTCACCTTGTTTTCGGATATCTCAGCCATTTCAAAACCGATTTTCATCAAATAAACTTTTGATACCCCTTAAAACTGCAGGTTCTTTGACATCTCATAGAATGGTTTCTGAATATCTAAAAGCCATATCCTCACCACAACCAGAACTGTACACACCCTTTTAAGCTTCGAATCTATGTCCTTTACGACTCCTATGAACTTTGACCTTTGACCTCACGATAAAAAAAAATGTAATCGTTTCTTTCCTATGTCATTATGAACGTACCCTACGAATTTTGTGAACATTTATTTATCAGTTCTCGTGTTATCTTCTAGGGCCTACACATACAGACAGACAGAAAGACAGACAGACATACGGACCCGAAAGCATAACTATCCTCCCCCGGCCGAAGGTTTTACCTATACCGGCGGAGGTAAAGCAGATGAAATGTAATCAAAACAATCGTGAAACACAGTTGTACACTGATGGACACTCATATACCGCACTGATCCATCTAGTCGATTTGGATTTGGACAGCCGAGAAGTATATTCCAGCAATTTACTTTCATTCCCCCCCCCCCCCATTTGCAAAATTCTAGACTAGTATAGAGTATCCCTTTAGATTTCCTATGTTCTTTTTATTTCTGGTTGAGCTGCTTCTACTTTGATATTATATGTATTCATCAAAACATTAACTACACCATCCTTATCATTACATCTTCAGGGTAAAGGACTTCTATGAATTCTACACATTATCATCATAAAACAGCACAGTTTAACTTTTAGGTATTTTACAAACCTTGGAGATACATAGGGCACAACGTGATGAAAACAGCAAGATATTCCAGCAGTCTGCAAAGACCAAAATCGCATCCACCTCTCCACATCGCCGACATTATGATCATTCCCTGTTGGAATAGATACTCCTGTACAATTCTGATGTCACAGTTACCTTGCAATGGTGTCGCTGAACACTAAATCTTGTGATCAGGCTCTTCCTTGTTTACGCAGGAGTGCCACAGGCCACTAAGCAACAACTTGAAGACGATCGTAGGTTCGCCGTAACACCATAAGTAGTTATGCATGATGTTACCACGAATCTTGGAAAGTTTTCACAAGTGCAAGTTTCTATGGCTTAATGTGGGTCTTCTTTCGTCAAACAATAGTCCTTGAAGACTGCAAACACATTGTGTATTATCGCAAATTACCTCTTGTCCTCATTTACATCACCACGCAAACTTTCAAACAACATATTTCCCGGGTTCCTTGCTTTAAGAGGAAGAAAGCGAAAGGACGACAATTCAAGAATAAGAATTACATTTACAGCATTTGGCGGTGATAAAGCCTAGGGAGCTCACTGATCTTAACGATCTCCTTGTGAGGAGACTTCGCGACTACTGATCAGTCGTCGGAACTCCGTGAGACTCAAAAGCCCTTTACAGACCTTACCCCGACAACGACGGGACAACGTCCGGAGAACAATTAAAAGTCCTCACCTCCGGCAATAAAACTGCAGGAGAGAGCCAAGGGTACACATCAAAAACCTGCGGATAGGTTTCCATAATAACCTTCTACTTCATCTGTCGAATCATTTAAAATTCTTCTCAAAACTCACCTGTTTAATCAGTTGTAATTTTTTTTTTTTTCTGGAGGCGCACACAGTTATCAATTATTGAACCATTGCATCACATGTATTTTTCTTTTCTTTTCTTTCTTCTTCTTTTGTTACTGTTAACGCTGATTTTGTTAATGCTATTGTGTCTTCTAGTCTATTTGTATGAGCAGCAAAAGTGCGCTCAGAAACGTCAGTATGAAGCGCCATATAAATGCAATTATTATTATTATTATTATTATTATTATTATTATTATTATTATTATTATTATTATTATTATTCATATACGCGAAGGAGGTGTGGTTACAATCCATGCGTGATTGACAAGTGGTGTGTTATTCTGTTTGGACTAATTGCGCATGCGTGTGTATCGAAGGAATGTTACAGCTATAGCTTTTTAAAGACACTCAATCGTCGCAGGCGATTTGCAGCTCAGTAGAAAAGCACGACACGCTGCTCCTCCCGTTACCGTTCCCCCCGTACGGTACCGAATGCCGAACACGACGCTACGCAACGCACCAGCGAACACCCAGCTAGACTACAAGAGCCGTGCGAGCCGTTCGCGAGCCGTCCATACTAATTTCAACATGGACGCCCGAATACCTACCGAATGGGGCCAAATTGGTGCACGCACAAAACCGCATAACAGCCATGCGCATGAAAATCTCTCCTACGGGCTCCGGTTCCGGTGATGACACAACTGAGAGAGCTGTGTGTGTACGTACAGTACATGTACGTACCTGGCTCCACTCACCGTTTATTTGCACTGTGGTGCCAATTTCAGCAATCTAAGCAATAATATTTTAAAATTTCTGGAAATATCCTATAACAATATTATAGATTATTCATATATTACGTTATTAAATATTTAGTTTTATGAATATGGTTTAATGAAGAAATATCAAAACTCTAAGCTTCATATATATAGCAAATTGCAATAGCAATGCATATGGCAGGTTGTTTTTGATCATTACATGTACATTGTGCATGCAATGATTTGCTGCATATCCCATGTCAGCTGTGATACGTTCGGCCGGATCGTAACATACTGTACAACGTTGATATAAAAGTCATCGGTATGTCAATATCAATGTGTGTGGTGTGCGTGTACTGTTTGCAATAAAAATTAAGGACTGTTTCAGTTCGGCTTAGCCTTTGGTTAAGTAATGAAACTTAACAATGGAGATCAAACAGCCGTCCAACTCGAAAGACTGCAAACGTATTTACTTGTATGACGCTATCGCAGGGCCCCCTTTTACCCGGCCACAGGTAGGCCTACACTGTGCAGTGCAACTGTGGCCGTTGGCCCTGCACGGGCACAGCCGCGACGCCTGAGCAAGTACATGATACAGGGTTTCCGACCCAATCGTTCATGTTCAAAATAGACAGCTCTGCGGTCATGTCCGCAACCCATGACGATGTGTCATCGTCCATGATGGCTAATCCTCACATTTACCTGCACACATGTATCTATTGTCAACTGATAGTGGTCTTTACTCTAGTCTGATCTGATCTGACGAGTATAGTTGACGAGTGACGACGATCGACGATGCGATGATGAGAGGAGACTACTTTAGAAGGTGCGTATACGTATGTAAAGGCAGCTCAGGCGCTATAACTACGGCCGGCCGGCGATATTGCGATCGCTACCGTATACCATGCATGCAATTCACATGTACAGTACGTACACATCTCAGCTGAGCGCAGCGCTCAAGCGAGGAATCGAGATACTATAGCGCGATACATTGCAGCAGGGATGTCTTGCGAACACACACATTTCGCTTCGTAGTAACTTCGGAAGCGAGTTTACGTGGCGCCACCCGCGCGGCTGAAATATGTCCATGTACCCTCCCGACTGAGTGTAACAGAAGGTTGGTCGGGGTTATATCGGGGTAAAAATTACTGCGACAATGTCCGAGCAAAATTTTGCGAGAACCGTTTAAACAGGCAGACTTTAAAAAAAAACACAAAAAACACAAAAAAAAAAACAAACAATTGCCCGAACGTTGTCGCAGTAGCTCTTGTTTGGAAATTTAAGACCAAGAAATGGCTTGCCTTCTCACCTGTGATAAAGCAACTCCACACAAGGTGACAACTAAGTCGCCAGGAAGCCGATTAGACGTTGCCTCGACGTCGCCGCGACCTTAATTTATGATAGGCCCTTCATCTTCTCATCAGTCGCCGAGACGTCTCCGATCGTTCACCGTATATGGGTCGAGATCGTCTCCCCGTGGTCAGGTAGACGTCTCTGAGACTTCGCAGAAAAGAATGATTTCTGTGTCTAAGGAGGCGTCGCGGAAACGTCTCAGAGACCAGCCGGAGACTGGAAAACGTCCCCGGAATCAAAAGTGGAATATATTCGATTCTTTCGCGACTCCCCGGAGACCAGATTAGTCTCCAAGAGACGTCGCGGAGACGTCTTCGCGACAAAACTCTACAGTCGCAACCGGGTCGCCTCCTAGTCTCAAAGCGTGCATGAGACACTCACTTACTGCATCTTACACTGTTACTTGTAGCCTCTCAGTCTTTTTGAATAAACCATGCAAACCCAATGCACCTTTCAATAAAATGGGATCTATGCACAACACTGACCCATTCCTCTGACAAACATTCGTTAAAGTAGCAGCGCGAGGAGCGAAAATACAAGAATATCTCGAATGCGGACAGAGCTGGGTTGGCTATAAAGCATTTGACAACAAGCAAGATTGTCTAGGCCTATACCATTCTTAGAATTGTACAGGTCTATGCGGATCAACGTTTGATGTGGACTGGGGAAGGTCCAAAAGCTAACAAGAGGTAGGGCCCAAAATATAAAAATGGATTGATGTGTTGATTTGTGAAAAAAAAAAGTGAAAAAGAAATCTTAAAGGGTTACATCCACAGGGTCTACTCTTCAAGAATGAAGTAACTAAAGCTAGAAGAAAAAATTCAAAGAAATATATATACAGTTATAGGGGCCTACTATAACTGAAGTCAATTTTTACAATAAAACTTATAGGCCCTAAGGCAGTTAGATAAGAGATATCTCTATAGGCCTATAGCACTAGCATCGATCTTGGAATCACAACACTCACAACTGATGTACAATAGTACCCTGAAAATTTGTTAATCTGCATGTATCACCTGTCACACCTTTCCTGAAAAGCCTTGCGTGTGACTTGCGGGAACAGATGGCCCGCACGTGACAGTACCCAGCACGTATTTCGCCCCTAGTTGACCGGAGATGGGTCTGATCCAAGAATCAAAGGAGCGCGACGGGACGGAATTTGATTTTTTTTTTAATTTAAAACACAAACATTTAAGTGTTAGCAGCCATATATCATTACAAATGTGTCAAGCTTACATGAAGGCATCACACTGCACTATGGACATGATCGCCATCTGATGTTTCCATGGCAACAACAATTTCTATTAGCGCGACGGGACCAACTGAAAAAAAATCACTGGTTTTTGTGAAGAAAATTCAAAGGAGAAATATATCAAATACATTTATTTAAAATCTAATCATCCATTTTCTAGTTATTGAGAGATTAAGTCTATTTTATGTTCTTTATGACCCAATGACCTTTGACCTTTGAACTCATAACGCCCAAATTAAATTGTTTACTGAGTATGTCTTACTTCATTATGAACACAGTCTGTCAGTTTGGTGAAAATCCGATCATCCGTTCATTATTAATTGGGAGATTAAGCTTCGGATCTATGTTCTTTACGATCCCTATGAATTTTGAGCTTTGATCTCATGAGCAAAAATGTAATTGTTTCTTTTTTACGTTATTATCAATTACAAATTTTGTGAAAATTCACTTCTCGAGTTATCTTGGACGGCCTACACAAACAGACAGACAGAAAGACAGACAGACATACAGACCCGAAAACATAACTATCCTCCCCCAGCCGAAAGTTTCACTTACCCCGGCGGAGGTGATTAAAGCAGATGAAATGTAATCGCATCAATCATAAAACACAGTTGTACACTGATGGACACTCATACACGCACTGATACATCTTGTCGATTTGGATTTGGGCAGCCGAGAAGTATACTCCAGCAATTTGATTTCATCACCCCCCCCCCACACACACACACACACACACACACACACTGCAAAATTGTAGACTTTCAAGAGTATCCCTTTGGTTTTCATATGTTCTTTTTTTATTTCTGGTTGAGTTGCTTATACTTTCAAATAATCTATTCCTATTCATCTAAACATTAACTACACCATCCTTATTACATCTCTAGGGTAAAGGACTTCTATAAGTTCTACACGTTATCCTCAAAAACAGCACAGTTTAACTGTTAAGTATTTTACAAACCTTGGAGATACATAGGGCACAACGTGATGAAAACAGCAAGATATTCCAGCAGTCTGCAAAGACCAAAATCGCATCGGTATCCCCACATCCCCGACATGATCATCATTCCCTGTAGAAATCTATACTCCAGTATAATTCTGATGTCACAGATACCTTGCAATGGTGTCGCTGAACCATAAATCTTGTGATCAGGCTCTTCCTTGTTTACGTAGGAGTGACACAGGCCACTAGAAACAACGAAGACCATTATAGGTTCGCGGTAACACCATAAGTAGTTATGCATGGTGTTACCACTCGAATCTTACTGGAAAGTTTTCACAAGTGCAAGTTTCCATGGTCTTTAATGTGGGTCTTCTTTCGTCACACAATAGTCTTTTCAAGGACTACAGACACACTGTGTTGATATCACATATCTCTCTTCCTCATTAACATCACAATCAAAACTTTCAAAGGACGCATTTCCTAGGTTCCATGCTTATAGGAGGGGAAAGCGGAAAGGCGACTTAAAAATAAGCCTTTAGGCGTGCCCACAGGTCGAGCAGAGCTGGCGAGCGTTCCAATCCAGCTGTTTGCGAGTCCATTGCGAGCTGCCTTTGCAAAAGTTTAGCCCAATGGCGACTTGACCTATGGGTCAGTGTTCGTTATTCTGACAGTTCTTCTTTTTTTTTTTCTTTTTTTTTTGAACAGACAGAATTCGTATACTTTGGGGTTTATTATTCCGATGATAAAAAGGTTTTTGTTTATCGGATTATCCGTTGCAATTTTCCGAGCGTTTATTCCGACGGATCGTTACCCCCATGGTCCTTCATTCTGCAGTTTGTTAGTCCGAGAGTGAATGAATTTTTTTAATCTGAAATTTTGATAACGTTTATTATGCCGAATATGAAATCATAGTTCGTTGAAGCTATTAGAAAAAAAAGTGCCTAATGGGTTTTGATTCTTATCTTAATGTCTTTTCAATAATATTTTGCATTACCAGTCTATTATCAACTTACTTAGGTAGATGATTTTATTTTCGGAGTATCAATTGCGACCCCAGTTTTCGAATTAACGAACCTATGGGGGAAAAGAGCTGTGACTGATCACACCCACAATAATACACAATACACAATAAGAGAATGCAAAGAGGCGGAGAGAGTCCCGAAAGCTCTATTGCCTAATTGTATTTGTGTGTATGGATTGTGTGTGAGTGTGTGTGTGTGCGTGTGTGTGCGTTTATAAGTAGATTTGAAATTCGATGTATATGTAAAGTATAGGTTGGTCCCGGTATTAACCAATTTTGAGTTACTTTCAATTTATTATGCGATTATTCCAATTTCTAATTTGAATGATCACCGAGATCAACATTCAAAGGGTTCAAGTAATTCAGTTCATTTTATAATTTCATGACTTTCTCACTTCACCTTATCTAAAGCACGTCAGACTAGAAGATTCAGGTACAAGGCATTCAAATTCAAATTCAAATTCACAAATAACTAAACATTTACAGCACTTGACGGTGATAGGGCTGTCACTAATCTCAGTGATCTTACTGCTGTCACTGTACCGTATGTTCCCCCGCAAAAAAAGAAAAAAAAATACAACGGGACCCTCCGCAATGATAACTTTAAAATACAATTTCAGGGTACGAAACTATAACTCATTGCCCACATCTAACAGAAAACCCCATTCGATTTGCTTCACTGGTCAAAGGCTGCGTTTATCAACTTTCCCCTGTTTAAACGGCTTTCAAAAGCCGTTTCCAAAGCCGTTTCCAAAGCCCTTTAGAAGCGGCTTCCAAAATAGTTGCGTTTATCAACTCTTCGCGAACACGATAACCGGCCTGTCACTGCACAGCTGCATTGCACAATTCGACCCGAGGAGAAGAGGTCATACATGCCTTCATTGTTCGTAACTGCAGTACAATACTACAAAGCCGTTTCAAACAGCTTTGCGTTTATCAACTTCAAAAGGCTTTTACAAACAGGTTTCTGAAAACCTGTTTAGGAAACCTTGTTACGGCACATTTTGGTAAATCGGCACATTTTGGTAAATTACCAAAATGTGCAGTTACCAAAATGTGCCGTCACATAAACAGTGACGGCACATTTTAGTAACTGCACATTTTGGTAATTTACCAAAATGTGCCGATAGTGCACCTATACCTGACGGAATCAACTGTTACCAAAATGTGCAATTAAAAGTGGATTTGCTTGCACATTTTGGACAATCTGCACATTTTGGTAACTGAACTAAAAACCCACGGATGGGCTTGAGATTTATAATACGGTCAAGGAGTGACATGGTCCTGCTGCAGCAGTAAAGACAGGCAAGACACTTATTTAGCTCACCCGAGCTGAAGGCTCGAGTAAGCTATTGCGATCGCTTTTCGTGCGGGTATGCTGTGTGACCTGCGTGCCAGGTGCGTGGGGCTGACAATTCAGTGAAGGAATTCCTCAGAAGGAATGGCAGAAGTACCACAGAATGTCATTAATTTGGCCGCATACTGGGACTGCGAAATACATGCGTGGGAGTTGCCTGCGAGGTGCTGCCGCTAAGGGCCTCCTACTGGCGTTCTGGGTGTACCTCTGCGGGCAATTCCCACGACTCACCCGGAAAAAGTTTTGATCATGCTGTAAACTTAGCTGCTGGTAAATCGGACTTGCGTGCGTACCTCCGGGCAAATACAGGCGAGATATGCGTTAGGTACTGTCAGGTGCGGACCAACTGCGGAGAGGTCTGGGTAGCAAATTTGCTTCCCCGCACGTCAAACTTTCCCAGATACGGTATGACAAGGCCTTGAGCATGTTCAGAATATGTTCCGAGTGAGTTGCGGGGGTACACGCAGAACAACAGTAGTAGGAGACCCTTACCGGCAGCACCTTGCAGACAACTCCAACGCAGGTACTTCGCAGTACCCGTAAGTCGCTCGTAACAGAAAACGGATCGGTTTCAAAGTTCTCACGCAGGTCAAACGGAATACACGCAAGTAGAAGGTAAGTAGCACGCGTCTAGCAAATAAGACACAAGTGCGAAACTCGTAAACATCTTTCCGGGCAAGCCTTGCGTGCGACTTGCGAAGAACAATTTTTACTACCCAGAGGTCCCCGCAGATGACCTGCAAGTAACAGTACCTAGCACGTATCTCACCCGTAGTCGCCCGGAGGTGCGCACGCTAATCCTTTTTTTTTTTTTTTTTTTTGCCCGTAACCATATTTTAAGGCCTTGTCACACCTTTCCGGGCAAGCTACGCGGGCTTGTTGCGTGTGAGGATTTTCCAGCATACCGGACAATTTCTGAGGGCGGACAAGGATTTGTGCGAGTTGTGCATATGTGTCTTACGTGCTCGATGCGTGCTACTCATGTGTTTCTTGCGGGTATTCTGTGTGACCTGCGTGCCAGGCGCGTGGGGGCTGACAACTCAGAAATTCATCTGAAGGAATGGCAGAAGTCCAACAGAAATGACAGAATATCTTGGCCGCGCTGACCACATACGAGGACTGCGAAGTACCTGCGTGGGAGTTGCCTGCGAGGTGCTGCTCAAAATTTGGCTGCGGGTAAATCGGACTTGCGTGCGCAGCTCTGGGCAACTACGGGCGAGATAATTTTCCTTCGTGCTGAGAAAACCTTACTCGCAACAAGCCCGCGTAGCTTGCCCGGAAATGTGTGACACGGCCTTTAGGTTGCCGAACTCATTCGTTGGGGACAAAAACCAACTGCACTTACAATTTGTTTTTGTGATGATTGTGGAGGAGCAGAAAGTTACCAAAATGTGCCGTCAATGTCCTGCACATTTTGGTAAACTTACCAAAATGTGCAGTTAATGTGCAGTTACCAAAATGTGCCGCAACATAGTTACGGCACATTTTGGTAACTGCACATTTTGGTAATTTACCAAAATGTGCCGTAACAAACCTGTTTGGAAAGCCACAAATTTGCGGCTTTCGAAAAGGCTTTCCGAAAGGGCTTTCAAAACAGCTTTGTGTTTATCAACTCGCAAAAATTCCTTGAAAGCTGTTTGGAAAACCTGTTTCTGCCGAGAAAAAGAGTTGATAAACGCACCCAAAGAGATTAATCATGAGGAATTTTGTAGAGCATGTCAGGACCCTGAAGTAGCATTGGGTGTTATCCATGCGAAAATCTGATTGTAATTTCTTTGGTACATAATGTATAAAAGAAACAGAAACTGATCAGTCGCCGCGACTCGTGCGACTCTACGTGCGCTCTCATCAAGAAAGCGACTCAAGGGCACCGTCTCCACACAAGTTGACAACTTATTTGCTTGAAAGTCGCCGCAACCTCTCCGAGACATCTTCTCAGTCGCCAAGACGTCTCCGGTAGGTTGCCAGTAGGTCTCCCAAAGGTCGCGGAGACATCTCGGAGGCGTCGCTGACAAAATCAGTCTCCACGAGTGGAGACCACGACTGAACCGCATATGGAGGTGTCTCCGAGACTATTAGCTGGAGACTGGAAGAAGTCTCCAAAAAAGTCGAGCTTTTTCGATTTCCTCACGACTCCTGGGAAATCAGGCAGCCATCAGGTCGTCTTCTGTACTTTCCAAGCCAATGTAAAATCGCTGACCACTAATTTGATTCTAGAATGTGGACGACAGGGATAGATGTGCTGTCTATGGCTGCAATAGTGGCCAAATATATACTGGCAGGTAAGAACCATTTTGATGTATTTTTAACCAGTCTTGTGACGAAGAGACGATCGAAATGCTAGTTGAGTACCTTGCATGGCCATGAAGAGGCCACAGTAGAACCTCGATTATCCGGCCACGTCGGGACTGGCGGGCCTCTGGATAGTCGATTTGGCCGGATAAGAGGGAAATGCTCAAATAAAGCACTTTCTAGCGTTTGCTAGGGGTATACACATATTGTGATTATCTACATGGCATTGCCATGTTTCATACTTTGTAGGCCCTATGATACGGAAATGAAACGAAATATAAGTAAAACATCCTTCTTTGTCTCTTCATGTATTGTTTGTTTGATTGATATTGACTGACAATGAGATTGATATGCGACTCGTTGAATACTGCTGCTGCTGCATTGCACTCTAACTGTTGTGCACTCAGTGCCAGTGACAAGAGCAGCACCAGTCTTTGACATCATCTCACGAACTGACTTAAAAGTTACAGTCCGCTGTGATGACTGGAATATTTTCCGTCGTGTGTTCGCACGATAATGGTTTAATGTGTGTTTGTTTTAAGTGAGATTGGGCACTGAAAAATACATGAAAACATTTTAAAAATGTCAGCCATTCGACGTCCCGATATCAGAGAATCCAGATATAATCGATGGCCGGATAATCGAGGTCCTACTGTAAATGGACCGTCCGGCGCCGGGCAGGATTAATCATGACAAGAACAGAGATGTGTGAGCGATAATCTTGGCATGAATGAAGCCGCCAAAGCTAATTGTAATTATCAAAACAAAATTTGATTATTGTATTGCTCTTGTCGAATTGTTTTTGCAAAAGGTTTGTACATCAAGAACAATGACAATTTTGTTACAAACAATGAATAAGCATAGGCCTAATGCTATAGCTCAGCAGAACAGAAAGAATCGTTTATATAACTTGTGTTTTCTTTTAGTTTGCTCTTCCCATGCACAAATACATCAATTAATGGGCCCACGTTACCAGTCTCAAGTTTCAAAGCTGCGCCGAACCCAGGAAATACAACCAGGCTTCTGAACCGACACAAGTTATTTCAAAATAACAATTAAAATAAGCATCTTTTTGCATATTTTAGTGCGTCTCTATAGGAAATTGCTAAAATGAAAAAGAATGGATGAGAAACACTATGAAATTTTGTGAAAATGTAAAAGTAGAGGGAAAAATAGAGAAATGTAAAGGAGATAGAGAGGCTGAACATGATAGTGGCTGAAGAAAAAAAAAATCGCCAATGGTGTGTGATGGAGTCAGGGTAGTATAAAAAGTGAAGAAAAAAAAAGAAAAGTAACTTAATTTGACAGAAAGAATGCATTATTAAAAGCATAACTGAACAGCTGAGCAGAGGTCTTTGATAAAAAGATGTAGGCCCTACACACAAAATATTATTGAAAAATCATAAATTGCCAAATGGGGATGAAAGTATGAATGAGAGACGACGAACTGAAACAAGATGTATTATATGTTACAAGATATGTTATCATTTGACGTTTGTATTACCTAAGTATTTTTTTTTTCTGGAAATGAAAATAAAACATAAAATGAATGAATGAACGAACTGAAAGTGAAATCTTCTCTAGATAGGCATACAGAAACGCTCATTCTTTCTGTGCTATCTCTTACTTTAAAAAAAAAAGACATGAATCTTAGTTCTCAACACGTACCCATCTCTTCCTCTATCCCATTTTCTCCCATAAGGCACTCAGCAATTTAAATCACAATCATGATAGTGTATATCAGAATTCATTGAAAAAGATAATTCCAAATAATCACTTACAATCAGCACTCATTCGAATGATTATAGTAGGGTTCTCTGGACATGTGTCTTAATGTTATTCCCTCCCTTTACCATGTTTACAAGGCTTTACACCTCAGTAGGGCCTACATGTATTCATTTATGTCACTTAATAAATAACATGCCACAAAAATATTTTTACTTGTTCTCTTCTATTCATTTTTTTGCCCCATACAACAATATGTTTTACTAATGAAAGCAATGATCACTGCGTATATCGTGCGAGGAAACTGACAGGTTACAAAGATGTATAGATTATACGTATGCATAACAGATTGTTGGCAATAAAAGTATTAGCTGGCAATTCCATAAATTTAGATTTTTAAAAACACTGATTCTTTGTGATAAGATAACAATAGGTTAAAAATATCCATTACATGTAGGCCTATTATTATAGCTTTTGCTACACGTTCGTCGTGCTTCTCGTCATGTTATAAAAAGAGTTCCGTTGGTCACCATTGCCATGTACATTAATGAAACAAAATTTGTTCTATTGTCTTATGTTCAAGAATGAAAAAGAGTATAAAAACGTAATGATAAATACGTTTAACAGCCCTGAGAATTCCACTGTCACTACACAAATTCACGGCATTGCGTGGCTTCCCGAATAACCGTTTGCCCCCTTTTCATTCCCATAGTCCTTTGCGCGAACAGCGCCACTCGTTAGCAGTACGTCTAGTTACAGTCCGTATGCATGTATGCATGCTGAAAATTTGTGACCACCATGTGCAACACTGCATGCATGCAGTACACTGACCTCTACTTACACGTAAACAGGTGTAGTACGCCATGGAGCCCAACGGCCACGACGGCGGCCATTTCAGGGAGCAAACCGTTGTAGCGCATACATGTAATACGTGACCCTATGAGGAGTGAATTCTGCCTCCCTTTCATGTTTGTGTCTCCGCCACGAAGTGGTGCCGGAGGCATTATGTTTTCGGGTTGTCCGTCGGTCCGTCCGTCCGTGCGTCCGACAGATGTAAATGCTAATATTTTAATACTGAAATTAAACTTTTTCTCCATAACTTGAAAATTACTCAATGCATAAACTTATAAAAGGTTCAAAAGATAAAAATCCTCAAATCCCAACATAACTGCACTCTTTGAAAATCCATTCATCCAATTATACTTTGCTCAAGGAAAGTGAACATCCAGCACGTTTGTGACAAATCTGTTATTTTAGTATTTTGCCAATTATGTGAAACTGTCATCACACATTGTTAAGAAATTGTATACTATAGGCCTATTAGGAGAACCATGCATTATGGCGGAGGCATACCAGTCACCATAGCGACATTTCTAGTTTCCATTTAAGGGGGAAAACAGCGGTATAGCTTTGTGTAAGACCCTTGAAATGCCATTTAGAAGCATTATTTCTACCTGAAAATTAAAAAAAAAAAAATACGAAAAAATGCACTAGAAGACACATACAGATGCCTTGGCAAAGTTATTATCCGGGAATGCTGGTATTATCCATAAACTGAAGTTTGTTTTTTTTTTTTTCATTCAATCCAATGTCTTATTCATGCTTTATAATACATCAGTAGTGTCACATTTAGATTATGGACTGCTTGCTTGGGTCAGTGCCAAGATTGTGTATTGATAGGATCTTTAAATACAAAAGAGGGCTCTTCGAACCGTCTTTCATTTAGACTTCCGCTTACACACTTCAAATATATTTGTTTTGAGAAAGAAAAATCACTGAAAATATATGATTTATACCTTTTTCATCTTGGATGTTTGATGTTTCAAACCTACGTGAATGAATATCCTACTGGTCTTTCTCTTTTATATAAGAAAGAATAGTCATGTTCATAATTACTCTACTCGTCAGAAAAACTTTTTCCATAGGGCCTATATCCATCTTACATGCACCATCTTTGCACAAAACACTGTTATTTATAGTGGTCCTAAGCTTTGGAACAATTTGCCAATTGATGTTAAATCTGCCCCAGCTTATCTGTATTCAAGCAAGGATTATTTAAAAAAAAAAAACACTTCACTGCATCTTATGTTGATTGATGATAATGTGACCTTGAATTAATGACCAATGTGTGTATTTACACGTACTTGTACCGTACAGTCAGACCATTATGTTATGTTACTCCCGCACGCACTGCGCACGGGGTCGCTTCGTGCGGCTGCGTGCAGGTTCGTGCGATCTCGCACGGGAGCGTATGGCTCCGTGCGCCCCTGTACGCACCCGTGCGTAGTCGTGCACCTCCGTGCGGATCTGCACGCCCCCGTGCAGATCCGCACGCCTGCGTGCGGATCCATACTCCCTCGCACGCTGTCGCACGGACCCGTGCGGGTCTGGCGCACGGTCCCGTGCGGGTCGGGCGCACGGACCCGTGCGGCTTTTGGGTGCGATTTCGCACGGCCCCGTGCCGCCAGTGCTTGGTTCCCGCATGATCCCATCTCACCTCCCTGGTTAACGCAGTGCTTACACGGTACGTGTGTATCAGGTGTATACCGCGTGCGAGTCCATGCGCCATTCCCCGGCCGACAGTTTCAGCGCAAGCGTGAAATGAGACGATTCCCGACAATACGAAAGGCTTGTTACTTGCGCCAAGGAGCTTCAAACCCTTGCTTGCTTATTGCCAGTCAGTCTGCAAGCCAAAAAACCCCGTCTAGAATATCCAAGTTCTCGCACGGGTGACCTCGAGTTGACCCCGCAGATCATGATCACTGAATTACGTTTTCACATGATTTTTTTTTTTTTAATTTGACAGGTTAAGGTTAAAACCTGAATGCAATATTGTTTAAATTTTCCAAGAGCGACATGAAAGGTCATCGACTTCGTGCATGGCTAATTCATTACCGATGTCCCGGAAATAATGGGTTCACATACTCGTCTAAAATTCCCCAAAGAGTCTTCTTTTTCATTGTAGGGCACTAACGAACGCATACCATGTAAAAGGAAAATTATTATCCAGCTATAAGATGATACCTAAGGTGTAACGTGATGATTTGATGGGTCAGCAGCGCGCGCCAGCAGAAATCATAAGGATATCATTCCTTTACTCGGCACGAAATCGCGAAAATATTGTACTGTCCCACATATAGAAATTGACGTGTTCCATGGAGGCCCTTTGTGTGTTATTAGAGCGACCCCAGCGTAACTGACATGGTCAATTATAAGCGTCTACTAGCTGTGATATACCTTGTTTGTGTCTGTCGGTGGGTATTATGAACAAGTAGCCTATTGCCTCTTGCTTGGCCTCTCTCTCTCTCTCTCTCTCTTCTCTCTCTCTCTCTCTCAACAAGTCATGAATTCACTTTACCCATCATGCCTAATCGAACTACGACATGATTGAGGTAACCGCGCCTTTTTATTCTCATAGTCAAAATCAAACTAATTCTTTACATAATTAAAAAAAAAAAAAAATCTTCATATAATTTTTCAAAATACTCAAAAGATGGCCTCAGTCAAAACTTTCTACAAAGATTGCATACGCCAATCTTTACGGCCTAAACAAGTTTTTTAGAGAGCTATTAGTTCACCCTGTGACGATGACTTCGATTGCGTTTTGAACTTGTACCGAACTACTTTCAACACAACTATTACCTTTATAGTTCGATTGATGAACTAGTCTTTTGAATTGATAACCGACATTCGTAATCGTAAGCATACAGTAACAAAATACTGTCAATAACAGTTGGAAAATGCAAATGCTATAATAATAGCGCGAAATACACGAGTAACGATCATCTTCATACATTCTAATTCCCAAGTGATGTCGCTTCGAAAATGACACATGGTTTGACTACTGCTTCAAGCAAAGAAAAGTAAAAGGAATGGGATATACTTCTAATGATAATATCACGCCGTACAAGGCATTCCACTGTATTTGGTAATGTCGGTTACGTTTTAGTGCGCTTTACGTACGGAAAATAAAAGGCAGATTGATGCTATTAAATGCTAACACAACGCATTCAAATGATTTTTTGAAATAGACCGTGTACAATGTAATGTTTTAGTATTCGGTTTGAAATTTTAAATTTGCGAGTCCTTTATAAAGTCATATGGGTTATTACATTATCAATTCAAGCAAAAATTACAGTACTTTAAGGATTCGGATTTGCTCAGAAGATTAACAATGCTATCTTTGGCAATAGTTTGCAACAGAGACAATCCGCTTCAATAGATATACAATGTAATTCTGTTTTCATAAATAGAAAGGAAAACGTAAATAAGTCAACTTTATAACTTCAATGAGCTTTCTCACCAACTGAACTTGATTTGATCTGCCGTGCATGATATCGCTGTGTGTTCTATTAATTCTATGATATTGTTTAATTTGATATTGTTTAATTGGCACACGTGTTTTTTTTTTATGCAGAATATTTCAGGTAAGTATAATTCATTGAAGCTAATAATGTTTGTACATATGACGTGTTCGTTGTTTTGTATTTTCATTTTTATAATATATCACGTGTCCATTATCTGATTATGACTACGAAAATATGACAACTGTTTAAATGCGGAGTATGTACTGGAACACTAATGTCTCCCACCAGTATAGACAAACTAATTTCTAGTCGTCTATCCCCGCTTGAAATGGAAATGAAATTACACACCAAAAAAAAAAAAAAAAAAAAAAGAAGAAAGGAAACGAAGTTCAATTTTCAGTAGATTTCAACTGTTTTGTTTAGTGCCTGATACATATAATGGGCAAAATTCTTTAGCGCATAAGCAATCACACAACTTTTGGGAATAAATGTATGTCTTAATGATTGTATCTTATGGAAGAAAACTCGTCTCCTTGCCTGAATTTTAGCTTCTTCTTTTTCAAGCTTGCGGGAAAGAAATAGTTGAACATCAATCGCAATCATAAAGAGAAGCCACATCCTTAAAAACAAACACAGGAGTACTGAGACGCACTACGAAATGCTTCCTTTTGTTGGGGGGGGGGGGGTTATTGATTATTCTGAAGGTTCATAGATCACACAATTCATATGGTTCGCTATTAGCTTAGGTTCGTTAAGAAAAAAAAATAAACAGATAAATGCGTTCCTTTTCCGGTGGTTCCTTTACCCGAAAGTAATCAAGCAATCACTTATTTCAGTATAAGATTTGTGAATACAAAACGATACGACGACGGCCTTTAAAGCATTAATTCCGAATATAATTGTAAATATGACTATCGGTCTATACTCAACTTCTCAAATGCAGAAAGATTGCAACTGTAAATGTGGTGTTCTGTAAAAAAAAAATAATAATAATAATAAACAAAAATAAAAATAGGTTTAAGCTACAAGTTAATGGTTCTTTATATGCTATGGTATCATAAAAGTGACCGAGAATAAGAAGCACTATAATTTCAAATTAATATGATACAATCATAATTATAAAAAAAAAAACAACATGAAGCTGTTAGGCCTATACATCAACATTTGCTTCTGATACGTATAGTATAAATTATGTGCAGCTTTGGCAAGCGCGATAAAAGCGATAGATAATGTGGACGCAACGCCTATAAGGGAAATGTGCCTAATATAGCGGGAATTCAGAATGTTACGGCTGTATACAGCTGCAGCAGAGCAGGCACGAAAGCAGTCGTTGATGCTCTGCAACATTACACCATGTGCATTATTAGAGGGTTTTTAGTACATGCAAAGAACACGATCTGAAAAGACGACTATCGTTAATTAACTTCATTAACTACCTCTATTGATGCTGTCTTTTGTATCCCCGCCTACAATGGGTTCTCAGGTTCTATTCACTCTAGTAGTCCATGGGCCAGGCCAGATATTGGTACCATCTGAGGTGGCAATACCTTTTTGGTGTCATTTTGTTTGTCGGGCATAGATATGCCTATCAAGCTATGATAGCATTTCCAAATGAGTAGCTTAGTCATAGTAAATTAATTTTAAACCAATTTGGTCTCGTTGTTATATCCCTCTACTTCTGAATCGAGACCAACCGCTATACAAAGAAGAGTACTGTCTTCTGTATGTTCACAGGTGTTCTGTTGTAAACGCGGTGCGCTTAGTCTTTATTCAAGGCAGCGAAGGGAATATCCAAGGGTTATGATATCCACGGCGCTTAGTCTAATATTCAAGACGGCGAAGGGAATATCCAAAGCTTATAAAACAGTGTATATCCCTTTATCTAAAAACAACAACAACAACAAAGCAATTATTTATCATTTTCCGCTGAAAACGCTACGGTGAAAACGCTAATACCATGCCAATGTCGCTTTATTTCCATTCAAACAATGAAATATTATGCAAAAACAATGTACCGGTACACTACAATACATTATAATTGATAATGTTGTAAATGAACAGAGTGATTTTTGTTTATAATTGATGTATTTGTTGAGAGGGTGGTATAAAAACAGTATAGATAATCCCTTTTATTAGGAACTTTAGATATGATAACGGTACATTGTTCTAGATAAAGACTAAGCGCATTGCACCGCGTGACAGCTGTGGACATCATAACCCTTTGGATATTCCCTTCGCTGCCTTGAATAAAGACTAAGCGCATCGCGTTTACAACAGAACACCTGTGGACATAGTACAGAAGGCAGTGCTCTTCTTCGTATAGCGGTTAGTTTCGATTCAGAAGTATAGGGATATAAAAACGAAACCAAATTGGTTAAAAATTCATTTATTATGACTAAGCTACTCATTTGGAAATGCTATCATAGCTTGATAAGCGTATCTATGTCCGACAAACAAAATGACACCAAAAAGGTTTTGCCACCTCGAGTGATACCAACAACCCATTTTTCGGGTCTTGGCCCATGGACTATAGGTACTTGCTAAACGCATGTCCTTTAGTTTCCACTGACAACAATATGGGAGGAGAATGGAAGCGATCAAGGCCCTCGCTAAAAGACGCTTGTTGTAATACGCATTGCGTGCCTTTCTTTCTTTCTTTCTTTCTACTGTTTCCTATTGTTTGTGAGTTACAAACTTGCGGCAACTAAGTCACCGCAGCCGACACACAACGCTTACCGACTCATTCATGCGGCGGCAGCGGCACGGACACAAACGCACTTCAGTTCACATTCGGGCTGCCGTATTGGTTAGAATAGTTAATGATAGACCTGTCCTGCGATTGGGTCATTTGCCATCTTACACATCCAAGCTATGCCGTATACGGTAGTGCGTGCGATTGAGCGTAAACGCCGTCGCTAAGCAGGACTGTTGTATTGTTTCGTCTATAGTGAAAGAAACAGGTTGTTAGCTTGAACATAGCCCGAACTTTAAGAGCGATTTTCTCCGTTATTTAGAAAATGGACTGACATCATAAGCGTAGATAATATTCGTTTCTATGATCCATAGGGATGTCCAAATGAGTTGTATTACATATCAGTGTAAAGCTTAGTGTCTGTAGAATTCACATATAGGCATAACTACGATCTCATTTTTTGCGACTTTTGACTCATTCCGACGGAGCGCATCACGTGTGTGGCGCTCCGACAAAATGAGTCATAAGTCGCACGGAGAGTTTTCCCGTAATGAGCCGCAAATGAAGGGGAAGCAGTGCTCGGGTCGAATTTTTTTTATACGGATTTTGATTCCTTGATGTTTTATCTGTTTGTACAGAAAATTTCAGCGTGTAAAAATGAGTACAAGTGTCCCAAATCACAGTTTTTCTGAGACAATTTTTTCGGTTACATTTTTTTCGAACGCTCGCCTTTGCGTTGCGTTTCGCACCTATTGTTCTTACCCGATTGAGACTCCACCTCCGTTTCTAGGGTGTATGCTAATGAGGCATTGCTCTTGACCCCATTGAAGACAAAACAAAGCATGGTGCGCGCGGCGGTCAAGCGGTGAGGGCTTTAGAATTACGCAATAATAGTGAGCTGACCAAGGCTATCGATTGCATGACCAGCGAGTTTCGTTTGATACATGCCCTCCATTTCATGAAGTGGTGATTGATGTGACGCTCAAATCGCGCTGAAAAAAATAATTCCAACGAACGATCACGCAGAATTTATAATACTTTATCTATGAGCTAATACAATGATCATAATAATCGAACTTGAAACCTCTGTATGCGAGTGTGTACTTTTACAACGGTTATTAATTGGCCTCATTAATGAATTCATTCAAATAATCATAACTTTCTTTCCCTGGTATGTGCCTTGCTCTTTAAAGTTCATCTCTGGAGATATAGTAGGGCCTTTAAGTTGTCAATTACATGTATTCTCGTTTTTATTAAGTCGACAATTCGTGTGATAATTCGCCAATTTTATGTAATGCATACTATTGTTTCCCTGGTTAATAAAACTTATTGCCCTATTTCTTATGATGGTTTGGGCCGCGACGGCATGGAGAGAAATTGGAAGATAAACATTATTAATGCCCAAATACAATGTAGGTCGTGTTCCCTTTTGAGGATATTCTGACTCTTGTCATCTGTGTATTTTTTTAGAGGTAGGACCTATCTGAGAAAGGGACAGAAAGCTGTGTCGCTACTCAAAAGTGTTCTTCTTCATTTTGTTTTGTTTTTTAATCAGAATGTTTGTAATGATAGCTGTTTGTCGTGTATTGCGTGTAGCTGACATGTGAGAGGTCAAGTCTGCAAAGAATTTGGCTAACAGCTTTGCGAAGTAGCAGCGCTAATTGCCCATTGAATTGCGTATTCTGAGGAATTTCAAATGAAAGAACTCGGACGACACTGTTCACGCCTTGTATCCGAGTAAACCCCGCATCAACGAGGCCTTAAACAATGAAAGGTAAACTTCCTGCTATCAAGGGGTGGATAAAGACGCAACCAGTATTCTTTCTTCGCCATTGATAGCAGAATCAGTGACTGAATGGAGCAACAGTGTTGGAGGATCGGCATTATGTCTGCTAATTTGTAAAAGAATTTTTCAGTCCCCTTTTGTCTTCAGAACCACAGTCAGGGACGCTAAGTTACTCTATCTCCTACAAGCTGTCGTTACTATCTTAAAACGTGAATTTTATGAAAGGTAAAAGTGATCGCGGAATCGGTTCTTCTGCGTGACACATGCAGGCTTTTATAATAGCATACGCAAGCTTAAATCGTTTACCTGTATAGAAAGGGCGGGGATACACACTTATCGCAATTATCCGGATTTGAGAGTAATACACTCTACTACTTTTCTTCATCTTTCCCTCAACAAAGACCATGGTAATTCAAAACAAACAAACAAACTAACTAACTAACAAACAAGCAGTTGCATTATATCAGAACGTACACAAATTTTTGTGTTTCATGTATGTATAGGTCATCTCTTGATGTACAGTACGCATTTGTTGTCGTTTTTACAGTGTTTCCTAATAAATGCCTATAGCGAAAACCCAACACAACTTTTATCAAGGAGGAAAGGGAACTTACATTTAAATATAACATAGTTTACAGAAATCAGACATGTAAATAAGGCAATCATATACATCCGCACGGCCGATTATAATCTCTTACTTTGATTATCAAACATGATCGCCGGCATTTACGTGCTTTTTTCTAATTTTTTGAACTTTGCCTCATTTTCTCTTTTTTTTAAAACAACTGCTCGAAACATTTAAAAATCGTAACACAGTCTGCTAACCCACAACATGATATTCCATTTGATTCGTCACTTATTGTTGGTCGGGTGACGCCAAATGTTGGAATCTCGAGCGATGATACACGGCATTTTGTTTGTTGGTTTTCGTCTCATCGCTCAAAAGAATTTTGACTACGATTACAGAGGTATCATCTACAAGACATAACTGATAGTTTACAGTAGTGATCATCAATTCAGTAAGGATTAGTCAAGTCATGAATTCACTTTACCCATCATGTCTTTTCGAACTACGACATTGTTTGGGTAACCGCGCCTTTTTGTTCTCATAGTTCAAACTAATTCTTGACATAATCAAAACAAGTAATCTTCTTTATATAATTTCTCAAAATACTCGAAAGATGGCCTAAGTCAAAACTTTCTACAA
This sequence comes from Diadema setosum, assembly GCF_964275005.1. Taxonomy (NCBI): domain Eukaryota; kingdom Metazoa; phylum Echinodermata; class Echinoidea; order Diadematoida; family Diadematidae; genus Diadema; species Diadema setosum. Next base: position 48,577,397 of record NC_092685.1, read on the forward strand.
AGATTGCATACGGCAATCTTTACTAGCCTCAACAAGTTTTCTAGAGCTATCAGTTCCCCCTATGACGATGATTTCGATTTTGAATTTGCATCGAACTACTTTCAAAACAGCTATTACCTTTATATTTCGATTAATAAACCAGTCTTTTGAATTCATAACCAACATTCGTAATCGTAACCATACAGTAACATAATACTGCATGTCAATAAAAGTTGGAAAATGTAAATGCTATGTCAGTAGCGCAAAATAAATGAGTACCGATTATCTTCATACATTCTAATTCCTAAATGATGTCGCTACGAAAATGACGTATGGTTTGACGACTGCTTCTAGCAAATAAAAGTAAAAAGGAATGGGATATACTTCTAATGATAGTACCACGCCGTACAATGCATTTCACTGTATTTGGTAACGTTTGGTTACGTTTCTGTGCGCTTTACGTACGGAAAATAAAAGGCAGATTGATGCTATTAACATGCTTACACACAACGCATTCAAAATGTTTTTTGAAATACACCGTGTGCAATATAATATTTTAGTATACGTTTTGAAACTTTGAATTTGCGAGTCCTTTATAAAGTTATAAGCAGGGTTATTACATTATCAAGCAGAAATTTAAGTATTTAGGGATTAGGATTTGCGCAGACGACTAACAGTGCTATATATAGCGATCGTTCGCAACAGAGACAATCCTCTTCATTAGATATACAATGTAATTCTGTCTTCATGAATTGAAAGAGAAACGAAAAGAAGTCAACTTTTTAACTTCATGTAGCTTTCTCACCAATTGAACTTGATTTGATCCGCCATGCATGATATTGCTGTGTGTTCTATTAATTCTATTAAATTATCTAATCGGCGTGCTTGTTTTTTATGCAGAATATCACAAGTAAGTTTAATTCATTGAAGTTCATAATATTTGTACATATGGCGTGTTCGTAGTTTCGTATTTTCATTTTTATAATATATCATTTGTCCATTATCTGATTCTGACCACAAAAATATGGTGACTGTTTAAATGCGGAGCATGTACTGGAAAAATGTAATGTCTCCTGTCAGTATAGACAAACAAATTTCTAGTCTATCCCCGCTTTAAATGGAAATGAAAAAAAAAACAAGTTCGACTTTCAGTAGATTTCAACCGTTTTGTATAGTGCCTGATTCATGTAATGGGCACAATTCTTTAGCACATAAGCAATCACACAACTTTCGGGAATAGATGTATGTCTTAATGATTGTATCTCATGGAAGAAAACTCGTCTCCTTGCCTGAATTTTAGCTTCTTCCTGTTCAAGCTTGCGTGAAAGAAATAGTTGAACATCAATCGCAATCATTAAGAGAGGCACATCCTTAAAAATAAGCACAGGAGTACTGTTTTCTGTATGTTCCGTAGAGCTGTAAAATGCAGCTCTATGGTATGTTCACAGGTATTCTGTTGTAAACGCGGTGCGCTTAGTCTTTATTCTAGACGGCGAAGGGAATATCCAAAGCTTATGATACAGTGTATATCCTTTTATCTTAAAACAACAACAACAACAACCAAAAAAAAAAAAAAAAAAAGATTCCTCTTGATTTTACCGTATTTTGCAATTATCTATCATTTTCCGGCAAAAACGCTAGTGTGAAAACGCTAACACCACGCCGATGTCGCTTTATTTTCATCCAACAAAAAAGGATAATGCAAAAACAATGGACCGGTACACTACAATACATTATAATGAATAATATTGTAAATAAACAGAGTGATTTTTGTTTAAAATTGATTTATTTGTTTAGAGGGTAGTATAAAAATAGTATAGATAATCCCTTATATGAGGAACTTTAGAGATGATAACGGTACATTGGTCCAGATGAAGACTATATAAGCGCACCGCGTGACAGCTGTGGACATCATAACCCTTTGGATATTCCCTTCGCTGCCTTGAATAAAGACTAAGCGCATCGCGTTTACAACAGAACACCTGTGGACGTACGGATGACAGTGCTCTTCTTTTTATAGCGGTTAGTTTCGATTCAGAAGTATAGGGATATAAAAACGAGACCAAATTGGTTTAAAAAAAAAAAATTATGACTAAGCTACTCATCATTTGGAAATGCTATCATAGCTTGATAAGCATATCTCTGCCCGACAAACAAACTGACACCAAAAAGGTTTTGCCACCTCAGGTGGTACCAACAACCCATTTTTCGGGTCTTGGCCCATGGACTATAAATTGAAGTGTGTTCATGCTACATTTGAAGGGATAGCATATAGCGAAGGGAAAACAAACCTGAATGGCCATCTTCAGGAAGCTATTTTTTGTTGGCGATTATGAATTACTTAACTATGAAATTGAAATAAAAACATACAGAAAAACGACTGCAAAATCTTTGCATAATGTGCCATTATTTATAATCAAGTTTCCATTACTTTTCTTTTATGATACATTTCCTTCGATTAGTGCTCCTTTATTCTTTTGCATTACATTTCATCACTTTCCTTTCCGGCTATCCACTTCATTCCCGCCTACAAACGTATACAGATATTTTGCCCGTATATACAATCTCAAAAGATATTGCCATAACATAGATAGGCAAACCTGACCGGATGTAACATTACATTTCGATTGCTAAAGTGTGATCGGATTACCATCCATCAAAAAGAATTTAGAAGACCATCATATTTCTCCCCCCCCCCCCCCACCCTCTTTGATCTCTGTCCCTCTCTTTCCAGTTATCCAATTCTTTGATTGAATAATATCATTAGTGAAGATCACTTCTCGATGATGCTTTGCCTGTATTATATATATATATATTTATATATATACATATATATATATATATATATATATATATATATACAACAATATCTAATATATGTACATTCATCAAACAACATTTAGAAGACCAGCCTATTTTTCTCCCTCTCTCTTTCTCTCCCTTTCAATCTTTCTTCTCATCGCTATAGATTCCAGTGTTTCGCCTGAAGACCGGAAGACCTCATAAATGTTCTATCAAATATACAAATTCCACAAAACAATAGTCTTTCCGGTTAGTGATGAGTTTTCATCATAATAATATTATAACAAATAACTTCTGTCTTATCACTATGTGAAATCTTATTTCATGTGATTCGTAATGAGCAATACTTCTTGGCAGTAGAGTTTTAAGTCAATTATAACATTGTACATACAATTGGCAGCATTTAACCCCTACTGTTGAATCACAAATGTGCTCGTTGATCTCTTTTATTAAATCCCATGGAAACCTTAAGTCATATCTGTAGGCAGACATAATGGATAATTCCAGAAAGCAAACTTCTTATACAAAAAAAAAAAGAGAAGAAACTTCTGTGTGGATGGCAGGTACCGCAATAGCATGGATTTTTTCAGATTTAGTTATCAAAAGTTGTCAAAGAAAGCAAGAAAGATGCAATGATTTATTTGAATATTGAAAATCCCATCAGGCTCTTGTCAACATTATGAAAGGGATAATTGCTGAAACAAAACCGAGAAACTAACTCAAATGAAAGATTGGTCTGCGAAACTCAACTTCGATGTTGCTTGAAGTTTTTTTTTTTCTTTCTCTCATACCTATGAATGACAGTCTGATTATGTCATTTACAGGTCGTTCAAATAATCTACTTGGCCAACAAACCAAATAGAGGATATTCTGTATAACATTCATGCAACGCAAGAGCCGATGGTTATTGCCTTTATGGGGTCCTATATATTCATCATGGTGAAACACAGCCTAACATATGCGAATGTTTTACGCAAGAATACTTTGAATAGACCAGGTGGCCAGAGTATCAGGTTACATTGTACCTTATTGAATAGACAGGATGTTGATATAAAGACATTCCTGGACGCGCTCGTAGAAAAGTCGGGGATTATGAGCATAATAGAGAAGTTCAAAGGCCGATTACAGACGGTCTCCTTTTTTCTGCACCGGTCCATAGAATGCATTTGCCTTCGTAGAAAGCGCTCCAAATTTGTGAAGAGTGATTCAATTTTGTGAGAGATGGACCTGTGATAACCCATCGCTTCAATTGAACACTTTGTTTAGGAGCAAGGTATTTTGGGCAATAAAAGCATGAGATGTTCTTGTCTTATCTCATGTGTATCGATGAAATCAAATGTTTTCATGCTGCTATTGAAGTGGTTTATTCACTTATCGTGCCAGCGTAACATATATATATATATATATATATATATATATATATAAGGATATATATGCATTTAGGTAGGACTACATTTTTTCATTCCATTAGACTTCGCGCACTCATGCACATTGCAGCATTTTCATATTCATAAACGATTGCAGCAAATGCTCATTTCCTTTATACATTATGCCTATTGAATGAGATTAGTTCTTCATTTCTTTCTTGTCTTTTATCGGGGGATGACTGGTACTGTATAAACAATTAAACAAATATTGATTTACACTCATGACATAAGAGAAGAACAATTCAGTAAAATTAGCCGTCTGTTATGAGAGATTGAAGAATGCCAGGAGAAATGTTGTTTATTTCAACAAAGATATTGCCTTTTCCTTAATTTCTCAAGTGATGTAATAATTTTAGGCCTTCAAGCTTGTGTGGCTTGTGCTTGTCATACTTCTATGATCATGTCGGCTTCTTCTACAGCTGCTGGAGTATACGCGATGGCCAGCCTTTTTTTGTTGTTGCTAAATTGAATTAACTTCTGCGTCGAATTCGGGAATGGTCACCTGCGACCCTGTTTGAAAAGACGCTCTCTCACATGGAGACGAATTTGAATTGTCTACGGGCATTCTAATTTGAATACGTTTTTTTGAAGTGATAGGATATAGTGAGAGGAAACTGAGATTGAATTATGAACATATTCATGGCGCTATCTTTTTTTCTTTTATTTTGTCGACGAGTTTGAATTACATAACTGTAAAATTAGAAAACAAACGTACACACACACACACACACAGAAAAAAATGACTATGATATCTTCGCATAATGTTAAACCATTTTGAACACTCGAATATGCCATTTTCTCTTCCTTTGTAATACATTTGCCTCGATTCGTGCTCTTTCATTTTTATCTCATTGCATCACATTACTTTCCTTTCCAGCTATCCACTATGTCTTCTTTATTCTCATCATCTTCAATTAGTCGTCTAGATTGAATATCCTCATCGATGGTGGCGATCACTTATCCAAGATACTTTGCCCGTATTATTATGTATAATCTAATAAGATATCACCATAACACAGATTATAGGCAAACCTAGCCGTGTATAATATTTCATTTCGTTTGCAAAAGTGTGTTAAGATTACCATTCATCGAACAAAATTTAGAAGACCAGCCTATTTTATTTTTCTCTCTCTATCTCTCAATCTTTCTTCTTATCGCATAGACTCCGATGTTTCATAGGCAGACCGGAAAAGTGGTAGAGCTTATAAATGTTCCGTCAACTGACTTGAACATGTGTTTTATAAGATCATATAGTTGTAAGTGAATATATAATTATATATATATATATATATATATATATATATATATATATATATATATTCTCCACCCTTTCTCATGTCTCTCTCTCTCTCTCTCACGCACACACACGCACACACACACACACACACACATAGACAAAACAATAATCTATCCCGTTTGCTGATGACTTTTATCATCATATCACAGTACACTGTGTAAGATTTAATCTCACTTGATGTGTAGTGAACAATATCTCATCCCGACATTACGGTGTATATAGGGTTGAAAGTGAATCGTGATTGCACATAAACTTTGCAACATTAAACCCGACAGGAAACCTACAAATGCGCTCGTTGATCTTCTTTATTGATCCCATGGAAACCTAAGACATATAATTATGGTCGAAATCTGGAGGCAGTCATGATAGATAAATTCAAAAAGAAAACGTCTCTATACAAAAAAAAAAAAAAAAAAAAATAGATAAATAAATAAATAAATCGTGGATTTCACAGGTTTAGTCATCATTAGTTGTCAAAGATTGCGAGAAAGGTGCAATGATTTAATTGAATATTGAACATCCCATCAGGCTTTTGTCAACATTATAAAAATTGTTGAAACAAAACCGAGAAACCAACTCAAATGGAAGATTAGTTCGCGAAACTCAACTTCGATGTTGCTTGAAGTTGTTGTTTGTTTTTCTGTCATACTTATGAATGACAGCCTGCTTATAATATCGTTAAAAGAATCTATATACTTGACCAACGAACCAAATGGAGGATCCCTGTATAGCATTCATACAACGCAAGAGCCGATATTGCTACTACGGGGTCCTATATATTCATCATGGTGAAACACAGCCGAACATAATTACGCGCGTGTATTACGCAAGAATACTTTGAATAGACCAGGTGGCCAGAGTATCAGGTTACATTGTACCTCCATGAATAGTCAGAATGTTGATACAAAAACATCCCTGGACGCGCTCGTAGCCGCCATCTGAAAAGTCGGGGATTATGAGCATAATAGAGATGTTCAAAGGCCGATTACAGACAGCCAGTTTTTCTGCACCGGTCCATCGAATACATTATAATGAGGTGCTTCGTATGTATTATGTAACCTTTTTTACGGACCCCAATGATTTAATGGTTGTTGGGAATCGAATGTGCAAGTTCTCATGTGGTTGTTACCAACATTTATCATAGCATTTATACTTCGACAATGACATACGCTGCAATAAAGCGAGAAACAAGACATATGGCAGAAGTTTTTTGTTCTTTTCTATCTCTTTCTCTCGTACGCTTAGCATTCACGGGAAATTGTATATAAAAATTACGATGTTTGATATTTTGATGCTTGCAGCATTTTCAAAGAAACCTTGGGATAACTAGACCGGTGGTGTAATGTAAAACATTTTCTTGAATAAAGAAACGATTCAATCAATATCTATATATATTTGTGTATATGTATATAATATATATATATATATATATATATATATATATATATATATATTTCTTAATCTATGTATATGTATTTTGCCAAGATTACAAACCTATCGAGACGGAAACTGTTAATATACCGACCTATCCTGCAGCGACGATGTTTTTTTTTTTTTTTATCTCCTGCTTACGACAATGTGTAAGCTCTACATATATTTCTAAGCTTTCGGGGAATATCAGAAAGGACAAAGAATGTGTGTGTGTGTGTGTGTGTGTTTTTAAGAGAGGCAAAAATAGTAAAAATACTAATACACCATACTGATAATGTAACAATATGGAACATCTACAATGTACATTTATTATTACCTTTTGAGTGATCATCAACATCATCATCATCATCATCAACAAATGGTTCCCTTGATGTAATTATACAATAGCTTTTCTCTGTTGTTGTTAATTGTCATTATTACCATGATTATTTCTACACTGTTCAAGTTATCGAGTGATAAAGACACACATACAACCACACAATTTTTCTAATTTCTTTGCAAGGAGAGATACATGTACACACGGTGATGGTACTCCATATTCTTAGAAAGATTGCAAGTGATCTCTGCAATGTAGAAAATCGTCCATTTTTGGACAGGCATGAGTGTTTACATGTAATACGCAGTTGCACAGACTTGTAAGGGCTTTCATTGAACATTGTACAGTGTGTACATCGTATTGTCTTCTCGCGATCGCTTGCAGGCACACAGGCATGGGCACGGATCCACAGACATGGACACGCAGGCGCACACATAGTCATGAGCACACACTTACAAAGGGGATATTATTATTTACAATGCATGCACGCACGGCCTCCAATGGATTCGCACGCAGGATGCTAGTCCACTGCCTAGACTGCCTTCGTATACCGCCAATGAGGGCGTATGAGAGAGTGAAAAAAAGATAAGAGTCCCGTGTCGGGACTAGCAGGATGCTAGATTCGCACGGACTCGCACGGTAGCGTGCCAGCACCACGCACGGTACCGTGCCAACACCTCGCACGGTAGCGTGCCAGATGGTCCGCACTCGACGGTGGCACGCAGCCGCACGGAGGCGCACTGACTGGCACGCAGCCGCACGGAGGCGCACGAGGTCGCACGGGGTCGCACGGGGGCGTACAGAAGCGCACGCACCCGCACGAGACCGTATGAAATGGCACGGAGCCGCACGCACCCGTGCGAAACCGCACGCAGCCGCACGAAGCAGCCCCGTGCGCAGTGCGTGCGGGAGTAACATAACTTAATGGTCTGACTGTATGTCACTACTCTCTCCGTTTTTATTTCTTTTCTTCTCTTCCTTCCCCACCTCTCTTTTTGTTTCTCACCTCAACCTTTATTTTGAAATACATTGTATATCATTTTCACTCACCTGCATGTAATATTTATGGGACTTTGTCAAACTGTGCTTTTTCAAGGTCCCACACATCATTCCATGTAAACATCAACCTGCTTCTATGTTTGTTTGTTTTTTTTGATTATACAAAACAATGTACATGACCCCACCAGGGATTGGTGTCACATGTGAATGGTTTGTGAAAATAAATGGATTAAATTGAATTGAGCTGAATTTAATTTGATTTAGTTTAATTTCATTTAATTTGATTTAATTCGATTTAATTTAATTTAATTTGATTTAATTTAATTTAATTTAATTTGATTTAATTTAATTTAATTTAATTTAATTTAATTAAAAAATGCCCATGATTTTCGGATCTGTAGTCCCTCTGAAGCGCCCTCTCTCTCCTTTGCCCCTGTTCTTTTGGCCTTATACCACACCTTTGTGGGGGGGGGGGGGGGACGTGTCCCCCTGAAATTTTTCCGGGGATCATCCATCTTGAATTTAAAACTTAGTATTCTTATTTTTCATTTCGTTTTTATGCCTCCACCACGAAGTGTTACCGGAGGCATTATGTTTTCGGGTTGTCTGTCCGTCCGCCCGTCCTTCCTTGGTCCGGAATAAAGTTCGTGGACAGCGTTAAACTAAAAAAGAAGTTTGAGCTATCCTAATGAAACTTGGTATGTATTATGTATGACTGGGCGAAGTTGTGCCTATCAATCTTTGGTTGCACATGCTCAAGCTCAAAGGTCAAGGTCAAATGCTCAAAATTTCACTATTTCCCCCATATATATTTCTTGAAACGTAGTGTATACATGTATTGCCTGATAAAGATTCTCTAGAGAAAGTTTCAACCCGTGAGGTCAAAGGTCAAAGGAAAATGCTAGAATTTCATTTTCATTTTCATGGAACTTAGTACATGTGCTTGTACCAACTGACAGTGATTATCGTGGGAATTTTGTGGTCACGGTCACGGTATGCAATGCCTAACTACAAGTATTACCCAATAGAGATTCTTTGGAAAGTTTTGGCTAAAAGGTCAAAGGTCAAGTGAAAATTCTAAATTTCATTTTCTCTATAGCCGGGTTCACACGTACAAATTAGCGGGATGACGATCGCGATGCAAATCTCGAGATTTGTATCCCGCTAATTGATGTACGTGTGAACCCGGCTTATGTCTTGGAAGTGGCTCAAGGTATCATCATGAAACTTAGTACATTCAAATTCATGAAATTCTTCCGTCGAGATGTTTTCACTGCAACTGATTGACAAATTGCCCTACATCGACGTAAAATATCTCGACGGAAGAATTTCATGAATTTGAATAATTGCGCAGTACCCGCTGCATGCTATAAAGATTAGAATCAACCCCTCCTTTCGGGCGAAAGCTCGGTGGTCTAGTGGAGATGACGCCTGTTCGGAGATCTGGGCCCCGTTGCAAGAAAGTTGCAATCAATTGCAAATAATTGCTAATTTTGAAACAACCATTCTCATTGCCTCAGGATCTGCCCTATTAAGAAGACATGCATGCAACAATGATTTTGATTGGCCAGTGACAATCAGTTGCAAGTTGCGTTTAAACGCAAAGTTTCTAGCAACGGGGCCCAGGAGGTCGTAGGTTCGAATCCTGCTCGAGTACGTACGCCCATGATTTTTTATCATGGCTCTTACTAAAACACTGATCAATTCAGTGCCTATTTACGTCGATGTAGGCAATTTGTCAATCAGTTGCAAACTTAGTACATATTCATGCATATTTTGCCTGGCAGTGATTCCCTCTGGAATTTTAGGATCATGGGGTCAAAGGGCAAGGGTCAAAGGCCAGGTTTAGATGCTAAAATTTGACTATTTAATGCTGAAATAGCACTTTTATATATAACACTGTATACATTTTTTTTTTTTTTGTAAAATCATTTGTAATTTAGCCTTGGGCTGCAATGAATGATTTCAGGAAATAAGGATACCCTTAATAATGATAATTATAATCATAATGATAATAATAATAACAATAATGATGATAATAATATTGACAATATATGTATAAAATGTTTCATACATTTAGTATTATGATTCATATTACCTTCTGATACACAGTTTTATGCCTGAAACCCAATTACCTTTTGCAGTGACCCCGCAAAGTTGATTAGGCACTATTTGGGAAGGTAAATGTTGACTTACTTTGCTCAAGAGCAAAATTAAATTATCAATTACTGATGGAACAATAATTATACAGGGTTGTTGTTTTTTTTTTTTCCAGAGGTTGGTCAGTTATTGTCACTACAGCTGTGTGTAGTGAGATATAACTTCGATGTTTTATATTATGTAACAAGTCAAGACTAACTGTGTATGAAACAGGTCTGAATTGACTAGGCTATACAAGAACCCCAGTGTCAAGATAAGCCCCCTCTCCTTCCGGAATTAATGTAAACATTATATAAAGACCCCTTTGTTTCATCCCAAGTTTAAGAAGTGGTCAGTGTTTGGAAGTAGCCCCCCTGTGTAACAGTGTATAAAAAGTTCAGTACAGCCAAGGACTCTGTAAAGTGCAGTTGTGTCCAGAACAAGAAAAGGCAAATTCTGTGCTGCCAGTAAGGCCCGAATGCGGTAAGAAACAACAATCCTTACTATGTACTTTTGTATAGTCATTGTATATATTCCATATGTGCTTTCTATGTTGTAAGAAAGTTAGTTAGATGATGCTAACTATGTAAGATACTGACTTTAGTAGACAAAGGAGTTGTGGTTCAGGTGGATGTATGCTCCCATGAGTGCTTGTCTTTGTTTGTGTGTGAGTAGTGCATGCATATGAGTAGTGTGTGGAGATCAGGTGAATGCTGTTGCTGTGTGAATTGTAGTGTTCAAACTTTTATAAGTAATTAGTATAGATGTCAGTGATTATCATGCTCATGACCTAGTAACATTCATAATCACAGATTTAAGAGTAGAACAACTCTGGGATAAATAGACGATATTTCATATCCTCAGTCTTTTTCATGCTTGTGATATATTAGTAACATATAATAGTAGGTGAGAGAGTAATTATAGTTACATGCACTCTGTATAGTCAGATTATTGGTATTTGAGCAAGACACACATAATGAGAGGCAAAGTGTAACTGTTTACATTTTTATGTGATGTAGCAATGTCAGTTGGTATAATTAAACACATTATCTGACAAACAGATACAGATAAAGGAAGTTAGTTAAATAAGTGAGAGGAATATATATAAATATATATATATATACACACCAGAGTTAGTGTGTATTCAAATCCCAATGTGAACTCAAAACAGTTTGCAAGATTATATAAAATATTTCAATAAATTGGATTACAATCGAGAGTTATAATTATTTTTGATTAGGGTGCATTGTGAAGGTATTTGATAGCATATATTCATATGTTATTATAATGTTCTCTACGTAGAGTGAAGTGAAATAAGTTGTCATAATGCTGTTTATGATAAAGCACGAAAGTTCTGACACAAATATAAATTACCTGATATTGTATTTTGGTTATTATTCATGGAAATATAAAGTTAATTCTGAGATATCACGAGTGTGTATTCACAGTGATAAAGTTGACATTTACACCATGATATACAATGTACGTGCAGATTTTGATATTACTGTTTTATTACCTTGTTACATGAGGGTAAACAAGTATGCATTGAGTCTGTATATTGTTTTTATTGTTACAGATTGTTATCTCAAGATCGATGACAAGTTTGGATTCAAGAATTAAACCGGAATTAGCTGTAATCTATGTTTCCAGTGTCATCTGTTGCATCTTGCGAATAACGATACAGGGCATATCACAGTGAACTGAAACTTCCCAGCAACTAGTTGTAGCTGGGGCAGCCACAGTTATTGCTGCACCGATATAACTCCTGTAGTGTATACCAGCCAATACCAGAGCCGGCGCAACAGGTGCGGGGGGGGGGGGGGGGGGAGCGTTGGAGGGAAGTGGCAGCAAAGCAGTTACTGTGAAGAATCTTTGTTTTTGTTTTTGTTTGTTTGGCTTGTCAGCCGATTTTGGTAGAGAGGTGGCAGCAAAAGGTCCCCCTCCACTCCATCCTGCATTTTCCATTAAAAAAAAAAAAAAAAAAAAAAAAAAGTCTGCCCCTGTATGCTGTTTCGGGTGATGTTCTTTATTCTAAACATTTTGTGGCATTATTCCGAGTTTTCATTATTCCGAAGGTTCGTAATTTTGAAAATTAGACATGAATATAAGGTAATTCGTTATTACGAAGGTTCGTCAATCTGAAAATGAAATAAGTTCGTTATTCCAAAAATGACATAGCTTGTTATACCGAAGATTTGTTCATTAAAAAAATGAAATGCGGGTCATTTTGAAGGTTTCTTAATCGGGATAACGAAATAAACGAAGTTCGTAATTTTAAAAGTTCTGTAATATTCCCCTTTTCTTTAATTTCTGGATTAACGAATCTCTTAGTGATCAATGTGTGTATTTACACGTACTTTTACCGTCTGTCACTACTCCGTTTTTATTTTTCTTCCTTCCCCTCAATGAACCCTCAGAATAATGAACCTTATGTCAAATCACAAATCAAGAAACTTTGGATTAACGAACCTGCGGAATAACGCACTGGATGTTTGGATTGATGAACCCTATTTCATTTTTGGACTCTATCTATGAACATAGTATACAAAATTTGTGTGTTACGGAATAACGAACCATATTTCGTTTTTAGATTAACAAACCTTCAGAATGATGAACATCACCCAGATCATTATCATACAAGTCATCAATAGCAGGCCCTATATGCTCATTGGTTTTGTCCTCTTCAGTTCTGATTGGGCAAGAATATTATACAGTTTGAGTGCAGTATGCATTTTCTCTGAATAGATACAATGTACATAATTAATGGGGACATTTTGTATAATTAGAAGAGCCATTAAAGGCATAATTTACCATTGTAGATGAAACAAAAACCCAGCTTTAGTGCTTCACAATAGTTCTTAAATGTGAGTTAGGGACTGATGCAAAAATGTTAATCAGTATAATGAATGTTAAGTAAATATACAAAATGTGAACAATAGGTACAATAAAATTGTCTTTAGATAAACCGTCTATACATTCTGGTTTATTGGGAAAAATAGAGATTATATTTCAGGCTTATATTTCAGGCTTTATAAGGTTGTATTGTTCTGTGATACAACTGACCTACACATATGCATCAACTTAATGTGATAACGCGAACATTTTTAAATCACTGTTCCCTATGGTAAACAGTACCTTTAACATTTGATCATATCATATTTAAAAGTGCAAAAAGTCCCACGATATGTTGTTGGCTGAATCTAAATTTTGAATGTAGTAAAACCTGGTAAACATAATGGTATAGCAGATTCATGAAAATGCAGAGAAAAGGTAAGAAAATTATGTTTTCTTGACATGTACTTATAAAGAATTGTTTTATACTTCATTGCAGAAACCTAGCAGTGAAAGACTTTTAGGAAGCACAAGCCATGATATGATAGGAAAAATGATATTTGGAGGAGATTTTTATAAAATCAAGTACTATTGAAATTATATGAGTCTTGATCCCGTTTAAAACTAATTTAAAGCAAAGAAGACCCTCTTTTCCTCGGCAACAGGAAAACCAGGAGCAAAAACATGTTGATCATATTTTTTTTTTCCATTCTTCGTGTTAAAAAGGTTTATTAAAAAAAAAGAAAACCAATGACCTGCATATGGCACTCGGTGCGATTATAAACACTACGAATGGTAACATATCATATTATGCACAAACTGTTGGATCAGCAGCTAGCAGCTTCCTAAAGTGGAGCTGTGCGTTTCTACATGCAGAGATTATTTAAGCGTGCTTAAAGAGGCATTCCAGACAATTTTAACAATTTCAAATCATGTAGTACATAAATCAACAGCTCGATGTATAAATGTGTGGAATTTATTGTGGTCCTTGAGCAGAGAAACCAGTACTCTGAAAAATATTACACAAATTACACTGAACAGAATACATATATGATGGCATACGAGTCTCGCGTAATATGTACGATTATTTCAGAAATGTAGAAGTGTAATTCCATTTCAATACCATTTGCTTAACAAGTTCACCTGTGTCGAATCTATGCATGCCTTCATCTTTGGTTCTGCTTCCTTGAGACCCAGCTCGCGCATTCCTATGGTGAGGCTGTCATGATGTCATCCTTGTTTAATGCATTTTGTTATAAATTTTGAAAGCATTCTTATTCCTCATTCCAGTGACTATAAATTTTGAAACTCTGTACTTCTTATAACTAATTTATAGTTGTTCGAACGTAAAAGTCTGAAAATCATCCGGAAGTCTCCTTTAAATATAATGTTTTAAATCATAGTCATCATGTGAGACTAACATCAGTGGCAAATAACGCTATGCCAACATAGACTGACTATGTAATAGCATTGACCTGCACAATTAATTCACTCCTTGTAATACTTTATTTGCCATTGCATAAGTATAGTGAATCTACAGTACATACATATCACAGAAAATATTTTGGACAGAGGTGATCGAATAGCCACAGTACATGAGCAAATCACAAGCTTAACATTGCCAAAATTAAGTTTAAGAACATGCTCTTAGATTACCTTACTGGAAAATTGATCGCAGTATTCTACATGTACATCTACACACATTTGGGAGAAAGCTGACTTGTATACCTGGTACACAAAATTTCTTCTGACCACTTCAAACCATCCATCATAAAATCTAGTGGAGACTTAATTGGTCCCAGGGAACTATCTACATATATGACATAAGAACTGTAAAACAAACTAGTGATAACATAAAGTCATTGTTTCTCGTGACTTGTGTAAAATGATGACTGTTGTTCACCGATGTACATGCTATTAAGATCACTAATGCTTGTCCACCCAATATAGCTGTGTCTTGAATATGGATTTTTATATATGCATGTTGACATAGTGAACTGCTACATAATCATGTCATCTAAAGCAAGTGTAAGCATTGTATTATGTCTGGTCTCTCCTGTCTACTTCACACAATAGAATTGCATCAATATTACACCTTCTTATCTACCTCACAAACTGAAAATGCATCAATATTAATTTTTGTCTACCTCACAAATTGAGTAATCATCTGCATTTAATCTTTATTCATTTGTGCAATTGTGTTAATTCTGATAACTTCAAGACATGTATAAATGATTTTGGTTGGGAATACAAGATTCAGTGAAGTCCTGTTGGTTCTTGTGCAGTCCACAGTAGTTCGTGACTTCAAACGAGGATCCACATGATATATAAACACTCTTAACTGCTATTCCTTCATTCTGTGGACAGTGTGTGTTCCAGCTTGATATCCACTTTTATCCCTTACAAAGAAACCTGGAAACAATTAGGATATAATATGAATCTATCCACAATCAGCATCATTTCTAAAATCATCCACTATCCACCTTTCTTAGATCACTAGGGCCGATGTAATCCTGATTGTATCAATATTTCACAGAAAAATGAATTTGTGAGTACATTCACGCATATAGTACACAAGCACTACTTTTACAATGCAAGAGCCGAGGACCAAGTAAAGGATGACTGCACATGAACACAAACAAAGCTCTAGCGAATGTATCTAGACTACATGTATATCATCAAATTACTCTTGTACATTTTAGGTAATATTCGATAAGCATTGTAATATCGATACATGACTAATTGTATTCATCTTACACATAAGTTCTCCAGCAAGTGGTGATCATTTCCCTCCGTCTCTCACACAATTCTAATCCCATAAGTTGTCAGTATTCCCATTTCAGGCCAGGAAAGCTAAACTCTTCCCTTTACTAACTTCAAATTAAGCACTTTGTCTTCCAACCAATAAATGTCCACCAATAGTCACTATTATAGTACCATAAAACCTTACTGAGATATTAAGACATTGTTTTGCCATGGCACTTTTAATACAACAGAATCCTGTGACTTGGCTTCACAAACCTCACGAACCCACAATAGACAGACAGGTAGAATAGATACTTTGAGTCAGTTATGGATAGAATGTGCCTAATGGTCATGGCCAGCTTCAGGATAATCTGGCAATCTCTTCATAATGGCTGCTCTTGAGGTCTAAATAAGCCATAGTCTAGGTAAAGTAACGAAGAAGACAGACAGCAATAGAGCCTTGACTTCACAACTCAGAATTCGTTTGTTGTTTTTTTTTTTTCAATGAGATTGAGTTCTCCCTCACTATTATCTAATTTCTGATGAGTTGTACATGTACATTATAAAGTTGAGAATCAAGGAGGTTTCCGTGGGCATCAGCTATAATCATTCAAGCATGTTCTATTGAGAACACCAAAATCCTTAGCAAGCAATGATTGCTAGCTTTGAGTTGGTGGGCATCAGTCTGCCGCTAACAAGTATCGGGGTGGAAGAATGGTTGTAACCAAGAAAAGCTCACTTCCTCTTCGTTGTCAAAGCTGTAAGCTGAATTTGAAGGGTGCTGCCATAACACTTGATATTCAACAATCAAACAAGCACTTACACGCAACACGTACATGACACATACACACTTAAACTGAGCAGAATCACAATTTACTGATCCCTATCTACAAATAAAGAATTACTAAATTTAAATATATCTACATGATTCTCATAACAATGTGATTATGCATGATAATTCTATACTATCTTTCTAAAGAAAACTTACTTTTAAAGAAATGGTGCAATGTTAGGATAATAATACATTAATATTCAACTTGTACTGTGACTTGTTTTTTTTTTGGGCGGTAAGTTGGCTCAGTCGGTAGCGCGTCGGCCTCACGATCACGCCACCCAGGTTCGAACCCGAGTCTGGACTGAGCAATGTTGTGTGAAAGCATACCGTCCCCTCTTGCAAGAGGCAAAACACTCTGTCCCTCGGATAGGACATTAAATGGAGGTCCCGTGTATGAGAGAGTAACAACTCATGCACGTAAAAGATCCCGCTTCATTCATTCATCGCAAAGAGTAGGGTGTATTACCCGGTGAACTGGTCCCACCTCAAATCCAACTGGACCCCATGAAAGACCAGCTTTGCGTAGCTGAATATGGGCTATCCAGCCATCTTCTCGTGAGCAGATGGAAAATGAACAAACAAAGTAAGTTTCCTCACTCCCCTTCCAACTCTCGTAGTAAAAAGTATGCATATCCACGTACACATTCTCCTGCTGACTCCCCATATAGATATTTGCTCATGACATCGTAGCACAGTTTGTACTGGTCCTGCAGATAGCACAATATTGAGAAAAAAAATAAAACTAAATCATTCCATTAACATAAATGTTAGGCACAAAACTCCTACACTGGTACCTATATGTAATATCAGGGGGAGTGCGAGTTGTTTGTGTCTGAGGGATATGGGATATTATCAAGAATATCGGATATGCTTGAATTGTTTTGAAGTTTAACTGCGTACAATTTCAGCTTTGCAACTCCTGCAATCTCTTCAATTATTTCTTGGCAGCAATGTTTTCTAAGACAGAAAGAATTGGATTGACAATGCTCTATGATGTCAAAAAAAAAAAACACAGAGTTGCAAATATAACTTCAAACCATGTACATTATACTGGAATTACGAGCCTAAAATTTATGTAAGAGGGAGACCTCTCAAACCATCACAGTTTTTCAGCGCTACAAGACTTGCCACATCACATACAACAAATTGTATAGAGAATGTCATATTCGCATCTTATAGACCTACGTGCATCCTTGATAAGACACTTACAAGTGATTCCACCATGTTGGGTCTGTTGGCACGCAGATTTTTCACTGCATGGAAGATGTCTACTGTGTTCTTTCTCTCGAACTTGTCAATCACAGACCACAAAGCACAGAACACTCCACTCCAACCTGTTCCATTTCTGTGGAGGATGAAAGGTCATAACTTTATCAAACCACAACCATATTTCAATTCATGCAAAATGTGAGCGATGATGTGTGATCAATTATATAGGTTTATATTATATTTTTTTTTTCAATTAAGTGTGAAGGTCATTATCTTTCATAGTTATGTTTGCTCATATCAGACAGACCATTGCACCGAAAGTGTGAATTTCATGATCGAATCCAGACGGATAATGTGAGGGTAGGAGGTGTCTATTTGCACTTTACACATCTATTTATAAAACCAACATTATACTACTCAGCCACTAGACTTAAAACCACGCAATCACACCAAAATTTAGCCACATTGCTCAAAAGACCTGTGTATGCAGTATAAAAAAGGGGGGAGGGGGATAACGTGAAAAGGGGTCTTATCTACTTATATGACATAATATTAGAGAGTTCTAATAATTTTCTCCTTTGCAGAATCTTCCAGCATTTGTTTGAAATTAGCATAACTTAATACATGGGTACCAACAGCCGGGTCTGCTGTATTCTCTGCATCATTAAAAAAATGTTTTAAAGATGAATTCAACAACATCTATACAGCTTTGTAAGACAGAGGGTAATTCCAAACAATCCATCCTACCTATGTAGAGTATTTGGTTTGTAGTATTTGTGCTCTGAGAAGGATAATATTCAATAAAAGTTCAGGTCTTTGATGAATATTTTTTTCTTTGATTATACATTAAATATTGTTACTTAGATATTAGGTAGATATATGGCCTTTTGATAAAAAAAGAAAGAAAGAAAGAAAAAGAGTTTGTTGCTGGTTAAACGCGGAAGCTATCCCATATTAGTAAAGAGTTTTCTATTGGAACCATCAATGCTGTACCTAGTCAGAAGTTAGACTAGGGGTAATACTCACATGCAGTGGACGATGACTGGACCCGAGTTGTGGGCAATCTTGACTGCCTTTTGTGCTGCCCTCACAAGGTGGATGAGTGACATTCGAGATCTCAGGTATGTGCTCGCAGCACTCCATCCAAGCAGTCTGAACTGGGTCACAGTCACACTCTGGTTGTGACAACAAATGGCCAACAGAGGAATCCTTATCATCTGTATAATGTTAAACTTCAACATTGTTACTAACATCCCCATCTTAGCAATCTAAGCTGATGTTGCTGTAACTGGTTTTCATATCTTATTAATCAAGACTATCTAATTTCCGTTCATTGTGTATTACAGTACTCTTAGAAGATGATAAGACTTGCCTTGTGCAAAAATTACTTAGTAGTTCATACCCAGAGTACCGGTAGTTTGGATTTCATATGTTGGTATGATGGCTGTATCATGTTAATATCTGTCAATTACCTTGTAATGATTTTATCTAAAAATGCAGTAGTCGAGCAATAATAAAGCCACTGTGGTTTTTAATTCAGTCTCTTGGTTCATCCATACGTTTTTTCCATCCACTCACACACTAGTTAGAGCATTAATGGGCTTGAAGCTTTGTCTCTTTGATATGATACTGACAAAATTCTAATTATACACGAAAATCCCATGCCATTCTAAGCTTTTCCACAGTGCATTAACTGGAAATAATGGAAACACACACACACAGATACACACACACACACACACACACACACACACAGACATCCCCCCAAGAGTATAGAGCTGCTATGTATAAGAAAAGAGAAAGTACGACAACCCTGAAATCGAGTTTTGCTTTCAAATATTTTTATACAAACCTCTCTCTTGCTTGAGACAGTGAAGGTATCGCGGGTAAAGTGCGGTTCACTCGAAGATCCTACTCGTGTAATTTTTAGAGATCCCATCTGAATGGTGCCTGAACTGGGCCAGTACTGAGGACATGTCTGAAATGGTGGAGGAGTAAAATGAAGTGATAGTAATTAAACATGGGCTATGTTAACATAATGCCTCGGGGAACACGGTGAATCCTTTATAATAACTATAACAATTCAGATTATCTGTAAAACCTAGCGTTCACAAGGGCATGATTGAAACGCAGAAAAAATGTTAGTACACCCATATTCATTTGGCAACCTCTGCACATGTTCTTGAAAGATTCCGTTCACTGTCTTTTTCCATTTCATTCCTAAATACTTCTGGGTTTTTCTTCACGTTCGGGAGAGAGCTAAATTTTCTCATTGAAATTTTCAACGTGACAAATATTCTGACATGGAAGTGATCGAATATCCCGACACTTTCAACGCTCAATCATCTGCATTGTCGTGAGGACATTGTCGGAATATAATTATATGCTTCACCTTTCAGAGGAAAGGGGGTTGGGTGAGGCAAGGTCGGGCAAGATCCCATAACTTTAGGGATGCTTCTTGCTGAGTGAAGTGAAAATCAATCAAGGGGTTTTCAAGAGAAGCTGACAATTTAAAGAGTTTGCACATGAAGCACAGCTGATGATTCATACCAGACATGACATCGGATGATCAATAATTGCAATAGCTTACTTGAGTCTTTTGCCTAAAGTGAGCTAAAAAGTCGTAAGGTATATTAAGAAATTACTCAGAACGTATAAAGTTGAAAGTTTGTACAAAAAAGGAATATCGTACAGGTCCCTATCTTGTCAACAATTGTTTACAAGACAAGATGTACCACATGGGGTGTTGTTGCCCGGTTGTATATGCTGGTTCTTTGGAGTTGCCACTTGCCCAATCAGACGGGTCAAGCTCATTAAGCATGACGATGACAGGACACTTCCAGTCAAAAACAAGCCGCCATATGTCCACTACTGTATTGGGCAAGGGAGCCTGGGTAACTACAAAGGCATTCTCTTCTGTGAAGGTCTGCAAAGAAAAAAAAAATCAACAATTATTGAAGCAGAGTGATGGCTGCAGTGGTAAAATAAAAAATAGAAAAATGATAACAGTGTAACCTATTGCACCAGGTAGTGCCGACAGAAGTAGTAGTAACAGAAGTGACAACAATAAGTAGTAGTAAAAGCAGTCTGCTTCTTGTTTCTGTCTGCTCTGTTGAAGCATTCAAGAAGTGGAAATCTTCCAGTAAACCTGCTTAATCATATGGATACAAAATCCACTGCAATGTTTTTTGTTTTTTTTATGGGGGTTACCATTTTTTTGAAATCTGAATTTGAGTTTTCAAAGCAGTAAATTATGTATAAGTCATGTATAGTTTCTCTAAACCCATTTCTGTCATATCTATTTGATTTTGTCTGTTTGCAACATGTCATGGGAAACTATGGCCTTGAATGAACTCCTAGAAAAGGTGAGGTAATCATCAATACTCACATTCATTAGCGATGCATTGATGTAATCGGTGGAATCTTCAAGTCCCTCTGAGATAAGACATGGTCTCTTTCTCTCCACTTGAGGTACAAAGAATAAATCACGGTGATATGTATTATAATAATGCACAAATGAGCAGAGTACAAGGTACTCCCCCCCCCCCCCCACTCAAGTAGGGCAGGTGCAAGGGGGAGGCTCAGACCCCCCCCCCCCTTTCCTCCACTTTTTTTTTTCACAATACATAGGGTCTAACCACTTTTGGCTCCACTTACTTTTTTTTTTCCCCTGGAAGTGGCACCAGAAATTGTGGTTAAGCCTGTTTGCCGATTAACCCCCAGAAGTTGTACCATCAATGAAATTGCCGCCAAAGGCCTATGTTTGTCTGTTTGTCTTTTTGTGTGTTTGTTTGTCAACTGATGAAACCAAAAAGTGGCAGGAGAAAAGTGTGGGGAAGACTTTTTTTTTTTGCTTGTCAGCTGATGAAACTGTTAGTGGCACAGGAAATATAAACTTCCCTCCCCCATTTAAAAAAAAAAAAATGCAGCACCAGCCCTGTTCTTACCGCTATCATATTGACATCATCTCTTGAACATCATCTCTCCAAAAAGAAATTTATTTTCCCCGAATACTGAAAAAAAGAAGAAATATAAGTGGAGAAATGATTAAAATTATTTTCTTATTAAGTGCAAGTTCCATCAGTTGGATGCAGTGACTCACAGGGCAAAATGTCTGGGAATCTGTTCTTGTTCTTGTTCTGAGGCATCTTTCCTCCTCTGAAGGCGTTCCTTGGAGGAACCGGTGCCAGTGAGTCGAGCAACTGTAAGAGATAAATTATTCTCTCAAGTTAAAAGAGCATTCTCGAAATTGTCCTCGGAAGAAAAGCAATGGGTGATTCTATAATAACCTCAGCATTTATGAGTGCAGTGATAAGTGATCACTGTGACAATAGATGCCTTTTGTCATGTCAGCCTATCTCTGCATATGTTTATGCAACATTCCACCACAACATATTTGCATTGAGGTAGATCTTGCAGGAATGTTCTCTCATTTCCCTGTTTCCTCATTTTTTCCCCAAGGTAAAAGAGAATGTATACTTTTTCAAAAGTTTATTCAGCCAGTCATGAACAAAAGTCTAGCTGTGTGTGGTGGCATTGGTTTTGCTCAATTTTTCTTACCTCATATTCAAGCTGAATGTTGATTTTCTTTGTCTTTGGGTCCACTCTGTTCAGAGTAGATAGCTTCTTCTTGAACTGTGCCACAGGAGTGTGGGTCTGGCCCAGGAAGTAGACTTCAAGAAGAGCATTGTAGATGAACAGATACTGATCCTGAAAGAGGAGGAGGATTTAGATTCTGATTAACTGTCTTTGCAAGAGTGTTTTTAAAACATGACCAGACAATATTAAGAAAGGCTTGAAAGCTGCACAAGTATTTTTCAATGTCAGGGTTAAATAGGAGAAGTCAAAATGAATCGCATGTTCTTGCCTGTGTGTCTACCATCTTGATACGGTTTTCCCTCATCTTGTTGACAAAGCCAAAGATGTCCACCTTTCCAGTCTCTCGCATCATAAACAGCATGTTGTAGAGGGTGAGGAAGGTGCCTGTTCTTCCTGCTCCAGCACTGAAGGAAACAGATAAGCAACATCAGAAAGCAAATGATGTCATATTCAGCCACTGGTATATGCAGCAAATGACAAGTGTGTAGGCCATCACAGCAAACTATCAGTTTTCCAAACCAAGCAAAAGAAAACAGAATTTTCAAGAATATGAAATGGAGCATGTACAAGAACTATGCAATAATTATGTCAGTACCATAGAATATGAGCCACTTGTATATTGTAGTACAACACAACAAAGTTTTAAAGCTCTCAAACCGAATAGATCGAGTGTTTGGAAGATTAATCCATTACAAACCCCTATTACATGTATCCATTACAAACGCGTATAAGTCTAAAGCAGTATTTGATTTAAAGAATGTCAAAATACAGTTATTGGATGCATTATGAAATAAAGAATAAAAACAAAAACCCCTTGCAATTCATTGCTCAGGAAATATTCTTACCAGATTCTTTTTTTTTTGGTTTTTTGTTTGCATGAGCAAAACAAAAGAAATACACTTTCTTTGAAACAATATATTTCTGTCCAATTATTCTCATGCTAAACACATCTCCTGTATTCACCATTAAAGAGTGACTAAAGTCAGAAATTACAAGTAACTCGTGAAGACGACAGAGCACAGGCTGATGCATATAAACCTGCAGTGTACAAGGGTTCAGGTCGATTCCAGTATGTCTAAGGAGTTTGATGTACCCTGGGGTGTGCCCCAAGGCTCCTGCCTGGGTCCCCTTCTTTTTACTTTGTATGCTAGTAGGTTGTTCCATGAAATCCAACACAAATTCACAGAAGTAATGTGTCATACCTATGCGGATGATACACAGCTGTACATATCTTTTTCACCTACTGCAGCAAATGAGAATTATACTGTGTCCATTATAGAGCGATGTATTGTGCATCTTCACAAATGGTTATTATCCAACAATCTTCTACTCAATGATAAGAAAACTGAATTTGTAATATGTGCCACTCAACAGCAAGTTTCAAAATTACGCACTGAAAGCCTGAAAGTGATTGATGTTGATATTTATCCTGTTGATTCTGCACGGAATCTGGGAGTGTGGTTTGATTCACGCCTAGCTTTTGACAGACATATCTCTGAAGTATGTAAAAATTCATTTTATCATTTGTTTAATATTGCACATATTCGGAAGCATTTGACACGGAAAAGTACTGAAAAAATCATCAATGCGTTTGTCACAAGCAGATTGGATTATTGTAACAGTTTATTTTATGGATTACCTGATAATCAGTTAGGTAAACTACAAAGGGTGAAAAATGCATGTGCTAGATTAGTTTGTAATTCTCCTCGTTTTTTTTCATTGTCGTCCATTACTACGTGCATTACATTGGCTGCCTGTAAAGCAGAGAATCATATTTAAAACTCTGCTAATTGTATATAGAGCCATTCATGGTACAGCACCAGTGCACATACAGGAACTTGTAGAGTTAAAAACATCATTTCAAACATTTTATCACCTTCGAAGTTCACGGGATCAAACATTATTGAAATATCCATCGGGGAACTCAAAAGTTACTCTTGGTGACAGGGCATATTTGTACGCTGCACCAAAATTATGGAATAATCTCCCTTTGTTTGTAAGACAAGCAGTCAAAATTAATGAGTTTAAGGCCATGTTAAAAAGTCATCTCTTGAAGTAGTGTATTTTCTGTTTGAATTTCTTGTATGCATGTCATTTTGTAATGCGCAGTAGAGTATATCATTATAGTAGCTGCGCAATATAAATGTCCTTTTATTATTATTATTATTATTACAAGCATTGGTCTGTTCCTTTTAAGGCAATGTGGTGTGGTGACGGAGAACAACGTCAACAAAGTCAAGGAGAGTGGTGTAGTCCTCAGAAACTTCCTCCTTAGAACAGGACATGTAGTGGAACTGGGTGACTGTTCTTTTCTCTTCACCTCTTCCCTGCAAATTGAATAAAGTAGTGAAAGTGGGCTTTACAGTTTGCATTTCAGCAGGTGTAATGAAACCTGAAATTGAAACAAGCCTTTAGCAGTTAAAAACATAGCGGGTCATGGCAATTTGCAATTTTCAGGTCATTGTAGTTGCAATAACTTTGTGATGTTGTACTTTTTTATGCTATGAGTTCATTAAAAACAAAGCAATACAAAGCAAACTGCAGCATTTTTTTTTTTTGGGTGGGGGGAGGGAGGAGGGGCACACTGCAGGTTGTTCCAAAAGCCTAAGTATCTACTGTGCAGCAAAATAATTTTCTAACCCAGTGACTGTCCTCTGTTACTATCTTAAGGAGGATCGGGGTTCTTTAAACGGAAACTCCAGACGATTTTCGTAATTTCATGTAGTACATAAATCGACGACTACGTATAGATTTGTGGAATTTATTGTGGTTCTTGAGCAGAAAAACAAAACTTTGAAAAACCTTAAACAAATTACACTGAACTGGGATGATGACATAGGAGGTTAACATATTTCAGAAATGTAGGCAGTGTAATTCCACAGAATAGCGCTTGCTTGCGAGTTCACCTGTGTATAATCTATGCATGCCTTCTTTCTTTTGTTCTGCTTCCTTGCGCCCCAACTCGTGCATTCTTATGGTAACTCTGCCATGTCATCATCCTTGTACAATGCAATTTGTTCTAAATTTTGAAAATATTTTAATTCTTCATCCTAATCATCACAAATTCTGAAACTCTGTAATCAGTATAACTAATTTATTGTTGTTCAAATGTAAAAATCTGAAAATTATCCGAAGGTCTCCTTTAAGATGATGTAACATGCTTGCTAATGGCTCGGTCACAAATACCAAGAACTGCTACGAACGCCGTACGAACGGTTTTTAGACAATTTCGCACCTGCTGCCCCTCGAAAGCTGCTCGCGATCGCGGTACTTGTACAAGTTTATACCAGAGGTGCAGAGTTTCGGCTGAGATAGGGTTCGAAGTTTCCTACGTTTTTTGATGATGATTTTTCGAGATAATGACAAACCTGTTGTGAAATATGAAAAAGCATATAATTCTGTGAGGAATTCAAAGTTTATTTAGTAACGAAATTGGTTTGAAATGGTTGACACGTCAAAACAAAGCGATCCTAATAAAATATGGGACCCACCTTTTATAGGTTCACTTTATTTTACTCTGTTTTTTGATGCCCTACCGTTTAGGCCTATTAGAATCGCTTTGTTTTACTAAGTTGTTGTTTTTTTTATATCTCACCCATTTCAAAACAGATTTTCATCAAATAAACGTTGAATTCCTTGTAAAATTGTATACTTTTTAACATTTCATAGAGTGATTTCTAAAGTATCTTGCAAAAGTTAAAAGCGGATTGCTTATACATCGACCAGTACCATTTTTCCCTCTAAGTAAAGTAGTAATATCCACTATTTGCTTTGACATGTTATGTTGAAAATCATTGGAAAGGACATTTTTTGTTCTGTCACAACATTACAACGGTTAGGAAATAAGAATGACGGCCGGCGCCACGTTTTTAAATGTATGTGCTGGAGGTGGGGAGGTGGGAGGAAAGGAGGGCAGTTTATTTTCTGGTGCCACTTGTTTTCAACAGCCAACAAGCAAAAAAAAAAAATAAATAAATAAAGTGGGGCCCCAAAGTGGTTACATCTTATGTATTCCTATGTTTTGTGCAAAAATACGTTGCGCCGGCCACAAGAATGTCAATCAGTTTCATTACGAGTATGTATGCATGTAATACGCCAAGGCCTATATTTTTATAATGACAAGGAGGCCTATTTATGCACTATAGGCAGTAACAGCAAATCTAAACTGAGCGTTTGAAGACACGCTTAATGTCGAATAAAACTTTGGTCGATATTTCCATCTAATTTATTTTGCTGGTTACATTTCGAAAGAATAGATGCAGATACTGCTTTTCTAAAGATATACATTGTGGTATGTGTTATATCGCAACAAAACCGCTGGATCTTGATATTCGAGGTTAAGTCCAGTAAGGTGTGTTACAGCTACTGTAATCCTCTAGTCTTGTAGGCCTACTGGGTCCATATTGATTTAAGAGATCAGATCACCCAAATTTATATGTAGGGCCCTGCCGGTAAATTACTTTCAATGACATTAGCAACTTAATCATCATTATACTAAGTGAGTGCGTACTCAATGATGCCCATAAATATCTCATTTTTCCTATTGATTCTACCTTTGATACACACAAAGAGTTTTTCTACCTTTTACTGATTTCTAACAAGGGACTGAATCATGATTATCTCGAGCATATTCATTTGAGAAAATTGAACATGATAATGGTGACACTGCATGGTTGAAAACTGCTACTTTGAGATGCCTCAAGATTGTCATTATTGACAAGAGTCATGATGGCCGGTCAGGTATGACTTTCCTTCATCACTTCATCTGATGTCTTTAATTGACACCCACTTTTAGCTGCCTCTATACTCTTTAATGGGTCACGTAAGAGAGTGATCGGTGTAATGCACTGAAATACTCTGTGACCCATGCATGACTTATAGACTGATAATGTTAAGGTCAGTAACTAGTCCTGCATACTGGTTACACTTCATAGTCAGGGTCAATGTCCTAATTCTTATCAGTATTCTCCCACACATTATCTTGTACAGATTGAATATCCTTTGTTCTAAAGTCATAAACTGGAGGGCTAGGTTAGCGTAGTTAGCCCCTATGTGTTAATTGAACCAAGACACACACATATAAGCTTAGTGTTGGTGCCTAGAATAAAGCAGTAATTGTAGCCCTTTTCTCATCTACTATACTGACCATGCAAGAACCTATCCTTTGTCCTCCCCTAGTAGCTAGACGTTTGATATCACCCCTTTGTAATAGTCTCAACTTTATGTCTCTTTGTCCTATTGTTGTAGCCATGCCTCCCTCCAATTACCACCCTACTTGCCCGATGTTTCTCATTTAATCTCTTCTATGACTAAGTAGCCAACTGGTTAATTGTTTGTAGAATTGGCTGGGAATGATGCCAAGTTAAAACTCCTGTTCGGGAGGCAGTCTGAATTTGGTCCTCCTGAAGTCAAGACGCCAATAAATGTTCTCTCTGTAAATGCATTGATATTATGTTGGTGTGATTGATTCATTGACTCTTGTTTGAAACTCAACAATAATATATGCCTTAAAAGACTAAATTTTCCATCAATAACCCCCGATGAATGAACTTCGCGTCCTTGAATAAAATGTTGTTTTGATTGTTGATTGTCAATAAAACTGTTTGGCTTTATATGTTGCCTGATTTATTTTTTTTTCTTTTTGGATTTTATGCAGAGATCAAATGTTTTGAAAAGAGACAAGATAATGCTTCAGAGATTAAACTAGCAGTCAGTGACCAAGAGAATCCAGTATCAATGTTGTGTTCATGTATATAAAGTTGTCAATGAGTTAATTATGACTGAACGTATTTGCAATATCATTTCATAACAAAACGAAATCCTTCAACAACAACAAAATAGATATGCAATTCATTATCAAGGATCGAAAGTTTGGAACAATAAACTGACTGCATTCGTGTCATCTTATCACATGCATTTTTAACTTACACATTAGAACGCACTTTTCACACGTTTCGCAGTGAGGAAATCATAAACACCGGGAGTTGCGAGAGAATCCAACAATTCGACTTTTTCGGCGACTTCATTTTTCCAATCTCCAGCTGGTCTCGGACACGTTTCTGCGACGCCTCCTTATAGACGCCAACGCTTTGTCCGTGAAGTCTCCGAGACGTCTCCGTGACCTTGGGGAGACCCGTCGCAGCCGGAGACGTCTCCGCAACGCTAATGAAAAGACGAAGGACCTATAGGAAAGGTCGCGGTGACGTCGCGGCAACGTTTCCTTGTGTTGAGTCGCCTTATAGGTGAAAGCGCAAGCCATTTCTAGGTCTAAGTCCCAGTTAACAGAGCTTTACAACCATGCAGAGTTACCGCGACAAGGTCTTCGCAATCCTTGTTTTTCTTTGCCCTGTCTGTTAAAACGGTCCCCGCAAAATGTTTCTCGGACGGTGTCGCGGTAACCTTATAGCCAAATTCTACCCTAGCTTATTTCTACCCTATCGCCATGTATCAGCTAGCGTAAAGATACCCCGGCATTACCCGGACAGCCCTTCTGTTCAACAAAACTCCTGGCTCACGGTAACTTCCTTTGATACGCAAGACGCATGCGCAATAGTTCAAAGAGAATGACACAGTGGACATACGTCCATGGATTACAACTACACCCTCTCGCGCCCATGAAAGGATAGGTTATTGTGTAAACCTACCCATTACAGGTTTTTGGTGTGTGTCTGGAAAACATTACCCCTGGCTCTCTCCTGCGGTTTTATTGCCCGAGGCGAGGACACTGTTGTCCTCCGGACGTTGTAACCGACGTTGTCGGGGTAAGGTCAGGGAGGTGAGTGGCAAGGTCTAGCTGTAAAGGGCTTTTAGAGTCGCACGAGTTCCGACGACCGATCAGTCGCCACCAAGTCTCCTCACAAGGAGATCATTAAGATCAGTGATCGAGATCAGCGAGCTCCCATGTCACCGTCAAATGCTGTAAATATAAATCCTATTCTTGAGTGTAGTCCTTTCGCTTTCCTAATCTTAAAGCAAAGAACCCGGGAAATGTGTTGTTTGACAGTTTTCGTGATGATATAAATGAGGACGAGAGGTTTGCGATAATACACAATGACATTGTGTTTGCAGTCTTTGAAGGACTATAATCAATGTGCGACGAAAGAAGACCCACAAGGCCATGGAAACTTGCACTTGTGAAAACTTTCCAAGATTCGTGTGGTAGCACGTACCATGCATAACTACTTATGATGGTGTTATACCGCGAACTTATAGTCTTTGTTGTTTCTATATATATAGTGGCCTGTGGCACTCCGATACGTATTACTCAAAGAAGTGCCTGATCACAAGATTTAGTGTTCAGCGACACTATTGCAAGGTAACTGTACGTGACATCAGGGTTACCATACAGGAGTGTAGACTTCAACAGGTAATGATCATCATGTCGGCGATGTGGAGAGGCGGATGCGATTTTGGTCTTTGCAGACTGCTGGAATATCTCGCTGTTTTCATCACGTTGTACCCTATGTGTCTCCAAGGTTTGTAAAATACTTTAAAATTAAAGTGTGCTGTTTTATGAGGGTAGAATTCCTAGAAGTCCTTAATCCTGAAGATGTAATGATGCGGATGGTGTAGTTAAAGTAGAAGCAGCTCAACCAGAAATAAAAAAAGAACATAGGAAAACCAAAGGCATACTCGTTAAAGTCTAGAATTTCGGAAGGGGGGGGGGGGGGTGGGGGGAGGAAAGGAAATTTCTGGAGTATATTTCCCGGCTGTCCATATCCAAATCGACAAGATGGATCAGTGCAGTGCATGAGTGTTCATCAGTGTACAACTGCGTTATATGATTGATATGATTATAGGGCCTACAATTCATCTGCTTTTATTACCTCCGCAGGTAGAGGTGAAACCTACGGCAGGCAGGCAGGGGGAGGATAATTTTGTTTTCGGGTCCGCATGTCCGTCTGTCTGTCTGTGTAGGACCTACAAGATAACTCGAGAACTGATAGATGAATTTTCACAAAATTTGTAGGGTGTGTTCATAATGGCGTAAGAAAGAAACGAGTACATTTTTGATCATGAAGTCAAAGGTCAAAGTTCATGGGGGTCGTAAAGGATCAGCCCTTGCCATGTGCACAGCTGAAGACTTGGATGGGGCTCATCTTATAGATTAATTACTCTTCCGTTACTGAAACATTTTCACTACTATGACGTATAGGGAAAAATCAATTATTCTAGGGATAAGGCTGGTATCCGTGATGATCTACGAAATGTGTGTGCAGGTGGATGTCGATTGTGTACACGCTTAAACCGAAGTCACTTTATCATTGAATTTTAATGAAAATTTTAGTGAAAAAAGTCTGACAGTGAAGTCAACTTCTGTAAATTCAGAATGCGTACGTATTTGGTGTGAAGCTTCCGTGTCTATTAAAAGGCTACCTGGAAAAGATTTTGAGAAATATTTATATGATTGAAATTGTTTTGAATTTCCATTGATAGCACTACTCATATAGTGCACGTCGACGACCAACTGAATGTGATCTTTTACTGTTCGTTTATTCGAAAATATACGTTAAATCCAAACAATATCAGATTTGCTACTCCAAGCGAAATCATTTATGTGTTCATTCATATAGAAACTGGAATCTAATTCTTCCATCTGAATATGGTATGGAGGACCCCATTTAAAATAGATTACAAACAGGGAACCTCGGAAATGTATCCTTTAAAAATTTGTATGGTGATGTTTGCGTCAACTCTGTATGTGTCTGCTGTCTTTGAAATGATTTTTATTTGGAGAAAGAAGACCCACAAAGAGTATGGAAACCATCACTATGGAAAACTTTCACATGTGAAAGCCACAAGTACTTACACATTGTGTTACCATGAATCTGGCACATTTCTCTGAAGTACAAGCTTCCATAGTCTTTGTTGCTTATTGGTCTATGGCACTCCTACGAAAATAAGGAAGTGCCTGAGCACAAGGGAGTGATCATCATGTCAGCGATATGGAGAGACGGATGCGATTTTGGTCTTTGCAGACTGCTGGAATATCTTGCTGTTTTCATCACAGTGTGCCCTATGTATCTCCAGGTTTTGAAAAATACGAAAAGTTTAAATTGTGTTAGAATTCCAACAATGTAGAATACACTACGTATCATCACAGTGACTTTCTATCTTGAAGACGTTATGATAAGGGTGTTGTCTTTGATGTTTTGACAGCCACTAAATTAATCAATTTTATCATAGGACATACTTCAATATTGATCCTAACATTGATCTTAACAGAATGAAGTTGGTGCAAATTTGCCTTTGTTGCAATAAGCATTGAACTAATATTTTTCCTTTTTCACCATCAGAAGTAAATTATTATGACAACCCGTCACTTTGTGAAGAAAGTTCTGTATTAATTGTTGTTTCTAAAATTTTTGTGATATTTAGCAGAAAATATAAGCACGTGGAGTCTGCATATACAAAAAAAAAATATATATATATATACAGCGTGTCCCAGAAAAAACGAAACCGAGTTTCCTCTTAATTTTTTAGTATCAAAATCATAAATTTGCTTTATGAAAGGTACATGAATGGAAAGATATACATTTCTCCTCTTTCCTTTGGTGTACACCACAAAGTTTATAGTCCACGCATGACTGAGTTAGAACAAAAGACAGTAAAGCTACAAAATTTTCATTTGCACGCGGAAATGGTGATTTTAAGTTAATTTTTCAGACTGTTACAATTATGTTTTCGAAAAACACAGTTCATGACCCGAACATCCATAATTTTTTCTTTTATATGAGACCTTATTCTTCAAATATGAACAACGCATGGTCGGAAAACATTTGCATGAAAATATGATTCATTTCTACCGATTTCAATCACGGATAGTCGAAAAACAAGCATTCAGCTCTCCCCACTTCGCATAAGACAATGAGCTCGTCTGCGCGATTGAATTCACACAAAAAAACCGCAGTGGCTGTGCTACAGTGAATGCTGTTTGGGGCGGGGCATTACAGAGAATGCTGTATGGGGACAGAATGCCTGTTGTTGTAATGTATTTGGAGTAAACTGAGATTTAACTAATAATCAAAGACTAATATCGTGAGTATTTTCAGGCTGCATGGAGTCTAATGACGATGGAAAATCAATGCTACAATGATCCGAACATTTTGATAACATTCTTGTTAGTCTCATGCGCTTTCAGTCTTTTCGTTCCTAGCTACATTTCACAGACAATCACGGTTCTTCCTTCATAACTGACAGGGAAGGCGGGACGTATTTTTTTTTTTTTTTTTAAGGGAGGGAAAAATAGAGATGAGGTTCCCCCTTTTTATTACTAAACTTGCACTCTTAACA
Organism: Diadema setosum; assembly: GCF_964275005.1. Lineage (NCBI taxonomy): Eukaryota > Metazoa > Echinodermata > Echinoidea > Diadematoida > Diadematidae > Diadema > Diadema setosum. The sequence goes on from NC_092685.1 coordinate 48,610,300, forward strand.
ATCCCAAAGTACAAGTGCAGTGCAGACAGTCCTTTTGAGCTTTTTGTGTGATTTGGTGTGTGTGTGTGTGTTTGCTTGTTTGTTTATTTTTTTTGCATGCAAGTTTTTCTTTTTTGGTTGTTGTTTTGTTTTGTTTCGTGTGGGGTTTTGGGTTTGTTTGTTTGTTTGTTTGTTTTTTTTTTTGGGGGGGGGGGGGTTGTTTGTTTGTTTGTTTTTCTAGGCGCGTCACTCTCACTTCAATCATTTGGTTGCCACTACTTCATTCACTCACTTCAAGCAACATCTCGTACAAATCTTAGTAATCAATCATAACACATTCAATGAAATCAAGCAAACCGGAAGATCGCACTAAGAATTTTTCAAACCATTCGCCGATTAAGCATGAATTATGTTTGGAATTAAAAATGAAATAACTTGAACTAAATTGAGTTTCATCGGGCTTTTTTTTTTCTTATTTCATGATCATAACACAAAAATAAACTGATTAAACTTGTCAATGAGAGTTCAAGTTCATGAAATATGACCGCCGTCTCTTTCGAGGCATGTCTGCGCCCTCGACCTCATGGTTCTCACTGTGCGGCAAATCAAATCCTCTGTCCTGTCGGAGAGCGTCCACCGCTTCGAATATTCTGGCCGTCAGATCCTCAAGGTCACGAGGAGGAGTGACTATTAAGAAAGACTTTTCCCTTGAGGAAGCCCCAGAGAAAGAAGTCACAAGGGGTGAGGTCAGGACTCCGCGGAGGCCATTCGATGGGATGATTCATGGTGACGACTCTGTCTTGGAAGAGCTGATGCCATCTCTCCCTCACGATCAGTTGACGGTGGGCGGGCGCCCCATCCTGTATCCACCACAAGCGACGAAAGGCGCCGTTTCCATCTCGTGCATGTTCCCTTTCAAGGCGAGGAACTATCTCTTCGTCGATCAGGCGCATGTAGGCTTTTCCGTGCAGATTGCCGTTGAAAAAACAGGACCTATCGGAGCCCCGTTGCCGCAGAGACCGCACCACACATACATATGTAAACTTTCTCTCAGCTTGCATTCCTTTCATAAATGAATGCAGGTGGATCATGGTGAGGTGCGTCCTGGCTGACATTGTGACTGCAGACGCGGCCATTCATGAAAAAGGAGGACTCGTCGCCGATCACGATGTTTTCCAGAAATCGTTCGCCGTGATCAAGAAGACATCTGGAATACTGTAGACAACGCGCACGGTCTCCAGGCCGGAGCTGATGCCGACACAGCATCCTGTAGGGGTACCATCTCATATCTTGCCGAACAATGCGATGGAGGAACGAAGACCTTGATATCGCCAGCCCATTCCTCCTCATGGAAACTTGGGGGTTGTCTTCCATGGTACGTCTTACTGCTGCCACATTTTCTTCTCATCTGACAATCCTTCTTCGACCAGATCGACCCTTGTTGAGATTGAGCCTTGTCCCTTCATGCTGATACTTTCTGATGTTTCTCCAAAGCGTTGACTTCGCAGGAACATCACGATTTGGAAATCGGTCATGGAAGGCTGCTGCAACTTGTTGCAGGCTCCCAGAACGAGACCACTCCGTTACAATGAACACTCTTTGCTCTGTGGTCTGCTGCATGGTCAGGCAAGCTCATGATCGTCTGTTTTTTCGACCCTATTCACAATCAAACTGCTTCTATTGTTCTCTTTATGCCCCCCCCCCACACGCACACGCATTTGTGTAAATTCATCGGAGCATGACGGCCATTGTTATGTGCGAAGTTGGGAAATCTTAATGGCTCCTTCTTTAATTATCCCTCTTTCAGCGTAGAAATAAAGCATATTTTCAAATTAAGATTTCTCTATCATATGTGAACCTTTTTTTACGCACGAGCTGTCATATGATAGGACAAATAATGAATATTAAAGTTATAACTTTCATTATTGAAAAGGAATGGCGAAAAAGCACGAAAAATTCGCTCAAAGTTACAATTTCCTCGTGCAAATGAAAATTTACTAGTACTACTGTCTATTGTTCTAACTCAGTCATGCGTGGATTATAAACTTTGTGTTGTACACCAAATGAAAGAGGAGAAACGTATCTTTCCATTCATGTACATTTCATAAAGCAAATTTATGATTTTGATACTAAAAATTAAGAGGAAATTCGGTTTCTTTTTTTCTGGGACACGCTGTATATATATATATGTATATACATTGTTTACAGCCTTTGGGAGATAACCCAAAAAAAAAAAAAATATTCCCTTGCGGTACGCCACTTTCTATGCTGTTTCCATTTACTGTTAGGACTTACTTCCGCATTTTTCAATTCAATAGTGCATTTCCATTGAACAAAGAACACCAAAAACAAACGTGATTCAAAGCGGTATATGTGTCAATTTGACTTTCATCCAACTGAAAAGGAGTGTTCATTGAACACAACATAAAATATATGCACGATTGAGATTATAACAAAAAAAGGTTGTTGTTTAAAAGAAAGAAGAGAAAGAAAGAAAAATTGGGGCCCTATACATCAAATGATTTGCTTCAAACAATACCAATATAAAACGAATAAATCTTGAGATATTAAACAAGAATATTAAATATACCACGATGTCTACACAAGGGAGCTCATATCGTCTTCACGAGGGAGCTCATAATGGGCGTCTCCGCAAAGGAGCTCATACAGTCTCTACGAGGTCTACTTGAGCTCATATAAGAAAATACAATTATTGGATATTAGTTCTTTTTAAAGTAATGATATCCAAACCCTTGGAAATGTGTTGTATGAAAGTTTGCATGGTAATGTGCAGTAAGTGAGAAAGAGATGTTAGCGTTAACGCCATTGCGTGCGTTGTCTTTGAAAGGATAATTGTTTGGCGAAAGAAAACCTACTAAAACCATAGAAACTTGCACTTGAGAAAACTTCCCAAGGATCGAGGTAACACCGCGACTACTTACACATGTTGTTACCGCGAACCTTGGAAAGTGTTCTCGAGTACAAATTTCTATGATTTTAGTCGTTGTTGCTTCATATGACACTCTGCCAAAACGAGGAAGTGCCTGATCACAAGTTTTAGTGTTCAGTGATACCATGTGATGGCAAATGAACTGTGTCATATGTAAGACTCGAGACAGTAAATTCTCTAAATACTGAGCATAGATTTCAATGGGAATGATAATCATATGTGAAGAGGCGGATTGCCTTTGTAGACTGTTGGAAAATCTTGCCGTTTTCAACATTATGTATTATAGATACTTAAAGGTTAAATTATGTATAAAGCGTGACATGCAAAACGGGGGTTCCGGAATGTTATTCAAGGTGGGAAGCCTCCGGGACCGGGGATATGTCAAGGGTAATGGTGCCCCCTCCCCTCTCTCCATTTAGAAGGGAAGAATCTAAAGACGAATGAACCTTTGGAAAATCAAGTTTCAAGTTTCAAGTTTATTTTCCACATCTCATAAAAATGTGATTTCATGTGAGCATAACAAAAATGAACACACAGAAAAAAACAATCAATAACAAAATAACGCACATGTATGAAAATCAGAGTTTGTGACTCGGGATATGTGGCGACTGTGGAGGGGAACAGCAATAGGCCATTGACCTTTCGAGGCCGAACCCCATAGACAAAATAAAAAAAGAGAGTCATTTAAAATAATGATATCAAAATTAGCAGTTATCAATTAAAGCATTACAGAATAATTAACAACAAGCACATAAAACAATTACAAGTACTAAATGCACTTACAGAGGACAAAATAAGACACAAATTACAAAACAAAAACAGTCTACAAAACGGGACATCATGTAGCACTATGCCAGATCGGACTACACATTTATACAATAATTTGAAATAAGCTGTAACTTATATTTTCTTCTGAATGATGCAAGAGATGGACTTTGTTTTAAATCAATGTTTAAACTGTTCCACAATTTTGGGCCTAAAAATCTTATACTACTTCTTGATATCTTTTATCGGTAAAATGGAACGTACATATTGCACGAATTTCGGGTTTCATAAAAAATTATAGATCTATTAAATGCAAAGTAAGAGCTGAAAATTTGAGATAAATAACCTCTAGAGTGTTTATACATAAAACTGGCTACTTGAATCAAATAAACATCATTTACTTTGAGCATATTCAACAATGCTGTCATATCATGTATATTTTTGCCAGATAAAAATAAATTGGTGTCATCTGCAAACATAATTGGGTTTAAAATATCACTCACAAAACACAGATAATTTACATATATCAGAAAAAGCAATGGTACTAATACAGAACCTTGAGGAACACCAACATTTATAAAATTATATTTCGAGTAATGATTATCAATAAATACATATTGTTGTCTGTCTGTTAAGTAACTTTCAAACCACTGTAAAACATTTCCCCTGATTCCATAATGATACATCTTCTTTAAAAGAATCAAAATATTAATAGAATCAAAAGCCTTTGATAAATCTAAAAACAAACCCAGAATTATTTTCTTTTCTTCAAATGCTGTAGATACATTATTAACAAACTCTAAAAGTGCCATATCTGTACTAAAACCTTCTCTAAAACCAAATTGTTTATTATACAAAATATTGTTTTTATCTAAAAAAGCTGTCAATCTCTTATGAACAAGTTTTTCAAATATTTTAGAAAAAACTGACAAAATTGAAATAGGTCTATAATTTGAACATGAATATTTATCTCCCTTTTTATATACGGGTATCACTTTTGCTAATTTTAAATCTGTGGGATATATACCTTGTTCAACTGAAGTATTAAAAATATGCGACAAGGGAAAAGAGATAAGATGGGCACATCGTTTTAAAAACAGAAGAATCAACGCCATCATGGCCAGGAGATTTGTTGGCACTTAAACTCATAATAACAGATGCAATATCTCCTTCACTAATTAGTGTAAAAAACATAGATTGAGAAAAATTATCTTTCATAAAATGTGAGAAATCTTTATCTAAAGAAGAATGCGGCAAATTATTCATTAACTTAGTTCCAATACTACTGAAATAATCATTAAATGTATCAGCAATACATTTCTTATCATCAATTGCTACACCATTATGCTCAATGTAATCACAACTATCTTTCTTACAATTCTTATTCAACAAATTATTGATTACTCTCCATGTACCTTTTAAATCACTCTTCACTTTGTCAAAGACATTTTGATAATAGGCACGTTTAGCTGCACGGATCATATTGTTAACAGTATTTCTATGTTGCTTGTAAATGTGTTTACGATATTGAGTGGGATTTTTCAAATATTTTTTATACAATATATACTTTTTATGACACATCTTTTTCAGTTCTTTAGTAAACCAAGTTTGACAATTATTATTTTTCTTGATATTTACTTTTTTAAAAACAAAACATTCATTATACGTATCTAAAAATGTGCGCATAAAATATTTATATTTCTCATTAACCGTAGGAACTTTCCCAAGATTATTCCATTTAACAGACTGTAACAAACCAAGAAATTTCACTATATTTACCTCATTAATAACTCTTCTGTATATATGCTTATCATCATCGTTATATACTCGACTACCATTATACACAATAAAAGGAGATAAGTGATCACTGACATCTGAAATGAGAATACCAGCTGTGACAACATTTTCTGAGCGGTTGATAAAAACATCGAGTAAGCTAGCTGACGAGTTCGTTATTCTTGTCGGCTTGAATATCATAGGAGAAAAAGAAGATGAAATGAATAAATCTAAAAATTGATGTGTCACATTGTTATCAACCAACAGATCAACATTAAAATCACCTACTATAATACATTGTTTCCTTTCTTGAGATATTTTGTGGAATACAGGTTGTAGCATATCAATAAAAGACTGAATTGGTTGATTAGGGGGTCTATAAACAGTAGCTAGAATAAGATTATTTTGAGAGTTGGCTATTTCAATAAACACAGACTCAATACATTCATTGAAAACATCAAAATCAAAACGTTGTTTAAATCTATATTTACTATGTACAAAAAGGCCAACACCTCCACCTCTCCTATTTGACCTCCCATTTCCAACAAAATTGTAATGAGGTAACGAAAATAACACATTATCATTGTCCTGCATCCACGTTTCCGACACTCCAATAACAGACAAATCTAAATCTAACAAGAAACGAAATTATCATAATTTCCTTTAAGGCTTCTACAATTAAAATGAACACAAGTCATCACAGCAGGAGTATTATATTGTTTCATTTCATTCTTAAATTCACTTGGAAGGTAATATCGTATAGTTGTCACACATTCCTCATCTAACGTGTTTTGCATATTCTGATTTAACTTACTGGTTTTACACGTATAACAAATGCCATCTCGCAGTAGTTGGTTGTTACATAATGCACACTTACTATTTACAGACATGTATCCAAAGATATAACATATAAAACATAAAAGAGAACATATATTCACATACAATTATCACAATAACTTATCTCAATTATACACTGAAATTTAGAACGAGCAAAAGAAAAAAAAAATAACCAAATAATATTTCTGATAACAACAGATTTAGAAACAAGTCATTGCCTGATTACAATGTATTATTACCTTTAGGAGGAATTCAGCAGTGATAATACTGTATTACAATGCATAGAAGCAAAAGAAGATACATATCAATGCAACACAGTGTTTACATGTTTACAATCAAAAGTTTACATTCTGGGGCCACTAGTGAATGAAATTAACTGTAGATCACAAGTTCTTTAAGTCACTTTCACATGTGATCAGTTTCTTTACTGTCCTTCCGTTTGTCGCTGGTATTTCTGCGATGATGCGGCCATCTGAGGACCATGCAGCCTTCACTTTCGCGTGCTGGGACGCCTTGCGTAACAGGTCAACGTTTCGCTTTGTGAGGTCCTCATGGATTGAAACTCCGCTTCCTTTCAAATGTCTTTTTCTTTTCAAGATCTCTTGTCGCTTTCTGTAGGAGGTCAGCTTGACTATGATGGGCCTGGGTGCAGCTGTATCTGCCTTCTTTCTTCCCGTGCGATGGCTACGGTCGATGTCCTTTTCAGGATTGATGGCAAGCCCCAGGTCTTTCTTGGCGATGTCACAAAGAATGTCATCAGTGCTTTCCCCTTCTCTTTCTCTCACTCCAAATATGCGGATGCAGTTTCTCCGGGAGTATTGTTCCATGTCCCACTGTGCTTGAACCAAAGTGCCAATGCGGTCAGCTTGCTTACTCATCTCTTTCTTTAGGACAGTTATTTGGTGGGCTTTGTTGTCACAGACTGTTTGAAGGTCATGCATCTGACTTTCAAGAGCTTCAATTCGGTCATTGAGCTTGACAAAAGCCTTGTCCATAGCTTTGCTGATGGCAGCATCGAGCATCTCAATGTAGTCGCCATTCTTCAGAAGTTCCTTTATCACACTGCAAACAAGAGCTGATGACTGTCGGGTTGAAGGTGGTGAATTGAGGGCCATTGAGGAAGGCTTAACTCCACTGAACACTTTCCTTTGAAAGAGTGACACCTTTGTCCTGGAGTAAGGCACTGTTCAGCTGGACGAACACAATAGCTAGACTATCCTGTCTGCACTTGGAGAATGAGATGCTTCAATCAAATGAAGAAACCCGCACTCGATGTGGATATCTGGGACTATATGAGTTTGGTGGTTCAAATCTTGGCTTGAGGAGCAAAAAATAAAATGCAAATATCTCTTCTTGTACCTTCTTATACTTCACAAAAGTCCTCCTGCTTCATTAGTGACTTGTTTCCTCCAAGGTTTTCAACCTGTATCAGATCATGGTCGTCTGGCTGGGAGTTAAAAGCAGGAAAATAAGCAACAAGCACAAGCACCAGGCACCAAGCACCAAGCACCAATTCATAGGTATCTTATAAGATTTTTGCTTAATTCGTTTTCTTCTTCTTCTTCTTCTTTTTGACTGGCTATTTTAAACATGCAACAATGAGGATGGTGCCTTTGATGTTTTGATCTCCATTTTCATCCCCTGAACTGGAAAAAGGATTCAAAATCTCTATTTGTATTTGCTTATATTCTATCAGCAGTCCCATATGTGAAATAATAACCGGCGGTCTAGCTATGAAGAAAGTGTTTTAACAATCGAACTATTTCAACTGGGCGGTGAGTTGGCTCAGTCGGTAGCGCGTCTGCCTCACGATCACGCGGCCCAGGCTCGAACCCGAGTCTGGACTGAGCAATGTGTGTGTAGCGGTTTCCAATATCTCGGTATTTTTACTGTCTGGCTGCTGTCAATTATGCTGTCTGACAACCCAGCATTCTGTCAACATCCACGCGAGCTTTCTTTGTGCGCCGACACACGACAGGTGCGCACTACATTCTTCGCTTTTGTCATCGTGCCGAGGTACGCGTATTTCACATTCCAACAGTAGTCGGATTTTCATAAACGCACCCCTTGTTTTGCTGTCACGGAAACAAGCTACCAATTAGTGGCGAGCTGTGCATTCTCACCAGCCAATTACCACTCTCAAAGCTCCTGTCCGTGACATCTTTTCTCCGACCACGCTGTTTCATTTTCCACGCTTCCTCACTTCACGATTAGCTTTCATTCCGAGAGCACGTCCTAATCGTTGGAGTCACTCACGTCCGCATACTACGTCCGTATACTTCACACGTCTTCTCGCGCTGACGATACCTCGCGCCGTGGACTGGCACTTCATACGGATTATACAATACGGATTATTACACTTTCCCGGATTTCGTACTTCGCGGCATTCGCTACTTTTCATCGCGACTCGCCCTTTCTTCAGGCTACACTCCAACCTGGGGATCTTAACATCGCTACATTCAACGCGACCGGCGCCTCGTTACATCGCTGCATTCAACGCGATCTGAACGCGATCGGCGCCTCGTTACATCGTTGCATTCAACGCGATTTGCGTCCCATCACATCGCTAGCTGCTTCTGTCCTGCTAGCGCGTGGTCTGTGGTGTGCAGACTCTACCACAACCAGCTAGGGACCGTGCAGTTCTTCTATCAAGCGCTCCAGCTGTGGATCGACTCTACCCTCGCTTGTGCTAGCCGCGGCACTCGGAGGATACTCCACGCTGCTGCTGGGTCTTTTGTACATACTTCTATGGGACACTGTCGTCTTCGGACACCCTTAGTGCATTCGGAGTTAGTCCATATTATTTCGGGAAGAGCAATACAACCTACAAGGACACTTTACACCTTTTCTGGTGCCCTAGTGCATTCCTCTACTGATACGGTCGCCTACCATTCCTGCTGGTGGTGCCTTCAGCTTCAAGTCCCGTTAGCCACTCGGTGAGTAATTATTTAGTTAGGTATTTCATCATTTTGGCCCGCACCACAATACCTACATGTGTAAACATACCGTCCCCTCTAGCAAGAGGCAAAACACTCTGTCCCTCGGATAGGACATAAAATGGAGGTCCCGTGTATGAGAGAGTAATATCTCCTGCACGTAAAAGATCCCGCTTCATTCATTCATCGCAAAGAGCAGGGTGTCTAACCCGATGAAGTGACCCCACCTCACATCCAACTGGACCACATGGAAGACCAGCTTAACGTAGCTGAATATGGGCTTTCCAGCCATCTTGGCAGATGGAAATAAACAAACAAATAACAAAGTGGAGGGGACCATTCTGTGGCACAGAAAATATACTCGTTACAATACAGGGAGGTGGAAATTTTGTGTTCCTACTCTCGAAGATTGTACAACCCATGCTTCAGGATTGACGACTGTCAGACAACTCAAGTGGCGGAGAGTGCCCGCCAGATGTTTCTGTTGCGAACACACGAACAGACACATTGCACTATAGCTTATACTCCATTTACTATACATGTCCCTCTGTGTCTGTTCATACAGAAAATCGCTGATCACCGAGACCCCACTCGATGTGCCTAGAGGTGCATAACTGTCATGGTGACCTTCAAGTGTGCAGGAACCTCTAGCGTACAAACTGTATATGCACTATATAGTGTGCACGGCATGTTACTTCCGGAGCGCTATATTCAGATATTTGAACCCCTTCAGGAGCGCTCTTGAACCTAGCCTCTAAAGATGCATAAAAACTAGCAACTGCTTGTGTTTTATAATTAGTAGTTAGTTTGGTTCAAGATTGTAGATTCGGGTCAGAAGAGGTGCTGTTTGATGATGTCGTATGCTTACAGTGTAGGTAACAGGAACGCTGAAGAAGAGGGGAAACTTCGTCGACACTGACTATGTTGGCAGATGATTGGGCAGCTAGAGCGGGGTGAGGGGCTTGTGTATCTTGGGTTGACCGATGAACATTACACAGCGTCAGGAGAAGATCAGAGTTGAAAGTTCAAATGTTTGGGTAGAGCGTCGAATCGACGGAGAGAAAGGGAGAAGTTTCTGGTTGATCTTTCTTCCCAAGGCTGGGGTGGTCTTTTATATTTGAGTTGAGATTATAGGTCTGGGCATCGTTGAGTAGGTCTTGAATCTTAATGTCGTAGATTTGTCTGTTCACGGTGGCGTTGCTTTTTAGAATTGTCGGCTAGTAGGTTGTGGATGTCTTGGTTATGCGAATCTTTCGATGATGGCAAGTTCTCCTTTGATGGTGGATTTTGGTGAAGAAGCGTCCGATAGAGCCTTGGCAACTAAAGGTCGGATGTTGTCAGCTGCGGATTTGGTGAGAAAGCGAAGGTTGGCTTCTCTACCTAGTGGATGATATTGGAAAAGGGTGGAAAAGGGACTTTTCGAAACGGGAAATTTGTGGCTTACTGAGAGGACATTGCATTTTGAGTCGTTTAATTGGTGGTCACCGGGGTTGATGACTGTTTCCGTGGTGGTTGGGCGCGTTATGTTGCTTCAGTGGGTATCTTATTGGGCTGGCACTCGAGTGTCCCTAGTCTCCGAGACGTCTCTACGACGTCTCCACGACATCTCCTGCAATCTGGCCGAGTCTCTTGGGAGAATCGAACATTATTATTGTTATCGAACAAGTTCGGTTTTAGTCTTCGGAGACTTTTTCCAGTCTCCAACTGGTCTCCGAAACGTTTCGGAGACGTCTCCGTGATCTTGCACGCTTGCGGAGACTCATTAGCAACCTACCGAAGACGTCGCGAAGTCGGTGACGTCTCGGCGACTTGCGGGTGAATAAATTATCACCTTTTGTGGAAATGTGTCGGATCAAGACTCCATGGAGTCGCCTTCTTGGTTGGGGCGCAAGCAATTTTTTTTTTTCTTTAGTCGCACTAGTTACGATGACTGAATAGTCGCGAGGCTCACTGTGACATCTCCAGTGAGACAGATCATGATTCATCGCTTCAAACAGAAATGCTAAAGGTGTCTGTTTCCGTTTCTGTCGCATTCCGCGTTATCAGTTATGAACAAAATTCAAATAAGATGAAACTGAAATATAAGAGTTCCTGAGGCCTGTAGATGTTGTTGGAGGAATAACATGCTTTATCTTTGAGAAGTTTGTCAAAAATATAATCTGGTCCTATATTTATCGAATGTAATGTGACCATTGTTGACAATGCTTTTGCAGCAGGTACTCTTATAAGTATACCCAAGTACTACCGAAGTACTCATTCATTCAGCTTGGTACAGAGGGCAATTGAAGGCAAAAAGCTATTGATGAACATTTGTTCTGACCTTAAGATATATTGCAGTGTAAGTACTCTATACAAATATATTATGAGCAAAGATATTTTAAAAAAAAAAATTCTTTAAAGTACGATATCACACCACATTCTTAAGTAGGTATTCCAAAATTGAGCTAGATCAAATACCAAAATAGAACAAACCATTTATTAAAGAAATCGACATTGTCGAGATCATTGTACTTCAGCTTTGATATTTCGAAGTCTCCGGTGTCACGCATCATGCGACTTGTTAGGCCTGTGTATTAAGCACTGAAACGTATCTACCGATGTATCTTCAGCTCAAACCAAATCTAGTGCCTTTCCCATACATACTTATTGTTGCCTTGTTATTTATGAACTTGAAGGTGGGACTCCTTTCCATTTTCCCCTAAGTCCGATCTTATAGCTTTCTATTGGTTACACCAGTCAGAGGGTTCCTTTCTCTCCCTCTCCTTCAATGTCACATCTATTCACAGGTACTGCATTCCTTACACTGAGTCCATTTTTTTTTTTGTGGAAATCAAGAAAACAGTTCTTTGAAAGCTTTGCAACTGAATGACAAATTGTCCGAAATCGACGTTAATAAGCACTGAATTGATCAGTGTTTTGGTAGTAGCCACGATAAAAAATCTCTAGTAATGCTACCTTTACCTTTATCATCACCAACTCTACCGTTGACAATATGTAGGGGTAAACATTTACACAGTTCGATCAATTTAAATCCATTGTTATTGGTTATGTGATCCATATTGTATCTGTCGGTGCAAATACCAAGAGATTCAAGCTCATTTCTTGCATTGAAAATCGAATCATTCATAAAATGCAAACCAGTTTCATTTTGGATTTTATCCTCAATAGTAACAAAATCTTGGAGACAAGCCGTCCTAGAATTGAAGTCACCACCAACAGCAAAGGAATATCATACTTGGCTTGGATATTGATGCAATCATTTATAATGGTATCAAATACATCACTATCAAAACACTTTGAATTTTCATGCGGAATATAAACTGCCCCTATTAGAGCTGAAAAACCAGGTAAAACAAGTTTTATCCATAAAACTGAATCTGAATTTGTTTCATCCAATATCTCATAGTTACTCTTATATCTATCTGAAATGATTATTGCGAGACCATGAACACCACCAAGAGCACGGGAACTTTTCAATTTTTTTTCTTTGCGGTAATACAATGGAAGTCAGGGAAGTAAACCCAGACAGTTCTAGTTTCGAATAAACAGACTATATGAAAATTCTTTATGTATTTTGTAAAAATTCCGTAATCATACTTTATCTTGAGACTGCATAAGTTCAGACCTAATATTCAAAGACTGATTGTAGAAAAATTGCAATAATTATGGTCCTGTAACGCAAGATGTCCTTGAACTTGGACAGGCACGTGCCTCGAGTTCCTATAGATCAAGGTAAATACTAAGCTCTCTCATTTTGCGCTCATCCCACCCAAGTTGCATCATGGCTCTATCGAGAAAGTCAATTACCTTTACAGTCTTCTCGTCCCTCTTAGAGATGAAGTGAATTTTCCCGTCAATTGTCCATACTTTCAGAATGTCAGTGTCCTTCTTCATCTCTTGCACCACCTTGCTGCGCATTCTCGTCAGGTCATCGTTGATATAGACCTCCTTGTGAGATGATTTTTTCCTCAAGATTTTCTTGCTCTTCATCAGAGAGGCCTTGGCCTCTCTCCTTGCGAAGAGCGCGATGATAGTGCGCTTTCCCTTCGGGCCGCTCCCGAGGCGATGACAAATACTCAGATCAGAAGTGGACAGTTTGACGCCGATCTCCTTGTCCAGCTCAACGACGACCTTCTCCGCTTCCTTCACGCCGTAAATTTTGACATTTTCTTTTCTGGTGTACTCCTCCAACATTTCATTCTCGAAATGGTTGATCTGAATGGTTCGCTTCATCTGACCAAGATCTGCTCTCTCTCCTCCTCGATGGTCGATCTTCTCCACCAGCTGGTCCATCAATGAAGTCATCGCCGTTGATACAGCTGCTGTTACTACGTGTACTATGACGGGCTGAAGGGTTGCCAGGACCTTTCCAACCACTTCCGCCACCAGATCTCTCGTAGCATCCTCATCGGGAGGACCGGTTGGGGGTTTGGTCTTTACCTCAGGGGGCACTCCTGTCGCTGTGGCCACTGCATAAGTAACAGCTTTCTCCAGCTTCAGATCCATGTCGACGTCAGGCTGCAGCTTCGCCGTCACCTCATCATCTAGAACTGTGAAGCGACTTCCACTATAGACCAAAGACGCTTACTATCTTTGCTATAGACACAAAGTCGCGTACAGTCGGTCTGTTTCTGGACTACTCCAAAACCTTTGACACAATAAACCACGAAATATTTTTGTAGAAAAATAAAACATTACGGTATTCGTGTAAAGACCTTGGAGTGGATCAGAAGTTATTTTACTGGAAGAACTAAATCTGTTTCGATGAATAATTATGACTCTGAAATAAACTCGATTTGCTGTGGTGTTCCACAGGCTCCCTCTTAGGTCCTCTTTTATTTGTTACCTCCGCCAAGGGAGGAGGTTATGTTTTCGTCAGTGGTTTTCGTTACCGTTGGATTGTTTGTTTGTCCGTGTGCAAAATAACTCAAAAAGTAGTTGACGGATTTAGATGAAACTTACAGGAAAGGTTGAGAATGACACAAGTAACACATTGAATTTTGGTATTGATCCAAGATTTTTTTTTTTTTTTTTTTGAATTTATGAACGATTTTTAATACTTTGACAGGTAGGGTCAATGTACTTGGGAGTTCAAGCTGCGTATTTTTGAGGTTTTCAAACGCGCACTAATGTGCGTGCTCTAGAATTTCAGCTAGGGCGAGACGCGCCGCGCACCTGAGGGTTTATGACGTCACAAAGGCTTCTATATAGGGTAATCGGGCGATTTTTCAGGATGTATACCTATGGGTGGAAATCACTGATCTCTATGGAAGAGCCCATAGAGCTTTTCCCCAGTGGTGGAGAGGAGAAAAATCTCTTTGGGAAGAGCAAGATCGGTGGAAAAGTAGCTGCTTGGCGGAGGTCTGCGCTCTGAGAGTGCATTTCTCGTTCTATATTATATCAATGACTTCCACAACTCACCCTCTCTGCTGTCTTTTAATCTGTTCGCAGATTACACAAGTCTTTTCTATTTTATTCTCACTCAGATCCTTTTGTATTGCTCGATTTCGTGAATAATGAACTGCAACTGGTATTTGAATTGATTCAGGCGAATGAATTATCGCTTAATATGAATAAGACTATAATTATGGTTTTCAGTAACAGGATAAAGTCTCTTCCAGGTTTAGTAATAGTGAATGGATTGCAGCTATATCAAATAGATTCAATAGAATTTTTAGGTGTTTTTATTGATAGCAATCTTTCTTGAAAAGTTCATGATGATTATTTATGTATGTAAGTTGTGTAAGAATGTTGAAGTAATTCACAAATTGAAATATTTCTTCCCAAAGCTAGTATTGCATTCTCTCTATTCAACTCTATTATTACCGTACTTGCTTTACAGAATATTGGCCTGGGGGAATTGCTCAAAGACTAAAATTGATTCGTTATTTTTGATTCAGAAAAAGGTCGTGCACATTTTTGGGATCATACAAACGAATTATTTGTTTTTATGGTGAAAATTTCTGATTTGTTTTTGTATCACGTTTGAATTTTAATGTATTATCTTCCCAGTGTTTTTTTTTCTCAATGTTTTTTAACAACAGTGAAATCCACAATTTTATTATCCTATAAGACACAATGAATCATACCACTTTTCCTCCCTTTGTACAGTTTTTACTTCTACCGGCCCTTCTTTCTGGAATGAGTTAGATTCTGTTCGGTTGCAATCAAGTTCTTTGAGTTCCTTTAAGCACAATCTAAAAAACATTTTTTTCCAAAATCCAATATTTGATTATTTGCCGTGATTAGGGTTGCTATTGTATTCTGTGCTTATTCGAAATGATGCTTATATTTGCTCAATCAAAATTGCTACTTTATTTAGCATTGATATCTTGAGTTTTATCATGAATATCATATACTATTTTTTACATTAGGCAGATTTCATCATAATCTCGACATATTGAATCATTGCATATTTCGTCGTCTTTCATAATAGTTGTACTAAACGCTTATATTGTAGCTTTTGAACCTACATCTTTATAAGCTTTGCTGTATAGTAGGTTCCTCATAGTACATATCATTATAATCCATAATGTTCTTATACTTTTGTGCAATTATATCTCAAATTCACGGTTGTGTTAATTTTTTTTTTCGAAATGAAATGGAATAAAAAACCTGAATATGACATGTGGAATATGGAACATGAATTTAAAAATCACTGTGGTGAAATTTTGCATAATATTAAAAAGTGTCATAAGCAGGAAGCACATATTGTAATTTGACAGTTCTCGACGTACAAATAAATGTTCACTGAAAATTGCTTTTGACGTGAACAAGTAAAGAAAAATACAACCTTCACATGAATTCTCTTAGTGATGGTGACTTAAAAGAATTGATGATTTTATTTTCTAAGGCAAAGTAAAATTACGAAATTTATAAGATTGTGCACCAACCGAGATTTAAGTTCAATTTGTCAGATGATATGCATATTACCCTTGGGGTGACAAGACCTTGTATAAGAATTAGCGAAAACAAGAACAAAACTATATAGACTAAACAAAACAAAACAGAAAAGGTCTTACTAGCTCAATTTTAACACCAAAACTTATCCGAGTTTTTAAACAGTGTTGTCATTGTCATCCAAATCATTTTTTTCTAGATTCGATATCAACAATGATATTTACAGTATATTTGGTGGGTTGTTTTTTTTTTTTATTTGCTGTAAAATGACTTTGTTTTGTTCCTGAAAATTCGTGATTTTTTTTTTCCTGGTGAGAGGTCTTGTCATCATAGAGTTGTATGCAGTTGATTACTGTTAAGTGAAAACACAAATTTTGATACTATTTCCATTGTTCAGTTAGTGTTATTCTCCTGTTTTGTATCAAAGACAACTTCAATTGAGTGTGAAATAAGAAAATTACAGCACGCAATTATAGATGACGTATTTGTCACAAGCCGGTCACCTGCATTTTTTTCGAGAAAAAGTATGTGCTTTCAGACTTCTGTCAACTGAACAATTTTTATACAGTTTTCCCAATTTATTTCTCCTGTTGCAATGCTTATTTTACTTTTCAAAATCGATCATATTCCGGATAGCCCTCTATTATATCTATATCTATATGCAACTAATATTAAATTATTTAATATTTTTCAAAGATGCGATATCATCTTTTCCAAAAACGCTTCCATCTTATCATTATGTTCGCAATAGGTGATGAAATGACATAATAACTGTTCAATAGATTTAACAATGTGGAAATATGAATAGGAACGTATGATAAAGGGCCTGTTTGAACGCTGTAGCGTACGTGTAGGAACATTAAAGCTGTGTTTTGTGATACTTATCTAATTCAAATCCTACTCTGTGTAATTGTACGATATCCAGGTGAACGGGTGCACATCACAGTTCTTTCAGGTGGATTTCCAAACATTGAGAGTGCAAGTAATACCCAGCTGCAGTGCTACAGAAGCTCTCCATTCTCAGCCGCCTCCCGTGAATTTGGCAGGACAGCACCAACCCCCAGTGACACTTGGCCTGACCCACCTGCAGCTGAATCTTATGAGAGGGATATCAAACTTGTACGGTTTTCACACGAGTGGAATGTGCATGGATTCGGAGCATTTTACTGCCGTGGTTCACAAGAAGGATATGACGACCAAACAATATCATCATTCTTCAAAAGAAGTGACGGTATTAATAAATCGTAATGATAGCTATATACAGTATCGTCCATGTAGGCCTACAGCTGACAATATAGATAGCCAGCTACCATAAAACCGGCAAATTGAATATTGGTTTAAGGTTACGATCCATAAGCATTATTTGAAACCATTATTATTATCCAAATGACTAAAAGTAAACGCATGCACCAGTTTTCTTGTAGTTGCTTTATCGAGAACGTGTCTCAATTTTCCAATCCTGTGTAAACCTATGGCTGCAGATTTGTATACGTTATTGATGTGAGTTTTCATACTAAGATCTTCTTTGACAATGGCACCAATGTCATGTGCCTTAGAAATTGGCAGCACAGGAATATCGCAAACATTGACGGACAAAGTTGTTGAGGACTTGTTGAGATCTTACATGCACAACTTAAGATTTCTCAAGATTCAATTTCAAACCATTATGCAGAGAGCAATCTTGAATTTTACCTAAGCATGATTCAATCTGACCAATATTGCTGCATAAAAATTGGTGCTTTTTGGCAATGAAAGATAAATCTGAGTATCATCAGCACATGTAATTTTTTACCTATGCCACACTTGTCAATTACATCCTCTAATGGAGCTGTGTACATTTTGAAACACAGTGGCCCCAAGACAGAACCCTGAGGAACCCATTGTCTGAGAACATAAGGGGCAGATGCAGTACCATTGATTGACACACTCTGCATTCGGTTGCTAAAATAAGACTGAAACCAATCAAATGCAGTACCAGCAATTTCATAAGTTAATGACAGACGATAAAGCATGATGTTATGGTCAATAATGTCAAATGCACATGAGTAATCTATCATCACCAGCAGTGTCTCCTTGCCCCTGTCCGCTGCAAGAAGTCGGTCATTAGCTGTCTCAACATTGTGATTTCACCTGAATGCTGATTGTGTTCTGCCAGACATCCCATTTGATTCCAGACATGCATGTGTCAGTCTGATTTTCACATGCTCGCTCTACCAACTTTGTATCAAATCTAAGCTTAATTGCTATTGGTCTGTAATTTCCCAATAATTTCTAATCTAAACCTGGCTTAAGAGGATCAACTTGTGCATGTTTGAAGGAATCTGGAAAACAGCCGCTCATCAGAGAAAGGCTGATAATTGTGTGCGAGTACAGAATGTCTATACCACTAGCAGAATGGTCATATTGATTTTGTCTTTTTTTTTTCTACATTATGCACCTGCATTATTGAAATCTGGTATAACTTTTGGACCCTCTCCATGTCTATATTATACGCTGCCGCAATCGACCAAATCCGGAGGCCTGTGTTTTTCAAGGCATGTCTATATACAGTTATAGGTAGTCTTGATGGTTGTCAGATGCTTCAGACAGCAAGCTCTGTCCGTATTCGATATATTCATATATAGGGCGTACTCTCCTCGGGCCACCACAGTAGGCGTTTAAATGGATGAGTTGCATGATGGATTGTTTCAGAGGAATGAGATATCTGAATGTAATAGAAGGGTCCAATTTGATGGTCTATTATTTAAGTTTGCAAAATTTATTTCAAACGTATGAAAAGCCATAGCGAACATACACAGTCACGAAAAACACTGCTCTGATGATGAAGATGCCCCCCTGTTCGTGAATTTGAATTCCCCAATGTTCATCAGTGCATATTGCTGGTCTCCTGTGCATATTTATTCAAACACACTTTCTTCATGTTTATGTGAGGAAATCATGAAATTGCATTCTGATGAAAATGGATAAAAATAAGCTGGTAAGCTTTCTGAATGTTGATCTCTGTGAGAAAAAAAAAATAAAAATGTTTGCTCGAAACTGAATGATCTCACCGTCAATTCGAATGCAAATCTCACAAAACTGGGGGGGGGGGGGGGGAAACGAGATATAATCATGCCAGTACTGCAGATGCCTTCAAAAGATTATTCTTATCATGACATATGATACGTTCTTATCAATGTCTGTGCATTTAGCCTGCTTTGAGCCCGTGGATGGGAAATTCACCCGTACAGTGAATGTAAATGACACAGGAGTGATGATTGAAATGAGAGCTACCAGTAACAGTACTCTTGAAAAGCCTGTGTGGAGAAAAGATGGAGGAGACCCCGTGACCGGACAGACAACCAACACGTTCATGTTTACTGATCCAATCGTGGCTGAGGATGAAGGCATCTATGAAATTCACTACAGTGGCATGCGAAGTCAAGGAAGGGGAGCCTTGTACAGATTAATAGTTCGAGGTAAGTCATTGAAGCAAGGATAGGTTTTTGTGCATAGAAGAAATATCACACTAGAAAATAATAGATATTAAATGTTTAATAGATTTTCAATGATTCTTGATCTATCTGCTTCTGTATCGGAACTAACCCTGTTACTGTTTGGTTCAGAATATAGATATGGTATATGTTCAAAATGCACATTATTACACAGTACCTGCGACTCCAGTTTCATGCATATCTGAAGAACAGAAAAACTCCCTTTCTTCTATGTATATCAATTTCTTTAGAAATACTGACAAGCGCATTTGAATGGACACTGACTTATTTGTTCTAAATGTAATGTGTGTAAAATGGGAAATCGAAAAAAGTCTGAAGTTTAACATGTTTGGGCCTTGTTCTGTGTAACTGCAGTGATAAGTACTTAAATAATGAATTATAATCTTAACTTTGGACTAAATTACAAATCATCAATACCATTATATCAAAAATGTATCAGTACTTGTTTGGCATGATGCCAATCAGTCTATTAGTCTAGTATAGCCATACGTTTGTCGTCCATGTATTGTTGCTTGTGTTTTGTTCCGCCATTAGAGACCGAAACCAATAAGATTTCAAACATATGGTATGTTTGCATGTGATTCTTTGCCTTGATGGCCGCTTGAGGCTTAACCATGTTGAGGTACGTTACAAGAATAATCATCTCCGATTCCAAGATCAGTTTCATCTCAATTAACATTGCCGATCCCTAAATGCACGAAATTCCAGTACAATGGACTATATGAAGAGCTTATTTGCAAAAGGGGCTAGATCCATTTTCAATGAAAATTTATTATTAGCATCACTGCACAGCATTCCAATTGAGTTAGTTACAGTGAAATTTTCAACTCCAGATAACCATTTGAATAGAAATTATCGCAAACTTAGATTTTGATTTTCCATACACGTGTGTACAAATTCTCACAAACGAACCAATTTTTCTCTAAAGTACTAAAAGTGGATCTAGCCCATTTTGCAAATAAACTCTTCATATGTTCA
The DNA here is from genome assembly GCF_964275005.1 of Diadema setosum. Lineage (NCBI taxonomy): Eukaryota > Metazoa > Echinodermata > Echinoidea > Diadematoida > Diadematidae > Diadema > Diadema setosum. The sequence goes on from NC_092685.1 coordinate 48,630,915, forward strand.
TCTCGTTATAGCCAAAAGGGAAGCCGAGTTTCACATTGTGGTGTAACACAATGGACGAACCGAATTTATCTGACTGCCTTTCTAACATCGACTACAACAACAACAACAACAACAACAACAACAACAACAGAAAAAGACCAGCGAACAAAGATACACCATGATAGGGAAATCCGTCCGTTTAATTAGAGAAAGTTCTAACGATGAACAGTCGAAAAATTATAATGAATTTAAAGCATTTGGTGACATTTCTCGAACTTATTACATCGTATACTGTGACAAGGATATTCGTATGTAATTCAATAGAACAAAGCTATATGCTGATGGGACATGCATAATTATTTTTTCCTCTCTCTCTTCTATGTAGATTGTCCAGCTGGTAAATGGGGGCCCCCTAACTGCGTTAGAATCTGTGACAAATGCTACAATGGTGGAGTTTGTGATGACCATAATGGCAGATGTGTATGTCCAAACAATTTCAAGGGACCAAATTGCTTACAAAGTAAGTGTATGGTATACACCTCAGTAAGATAAGATAAAATACATACACTGTATGGAAGATATGACTTAAGTTTGGACTTAACACGTAAATGGACAATGCTGATGATACCTTAAGAATAAATTTTGTGTCTGGGTTGAAGCAAATTCTATGGCATAATGACTTTTTAATGATAGAATCAGATAATAAAACAAACCATTACATTCATTTTAACTGTGCAAAGGAGATTTACTAATGGAATCTTAAGGAATCAAGCTTTCACCTAGCACTGATATTCATATAAGTGACGAATCATTACATTGGTTATTTGCTTGCACAAAGCTGGATTTTTCATTGAATTTTCTTTTTGAAGTGACTACAATATGATTGAAAAGATTTCATGCATCACATGAAACATATTTAGAGTTATAATACACCAATGACAACAATAAGAAGGAAATTAAGTGCTGTATTTAGTGAATTCACATGAATAACGAGTTTAGAATATGGGCCTATCAATCAAAATGAGAGAAAATAAGATGATTACATGTTTACTAAGTCTCGTTTGAAAATATGATTTTGATTGATATAGTCTTTCATAAAAATATGTTAAACTCAGATGGCAAATAGTTGCATGATTATAAATGTTGTTTTTTTTTTTTCGATGGACAATACCCACCTTGTAAAGTCTATTTAGAAATGCAGAATTCTCCTCAACAATGCAACAACGCGCCTCCTTTTATTTATTTTGTTTTTGGTCAAAAAAAAAAGGCAAAGAGAAAGGGGGGAGGTGGCGTGCACCCCCTTTAATTTTGGGGAAAGGCACCGCTCTTTACGGAATTTATCCGCCCATGATATCAATTCCTTTTTTTTTTATATTCCAATTCATGTAGAAGCTGAAACCAGCTGGAATGATGACTTTTGGGATTGCAAAAATAATTGTGAAAATGTATGAATACACAGATGGTTTGCCTTTCATTTGTAACTTCATCAGCTCACGGGGTGAACAATATAATCTGCAATCAGATGCGATGTACATGTGTCTTGATAATAGAAGTTGCAAACAATACAGGGGCCGCGGAACGTTTTTCAGTGTGTATGTGGGGGGGGGGGGTAGATGCGGGACGGGTGGTGGTCTTGACCTTGATTTCCCCCCCCCCCCCTTCTCCCCGCCCCACCCGCTTAGACAGATGTTGCGACACAAATTGTTGCCCCCTGAAACAGACGACAAATTGTTCAGGGGCGACAGTTTGTGCCGTCAGTTCCATGCACAATTTGTCGCCCCTGCACAATTTGTCGTCTGGCGACAATTTGTGCAGAGGGCTGACGGCACAAATTGTCGCCCGCCCTCGAAGCACATTCTGGGGGGTAATATCATTCTTGACATAGTCATTGAAATACCAACACATAACTTACATTGCTACGTCCTTTTAAACAAGCCATGTAGAAAGTCACGGTGAGGTTTCAAGGAAGTGCGTATGTGCGCGCGCACATGATAATTGAGTGTCCGTTCGTGTGATATGTGTGTGTGTTTGTGTGTTATTGCATATTATGGAAGAATGTGTGGGGAGGTGGTTTATATGCATTATGAAGATTTGTTTGAGTGTTTGTAAGTGCTTAAGTATTTGAGGTGTGCAAATTAGCAGTTCGTTAGTGCTAAAAAATCAACTAACAATTGAGAAGAGACTTTTGCTCCTGCCTGCTGCTAAAGATTAATGTGGTAAGAATGTCTTTTCAATAGTTTTTATTTCCATTGTCACAAAGAAAAGAAAAGAAAAAGTTGACATAATCCAAAGTGATACAATTTTTTTTCCATTTCTCTTACACTCGTCCGATAAAGGATTTTTTAAATACAATATAAAGTATATTATACACGAATGATGTCGTAAAAAAGAAACAATGCACTTTGTCATGGCAACAAAAATAGTAAATAATCACAATGATGGAAAACAGTGTTCCACTAAAAAAGCCACGCTTGTAAAACGTGGAACACTGGAACAAAACAACAACAGCACCAATTTGTTATACCAATAAGACATATTCATTTTAAATTCTTCTATATACTATTGTACATTTTACTCATTGATATAATGATGTTGATACTATGAACAATACTTACTAGGATTTTAGGATGCAAACGTATAAACTATGTAACATATCACATTTGTGGCACAGACACTATGGGGCCAGGTGTGCCAGGAAAATTGAACGGAAAGGAAGATATGCAATCGGCCACAAAAAAAAAAAAAAAACATAACGACGACAACAACAACAACAACAATAACACAATACACAGAAATAACAGAATTTGAGGAAATGTACTCTGACAGATACTGGACAACGAAGAACGAGGAAAAAGGAGCAGGGAAGAATAGAGAAGGAAAAGGAGAGGGATGGAAAAGGTCTGTGGACACACTACAAAATCTCAAGGAAAAGTGAAACATGACGGGTTTTTTCATTGAACAGAATTAACTGGTATATTTAGAAAACAAATGTTTTTTGAGTTTATACTTAAATGTAATTAACTTCACAGATTCTTTTAGATCATTATCTAAGCTATTCCAAAATCTGGGTCCGGTATAAACAAATTCTTTAAATTGTCTAGTGGGATAATTATGTACGTGGCTGTTACGGTGAAATACAGAATAAAATATTTTGGGTAGATGATTGCAGTTGTAATTAAACATAAATTGACCAAGTTGAAACAAATACAACTCTTTTATTTTCAGAATTTTGTGCTCAAGGAAAAGCTTGTCAGTATGTGCTCGGATATGAAGGTTAAAAACGATTCTGAGCGCCATCTTTTGCAGAAGAAAAAGTTTATCTAACAATGTCGAATATGTATTCCCCCAAGCAAGAATTCCGTAATTCAAGTACGGCAATACCAAACTTGAATAAAGCGTAATCAAAGCCGAAGAAGGAAGATAATATTCCAATCTATTCATTATGCCTATGTTACGTGCAATTACTTTACAAATATTGTTTATGTGACACTTCCATGATAACTTATTATCAACACAAACACCTAAGAATTTAATAGACGAAACCTCTTCTAGAGGAGTAGTGTCAAATATAACATTACCTGGTAATCTATCTAAAGAATTACTGAAAAACATATACTTTGTCTTCTCAATATTCAGTGACAATTTATTTGCATATATCCATTGTGAGACATTCTTCAATTCATCATTCACTGTACTAATCAAAGTATTAGGGTCAGGGTGGGAATAAAAAAGATTGGAATCGTCCGCGAATAATATGAAAGACAGTTTATCTGAAGATCTATAAAAATCATTAATGTAAACTATAAATAACAGTGGGCCTAACAAACTTCCTTGCGGAACACCACATTCTATTTTCTTCATAGAAGAATCAAAACTGTTCACATGTACATATTGAAATCTGTCAGATAAATAACTCGTAAACCATTGCAAGGCTTTTCCGCGAATACCATAATGGGATAACTTAGAAAGAAGTATACCGTGATTAATCGTATCAAAAGCCTTTGAAAAGTCCAGGAAGATGCCTATTGTATGCGAAAATGTATCAAGTGCATGTGTAATCTTTTCCACAAAGGTATGTAAAGCGTGGGTGGTGTTGTGATTTTCTCAGAATCCAAATTGAAAATTCGTAAATATATTACTCATATTGAAAAATTTTACAGTTCGGATATATACTATTCTTTCCAAAATGTTAGAAATTGAAGTTAATAACGATATTGGTCTGTAATTATTGACATCATTTTTCTCCCCTTTCTTATATATAGGTATAACTTTGGCAGTCTTCATTTGACTTGGTACAAGCCCAGTACTAAGTGATAAATTGATAATATATACTAAAGGATCTATTATTTGAAGAATTATATTTTTCAACAAATAATTATCGATTCCATCACAACCTGGGCTTTTCCCTTCTTTCAAATTATGAATAATATCAATAACTTCTTCATTATACGTAGGGTCCAAAAATATAGTTTTAGGATTAGGTATATCTAAAAAATCATAAAACACTTTATTAGATGAAGGGATACTTTGTGATAAATTTTTCCCAATCGATGCAGAAAAATCATTAAAAATTTCGGCCATACCAGCAGGTAAATTGCTTGAGGTATTACCCCATCGTACTTCTGAAATACTAGATACATCATTAGATGTATTCATAACATCTTTTATTGTTTTCCAAGTATTCTTAATATCATTTTTATATTTCATTATCTGGTTGACATAAGATTTTCTCTTTTGTAAACGCAATAAATTAGTAAGCGTGTTTTTATAAGTCGCATATTTTTGTCTTTTTTTATCCGTAGGGTTACTCCTATATTTATAAAACAAATTATTTTTTTCTATTAATCGATCTTAAAAGTGATTGAGTTATCCACGGGAGTCTTGGAGTTCTTTTATAAGAACTTTTCCTTGTGCAAAACGGAATATGTTCATCAATTTTAGAAGTGATAGTTTTCATAAAATAATCATAACACAAATCAAGATCGGTATTGTTGTATACAAAAAACCAATCAATATCTTTTAAACTATTTTGCAAATTAATAAGATTATTGGCCGTAATCTTACGACGTCTCTGATAATTATTTTGCCTAGGAGATAACTTAATTGGCACTTGTGTAAAGATTGGATAATGATCAGAGATGTCAGATAAAACAATACCAGACTCAGGAATTGGGAGAATATTACAAAAAATATTATCAATCAAAGTGGCAGATCGGTCAGTAACACGGGTCGGCTTAGAAATTAACGGTAATAAAGAAACAGACATTCAGGTTTCTACAAATTCTTGCGAAGTATGTTGGGAGTTACATTTCATAAGATCAATATTGAAATCACCCATTAAATATACATGTTTATTTGTAAAAATAGAGTTCTGCATTAGATTTTGTATATACAGCAAAAAATCATTCGGATTCGATCCAGGGGGTCTGTAAACAACTCCAATCAGTATGTTTTTCCCATTCGGGTTTACCATTTCAACAAAAAGAGATTCAACTACATCAGTCATGACATTCAATTCTTCGTGGATAGAATATTCAAATTTGTTGGGGATGTATAAACCCATGCCACCACCCATTCTTTCTTTTCTATTTCTGTACACGAAATGAAAGCCGGATATAGAAAATAAATGACTTATATTGGGAGTCAACCATGTTTCGGTCAGACCTATAACAGAACAGTTATTACCAGAGTTTTCTAAAGATAATCCCAACTTATCAAAATTTCTACTTATGCTTCGTATATTCAAATGAGCTAACAAAAGATTGTCATCATCACTATTCATAACATATTGTTTATACTGATTTAGAGTCAGATAAACACATGATGAACTTTGCACAGGATCTTCAGGATCAAAATTATATTCAAATTCTTGTGCTGAAGCATTAAGTTTGTTCGATATGTGTGCTTCATATAAGGTGGAAGTTTTGTTTTCCTGCGCGGACGTAAAAGAGCGCCCAACTGTATCATAAAATTCATCATCGTTCACAGAGTTGAAAACAAATGTTGGATTAGCCATAAGTATAACGAAAATCACACCGGAATCGACAAAAGTTCCACTTAGACCTAGACCTGGAGATTGTAGTTATGTGGGAATGTACAGACCTGGAAGAAGAGAAAGAGAAACGCATATACACAAACATGAAACACATACAAGAAACACATACATGAAGCATAGACATGAGACACACACAAGACACGAGAAACAACAAGGACGCAGACAAGACCTAGCCGATGATATCAAATTGGGCACACACGTCCGTGGCCTGTGTCTGCTCTGCCAATACAAAACGAGGCATAAGCAATAATATCAGCATGGATTTAACAACAGACTGCATTTGAGTGAGTGAGCTCCCTTGATATTCAAAAAATATCATTTTCATACGAGATATATTCACGTGCATAATTCAAACTATCAATATAAATTTTTATAAGTTATTTGGGGATCAGGAGAGAAGGAGAGAGACGAAGGGAGACACGAATAGAACTTTGATGTTTACTGTATACACCTACACTGTAGTTTCTGATATTAACAGTAAGTGCCTATTGGCCATAATAAAACAATAAGTGTCATATCTTCACAAGTCATGATAGACAAACTACGATGTAGAAATCAATTCTGAATATTTGTTCGCTGGGAATGTCATGAAGGAGAAAAATGGAAAAGAAATCAGAGAAGAACAAAGAAAAACAAATAACAAATACAGAACGTCTCATAAGAGAGTTTAGACAATAAGCGTATAACTGATTGATACTATCAGCTTTCCCGGATATCACCTCATCGTAAGCTTTCTTCAACCCCATCCCTACCATTACAACACATCAATTAAAGTTAAATTGAAGAGAATGAAATAAATTATCCGCTTAACGTAATAGAAGATTATTCCATATATACATAAGTGTTTATTTTTTTATATTCATTTCAAGTTTGCAGAGAGAATGAGAACGAGATGAGATCAGTGAAACAAAAAATGGTATTGACTTTTTTGCTCAATCATCGATCATCATAAGCAGCGTCCGCAGGATTGGGACATCTCACCCGCCAAAGTCGCGAAGTTGGGAAACAAGCAACTAAAACAAAAACAACACCATAGCGGGAAGCGCACCCACCAGGGAGGTGCACCTATCGTACAGAGCGCACAACGGGTCGAGTGCACAGAATACTAGTACATTGTGCTATGTTTTAGCTAAAATTCAGTTGAAATACAAAGATCATTGTATGCCCCATGGACTCCAGGTAGATTAATATCTAATATTTTCAGGTAGATTAATATCTAATTAGAATGTTCGTTTATGGTCCGCACATACAAATCATATACAACACATACCATGCAGCCCCCCTCCCCCCCCCCACACACACACACATACGCATAATTTACCAGTCATACCCATCCCACCCAAGCATATCACCAGAGCAATCACCCCAACCACACAATTCACAGTGCATGGCCGACGACAATTTGTACTGGTATACTTTTCATTTTGCCTGCACAGTTGTCGCCATCGAGGTCCAAAATTGGGAACTGCACAAGCAGCACAAATTATGCAGAGGCGACAATTTGTGCCGTCAACTCCTGCACAAATGTGACCGTGCATCACAAAACGAACAAAAAGTCGCACACACTGATTTTGCGTGAGGACTGAAAATAAGTGAAATGGGTCAACCTAGCCAATCTTGACTTTTTCATATTTTCTGAAAGAGCAAGTCTTCTTTTACCTTATGCTAAAATTTGGGATCATAAAACGGGTAGGAAAGTGTGTTTTTTAGCAGTTTATCTCGAACATATTTGGTAGAATAGTGTGATTGGGTGTGTCTTTAGAGTGCCTTTTTCATTTCTGAAAAACCTTGTTCACACTCTTCACTTTCAACTCTAATAATTTTTGAAAGGATGTGCTACTGCTTTGAAAGTTGGCATAAATTATGGAAAGAATGTGTTAATGAGGCAAGCTTAATTTCACATTAATCTAATAATCCCTTCATTGTTGTTACTCGGGTGGTTTACTTCCTGTTTTCTGTCCCATTCATCGCACAGCCAGCACGGTTTGGTAAAGATTAAAGGGTGTGTACAGTTCTGGTTGAGGTGAGGATTTAGCTTTTAATGTTTTGCGAGATATTCAGAAACCACTCTATGAGATGTCAAAGAGCATGCAATTCTGAGGGGTATCAAAAATTTATATGATGAAAATCGGTTTTGAAATGGCTGAGATATCCAAAAACAAGGTAAAACAAAGAGATCCTAATAAAAGGCGTGGCCTGTCGCCTTTTATTATTATCACTTTTTTGGATATCTCAGCCATTTCAATACCGATTTTCATGAAATAAACGTTGAATCCTTCTTTAAATTACATGCTCTTTCATATTTCATAAGAAATTTCTCATTATCTCAATTAGGAATGTTCAAAACATGAATCCCCACCTCAACCAGTACTGTACAGCGCTTGAATAGACACTGTACTTCAGAGCCTCTTTTCTCAGTTCACCCTTCTTCTGAGTTTGTGCTTTCTTTCTAATATTTATATAGGTTAGGAGAGTCCATTTGATTTGGAGTTATACATCATTTTAAAGCTGAAAGTCTGCTCTTTCATGTTGATGGTCTTAACTAAAAATTCATGTCTGGCGACTTTTTGTTTGTTTTGTGGTGCAGGGTCACAAAGAGTCGCCCCGAACCTGGGACGACAATTTTAGTCGGGGCAACAATTCTTAGCCGTAACAGACGAGAAGAATGTAAGTGCGGATTCTTTGGAAATTCAAATTCATGGGTGTTTTGATTTTTTGCCCCGATTTTGTTTCATTTTTCCATGTTTTTAGACGAACCAAAAGTGTGTGGGGGGAGAGAGGCTGCAGCCCCCTCGGTTCTGCGGCCTCTGCAATAGCCAGCAAAGGTTATCTAAAACTTAAACAAAAGATGGGTATAATGACAACATAATAATAATGGATGAACTTTCAATATGTGTCCACTCGTTAGACTTTTACAGCCCAGCGGTTGAATAAAATCAGACTAACTAATGGTATCATTGCTTGGCATATAAAGAGCTATACTACAATGTATATTATTCTGTTTGTCACAGGTTAATACAACAATGTCTCCATACAAAAATCCTACGAAAAGATTCCTTCAAAAGTCAAATCCAGAGCTATGCTGTGTTTTGTCATGGCAAAACAGGTTCTGACAAATATCTTCAAAATTTCTAGAAAAAAAAATGGAGGATATTGCACAAGCACAGGCACAGGTAACTGACTGACTTTTCTGTGTATCCACTACATTCATTTATGGAATGTGCACACTTGCAATGAACATAAAATCTGCCCTCCAATATGTCAGGTCACATAACAATGCATAAAAGTATGCAATCTAAAAGGCAACATTAGTGATACAAAGACTATTGAAAATTGTATTACGAGCGCACTATGCATTAGATTTGTCAGTCTGGATGTACAAATTAAACAAAATAATGATAGTGCCATGTTATCCTGCGTAGACTCATCGCAGGACTCTCTGACCTGACCTCCGTTTGAAATGTGTTTGTCCCAATTCTTGCAATGTTTTAGTAATACTTCTTAAAAGCTGATCGTAATAACATTCATGTCAAGTATTCATCACTGCTCATATTCAGAAGTTTCCGATGTTTTATGTAAATCCGTTCCCAAAGTGTGCATTTTTGCACAATTTTTTTTTTGTGCTGTATCGTGATTTTATCGGGTGTGCCCAGGGTGGGTCAAATGAGTGAAAGTTGTTACCACTACAGTAATCTCAATTTTCAATCTTCTACAAATTCTCAGTTTATAAGCGTTAAATGCTCAGCGCACATTTTCTCTTCCAATCATTACAATGATGATTTTGAGTTTTATTTTCTCAATCATGTATTGTTTGTTTCTTTCATCTGAATGAAAATATCAATGAGCGGAGATTTAACATTTTGAAAATGAACCCATTTGATATCAATGACATTGGTAAGACATTTTAGTATGATATATTTGATACTGCTGATAATGCTTACTTGCTTACTTGCTTAATTCGAGTGGTGTTCTCGATCCACAACGGCACTCCAAGTTTGTCTGTCCAGTATTGCGGTTTTTATCTCGTTGGTGTCTAGACCAGTGTCTCTCTTAAGCATGTCAACAAAAAGGTGATCACTGGTCTGCCTGGTTTCCTGCTCCCATGCTTGGGCATCCAGTGTATCAGTTTGGAAGGTGCCAGGTAAAAATGGCAGAGGTAAAAATGGCAGAGGAAAAAATGGCAGAGGTAAAAATGGCAGAGGTTAAAATGGCAGAGGTAAAAATGGCAGAGGTAAAAATGGCAGAGGTAAATATGGCAGAGGTAAAAATGGCAGAGGAAAAAATGGCAGAGGTAAAAATGGCAGAGGTAAAAATGGCAGAGGTAAAAATGGCAGGAGTAAAAATGGCAGAGGTAAAAATGGCAGGGGTACAAATGGCAGAGGTAAAAATGGCAGAGGTAAAAATGGCAGAGGTAAAAATGGCAGGGGTAAAAATGGCAGGGGTAAAAATGGCAGAGGTAAAAATGGCAGAGGTAAAAATGGCAGAGGTAATTATGTCAGAGGTAATGAACATTATTATAATTATAATTATTATCATTATTATTATCATTATTATCATTATTATTGATATTATTATTACTGGTATTTACCATTATAAGGGAGGTTCCAACAATGCTGCAAACCCCTTAAACAGTATAATCCTACGTTGTTTCGCCCAATGAAGTTATCACACACGTACACACATACACACACACACACACACACACGCAGGAACCTACTTTTGGTATAAACATATACTTCTATACGCAGATATACATACTCTCGCATACACGCTCTTACACAAACAAATTCCGCTCACGTCCAGGCTAGTATATTGTCATTATTTTCCATTTTTTAACTGTTTAGTGTAAAGAAGTGAAGGAGACATAGTCGAAGCAAACCGCTAATTTTTCACCTGTTCTATGTTATTTTCTCACATTGAGGTTTCATAGGAACCTATTTATCTCAAAAGGCCTGATCACGACATAATGTAGAAGCAAACATACAAAACGCAAAAAACAAACTACAGCAGATGTAACGGTAGACATAAGTAAGCTCTTGCAAAATATTTTATTACATTGTTCAAGAATCACATGACGCAAAAACAAATATCTTGAAGTTTAATGAATACTTTGTGGTCACTTTACAAACGTATGCCTATTAAAACTGGAGACGATCATTAGCAATAAACTGTTCTAGTGAGAGTAAAAACCGATAGTTTGCCAAGGGATCTCTTTCAATCATTGTTGAACGAATCCGCAGGCCAAAAAAAAAAAAAAAATGTAAATGTTTGATGTCTTTCAAACTTAGCTGTTGCTCCAAAGTCAGATTCCATTATGATTAACGTAATAAATTTATCAACATGGTGTGTTGGTGAAGATTGGTAGATTCAGCCTCCGAAAATGACGTTGTTTCCTCGTTATACAACAACAACAAGAAAACTTCACGAAAAAGTAAAACGAATCTTTCAGCTGAAATTACAAAAGGGGAGTAACAAAAATATACAGGCTCAAAATTCGTTAATATTCTTTAGCAAAAATATGGATATGCCCAGGTGTCAAACGAAGATTTTACCATTCTGATCGTTAAAAACGTATCATTAGATTCACAAACATACTTTTTTTTCGGGATCAGGGTAGTTAAGTAGTATGTAGCACAGGAGTGTAAGAACATTCGGGGCTCGTGATTGACTTCCAGATTTTGATTTATAATGTATGCATTCAAAAACTGTTTACAGTGACTATACAGATTGCACCATGTCAGTTTAAAGGTGAGAACTAATGCTACTCGTTTTCACGGGAAGTCGCTAAATTTGGCAGAGTTTGTACTTTACATTATATAGGACCATTTGCACTTGCTTTGAAAGACCACAGAGCTACGAAAACTGTAGCACTTTGATGATTAGATGCAAATATATAAACGACAATATCACGGTGAGCTTACACTATACAGGGTGGCCCCGAAAATTTGAACAGCAGGTTTTTAGGACTTTGCTGGGATAAAATGCGATAGTATTTTAGCTTGTTGGGTGGAGGATCCATTCTTCATTGAAATAACATCAGAATCAATTTGGTGGAGAAGTCTTTATTTTATTAGCAGATAAGTTTGAATAGTCATTTCCGGGGTTTGCTCGTGTAGCAAATTCAGAGCTCTGTCCTGCATCGATATAGTTTGTTTGTTTTTCTTCTTCTTCTTTTTCTTCTTCTTTTTTATTACATAAAATTTGGCAACCTTACATCATCTTTCTGGTCTTATCTTCTATCCGTTCTCCGTTTCTTTTTCACAAACACTGATTACTCGGGGCTTACAGCCAAACAAGCTAGCTTTCATGTAGGTCCCGTCATACTTCTCTTTGATCAACCCCATTTCGATTTCGATTTTGACCAGTTATCATTACATGTAATTACTGTGTTATCACCTTGTATATTGTTTGTTTTCTGCACATTGTTCACAAGGTAAAAGAACTTGTCTGGTTTCTGTTGTAATGTTCATAAATGAGAAGTATGAAAATAAAATGAATTGAAAATAAAATGAATTGAATTGAATTGAATATTATGAGATCGATTACAACAATTTTGCTGCATGAGAAGCAATCATGGAAAATGAATTAAAGCTATTTTTTCATTATTGATTAAAATAAGGCTTCTTAAATATAATTCTCGCTATCGCCAATGACGTAAAAAGTACCCGGATGTGGCTTTTTCGTCAAGATTTAGTGCACTTGGTAGCAAGGGCATAATTTGCACAACCGTAGCGTGTGCGTACGTGTACGCGCCGACCACGGATACTAGTACAGTAGGCGGCTGTACCGCCCGAGCCAGCGAGTGGCCGGCCAGGCCAGGCCTGTCATACTCGTACACTGTTACTTGTAGTCGAGTCCCCGCCGCCGCTGGCCGGCCTTGCATTAGCATGCACTACTGCACGCAGCGCATAAGCTAACACATACCGGTACAGCGTACCGCTTGATCATGCGATCGATGTGCACATCACAGATCAGTCATCTCTGCATACGCTGAAAATATGCTGGAAAATATTCACCCACCTGGATATCGTCATAGAATGCCCATCTTTTTTTTTTTTATTTGTTCTCTGTCGAAATGTCGCGAACACAATCGGGAACGAACAGTGATCTCGTACTTATCCTGTCTCCGAAGCAACTTCTCCCAAGTAAGTACAGTACGTACAATGTACGTAGGCACTAGTATAGGCCTACTACCTAGTGCTATGCTACTACTACCACTGCACTGCTAGTAAGTCGCGCGTGCACGTACTGCGCTGTGGAGTCACCCGCAAACTTCACCCACGCGGCCACGTCACGTCTCGCATGCCAGTAAGGGTCCTATTTCTGCAGATTTTTTTTCATTTATTGTCGTGCGAACAACACATGGCAGCTTCGCAGCAACAACCAATAGTCGTATTAACAGCAATTTCTTAAGAATGGAGAAATGTCAAATCATATTAAAGCTGTGATTCAAGTCGAGAAAACAGGAAGTACACGTAGAATACGGTCGGTTGTGTGTGTAAATAGCATTAGTCACGTATCACGCGCGTACGAACGGAAGTGACTTTGCTACCGGACTGTCCATAATGCACCGTAAATGACGCTAAAATCAACAGCCGGGTACTTTTTACGTCATTGGCGATAGCGAGAATTATTACACAAATGACAAATTTCTCACAAAAAGGATATCCTTTGATACACGTGGGTCACAGAAAATAACATAAAATAACCATGTAAAGAAAACCTGTTTGCAGGCAGTTCGCTGTCACTATGTTAGTCTAAAGTCTTCATTGGATGGGGTAATTACCCCTCCCTCGTTTGAATTAACATGGGTATTACGATCTGGTGTTGTGCATGAATTTTTTTATTTTGAAGACTTTGGAGTCATCCTAAATTTAATGTAGTAATAACACAGTGAAAATGAAGCCAACAGTTAAACAATTCAACCCCGGGTGCATGACAAAGTATACGCCTAATTTCTTTTCTGCATGAACCAACCCCGTATTTATCATGCAAACACGCACACTGTCTATGAATGTGAATAAGTTCTTCTTTTTGTGCTGCCTTGAGAAAGATCGATTGTGATCATTATGCACATGTATACTTTTTTGTCGTTTTAATGTTTATGATAACGTACATCATTTACGTAACGGTTTATGCACTCTTATCTCATAACCCGATGAAAATGTTTCGAATAAACCAGAAAGAGGCCAGGTGATGCGATATGCATTCTACCTGTAAGTGAGGAAAACGAGGGAAATATTTTGTACATGTACGTAGGCCCTACTGGTCGTTAAGGAATACAGTTTTCATTCTGGACAATTTTTGTACATGCTCCATTTGCAATAGTTTAGAGACGTTGGCGGCTGAGTGGGAGGTTTGGTCCTTTCCATTAAAACGCAGAGGTTATCGGTGAGAAAAAAAAAAAGGCAGGAAATTGCAGGGGAGACCGGGAAGAAATGGCACATTTTTGCATCATCACGAAAGATTCCTTGTAAATTTTAAAATATTTTGTCAAACTAGGTCATAATCATAATTATGTAGTATAGGTTCTGAAATTTATAGTAGAGTACTTAGTGATACCCTTATACATATTTAAAAACATTTTCGTGTAATCAATGATTTGTTTAGCCCCTAATTATGGGGGAAATGGGACATCAAGCTGGGAGAAATGAGACAACCTGGAGAGAAATTGGATAACCATCATGACCAAAGTAGGATTTACATGTGCCGCGGGGAGAAATGTAACACTGCACTATTAAATTTCTCCCAGTGGTAACTGAAACAGTAAAAGACCCTTGCGAATTTTTCATACCTGCATGTTTGTTATCAAGCAATGTTATTTTCAGAAGTTTGCACACTTATTAACATACCTGTAGGACCTACCAGATCTATAGTAAGTTTGATATTTTACTGACAAGATACCTGTAGAGCTGTATAGTGGTTAATATGTCCATTTTCAGGTGTACCGAGGCTCATCTTTTCACTGATATAATTGGATTGTTGACTGGCCGAGCATTTTTCAAGTTACATGAGTGTCCCATATTTCTCGATCCCCGGTCTCCCCCGTGCTTTATTTCAGGAGAAGGCACGAAAAGCGCGTATTGCGAGAAAAGTGTCAGAAACATGAAGAAAAAAAAAAAATCTCTGTCACTTTTACCTCGTCCTCTTGCATTTCTACGACTAAATTTTTATCAATGACATATTTATGTCCGGCATTTTGACCACTGACATTACGACCACTGACAACTTTACCTCTGACATTTTTACCACTGACATGATAATTATTTCCCTCTGATATTATTACCTCTGCCATTTTTACCTCTGCCATTTTTACCTCTGCCATTTTTACCCCTGCCATTTTTACCCCTGCCATTTTTACCCCTGCCATTTTTACCTCTGTCATTTGTACCTCTGCCATTTTTACCTCGCCATTTTTACCTCTGTCATTTGTACCTCTGCCATTTTTACCTCGCCATTTTTACCTCTGTCATTTTTACCTCTGCCATTTTTACCTTTGCCATTTTCACCTCTGCCATTTTTACCTCTGCCATTTTTACCCCTGCCATTTTTACCCCTGCCATTTTTACCTCTGCCATTTTTACCTCTGCCGTTTTTACCCCTGCCATTTTTACCTCTGCCATTTTTACCTCTGCCATTGTTACCTCTGCCATTTACACCGAACCGTTTGGAAACACATTCATTGCTCCTGAAGCAGTGGCCGGCAAAGCGAAGCCTCCTTATCTTAAATAATACACATAATGCTGATAATACACAAATGTTACTTGGTGACAGTAATTTTATTTTTCCTGAAGATTTTGATATGAAGTGTGAACAGGTTCAAGATTGTTTTTCAGTTATTCTTATAAAATGTGAGAAGTTTATGTGAAAATTTTGATAGTTTACAAATATTTTGTTAACTGAGAGTTACAATCTTGGCATTATTGGAACAATAGAACTGAAACTTGATTGAATACCATTTCCCCTAAAAACGTGTGTAAAATAGAAGGTTAACTCCTGCTTCAATTCAATTGTGTAGACGTGATAGAATGGGAGGCGGTGTTGCTTTTTATGTTACAAATAACATTCAAGATGTATTACGTAATGATACATCTTTTTGTTCGACAGAAATGGAGTCTATTTTTATAGAAATTAAAGAGTCATCAAATAAAGTTGAAGTAGTTAATTGTGTTTATATACCTCAAAATACCAATGTGTTATGTTTTAATGAGAAAATTGAATTATGTCTAGATCTATATGAAATGGAGAAAAAAGTGTATTTGTTGGGTGATTGCAATATACATTTGTTTAATCATCACTGTCATAAAGATCATACAAGTGATTTTATACAAAATATGTCTGCTTATAATCTTTATCCCCTTATTTCAAAACCATCACGGATCACGTCGAAATCTTGTACTTTGATTGATTATATTATTCTTAATACTTTTCATGAAAAAGTCCTGTTCTATAAAGAGTTGAAATTGATTATAAAGTTTATTTCTGTGATAAGTTTATGCCAGCCTGTGTGTTTAAGAAATTTAAAATCGATTTTATCTTTTGATAAAACGGGGCCCTGGTTAATTATACACTGATATATCAGACGACTTTCCCGTTTTTTTTTTTTTGTTTGATATTTACGGATACCAAGGAAGACGATACAAAATATCTCAGGAACAACATTAGAGCACAAAGAAGACCAATTATGATGGATTGAAGAATTACCACACACAAAAAAAAAAAATGATAAAACTGACTTGTCATCTCATTATGAGAGCGATGATGTGAATGAATGTTATAGTTATTTTACGGAGGTTTATATTTCCTTGTATGATGAGTGTTTGCCTCGTGTTAGAGAAACAAAGCCAAAATATAGAAGACGAAAACCCTGCACTACAAAAGCTAGACTCCTATACAGGTTATAAGAAAGAAGACTCGTCTTTACAAGTCATTCCTCCATGTCCCTAATTTGTTATCTTTCTGTAAGTACACTGCATGTAAGAACAATTCAACACAGTGTTTTTATAACATTTTTCAGAAATATCAGGAAATATGAAAATGACATGCAGTGAAATTGGCAATATATTACGTAGTAAAAACATAATATTGAAGGTGAGATGTATTCTGCTAAACACAAGTATTTCAAACGTGAGCAAATTGTTGATTGGCTAGAAAATTTCCAATTCAATTCCCGTGCAATTTACAGTTAATTCTATAATATCACCGCATAATTGTGTTATACCGGGTGTCCCAAAAAAAGCGGAACGGTAGATTTTCAGTACCTTGCGTTCTAAAAGTGATATATTTCTTGACATCATTAGAGAGAGCATATTTCGTAGAAGACCATGATACCAAAATCATTAAATTTGGTTCAGTACTTTTTATTCTACGCCAATTTCTGTAAATGCAGTCATTTTCAATTTTTTGCGACTTCTGAGATAATAATTTGGGTGCGACACGCGTTCCATACGGTGAATTGTGTAAGCTCGCTGATCCATGTCAACAAAAGATAACGCTTTCATATTTGGCGCGCGCACACACAGAGACACACACACACACACAGACACACACACTGTTTTTTCCTGGCCCGTACCCAATGTGAAAGCTGTATCTTTTGTTGACATGGATCACCGAGCTTACACAATATTCACCGCATGGATCGCGTGTCGCACTCAAATTATTATCTCATAAGTCGCAAAAATCCGGCGAAATTTGACAATGACTGCATTTTCAGAAATTGGCGTAGAATAAAAAGTACTGAACCAAATTTAATGATTTTGGTATCATTGTCTTCTGCGGAAGATGTTCTTTCTAATGATGTCAAAAAATATATCACTTTTACAACGCAAGGTACTGAGAATCCACCGTTCCGCTTTTTTTGGGACACCCGGTATATGTAATGTTGTATAGGGTAATTCATACTCGTCTCATTTATCTGAACTTGTAATGCTTTAGAAAAGAGCTATTCAAATTATAACGCACTCTGTCCGTGATGCTCCAACACTCCCATTTTTGAAAGAAAAAAAATCTTCAACTTCAGGAATTGATTTTATATCTAATACGTCCATACTTTTAGGTATAATTTTCATATTGGCAATGTTCCTAGCATATTTGAGAATATGTTTAAGTGAAACTCATCTCTTCATACTTATAATACAATTCAAAAACTATTGTTACATAAGCCAATAGTATACACACGACTCAAACATTAAAATCATTTCGGTACGCAGGAATAAACATATGGAATGATTCAAATTAGAATATAAAAGCATGCTCAATTTTGTCAAGTTTTAAAGTATTATGTAAAAGGATAATATTCAACAAAATGTGAATTTGGGAAGCGAAATTTTGATTGTTTGTTTCCATGTCTATCATACGGACATTGCTCTTTCCGATATTATTACAGACATTTTTTTGTTTGCATGTGTATTCGTACATGTATGTTTTTACTGAATAGTTGAATAAGATTAAATTGAAAATTGAATTGAATTGACTGGTATTCGTTGGACAGTACATCGTGCATATGGCTGATCCTGAAGTATACATCTTTGCAGATACATTTGCTAACTTTACCATCAGACTCAAGTGAATGCAAACATATATATCACAGAGTGGGCACCAGTGGTTCTAGATGGGTTTAGCGACAGTTGTTTCAACTCAATATTTATCGAATCATGAACGTTGGGAAAGTGTTCTAAATAGCTATAAAATTTATTGGTGCGTTGCTGATTTCTTCTTAGTCTGCAGAACCAATGGTGGAAATCGATTTGGACCAAACTGTGAGTTCAGGTGTACATACCTTGGTGATCCACCTGCCCAGTGTAGTCCTTATCAGTTTTGCCTGCCTGATCCATTCGGCTGTTCATGTGATACAGGAACTCAAGGAATCAACTGTGATACAGGTAGGAAGTTAGGAACCATTCTCCTTTGAGTCTATTAAGGCTGCAATTAGCAAGCCTGTATTTATTAGTATTGGTCTCCCCACTGTACATTAAACTCTACATTACAACTTAGGCTACTTGTTTAATGTAAAATATTTCATAATTGAAGGTAATTTGATTGATGAATATCAAAGACTGAGAATTAGATGATAAATTCAGAATACTGTTATCAACTGGTTGATGTGACATATTTTTTGATGAAATGCACATGTTGAACAGAGCAGTAACAGCTCATTACAAGACCGTCATAGTAATTTCATTGCAATGCAATTCATTTAGAACGTCCAACAAAAATATCACTGGAAATTGAGTGCGGGATTTCTACATACATGAATGATTGTTACAAAAATCGAGAATACTAAATAGTACATCATATATAAATACCTGTAGGTACAAAAACAAAACAAAACTAAACACACAAACAAACAAGCGAATTGGAAGAAAAACATCTCATAAAAGCAGGACAAAAAAAGACTCGGCTGGCATTATAATCAGAGCGTAAACTTCCAGTTTCATTCCAGTCTCAGCCCCCTCCCCTCAACTCACGATAGGATAGCGAGGTTTTGGTGAAACAAAGAATATACTGACATCTCCCGGAACTCGGACCTACCACGGCGTCCGTTTCTACGCTGATCCGGTTGCTCCGTCTAAGAGTCATTTCTTGTTAGTATACCCATGCAGACAAATCCATGGGGGTGACACCCCACGCGACGCCATGGCTTCTGCGAGCTTATGTAGTATACGTTTTATAGTCATAATTATGTTGTAGGATTGAGCTGGGGATAAAACATCCAGAAATAGTACGAAACAGACCCTCACGACGTTTATAAATT
The DNA here is from genome assembly GCF_964275005.1 of Diadema setosum. Lineage (NCBI taxonomy): Eukaryota > Metazoa > Echinodermata > Echinoidea > Diadematoida > Diadematidae > Diadema > Diadema setosum. The sequence continues at coordinate 48,650,702 of NC_092685.1, forward strand.
TGACAAACATAATCACCACTTTACATTAATCACGCTGACGCAGATGAGAAGTCGAAATCAATCTCTGAAGATGAAAAATAACATAATAAATGTTGAAAAAGGGGACAAGAGGTAAAAATTCCTGGTAGCCACAAGAGCAGCGCTCTCTATTCAATTCAGTTAATTGAAAATGAATCTTTCATTTCTCTAAATGATATTCCATCGTATGACTTTATCAATAAAGATTGTGCCAGCGGAACCTATGGAGCTGGATGCAGTCAAACATGTCACTGTCAGTCCGGCCTTTGTGACAGATATTCTGGAGTCTGTACAGAATCTTCTGATTGTGAGACAGGCTGGTCTGGTGACAATTGTCAGAGTGAGTACTGAAAGTTCCTCTGCCTTTTATTTGTAGTCTCATTAGAATCCACAACCTAGTGTTAAAGAGATAATTCACCAAACAAACAAAAAATACTCCAAAGGAAAGAGAAAAATTTCCCTACAGAACGTTTCAAAAATGACAAAATTAGGTTAAAAAATAACGAACCTTTTACATATTGAATTTTTTTTTTCTGAAAACATTTCTTGATCAGTCCGTATGAATATTCTAATGAGGGGAGTTGATGATGTCATGCCCTCATAATTTTTCATATTTGATGTATGAAATTCCGAAAACTGTTATTTTATTTATAGCTTATACCAGTAGAAACATATTCCCATAAGAGAATATGTCCACATTTGTTACCTCCGCCAAGGGAGGAGGTTATGTTTTCATTACCGTTGGTTTGTTTGTTAGTTAGATTGCTAGTTTGTTTGTCAGTGTGCAAAATAACTCAAAAAGTTTTGCACGGATTTGGATGAAAATTGCAGGGAAGTTTGAGAATGACACAAGGAACAGACGATTACATTTTTGGGAGTGATCCGTAAAAGTTTATGGATTTTTGGAAGGATTTTCGATACTTTAGCAGGTGAATGACTAAGGGAATTCAACAAAGACGCTTAACTGATATGCACTAGTGCTGTGAGAACCAATTAAATAAACTAAACAACCATCTGCATTAAAAAGGAAAAATATACTGAAATTTATGAACAAACTTCAACACAAGCTCCTTAGAAAGCGGAGGCCACTGTTTTACAAAGTTTGTTCACCTTGAAGAGTAAATAAGGGCTTATAGTAATAGGTGGCATAGTTCTTCAGAACAGGAAAGATCTGAGTCCATAATCACTAGTGTACTGTCAACAAATGTGTATTTAGAGCCAAGATGATTTGATATGTTTGTGTTCCATTTTATCGATTCTTTCATCTGATTCAGTCCCAGATATCTGTGATATCGGTTACTACGGACCTGACTGCAAAGATAAATGCCACTGTTTAAATGATGCACCATGTGACAAGATAACAGGAGAGTGTCCAAATCAAAGATGCGCCCTCTACTTCAACATCTATGATGACGAAGTGAACTGTCAAGGTGATTACATAATGTGCTCTCATGATTTTTTTTTATAAGTTTACTCTTACTTTTCTGAAGCTATTACATGAGACCCATTCATCAACGTTACATACTTTATCATATACAGAGACAGCGTGTGTTTTTTTTTTTTCTGTAATCAAGAGACTACACGGTTTCATCTTGTTAAACTGCGGAATCTGTAGCATTATTTGCCTTTTAGTTTTCAGTGTGACATGTGTTGTTTCCCTCTGCTTTCGCTTGTGGCGTTTTTGCAACTTCATTACGACAGCCATGTATCCCATCTGCTCCCTCTTGAGAATGACTTTATAAAGAAGTCAATACAGACAAATATATTTTGACTATCGTAAATGCATAATGTGACATAGTATCTATTTGATTTGTTGCAAAACCCCTTTTAACTAGGCCTATATGGATAGTTATCAATGCATCATCCATGCAGTATTGTTTGTAGGGTAAGCTTCTTTCACTGTTCTAAGTTTGTGATTAGTTTCGGATATTAGTGGATCCACTGTCGTTATTAGGGTTTGTTTTGTGGTGTTTTTTTTTTGCGTGATCCGCCAGAGTGTCATGGAGCATTCTATGGCCTTAGGTGTGCAGAGTCGTGCCACTGTCATGAAAGCGCCTGTGACAAAGTGTCGGGAATCTGTAGAGGACAATGTCTACCAAACTGGGTGGAGAGTGACTGTCAAACAGGTAGTGCATGGAATGCAGCTTTAATTAATTTGTTTTCATGGAAGTTTTTAATGAGTTTCTTTAGAGCTTTTCTCTAGATTTGTCACGTTAGATCCCTAGTTTGAATCTAACCTACTGCATTTATCGTTGAACAAGATGTTTTTGTTTGTTTTGTTTTTTCTCAATGCTGCTCTTGACTCTGTTGTTTTACATGGGTACCTGGCAGTGCCAGGATAATAATGATAATGTCGGGCGTTCTGGTAGAGCCGTAGCAATACTAAAGAGGTATCCCTGGGTTAATGATAACAAAATATTCTTACAACTCTATTTACATCAGTATCATACCATCATTATTTTATTATCATTATCATCAGCATTACAAATAGTGAGAGAATTGAACCAGTTGATAATCATTATAAAAATGTGATGTATTACTTTTATTGATAAAAAAGTATTGCTCAACAATATGAACATTTCGACTTGGTCTTGATGATGAATTCTTTAAATTGAATTTTGTGGAAAGGAACAAACTGTCATCTGTTCAAGGTCCATTGCGGCTTATTATGTCATTTTTTTCATATTTTTGTGAAGGGAAGTAGTTGAGAAGCTTTGATATCAGTTGTTGTATAAAAGACTACTCCAATGACTTTTTAATAGAACATGCTATTTTACGACACGGTTATGAGTATATTGTTAATCTAAACCCTGATTCAAAAGGAGATTGTGAGTAATGCATTGTCATGTGAATGTAGCACTTTAATGTATTTCCTTTCAGGAATTACTTATGTCTCCATGAATTCCAAAGGAAATCCAAATCAGACTTCATCCTTCACCTGTGTTGTTGAAGGAGACCCACCACCTAATGCAACAGATGTCAGCCTCTACCGGCTCATGGATGGTGTGCGTGATGATTCTGGTATCACTCGCAATCAGAGTTCTTTGGCTGCATCTGGAGAAAAGCGTTCCATAGTCTTCAAAGTAGATCACGTGACCTCTGTAAAATATGAATGTGTTTTATATGGAGACAGAGCTAATCTCCATATTGATGCAGTGACTTATGGTAAGGCAAACGTTCTTAGATAATTATCTATGTCAAATATGGTTGGATGTGCATCATCATTGTAGCCAATGCGATGTGTTATGCTGACATTTGCCGCTCATTTGAGCCAAAAGCTTGGTAAGATACCAGTGTTTGTTCATATAAATTTTGAAAGACTCAACCATAGGACAATGAGATGTGAGGTTTCACGAATGGGTGCTATTGCGACTCGGCCTGTAACCAAAACTACACCTCTCACAGATGTTATCCTGCTCGGCCCTTTCAGGAAAGTCCAATATTTTCAATTTTGTCCCCACAATAGAAATCCCAGTTATGGGTCTTAAGCCTCAGGGGTTCCAGGAATTAGGTAAAGCATAAAAACATACGCTGAATACAAATGCTTCCTTCTCGACAACCAGAATAGTTGGTGACAGGAATGTGTAAGTGTCACAGAATCAAAGTTTGTCAAGGAATGTCCCACGTAGGTTTGTCGTTAGATTGTTTCTGAGATTTGACCAGATTATTGCTGGGGATGGATAAATGAAAAGGGTATGTTCGTTTAAAGGGAACTCAAACCCAAAGAGAAATGCGAAGTGAGTGAAAGCAGCAACATTAGTAAAACACATCAGTGTCTTAGCAATGACAGCATCATAACTTCAAACACCCATAACTTCTTAACAAATTGTCGGACTTTCCTCAACCTTTACTGGTGTCTTCTTACATTACTGCATTCAGTCAATTAGAATATTTTGATATCATCCCCTAACAAGTGATACTGGTGATTGTGTAACTGGTTAATGTTTTATGAAGTTGCCAGATTCCGTTTGGACATTAGAGCTGCAGCAGGATTTGTCTATCTTAGGTTACATTAAAACCACAAATCTGTTTTGTAGCTCGTGTATCATTTATGCCGGCTTTACATTTAGAACTAAACATGCAAGATGCATACACGTATGCACATCGCGACATACGAAGTTTATTACTGGTATTTTGGTTAATTCCTTTTCTCATTTTGACGATAATTATGTCTTTCATAGTTTTGCCTGTAATGGAAGCTGTCCCAAAAGTGAAGGCATCAACATCAACCTCTCTTACCATCGAGTGGATGGCTTGGAATGAGCAGACTGGTGTTGGAGAAAAACCCTTAACAGAATATGTCACCTACTTCAGGATTCCTAATGGAACCTGGATTGATGGACCAAAAGTAGCAGCTTCGGTGACATCTGCTGTATTAAGTGGTCTAGATCCAGACACCAAGTACGAAGTCAGTGTAGCAGCGGTCAGGGAAGGCCCAGGTGGGACCGGACCGAAATCTGACTCGCTAACAGTAGTGACGAAGTGTGCAAGTAAGATCTTGTGGTCAGAAATCTTATGCTTCGTTCAGTAAATACATTGTACTACCAAAATTGTATAGAGTAACACAGTTTCTAGAATGAAGTTTCTTGCTGCTGTGTATTACCAAGGAGCATCTGAGACAAAACCTCCCTGGTATTGCTCACATTATGAAGTGATAAGGTCATAACTACGATAATGTTTTACTCATACTATCGATATCATTTGACATTTTATTTCATAAATCCATGCACAGTATATCTAGTAATGCAATCATCATTCCATTGCACATATCTTTTTCAAGCCTGAAAGATTGTGTGACCTCATAAAGCTCTTCCTCAAAGACATCTGAGATTAGAGCTTTATTTGGCTACTATCAAACTCTGGTAAGACAGAAAATATCACTAACAAGAAAAAAGAATTGTAAAACTGATTTGATTCATCAAAGTTTTTAAGGTGTCATTATACATACTTGGGAGCAACAATTCCTCACAATGACCTTCAGGAATTATGCAGGGTTTTTTTTTTCTGTTTGTCTTTTTTACAGTGGTTGAAGTTATAACATTGAAGATTGGGATTCAGATTTTACACAATGCAAAACTTCAGAAGTCACTGAACATTTCATTGAACCTAGGTCATGTATGAAGGATAAAAGACCACATCGCTCATAAGATTTATGAAAGTGTAACTGAATCAGAGTCAGGAATAAAATTGAAGTTAAATATAAAAATTCCACGAGTACCAAATGCCAAGATCTTTTTTAGACATATCTTACTTGGTATATTGACGTTCAATATTGAATGCCAGTGTAATTATTAATCAATTCGAAGACAGTAATCTGTGAAGGACAGAATAAAAGAATATTGAAAGTAGTGAGACATGAGCAACAGTGCACTAGTATAAGTGTCAACTACAGTGAAATATTAAGAAAGTTACATATTATTACCATTTGAATAAATTAGTAATGAATTCAGTTATGATGTAAGGTAATAGGGACTTATCATAGTTTTCCTTGATCATGTGACCATATTCTCATCTAAGGGAGATTTTCTTTTTATTATTATTCTTGGACTGTTTGAAAAGATCGAGCATATTCTTTTTGCCTTTTGTCGTTTGATGAGGGAAGCTTAAGTTACTTGTGCGTGCGATTTGCTTTTATTAGTATGTCTGAGAGATTAACTGCATTTTGTGGTCCTGGCGACAGCTTCAAGAAGTATTAGTCACTACCAGTGACATGACCGAGACTCAACCAAGCCATCTTGCAGAGTGTCTGTCAATAAAAAGCAATTAATTGCCATATTTATAATAGTCAAAATCTGATTATGCCAACTTCAGGTTAATGGATTTTTCCATCGTCAATCCCTCAAATTGCAGATTATGCCTACATAAGTCATTTTCCCCCAAGTTCATTCTTCTCTGTTCGTTTATGTTCAGATCTTAGCGCTCCAATCATTGTCTCTACAACAGCAAGTATTCCCAGACAAATCACTGTGACATGGCAGGTATGTGATTTATACTGTGCCTTACCATTTAAAGGAAAGGCTAACAAACGTATTCAATATGATGGAGGCAATTTTAATCTTTCTACATTGTGTAAATGGTAATTTGTGACACTGCATCACAAAACAATCGAAAATTTGCCAGACATGGATTTTAAGTTAAGGGTAGATTCTATGCAATAGTAGGCTCTAAGCTTTAAAATGATGTATAACTCAGTAAAATTGACTTCCCAAAACTTTCTATCGGAAAAAGAAAGAAAGTACATACTCTGGAGAAGAGTTTCCTGAGAAAAGGGGCTCGTGAAGTTTAGGACTTATTCAAGTGCGTTATCTTGCACCATGTTGTGCTCTGTGCAGTAAATGGGACAATAAAAAAATAGGAAGTAAAACTCCCTAATAGCCACAATGAGTAGATTGTCAGATTAAGCTGGGGAAAAATACACAATGTGCCAACACATTCTATTGATTAAACACCAGCTTTCTATGCAGTAGCAAGATCAAAGTTACTAGAGTCGGAAGTGAAGAGTGTCTAAAAGGTTTTCAAAAAATTAGATGACAAGTTCACCTTCATTAACATAAGGATCGAGAGAATGTAGCAATATTAGTAGAACACATCATTGAAAGTTTGAGGAAAATAGGACAATCCGTTCAAAAGTTATGAATTTTTGAAGTTTTTGTGCAGTCACTGCTGGATGAGAAGATTACTGCAGTGTATGATGTCACATGCGTACAACAAATTATAAGGAAAATATAAGGAGAATTTCACAAAATTTCATCTTTTGAAAAAAGTACTAAGTACGCATTCCCTTGACTCGTTACTGATATAATTATGGTATGGGTAATATTATTCCCATTGCCTTTAGAAAGAGGCAAGTCAAGTGCTCTTTTATTATGCGAAACAAGTGAAAATATGTGGATTTTTCTTTATATTTTCTTTATACTGTTGTACTCATATGACATCACGAGCCTTTAGTAGTCTCCTCATCCAGCGGTTCCAACACAAAAATTTTAAAAATTCATAACTTTTATATCGATTGTCCAATTTTCCTCAAACTTTCACTGATGTGTTCCACTAATATTGCTGCATTCTCTCAATCCTTATGTTTATGAAGGTGAACTTGTAATTAAAAGTGGCCTATAAGACTTACCTTATCACGATATTCTACAAAAATGTGTTCTAGAAAAACTGCAAAAACACAATTTCCCATTCGTTTTATAATCCCAAACTTTAGAACAATGTAGACGTGCTCTTTCAGAATATATGAGAAGTTAAGATTGACTAGGTTGACCCGTTGTACTTAGTTTTGAGTCCTCACGTGAAATCCGAGTGTGCAACTTTTTTGTTTGTTTTGTGATGCACGGTCACATTTTTGATAGTTGAAGAGTATTTCATGTAAATATGTATTCTGCAGTTTGCTGATGTTTATGTTTATTCAAAACCCATAGATAATCACCAGTGTTTCAAGAAAAAAAAAATGTAACCTTTAACTTCAAAAAAAAAATTACTTGCTGTACTTCTCACTAAAGTATACTGTTGCTTCTCCTAGCATACTGACTCTCAAGTATACCAATATCTCTGTAAACACATATATTTCGAATTTGACGGGTCCATCTACGTTTTTTATTAGGTTTTTGAAAATATATGTGACCGTGCATCACAAAACAAACAAAAAGTCGCACCTCTTGATTTTATGTGAGGATTGGGCTAAAAACAGGTGAAATGGGTCAAATAAGTCAATTTTGAGTTTTTCATATTTTCTGAAAGAGCTATCATTCTTCTACAATATTCTTTAGTTTGGGATCATAACACGAATGGGAAATTGTGTTTTCCGGAGTTTTTCTACTACCTCTTTTTAGGGGATAGTAGAATGATCAGGTATGTATTAGAGGCCCCTTTTCATTTCTTGAAATCCTTTGTACACTCTTCACTTTCAAGTCCAATAACTTTTGAAATGATAAGGCTACTGCTTTGAAGGTTGACATTAATCATGGACAGAATTTGTTCATAGAACATGCTTAATTTCAGCCTAATTTGATAATCTCTTCATTTTTGTTGCTCCGGTGGTTGACATCCTGTGTTTTGTCCCTTTCATCGCACAGCTAGCGCGGATTGGTGAAAGATTAAGCGCTTGAATAGACCCTGTACTTCAGAGCCTCTCTTCTCAGTTCACACTTTTCCAGAGTGTGTGCTTTCTTTCCAGTATTTAGGGATAGGTTAAGGGAGTCCATTTGAATTGAGATATACATCATTTCATAAAGCTTAGAGTCTGTTCTTTCAGAATTAGCTTTTAACTAAAAATCCATTTCTGGCGCCTGTTTGTTGGTTTTGTGATGCACGGTCACATAAATTAAGGAATTGTTTGCACTGGTTCAATAAACTAACTCAATGTTCGTCAAAGATTTCTTGAGCAAATCTTTGTCCTTACTTTCATATGAATTTACCTGTCAATAGCAATGTCCTGAATAAGAGCTAGTACATTCCAATATATTAGTTTCATTGACATGAAGGGTAAATTTTGTATTTCGAGATAATACAGTAAGGCCTACCGTTATGGAAAACATTGACAATCCATAACAGAATTATCCAGCGCACTTGTTGATATCATTAAATGACTATCAAACTTATATTGTCTCACAAGTATTAACTTTATTTATCTTTCTTCCTTTTGTACACGATAATACATTTGAATGGCAAGTGTCAGTTAACATAAGAAGAACAAGCAAATAAACTAACTTGCAATACACTGATTAATAATAGTAATAATAATAACAATAATAATAATAATAATTTAATAATATAATAATAAGGTCTTATTTACCCAGGGTAAACCAAGAGAAAAGGAGAAGACGAGGAGACCCTAAAAAAAAAACACCAAAGCTTTCAAAATTAAGGGTCCTCATAATACTCATAGTACTCAACAACTGATTAGATATTTCTGGAACAAACTTTAAAACATATTTGACAACTAAAGCAATCAAGGGGAATGGATAAAAAGAACTATTTACAAAAGGGACATAGAACAAAAACAATCAGTAAGATAAGAAATGAAAAGGAAAACGGAGAAAGAAACAAAAGCAAGTAAAATGATATAATTCACCTGTCATCAATGAGGCAGAAAAAAGATAAGTTGGTTACAATCAATTGTGGAGACTAAAGAAAGTTTGCAGTTCTGTGTACATAGGTTATGCATTAACAAGATAAGGAACAATTTAGAGTGCCATAATCAATAATAGCAGTATAGGCATTCAAAGTGCAAGTTTACGAGTCAACCAAATAATTACTTAATAAGTACAACTTGAGATTATATCTAAAGACAAATATACTGAAAGCATTAATGTAATGCTAGAATCTAAAGAATTCCAGAAACCGGGACCAGTAGGGCCTACAAAGTAAAGTTCTGGAAGTAAATATTGTCCTTGCATGAGGTATGTGGTATGCAAAAGCCTGTCTCATGGCATGATTATGAATTTGATTATTTTTCGTAAGTATAATTTGGCTAAAACCATAGGTAGAACACCTGAATTAAGATTACACATTAATGAACCCAATTGCACATAATAAACATCTTTTAAATTTAAGGTTTGGTTATCATAAAAAGTAAGATTGGTATGAGCACGAAATTAACATTACATATTATTCATATAACTCTGTTTTCAACCACAAACAACTTGCCTAACTGAGTTTTATTAGACTTGTCCAATGCAGGTACACCATAACTAATATAAGGCAAAATTAATGTGCTGTCACAAAAAAATGCACTTGTTTAAATGATTAATCAAAATTGTGAAAGTAAAATAAAAACGTTTAATAGAATACCTATAGTCATTAAACGAACAAAAATCAGTGAAGATACTATGGAAATAAAGAAAGACATTGACATAAGACTTAGATTAATTCATGTTTTTAAGATTAATTAATGAGTAAATCATATCTCTGGGCATTTGCATATTTTTATTATGATTTTAATGTTTACCTCTCTGTCCCACATTTGAAAACAAAGATGTGCTGTATTTTTTTTTTTGAATGACCCACTTCAACATTTTAGAGACAAGGACTCGTCAAGCAAAACATATGTAGTCCAGCGGTATATATATATATATGTATAGCTCTGTATATATATATGTGTATATATATATATATATATATATATATATATATATATACATATATATATATACATATATATATATAATATAAGCAACAGTTTGGACTACAAGCCCAAAATTAGGCACACACGTAGATTGATTGTTTCTATGTAAATGAACCCTTCCGATGTCTTCTCCCCCTGCCATGATAACTCATATTTTATTTTGAAGAAAAAAATACATACAATACTTACATGTAATTAAAGGGATAAATTTTATAAATTTAGCATTGCTCTTTTAATTGGAAAACTACAAATGTATTCTTAGTCATTCTCTGACGTCTTCTGGTGCTGCTGTAAAGAATTACTTGTTTGATCCATATATCTCCAATTAGACAATACTAAAATTAATAAGTCCACAATATTAAAATGTTATTAGTATCTCATAAAAAGGGTTGATATATAACCATCTTGCGCACATTTGTGCAGAACATTGTTCGCCAGGTTTAGCACTTGAATGTTAAATCTTTCGAATTAAGTAATTGGATAATACGTGTTCTGCGTGTTTAGATTTAGTGGCATTTTAAAATTTATAAAGAAATACAATTCTTACTCATTTCCTTCGCTTGTGCTGGTATGTATCTATCAAGTGATATTTTATGTTTGTTTACATGCTGTTTAATAGATCGGAGACTAAAATTCTTTTCCTACTACGGTGTCTGGGATGGCATTTCATACCCTAATTGCCGAATGGAGGAGACTTCTGTCCAGTGTTGAGATTTTACCATGAGGCATGGCCACAGCATAATCGGGCAAAGATAAGCTAGCCCGAGTTCTGCTGGATGTTGGTCAACTTATACAGTAGATCTCTGTGACTCTGACTGATGTAAAAAAAAAATAATGATAATAATGATAATAATTGTGATGTTGTTACCCCAACCTTTAATGAAAAGAAGTACCTCAGAAACATTTCAAAACACAATGAGATGATTAAATTTATGTTATGTTTGAAATGATTTAAAACTGCAGTTTTCATGATGAAAGTACCATCCTGTAGATGACAGTTAATGTTCACCTTTTGTACATCATCCAAATAATAATTTTTGAGAAATGCGATTGAGAGTTGTGACCACACGCACAGTCTTTTTTTCCAGGCAGTTCATTGCCATGCACATTTTTTTAATGATTTGATTACTCGAATAATATTCCAGGCACACCCAAATGCAACAGCAAAGTGCAGAGCTGACTGTACGAACTACATGCTCCACTATACAACAGAACTCTCACGCTTCTCTGGATCTGAATCACCAGAAACAATTAATAGTTCTGAGGTCACCCTCACAGACTTACAACCATATCTACTGTACACCATCACAGTGACTGCTGTCAGAAACGATTCAGAAAGTGCAACGAGCACTGAGGTAACTGTGATGACACTAGAAGAAGGTAAGATATGTTTGTGGTGTTGTTGTAATATTATGCCTTCTACCAACTTTTATGCATTACAGATATATGCCAAACCAAACACCTTGCTCTGTCAAGTATGCTTCCGTATGCATTGAGTGTAGTATGTATAACAGCAGATTAGATGTTAACACAAGCTATTGACGCCAGTAGGCCTATATAATCTAAGTGTTCTTTATGTTTTGATATCAATAGTTCAAGTGACTTCTCTACTGGCAATATCTGTACGTACTCTGCCTCTCAAATGTGTTGCTCGTTTTTCAGAGTAAAAAATCACAAAAACAAAAACAAACAAACATAACAATCGGTCATTCTAGTACCTTTGCCTGCTTATGGTGTTTATTTGTTGTTGTTTTTTGCTAGCATGTTCGGAGTGAAATATTTCTATTTGCAAATCATTCTTTGACGGTTTTACACTATTAATAAACAACATGATCAGTAAAAAGGCAGTAGAGTGGAGTTTACGTTATACGCAGAATTTGTACTACGATCTCCGAGATGAATTTAACTAAAAAAAAGACCTCAGAAGTTATCGAAAGTATTTCATCGAAATCAGGGTCTAAATAGAAGAGGCATTAATGAAGATGAAATAAACAGACCGCAAAAATCAAACCCTACTGAATTTATGAACTACTATCCACACTTTCATCCCTTTTGCTCAGGGAGACCAATTTCTCGCACTAAACATACTCCTCACTCTGACTCCCTTTCAAGCATTTGTATGTGGATGTATTACTTACATTTCTTTGAAAACTCTCCTAATTATCAGTGCCTGCTTTGTATTCCTAACAGCTCCACCCAAACAAGTTAATGTAGCAATACCAGAGAGTACCCAGGATTCTCTCATTGTGACGTGCTCTGCAGCCACTCCTATACACTTGCACTTGCTACACAAATGCAATCCACTTAATACCACTTTGAAGACATACATAATTTCATCATCTCATCTTAATCTAATAAACATCAGGTTCTCCTATATAAACCATTGACGGTTTTACATTATTAATAAACAACAGGATCAGTAAAAAGACAGTAGAGTGAAGTTTACGTTATACGCAGAATTTGCACTATGATCTCCGAGATGAATTTAACTAACAAAAACACCTCAGAAGTAATCGAAAGTATTTCATCGAAATCAGGGTCTAAATCGAAAAGGCATTAATGTAGGTGAAATATACAGACCGCCAAAATCAAACCCTACTGAATCTATGAACCACTATCCACACTTTTATCCCTTTTGCTCAAAGAGACCAATTTCTCGCACTACACATACTCTTCACCCTGACTCCTTTTCAAGTAGTATTTTGTATATAATGGATGTATTACTTACATTTCTTTGAAAACTCTCCTAATTGTCCGTGTCTGTTTTTTTTTTCCTAACAGCTCCACCCAAACCAGTTAATGTATCAATACCAGACAGTACCCAGGATTCTCTCATTGTGACGTGGTCTGCAGCCACTCCTGTACACTTAAATGGAAAAATACTGAAATACATGTTGCGGTATAGCCGTATATCACCAGTGATGGATGATTACTACATTATCAGGACAGTCAATGAAGTGCAGCATGAGATGAAATGCCAGATTCTTGAACTCTCACCTGGAAGTATGTATTCTATACAGGTATGTTTCGTCAATAGTTATTTGATTTTACTCTTCACAAACTCCTAGTTAACCTTTATCTATGCTGTAAACAGAAAGTATCTTAGTCCATTGCTTCACTTCCGTTATATATATATATTTCTGGATTTTATTGATCAGATCAAAAATATTATACTTTTTCATAACTTATATGACATATACATTTTTGACATCACAAAACAAACATTTGATAGCATTCAATGATAGTAAAATTACCAGGAGCCTGATCCTTCTTTGGACTATGCTCTCTAACACACGTTAACACCAATGACTCTTGAATTGTGTACACAGAAAACGAGGGAAAAGAAAAAAAAGAAAAAATAGCCTTCAATAGAAACACTAAATATTACCAAAGACCAGACAAAACAAACCAAAGGCGTAAGAACACACTTTACAATTTTGAAAAAAAAAACACACAAGAAAAACCAAAACAAAGGTACTATTCCCCTAGTTCATTTATGCACTCTCCGTAACTTCCTTTCTACGATGATATATACACCCAGCCCTGGGCTGAAGATGCCAGCTGTCAGGAACTCAGTGTGTGTAGCCCATAAGACCGTAGGACAGTATGTGTTGGCCAATAAGGACACCAAGAAAAAAGAAAGCCGTGAGAACTCCTAAGAAACTGTACTGGTTCACTGCAAAGTAATAATTGTGATAATGATGATGCTATGTAAGAAATTTTCATTCAGTAGGCCTAATACATACAAGGAGAGAGAAAGAATAGACCACACTTATCAAGGCTTGTATGTCTCTTATAAACGTGTACATTTTATCTTTATAAACTTTCTATTTCACAGGTTCGCACTGTCAATCGTGTCGGTGAAAGCGAATGGTCAACTGTAATCACTGGTGAAACAAGTACGTTGTTAACTAACTTACAGTTGGATTGATTTACATTTGTTACATATGAATGTTTTTGTGCTGATTCCCACCTGATGAAGATTACAAGACCAACTTGCACTGTATGAAGGCAATTTACTGCTTCATGGAATACGGAAGCTCTGGTTTGGAAACTTTTAGCACGCAATGTGTAATCCTGCGATGCCCTTCGGCACAATCGTAGTGATCTGTACTTGTCTAAAATCTTTTAAATTTTGCATCACAACGTTAGATTGTCATGAATACAGGTGTAAACATTGAAGAATATATTATACAAATATACTTGCCCTTGGGAGTTTCTGGTTAAAACTATAGGCAGAGGTGAATCCAAAAGAACTACTTACTGAGGAGCGCAGCCCGAAATGAATAGTTCTTTTGGAGACACCGAGACCTATGATTTTGACCGACCAGAAAGTCGCAATTAGGCAAAATATGATTATATTTGTCTTATGTTCATGATAACAAATTTAAACAAAAAAGGGGATAATGGGGAAAATGCGAAGCGAGAAGTGTCGTAGTGGTGGATGCGATGTTGTGAAGGGACTCTAGCAAGCAGCGCACGATATCAGGCTGCATTGTGATGGTTATTGTTTTGTTGAAAAATGTCACATTTCACACAGTGACGCATTGTGCATTGTCGGAATTGCTCTATGACGTCACAATTGCTTTACAAGAAATTGATACATAACGTACATCGAACGGACTGACGTTACGAGCAGCATGCAATGTCAAAATTGATTTGTGACGTCACTATTGTTTTTCTTTTTAATTTTTAGCAAACGCATTGTTGCATTGGAACCAAGATTGGAACAGTACGACGCATGGGGTGCGCGATGTCAGTGCTGCTTTGTGACGTTACAATTGTTTTTAAAAACTTCTTACATTTCACAGAGTGAACGTGCAAAGCTGCGCACAATCTCAGAAATGCTTTGTTATATCTTGTTATAAATAGTGTTCTATTTGCAAAATTTCGTCATAGGATTGACGTCATTTTGCAGATAGCACTTTATGGAGTGCCAAACGTGCCAACACTGATATAACTGAAAATATCAATGACCTGAAGCTCTTTCATCCAATCACTGGAGGATACTTTTTTTTAAATCAAAAACGCAATTTGCAACATACTTCAAGAAGACTTGAAAGTGATTTCTACCTCCCTGGTGCGGTGTAGTTTGTGTGTTCAATTGTGTCTGTCCGTTTGTTGTATATGTTTGCGCAAAAGAACACGTGCATTTGCATGTAAAGGGTTTATACTGTAATGCGAATGTGTGCATGGTACTCCTTACACAGACTCATCTACCGCTTTGTAGTCGTGTGTTTTGTACATGCGCAATTGATCCTATGTTACGGTCGCAGCTCACTTTTACTTTGTGTGTTACAGGCCAGTCTGCTGCAATTGATGCTTTAGCTGGAGGTATTGCTGGTGGTGGTGTTTTCATCATCTTCATTATTGTGGGTTTGATTTTGTGCTTTACTTTCTGCCGAAGGTACGTTTTTCAGGAACCAAGGCCATCAACTCACTTTAATCATTCTGCTGTAAAAAAGTTGTATGTTCTTTGTACTAGATGTTACAAAAATATTTCCCACTTTTGATCCTTAATAGTTCGAAAACTATACATCAAAACACAATATCATTGACATGAGTAATAGCTAAATAGTGTACAATTTAGTTGAAGGTGATTTGAATATGAGAGCATAAATCAGTTTCGTTAAATCTATGATTAATTGTAAAGTTCATTTCCAGATTTCGGTCAAGTTTGAACCCAGTCCTCTGTACAAAATTTAACTTTACATCAGAACAAATGATGTGTATGTGAGTGTGTGCTTATAATGTCCCTAAACAATAGACATGGATACCCCGAATACCATCTTTTCAGAACTCTGCTGACTCGGCTTCTGGACTCTTGCTCCAAGGCACATGAATGCTTTGTTAATAATTCTCGATGGATTGCCCTGGGCACTGCTAGTCTGAATTCATGGCGAAGGGTAAAATGCATGAACATTAAAAAAAAAAATAAGCACATGTTTTTATGTGCTTGCAAACACTACGTTTCAGGATGAATAGCTTGCATCACTGGATATCAACATATTGAAAGCCCAAAGTTGTGTTTTCGATTCAGGCTGTTGTTCAAAGGAGAAAGTTTCAGTTATTTCACCTTCAAGCCATATGAAATTAGAAACACGACAAGGAACTCCAGAAACATATTTTGATTTCAGTTTTGCAGATTTCCACATATGGATGTAATTGATGTAAAATCAAAATGTTTCTTTGCACAGGAACCAGCGTCAAAATGAGCTTGATGGCACAGATGGTGAGTAACATCTTGAACCCAACTCAATGTAGGCACAGAATGCTATTTATTTTCAATGTACAAAAATGACAGTGTATCAAGCGGTTAAATGTAACCTTGACTCTGACGACAAGCAAGTGAGAACAACTGAGATTTCACTTTTGATATCATTAATTCCCTATAACCCACATTATAATCTCATGAAACTGCCGGGCAAACGAAAATGATTCATAAAGGACTTTTTTTTTTCGTAATTAAACCTGCATTCACTCTGATACTTTTGGATTACTCATGCCCAAGAAATCATAAAGTCTTTTCAAGAATTTTGAGGGAGTAATATAAATGAAATAGGCAAATTCGCTAAAAAAAAAAAATGAATACATAGATACTAGCCAAATTTCAGATGAGAATAAGACGATTTTGAAATGTCACTTTTGTTACATACTTTCTACGTGGAAATACAAAAAAAAAAAGAAATGAAATGAAATTTTACAAATTCACCCTGTACACCCAATATGCATGATATGGATAAGACCTTTCACAAATCAGCCCTGTACACCCAATATGGATAAGTCCTTTTACAAATTCACGCTGTACACCCAATATAGATAAGACCTACGACAAGAAATAAGCACTTCCGCCCTTATTCTAAAGCAAGCAGCCCAGTCTTGACGGTGATAATCCTGATAAGAACCACTTAAAAATAAGTGAAAACCAGTGTTGAAGATACTAGTTGTCTTCAGAACTGCGTGTGGCAAAACACCCTTTATGGCACAATCCAGTCTTGATAATAACAACAACCACAATTCTCTGCAAAAATATATGTGCTCTATCTCCTTTGAAATGGAAAAGGTCAGTCTGAGAGAAAATATTTCTCACCTCAATTGATGCAGCATCAGTTGCACAAATGGCAGCTGATGGGTGATGGGTGCCATATAAAAAAAAAAAAAAATTATCATAACCTACAGATGACTCATTTACACTGTATTACTGAGATAGCCAATACCTTGCTTAAGATAATGGGTAATAATATTTGATTGCGAATATCTTTAAGCATTTCAGGAAGCGCTTAGGAATATATCACTTTAATCAGCCTGACTAGTAGAACTGTTTTTGTTGCACTTAGCGTCATGAATGAATATGAAATGATGGGTATCGCTGATTATTTTTGTGAACGTTGGGGAAAATAATGTCTGGCCACAAAATTTTACCATAAACGGGTTCATTTAAACACAGCGAGAACCTAAATGGATCTTATATACAACAGAGCTAAATTGAAGAACAGAGTCTGTCTACAGTATATCAGATGAAGAAATTGCTTTCAGTTGTCCTGTGTCTGCAAATGGTCTTTCTATTCATTGTTTCCTTCTGTGTAACAAATTATACGTCACCAAAGTGAGACCCAGCAATTTGCCTAGAATTCTGCTTCCAGCAATGCACACTTAAAGGGACATTCCAGGCGATTTTCAAAATTTCACATCATGTACACTGTAGTACATAAATCGACAACTCCATGTATTGATTTGAGAAATTTATTGTGGTTCTTGAGCAGAGAAAGAATACTTTGAAAAACCTTAAACAAATTACACTGAACAAGGATGATGACATAGGAGGTTCACATATTTCAGAAATGTAGTACTATATTGTAGTGTAATTCCATTACAATACCGCTTGCTTGCGAGTTCACCTGTTAAAAGGGCATTTTACCGGTTTTTTATTTTTTTATATGTTGTTCTTTTAATTCTAAAAGACCCAGCGGTGCAAACAGAATCAAAATTTCATAACGATTAAGTCCGTAATTTAATGTTAAAAATGGAACTTTTTAGGTGAGAATTATGCTAATGAGCTGACGAGCCCGGATGTTATGATGTCACAGCAGCTCTCACTATTACTGCTTGCATACGCGTGCGTTAATTCGTATCGAGTAGCAGACGACGCTTAGGCCTAATTTAGCTAGCAGGCGGCGCTTGTGTACTGTTCTATCCATGTAGATATCTCATATTTCACTGCACCAAATCGCACCAAAATTACAGGATATACTTCATAGCATATTTCGAAGTATTCTCTTGTATTTGAACGAAATCAGTAATCGAGAAGTATCAATATTGACGCCGACTTTCAAGTCGTCACTCAAAAAAAAATCACTCTTCGCGAGAGATCTTTGCGATCGCAAGATGCACAATCTAGAAATGAAGTTAGCCGACTAGTACTGTGCGAACGGGGAATTTACGCGAGAACTAAATTTAAAAGTGTAATGATTTTTGCGACTTGTGTGATATAGGAACTACATTTTTCATTCAACTTACCACAAATAATTTGTAAATTTATTTATTGCCCCCGATTACTTGAAAGAGTTGTCTCATGATATTAAATGGCTAACTTCAGTCTGTGCGTGCGCAGCAGATAGACACTCTAGGTAGGGCCTGGCCGCAATCACTCATGTTAGTCGTAACGAGTTAGAGCAGATTATTTTTAGCGACGCCGACAGGAAAGTCGACATCTACACTTACGCTTCCCGACATGTGATTTGTTTCCAATTAACGTGAGCTGTTGGATATGAATCATAAAGTATTTCCTGTGAGTTTGGTGCCATTTGGCAAGGTGAATTTTGAGATATCTACATGGATACGGAAGTACGCTAGCACTATACCTACACCGGCGCTGGGATCGCGAAGCGGCGACACTGTGTTAGAATCTACGTGGTCAGGCCACTCTTCCGAGATATGGGTCCTAGTGAGTAGTACAGTAGGCCTACTGAAACAAACTGTTAGATCAAACAGTAGTCGTTGGTGTAAAGAACACCAATATGAGATTTACTCGACTTCAAAACATCGGAAATCCATAAAGCAGATACCTTACCTGAAAAATTCAGCACAGGAACAACAGTGCCTGCAGGACAAGGGTCCAGATCTAGATCTGGAGTCTGGACTTTCGTCTGGACTTTCTTCAAGTTCTGGCAGCAGGGTATGTAACGTTACGCTGTGCCTTATTAGCGTTGTGCACATAGGGCCTACAGCTGCAATGTCGACGGTGAGTGAGTGTAGGGCCTACTCATCAAAACTTGGACTGCCACGTAGAACCTACTCCTTGACTGCTCAGTAGTCCTAGTCCTAGTTCTAGTATTTCAGGGTCTATGTGTACTGGGTACCGTTTTCATCTCACTAAGCGTAAATCGTGCGTGCCGTTGAAGAGAGTCTATCTACATTTGGATCTAGATTCACTCAGCCCTCATCTACGTTAGATAGTTTGAACTGCACTGGCGAACCATCGCTCGATCATGATCATGCGCGTAACGTTACTTACACACGGTCTTCTATGGGCAGCACGTTTGGATAACGATGCCAATTTCATTTTGCATATCTGGAATTTCCCCACAAGTTTTATCTAAATAAAAAGCTTTTGAAGAGCTTGCTTTAAAAGATTAATAGATATTGTTTAACATATTTATTATAGCTCCATATTGCAATTATACTAAATAACAGCTTTTGGAATGCTTCGTGTTAGATTTCATCAGTAAATTGGCATTATGTAGTTCGTCTTGCTAATGTCGGAGTTGTGCACAAAGAGCACCTGTGACGTAGGCCAAATTACGTGGATCGTTCCATGGCTTGCTCGTTTTCATTTTTTTCAAAAAATCATTACAGGCTTATCCTGGGTTTTACAATCTTCTCTTTCCAGTAGTAGGCATCAAAAATGTAGATTAGAATTATCAGACAATTAGAAAATGTCAGTACAGTTTTCTTTTAATAATCTATGCATGCCTTCTTCTTTTGTTCTGCTTCCTTGAGCCCCATCTCATACATTCTTATGGTGACTCTGCCATGTCATCATCCTTGTTCATTGCAATTTGTTCTAAATTTTGAAAATAATCTTATTCTTTATCCCAATTATCACAAATTCTGAAACTCTGTCCTCAGTATAACTAACCTATAGTTGTTCAAATGTAAAAATCTGAAAATCATCCGGAGGTCTCCTTAAAGGAACAATCATTGGAGAAACAAGGTTAGAGATTAATTCAGACTCTGTTCCTTGACTATTTTTCTCACATATTCCTGCATGTTTGCTTTTCCATTACTTATTTTGATTAGCTGGGAACATACTGACCAATAATATCTCATTTCATTTAATTTCATTTCCAACAGAAGTGTTAAGTACAATGATTATAACATTTGTATATGCATACGAAATTAATGCAGCTCATTTTTAATTATAAAGGAAATACAGTTTAAGATAGTCGTTTAATACAACTCATGATATTCATATTTCACCGTTTGACTTTCAACTAAAGCATTTTTGGTGATATTGTGTGTGTGTGTGTGGGGGGGGGGGGGTGATATAAGTTTATAATTGTGATGTGTATCCTTCTATTGTGCATTAAGCGCTCCTTTTGCTTTCGCCTTTTATCCAGGAATTACAGGTTCTGTCACAGAGCAAAGCCAACATATTGTGTGTGAAAATGCTGACGCTGATATGGCAGATGCGAACCCGTATGAAGATATAAAAGATGTTCCAGTCATTGAACTGACTGCATCCTCCTCTAACCCAGAACGCAAATCAGAATCTCTGAATCCAAGTAGGTGCTACCCCAAATACCTGGTGGTTCAGAAGGATGAGAGTAGGAATATAGAGATGACTACCTTCAAGGGTTGTGACTCCCTCAGCAGTAGCAAGAAATGGAGTGGTAGTCATGACAACCTAGATGAACCAGAGATGGAGGAGAGAAACGGGAATAACATGTACCAGAATCTTGCAGCTCCTGGTCCTATACCTGTTCATGAGCTCCAGGCGTACATTAAGCACAAGAAGGCAGAGAAAGGCAATGGACTCATCCTGGAATATCAGGTAAGTACACTGTACTTGCATTGTGTGCACATAATTTCCACAACAGACAAACGGTGTCTTTTTCCATCCCCATGTTTAGTGCACAAGTCCATATTCAAGAAACAAACTAACCGTGAATGATTATAATTATAGACAAAACAGATTGTTAGCTCAATTCAAACGTTGATAACTTCACAAAGGCAGCTGAATAATTAATGTTGTTGGGAGGCAATACATGATTATGATTCACTAACTTTTACTATGACATTTTATCCAAATTTTCATGTAATGACCCCGCAATTCAAAACATGGAATTTTGGTTAAGAAAAGATTCAAATGGAGCAGACTGCAAATGCAAATTGAATTTATAAACTCATTTACAAACTATAATCTAAATGATGGACAGAATGTGCACACTTGGAAAAGGAGTTTCGTGAGAAAGGAGGCTTTGAAGTTAAGGTTTATTCAAGTGCTTAACCTCACCAAGCTGTGTTCTGAGCAATGAATAATATGACAAAAGACAGGATGTAAAACTACACTAATGAGATTGTGCTGGGATGCTGTACACTTTGTCAGTACATTCTTTCCATGGCTAATACCAGCGTTTATAGCAGTAACCTTATCCTTTCAAAAGTTATAAAAGTGAAGAGTATTTACAGGGTTTATTAGAAATGAAATGTGGCCTCTAATACATACTTAGTCGAATTTTTCTACAAAAAAGGTATTCTAGGAAAACTGCAACGACTCGATTTCTAATTTGTGTATGATCTCAAACCCAAGAATTATGTTTTCCTTTCAGAAAATGTAAAAAAAAAAAACAACAACAACAGAAGATTCACTTGTCTATATAACAACCGAAATGGACACCAGTGGATGTCATTGTACCAACATTAACCCGTTAGTTAGCCTTCGGGCCTCTGTCCCCCCAAGATGTACAATGTTTGACGACAACCTTATAATGACTGTATGTTTAATAGCTGTTGAATGGTATAACATGCAGAAGAGAGATTTAAAAAAGTATTGATGGATACTGAATTGAATGACGTGAATCAAAACGAGTTGAATAAAGTCATTTGTGTATAATCATATGTGCAGAATCATAGTCATGTGTGTAAATTATCCTTAAATTGTCATGAAACATTGTGTGATGGATTCGTATGCAATCTCTTCAGATGGACACGTTGTTGCAATAAAGAACAAAGAAATCCTCGGTTTAACGTGATGTGGGTTCTTTATTCTGTTACACAGCATGTATCGGCGATGTGTAACTGTGCATACTGCAAACTTGCGCTTGCTAGTGTGATATATTTATATATATATTCAACAACTGTGTTGGAATAAGTGGTTCCTGTAAGATACAAACAAGAAGAAAATTATTCATAATAACACGCCATACAAATCAGTATACTAGTACTCTATTTCAACTCTACACAGAAATAGTAAGACGATAATGAATATTTTCTTTCTTTCTTTTCTTAAAGAAGCAATTTTGGCCAGAATATTTAAACAACGTTTATATCTATTCTAACTAACTCATGAGGGTGACTGTGTTAACTATCATCATGAGTATTGCCGTTATGTATCTGGTGTAATCTACATGCAGAGTAAACATAATGAACTTTCAATATTCTGTCTAAGTTAGACAAATCATCGTCGGTTAATAAACCTATTTAACACAATCAATATATATCTTGAATCTTATGATTGTAAACGCTCAATGCCACATCTCACAACAATGTCACTATAAGACGTCTTGTCGCAAATGGTGCATTAATAACAACGAGCATTGTTTTTTAGACTCTCCCTAGCAACCCTTTTTGAGGTCTTAAATGAGACTATCAAAGAATCTACGGCTAGACATATCACTATAACTTCAACTTTGATATCCCTCCGCGTGCATGAACTTCGTGCGTGGAGCGTTCCTAACACAAATACCTTAATGATATACATACGCGAAAAGATATAATCCAACTTTTACGTTTTAACGTGAGCAATACATAATACCAGAAAACCCGTTTGAAACTCCACGGATTCACATTCACAATACTATCATTTCGGACCGTTCTCCGATAGGGAGAGGTCTTTACAAAGACCGTCCAAAACGTTCAACGTATTCTCATTAACACTTTCCACACCGCGGACCATGCACCACGCACGCTAAACTGAACGTTAATGCAATTGAACAATGCACGGAACAATAGACGCTAATACGTAGTATGGTTGAGGGGTCTAGATATCGCGCACGAAAATGTGAAATGCTCTTATGATAGAAGTTATTCCATAATCGTACCTGAATTTCTCAATATCACGAAAATGCAGAAAAATCACCTCCCAGAATCTCCTGATGATACGATGACGGAGTAGTGCGCTGTCGCCGTTTGTATGTCGGACTTTTTTTTTATGCGTTCAATTTCTAGGGGTATGTAAAGATCGCGCAGCTGCCCTCTGTAGTTTCATGCGTGAAAGTGTCTGCCCCTCTGCCGCTGGCGAGCAACGTGCTCCGGCTTTCGTAGAATATTTTTTCACTTGTTATTAAATTTGTCCCTGTTAAGCAACAACAGTTTTACCTAACTTGTGTATATTATTGTTATTATTATTATATGTGTTATTATTATTATTATTATTATTATCCTTATTATTGTTATTATTATTATTATCATTATTACTATTATCACCACCATCATCGATCATCATAATCATCATCATCATTATCATTTTCATTATTATTATCATTATTTTTATCATTGATATTTTCATAATCGTTAAAAAATTTCATTTAGACTCTATAAAGTTTTCTTCCATTATTTCTAATCACTTTAACCAATAATATAGGGTTGGACCTACTACTAATCGACCGCCTAATGTTTATTTGCTTGATAAGAATATTTAACACTGAAATTCACGTACAAAACTTGACCTACGTGATTGAGAAAATCCAGCTCTATCAAATGCCGTTGTTCCCTTTTCGATTCGAAGTTTCAGTGCAAAAATATCGCCGACGAACTTGCGTGGCCTCGTTTCAGCTCCCCGCGGTAAATCGCGTTTTTAGGATCGACCGCTGATTTTGCATTGACAATGCATGCAAACCGAGTTGTATTGAACACCGTGTTGTACGAAGCTTTTTAGAAGCCTTTTAGAAACTTCCATAGACATTACATTGTGCTGTCATTACGATTCGGTGAAAATATTCATTCGAAATTTTGTCCTTGATTAAAACCATTAATGAACAGTGAATTATCGCGTTTTCCCACACCATCCTAATCTACATTCAAAGCCAATCCATTTTTATGTGCTTTGCGCGCAGAGAAGTGCGTACTAAGTGTTCAGTGCGCGAATTATACGCGGTCGGTTTCAATAAGGGTGGTCGATATGTAGTAGGGCTACTATACACATAATATAAAATGGAAAAAAGTAATATGAACATATATTTTTTTTTTGTGTGTGTGTGTGTGTGTGTGTTTGTGTGTGTGCTTACCCATTTCGTCACCCTCTCATTTTCGTCACCCATTTGTCACACTCTCATCTTATTTGTTTTCTTCAGTATCATTATGGCCCTCCCCTGTCACAAATAGAATGTTCTATATCACAAGTTAGCGCAAGAAATCACAAACAAATTCAAATTGAAATCACACTTCAACTTCGATAGACTGAAATATTTATACCTTTGTAATATTATAATCGTTGTGTTAAAATTTGACTTAAAACAACATTAAACAGTATTTCAGCGTAGCTGGCAGCATACATTGTTCTTGTGTATGATGACGTCACGTGGTAAACGATCGATCGAACAAATTATGAATTCTATCGACTACGAACGAGACAAGCGAGACGACACGTCTAGGCTACAACATCCTTAGAACAGATTTTAAGGGAAGGTAGGTTTAAGTACAAGGTAAAAAATTGGAAATTTAGTGGAAAATTTGTTGGAAATCAAAATTTCTTACCTGCTTCCTTTTCATGTTGAGCCGTAAGTCAGGTATGTTTATTCCATGGGCGTATCGGCAAATTTTGCGCTTAGTCCTACGCGTAATATCGCTTGCTATACGCAGTTACGCTATGCGCGATCATTAGGTCCCTGCGCGAGACCTAGTACCCTCTACTATACAGCGTACTAATATACGGCGATGACCTTGACCTTGACCTTGAACATACTTAAACTTATTTCTCATTTACGGTTTTTCCTCTTAACTCCCTGACCATGGAAACTTTGTTTGTTCCTTAAATGGTGCACAAATCATAAAAGAACGATTTTTGACATACCTTGGATTGTTGGACTTCGTCAGATTGTCCAAGAAACCCAAACTCTAAGCAAACTGCTGTGGCCAACTGCTGAGCAAACTGCTGCTCTTGTGGAACGACTGACCGGAACTCTTTGCTAACAGTCTATAATTCACACCCTAATTTTGAGACTCGTAGTGTATTGTATCATTCCATGACACATAGTGTCAGACGAACTGTCACATGGGCGGACTTAAATAATACGCAATCACACTCGTGCCATTCACTTTAATGTACAATTTAATATAAGCATTTGTGGAATATTTACAGGACTGAAATCGAGGAGTTGTGACCAACATAAAATGCAGAATCAAACTCCTGAGTGAGATAAATTAAATTACAATACTCTTATATTCGGCAACCATGTGGACGGGACCCTGCCTTGGTCCGGTTCCACCTGTAATTTTGGCTTAACACTTGTTCAGAATGATTATAACAGCTTCACTATCAATTCGTTGTCCCTGACAATACACTATCTGCTATCAAGCGCAACACTATTTGGTTCACACCACCGTAGTGCTGATCCTGAGATGACCAGCCTGCACGCACGACGGTTTACCGCGGTTAGAACACTTGTCTTCAATTACACTGCTTCCGTTTACATCCGGGTTCTGTGCTAACCCGCAATTATCATGAAGTGTATAAATACCAGTCTTCGAATTATGTGCACATTATTTTCGTCTTTTTACCAATTTAACATGACCTTCATCTCCCTACTTCAGCGACACTTCCACGTCATAATCAATTATATTTACAGGGTGTCGTGCACCCGCCAGGTTCATCGCTCACCTGCGTTGTCCACAGAGTCACCTTAATTGTCAAGCTATTCGCTTCCAGAACATAACTGATTCGTGGGTGGAGCGTCCTTGTATGCGAGGTTGCTATTTTAGCTCCAAAGTGTCGCGAGGACCCGCGTTCCGTATTCACTGGCGTCCAAGTTTCTCCCTAGCGAGGGGCGGACACAGTCACTCGGCTGGGAATGCGTCTGCCTGGGAGTAAACTTGACCTCGGCCTTGGCGCCATCTACAAAATTATTTAAATGCAACATATACCAATGGGGTGTGTTCTAACCACACACACACAAAGATTATCAGCTTAAAATCCTGACATCACAGTGAAAATTTGAGAACTGCATACAAAATTCACATAATGAAATGTTTCAGACATTGGGAATATAACAGTGCATAGCTTATCAAACATCACCGCATCGTTTTCAGAAACTGTACACCATTATAATATACTTTATTACTTTTTCACGGGGTTCTCCGGGGCTATATGTGGTGCCCTGAAACACATTCACATCCTTGTACACGACAAAGCAGAAATCAAATCGCAATTTAACTTACCAATGACCGGTGTAATATAACCAAAATGCCTCTTCTTCTTGTCTACTGGAAGGCTGCAAAGGCTGTTGGAATACGCCTTCTGGCAGCAAACAAAATCTGAACTCTACTCAGCCAGTACACAGGCTGACGGTAAGGTGGACGGACGGCTCCTGGCCGCAAACGAAATTGGGCTTAGACACGAAATTATCTTGCCAACTGGCGCCTGGGTGTGGCAGGTTTGTTTCCTGCCATCACGGAGCTAACTCAATGTTCTCTCGGTGAAAACAAAATGGTGTCTGCCCCGAAAAGACCCAACTCTTCTGTTAAATTGCTACTCGACTACGACACTCCTTTTCGAGGCATTTGGAATATTTGATACAACTAAAAGGACTTGAACGAAAACACCTATACCGCACTCTCCCGGAACTGGAGCTATTTCCTGTCTTTTCTTTCTACATTAATTGACATGCAAAAAATAAATGAACTCCTCTTGGTCATCGATGGCGCGACTTGTAAAACATTTACACCTGTCCTAGCACTTTCTCTCTCTCACTCTCGCTTTCTCTCTCGCTCACTCACTCGCACTCTTTGTCTCGTCATCCCAACGCGTAAACATGTTTGTCTAGTTGAATGACCGATAGGTGATGTACATGAAACAACCTGGAAATGCATTTTCAATGTGACACGAACACTGTCTGGGCATTAGCATTGATACTCCATTCTTATTTCTTATTACTGCCGAAGCCAGCATATCTCAAAATAACTATATTTTTACAAATGACTTAAGTAATCTATATTTAATACAATAACTGTAAAAAGAGAACCTTGAATAATATATTGTTTACTCATTATTTATCTAGCGATCCACGTCTTTGCTTTTTTGTGGATCGCTATTTTCCATGATTGAAGTTATTTTCTCGCGCAGTATACGTGCATTGTTCCCCGTAATTATTGTACATATGTTGTTATGTATAATTTATTTCATATACTACATGAATCTTTTGTAAACGTTTGGACAATATCATTTCATGACATGTATACTTTGTATTGTATTATGTTTTTTGATCTTCGTTGATGGAAATAAACTATGATTGATTTGTGGACTGCAATATTGTCATTGTTACACACACATCGTATACGTCTGATGAACGTGTCGAGGGCTGAAAGCTCATTACATGAGTGAATGCCAGTATAACAGTGACGACGAGATTGGCATTATAGTTAAGGCACCATCCCTACCATGTTCACGTGTTAGAGCTCCCTGCTTTTACTACATGTTATACTGTATAATAGATCCAGTTTGAGCACAAGTGGCTTTAGAGACACAGATTATACATTGCATATAAAAAAGAAAAGATAAAAAGTTGAATTTTTTTCAGATGCTGAAGAGCAGCCAGCTTCATTCATGGATTGTAGCGTCAAAGGAAGAGAACAAGTCCAAGAATCGCTTCAAGAACATCATAGCATGTGAGCCTCTCAAACAATTACATGCCAATGTGTTAAATATGAGCTGTCATAGAAAGCATGTTTCTTTTCTTAATTTCTTAAAGAAAGGCTGACGTTGTTTGTGTGTGTGGTTTTTTTTTTTTACCATTTGAAACTAAATTGCCCCGATCCTATTTTAACTTAAGTGTTCAGATCTTGTGGTTGCGCATAGACTAATTTCATGTGCTTCACAAACATGTTTCATCTAGGTTAATGAAAATGTCGAGGGGTATATCGGAACTAATTAGAGTCCAATTTGTTATACACTATGTCTACGTCTAGAGTCGCTTGCTCCAATACAGTAATTGCATCAATATACAATATGTTAACTTTTGCGTACACTTGTTATTGTTTTGCAGCTGTGTTTATGTTCAGAGATATTTATGCTTTATCAAGATTGTGTCAAAATTTTCTGAAAATGTATCCATTTGGCAGTTTTATGTGAAACCAAGTGACAGAAACATTCGTTTGTAAGTTTTGTTTGTTGTGTAGTGAATAACTAAGCTTGGTACCTTTTTTTTTTTCTTATGAACGCCATATTAAACTGTATTTTTTACCATGTTAAAGTTATGTATTCAAAACAAAAGAATCCAACACCTGTAAGACGAGATGGCTTGTACATGATTCTGTGCAACAATGGCAGCCTACAATGATGATATTGTATACAACATTGGAGAGTTTTTAAACATTGCCAAAAACGTGCACCCTACTTTAAAAACATGTCTATTTTGTGGTTGTTTGACAGACGATCATTCCAGAGTTGTTCTGGAGATTGTGAATGGTGATCCCCACTCAGATTATTACAATGCAAACTACATCCATGTAAGTATCATAGTCATTCCATGACTGGGTTTGTTACCAAGTAGACATTATGAGATATTTCCTGTGAAAGAGGAGAATGTTTGGATAACAATAATGTTATTTCAGAAAATACCTACAAAAAACTTGTTCTAGACCCATCACAGCCCGTGTCTGGTGCTTCATGCCGCCTTCTCGCCAAATTGGCTTATGAAATGATTAAAATGAGACAAATGAAAACAGATGCAATGTATTTTTCTGATAGGATTTCCCCTGGAAAGTTAAAGACAGTTTAAATGTTAAAACAGATATTTAGATCCTTCTATTAAAACAAAAAGCATAGAGCCTTTTATGTCTTCACGGACAAGCCAATATATGTCTTTCATATAATTCATATTTCTTTTTGCAACAGAATCACAGAGGAGAAAGGGGGATTATCGCATCACAAGGTGAGAAACTACAAAATTCACGGGACACAATCATTATACTGTATGCAACTGTGATTTTAGATTTATTACTTTACTCCTTTTTTATTGAATTGTGAGCACATGACATTTGTACGACATGTACTGTTACAGAAAGTGTCACTGAAAAATTAGAGTAAAGATTAGCACTGAAAAATTAAAGTAAAGATTAGTGTAACGACAAGTAAAATATGTGTGCTACCAATATGTACATTCACATTTCTTAGTGATTTATATTGTTCCGACCCATGGAACTGGTGTTCATATAAGTATGATACGGATACAACTTTTTTAGCATGTCTAGATAGTATACTGTATCACCATGACAAACAACCACAAATCTTTTTTCCCTATAATACCACAGCTGATATCTCAAAAGTGGACCACTCTGTAATTTCCCATTTATGTTTTGTCATAGTTTACCATGCAGAATAGGGCGAACTAGTCATTAGATGTGTTCGACAAATGTTAAAAAAAAGTACGTCAGTATATTTGAAACGACCGGTACTAAATTAACATTGTTTTAAGGGAAAAAAAGAAGTAGGAGAAAACACATAAACACATAAAGGAATATCGAATGAAAGGAATATCTGTCAGACATGATTTATTCATTTCTTTGTTGATGCAAGACATGCCTATAAATGGTAGTACTGGGTCAAATTTCCAGTATTTGTGAGACTGATTGTAGTTAATATAATCATAATCAATAATGAAGTTGAAATGCGACCTCATATAATTATATTTGTAAATGGTGCAACACTTATGACATGACTTACTGATACCATTTAAGTTTTAAACTAATCATTCCATGCTACAGGAATCCATTCTAAAAGTTGCAATCCCTTTCAATTGTGTCTCATATTATGTTCAAGATGTAAGTGTTCTGAAGGTTAAGGTATCATTATTTTTAGATATCTCAACTATCATCATCTATTGATTTGCAAGAATTTGCTTCCAGTAAATGTTAGCTGAAATGTGTAATTATTTTTCTATGTGGGGTGTGGACTTAAAACCACAGTTTGATCATGCAATCAAGCAAGCTGTATATAGGATTTATTAATGGGAACATTTTATATATATCTTTTCTTTACACTCGATAAGTCCTCATAGGCAAATTGAATCAAGCACCATTTAAAAAAAAATGAAGAAAAAAATCACCAGTTTTTGAATAAGTTTCACTTCCATCAATTTTCAATTACATAATTATTACCCCCCCCCCCCAAAAAAAAAATGTGGCTATGACATCTGTGTGATCACTTTTTTTTTTCGTTTGTTGTGTAGCACCAAATGAAGCATTGCTGACTGATTTCTGGAGGATGATATGGCAGGAAAATGTTGAGACCGTTGTCATGGTGACAGCTTTGACCCAGAATGGAAAGGTCTGTACCACTTGCGTTTGAAACAATAGTCAAGACTATCAAATGAATGTGTATAATATGTGTATATGAACACAAACTGCTTATAAATCATATTCTATAGACAATCAATGAAAAAAAAATCAAAACTTACTGTTCGACTCCCCTGCCTCAGTCACAAGCCTTTTCTTTTGTTTTTATACTTCGTACGGTATATTGCAGTCTTTTTGTGACTTTAAAGTCGCATGGGAGCTCAGATATAACACATCTTTGTGTGGTTAATTTGCAGCGTTAATGATAACTGGTCTTTCATGGGCGGTATGTTCTGTTTGAAATCAAACTGATATGATAAAGCTGTCTCTGGGAACTGAAATGTAAAGTACCTTTTTTTTCAAACTTCCATTATCTTACAAAGGACAAATGCACGCAATATTGGCCTGAGAAGTCACGATCCATCAACATTGGAAACTTCTCCATCTTCTTGTCTGAGGAACACACATTCTCTGATCATGCCATCAGGAAGTTGGGAGTTAAGATGGTAAGATGTATTCTCTTGAACTTGAAATCTGCATGTGAGAAATAGATCTTCGATTAGATTACTAACATCATTTTAAGAACAAAAAAAAAATTAATAGAGGACAGTAGGTCGGTTAGGAGTTCATTTTGATGCACAGTATAGCTAAAGGCTGTTTTCACAATCTGGAGACCCTTCACAGTTCTATTCCCTCCCCCCCCCCCCGAAAAACAATACAATAAATATGTGGAAATACAAGTCTCCTTTTATCTAATGAACTTTTAGCATTAAGAAATTATAACAGCATCACCGAGTTATTGTTACTACAATCACCTGAAAATTGCAAATAGTCTGGGACTATGTGTTTAAAAAGGCTTGCTTGATTTCGAATATCAACCTCCCTCCTCCCCCACTACCAGCACCACCTCCCGAGATGCAAACTATAAAGTCCACTTTCACCAATTGATTGAATTTGCAGAGAAGAGGTGAAGAAAACAGAACGGTCACCCAATTCCACTATATGTCCTGGTCTAAGAAGGAAGTTCCTGAGGACTACACCACTCTCCTTGACTTTGTTGAAACTGTTCTCCGTCACCACACCACAATGCCTCTATCAAAAAGGGCCAGACCAATGCTTGTACACTGTAGGTTAGTATGCATCCACCTGTCCTCTTCACAGCTTACTTTTTTTTACTCGTCAGCAACCATCCCAGGCTCTCTTTTTAGATGGTGCCTCTTTTAAGGTATAAGACAATGTTGAATAAGAGATGCGTTTAGCGTGCAAGAAGAATAATTGGGCATGAATGCATTACTTCACTGAACAAAGTATTTTTTTTTTTTACTTTTGGATATACAATGAAAAATAATGCAGTGAACAAAAGTATAATTTTCCCTTTTTCAGTATTTCTTTTGGTAATGGTAATGGTAATGGTTTATCTAAAAATTCATTTGCAGCCGTGAAGATGGCTGAATTGCAGAATGTTGTACAATATCATATTTCATTTTATGATAACATACATAATCATACAATCAGTCTACGATTAGAATATAAAACTACACAATTATAACATATAAATAAAACACCTGATGACCAAGATAGCAAAATTAATCAAATACACTTATACATACACATTGAGAAAGCTGCGAAAAAAAATATGCCTAATCTTCATGTCACCATCACATATACATACACAAACTTATAGACTAAAATATATAAAAAATACACAATTCCTTACACTAGTACTTCTCCAACAACTTTCAATTTTTTTTTTTTTTTATACATCCACTGAAGAAAAATCAGGCGGGCAGTGATAACATAAGAGATATCGAACACTTGTGAGAGGAACACAGAAGGGATAGGAAGGAGATAGCAAGAGAGATACAATAGAGAGAGAAAAGAGAATACTTGGAATAAGATGTGCAAAGAGATATAGAATAATAAATCTATTTTTTTAACCTTATATTTCTTTTAAAATCATTTTTTCAATCCATATAATCTTTTAACATTACTATCTTTTTAACAATATTATATATCATTAATGATCAAAATTATACAAAAACCGAAATACCTTATAGAGAAGGCATGGAAGGGGGGGGGGGTACCCACGCATATACAATAAGCTTACAAACATAACAACATTCATTTCAGACAGCATGTATTGAATAGCTACAACACACAAGTGCACTAAAATTCCTTTTTATTATGCTGATGGCTGCTCTGTTATACGACTCGATTGTTGCCATGTGAACAGACTCATGCATATACATTTTAGTTGCATGCTCTCTCAAATTCCTTCCCATCGGTGTTTTTCCTTCCACTTCTAGTAAGACCTTGGTCGTGTCGCATAGTTTCCCCTCCTTTCTTTCTTTCCTTTCTTTTATGCATCATTGCAGCTGGCTTGTATATCACAGATGGGAATTGCAATTGATTCATGTTCTTCATTTTTCAAATCTTTCCCCGTGTCTATGGAAGCCGGAATGTTTAAACCCTAAAATTATATAGTACTTAAGTATTCACGTCATTATCACTCCCATGTCAAAATTGCTTTTAGAGCAACTGCTATAGTGTGCAGCATGTGGTTACTTGTTCTCTTTTTATCACACACACAAATACATGTGAGAAGAATCTTCTGAGCCCCGAGTAATAGTCATTCTCTTTTATTTATCCTTACTTTTGGTCTTAATTGTACCCGTGCTCTTCATCCTGTTCCCCTTACTAGGCTTTGTTGGGACCTACACTCAACAAGCTTTGCTTTTTAGTAGGTTCCATCGTATTTCTCTTCGCATCCTTTACTTTGATTGAAAATGACACATCGACCGTTATGTATTACTTTTGTATTCCTATTTCTTCATGTATATATCCAAGCTGGACATTCTGTATTATGTTTTGTTATATACCATCTATTTTCCATCGAAAAATACGAAAATAAATTGAAATTGAATTGAAATTTATATTTCACATTTCAGTTATTCTCATATAACAATTAAGATTATTTTCTGATAATGATCTGAATACATAAGCTCAATGAAAATCACACAATAATCTCAATTCAACTCATTATCTTTATTATATAAAAAAAAGATATGTGTGTTATAAAAATTGCACCATCTTAATAATATATATATATGTATAGTTGTCACTATGAATCGTATAGTAAATATAAAATATCAATCTTATGAATGCAGATGTGAAATGCACACAAAATATATGGATCAGAAAAGAGAAACGTTCCAAAAAACTCACATAAAATATTGCAGTATCATAACATTCAGGAATAATTATTGCACAACAGGAATATTGCAAAAGTGTGGCTTGCTAAATTTCAATCACATTATTATTATGACCACTGATGAACGGGGAGGGCGCCCCATGAAACCGTATCAAACAGACATGTTGCTTGGTATACTCTTTTGATGTAGAAGTATAAATATTGCAAATGAATCTCTAATGATAACCAATAAACTCTGAACACCCCTGACAACGTTATTTGGATGGTAATTTACAAAACGTTGCGCTATTTCGCAACGTTTTTCGCTACGTTTTGAAACGTTTTGAAACGTAGTTTCAAGTGAGGGAGAGAGAAAAAGATATAGGAAGAAAGAAGCGAGGGTGAGAGAGAGCTAGGAGAGAGATAGGAGAGAGCGAGAGGGGTATAAACGCCCATTGACATAATGCCTCATAGATAATGCAACCGAACAACAAGATATAAAGTATGTAACATACAACCAATCTGC
This sequence comes from Diadema setosum, assembly GCF_964275005.1. Taxonomy (NCBI): domain Eukaryota; kingdom Metazoa; phylum Echinodermata; class Echinoidea; order Diadematoida; family Diadematidae; genus Diadema; species Diadema setosum. Next base: position 48,685,331 of record NC_092685.1, read on the forward strand.
AACTTAATTTCTACAATATACCATGCAAATAATATAACATTATCAACCTGATTAAAAAGAATTCAACAAATCAATAAGATACAGTACTGAACTGTTGCGGAATCACTGGGTTTTGCATCTTAATTGTTCTCTGACATTTGATTTGCGTATGTGTCTAATGTTCTTTCATAGGGGTAGGAGGCAGGGAATCTTATCATTTTGCAATGAATCACAAGAGGGTTTCTTGTAGTTTATCCAAGAATTGCGTTTTCACATCTTAATTCATCAAATACTGCTGTAGACTGAAAAAAGCTTGTAATAGATTTGAGAAAACTTGCATTAATTTCCCAAATACCTGATCAGCTCGGTTGAGAGCTTTAGAACTCGATTGTGTTGCCTACAACTTACAAGTGGCTCATGTTCTTTTGTACTGACATGACTTATTGTTTTTGTGTATTTTCATGTAAAAGCTCTTGAAAATTCTGTCTTCCTTTGCTTTGTTTGGAAGACTGCTAGGTTGATGGCCTACAGATTTGTCATTTGCTGAATGGCTGAATATGGCATCATTTGCTTTATGATGTTACTTGTCTTGTCTCCGTGTTTTTCCTGCAGCACTGGAGCAGGAAGAACAGGCACCTTCCTCACCCTCTATAACATGCTATTTATGATGCGAGAGACTGGAAAGGTGGACATCTTTGGATTTGTCAACCAGATGAGGGAAAACCGTATCAAGATGGTAGACACACGGGCAAGAACATGCGATTCATTTTGACTTCTCCTAACCCCGACCCTAAAAAATACCTACGCAGGCCAGCTTTCAAGCCTTCCTTGATATTCTCTTCAGGCAGATTAATTGCCCTTAGATGACCGCGGTATTATCATTGAGATACATATTCAAATGATACATACAATAATCTGAACCTGAATATGGCATGTTCTTCATATTTCGAGAGCTTTCAAATTAAACTCATGTGCAAAAGTGTGATCATAGAGTATGTACAACAGAAATGATATTTGAACACGATTGTCAGTACATTAAAAAGTAATTCCAGAAAAAGTAAGAAATTCATTAATCGATTCCTACGTTCACAAACGTGATTATTATACATATAGTGTTTGGAGAAAACTGAACATAATAGCTTTCAGGAAATGTGTGAATTTTCCTATGCATGAATTGCTACAGCGCCTGCAGTTAATATAAGTTTTAGGAAATATAACACAAGTACCAAAGACATCAACGTTTTCGTGATCTTCAGTCACTTGAATTTATGAAATGAAAATGCTGAATTTTTCAAAATATGCTGTTGATTTTGGAGGAAAGATACCTATTTCAAACACTGCTTTGTTCGATGTGAAATTTTCTCAAACACACTCTGACGATATAAAAAGTCAATTGTAAAAAGAAAATATACACTCATATATCATGTTAACTCAGCTACATCATTATCTTTGTAGAAAATGGCAGGTTTCTCAACTCTTGTTTTGAATATGATTTGGAAAATCTGCTGTGGAACAAGAAGCTGAAAAAAATTGCAACCACTAGTTCATTACAATTTCAACCCTCCCTTTTCAGGATCAGTATCTGTTCATCTACAATGTTCTTCTTGAAGTCTACTTGCTGGGCCAGACCAACATTCCTGTGGCACAGTTCAAGAAGAAGCTATCTACTCTGAACAGAGTGGACCCAAAGACAAAGAAAATCAACATTCAGCTTGAATACGAGGTAAGAAAAAGAGCAACACCAGTGCACACAGCTAGACTTTTGTTCATGACTTGCTGTTAAAAATCTAGGGGAAAAATATTTTATTTTACCTTGGGGAAATAAAAGAAACATTCCTGTAAGGTCTACCTCAATGCAAATCTGTTGTGGAATGTTGCATAAACATGATATACAGTGATTGGCTGACCTGACAAAAGGCATTTATTGTCACAGAGATCACTTAATGTTGCACTCACAAATGCCATGTTACATAAAAAAAAACACCATTTGTATTTCTTCAAAGGACAATTTAGAGAGAGCTCTTTTAACCTGACACAATAATTTATCTCTTACAGTTACTTGACTCTCTGACACCAGTTCCTCCTATCAACGCCTTCAGAGGAGGAGAGATGCCTCAGAACAAGAACAAGAACAGATTCCCAGACATCTTGCCGTGTGAGTCAATGCAGCTAAGTGTTGGAAGTTCTGAAGTATTGGAAGTGTTGGAAAATAATTTGAATTATTACGGCACTTATATTTCTGTCTTGTTATGTCTCGGTATTGGTGACAGAAGAGAAATTCCCCTTCAAAGAAATGATGTCAGCAAGACAAATTGTGACCCTGCACCTCAAAACAAACAAAAAGTCGCCAGACATGAATATTTAGTTAAAACCATATTCTAAAAGAGCAGACTTTAAGCTTTAAGATGATGTATAACTCAAATCAAATGGACTCTCCTAACCTATCTAAATATTGGAAAGAAAGCACAAACTCAGGAAAAGTGTGAACTGAGAAAAGAGGCTCTGAATTACAGTGTCTATTCAAGCGCTTAATCTTTACCAAACCGTGCTGGCTGTGCGATGAATGGGACAAAAAAATAGGAAGTAAACCACCAGAGTAACAACAATGAGGGAATTATTAGATTAAACTGAAATCAAACATGCCTCATTAACACATTCTGTCCATAATTAATGCCAACTTTCAAAGCAGTAGCACTATCCTTTCAAAAGTTATTAGAGTTGAAAGTGAAGAGTGTGGACAAGGTTTTTCAGAAGTGAAAAAGGGATTCTAGAGACACACCTGATCACACTATTCTACCAAAAATGTTCGAGATAAACTGCTTGAATAAAAAACACACACTTTTCTGCCCGTTTTATGATACCAAATTTTAGCATAATGTATAAGAAGACCCGCTCTTTCAGAAAATATGAAAAAGTCAAGTTCGGCTAGGTTGACCCATTTCACTTATTTTCAGTCCTCACGCAAAATTAATGTGTGCGACTTTATGTTCGTTTTGAGGTGCACTGTCACAATTAAGAACTACATAATTTCACATTAACAGCTTCAGATGAATTTTAAGACAAAGACATAGTGTGCGCTATATTCCTTTTTCTCAGGTATATCTCGTCCTTCTTCTCTTGTAACCTTATATATTGAATGGTGTAGTTTGATCATTTACAGATATGAAATGTGAAATGACAATCGATGGGGGTAAAAATTTGTTTTATCACGTTAAAGAAAGCAAGATATTCTAAAATGTACGTTCTCAAAATTACAAATTGTGAACAGATCACTGTAGTCCATGACACAACTGCCACTGGTACACGTCTCTTTTTTACCCCGAAGTACAGTATGACATATGGTATCATGTTAGATAATCAACAGTTCTTCTGCAAAGGAAATTCACCGATGCTATTCAGCATAGATATCCTTCTGACTCCTGTACTGCTGACATAGATGTCTGAAGCATTTTTGTTGGTGATAACATGGGATGGATGCATAGAGAAAGAGGGAGAATAACCTGCATTCTGCTCATATACATATAATATACATCATCATGTGCCGTATGTCTTCTTTGCACCTCGAGTGGAGACCAAGAGACCTTGTCTTTTCTCAGAGGGACTTGAAGATTCTACTAATTACATCAATGCATCGCTAATGAATGTGAGTATTGAGTGATGTCCTCACGCACCTTTGCTAGGTGTTTATTCAATTACAGAACTCAGAAGAAAAAAATGGAGAATATGAAGAAAATGTCATCACCGTTTAAAACTGACCTGTATGTTTAGAGTTGCTGACGTTTTTGCCCACTCTGCACGTAAGAAGATTCGTTTGTGTCTCAAAAAAAGCTGGATTATATAGTGACTTTTCATTTGCACAGTGATCTCTTCAATAGCTGGAATGGAGGACTCACAGTTTCATTGCAACTACTATGATGGAATTATCAGCCAGACCAAACATTCGATACACTCATCAGCAATCCATTTATAATTGTGTCACATATATATATATATATATATATATATATATTTTTTTTTTTTTTTTTATTCAAGTTCCATATTCCACATTCCATATTCAGGCTTCATATTCCATTTGATTTCGGAGTAAAATATGTATAACACAACATTCAATTTTAGACATAATTTCACAAATGTATGAGGACATGTAATAAATGATGTGTAAATATGAGGAACCTACTAAAAAGCAATGCTTGTAGGATGTAGGTTCCAAAGAAACAATTCTCGTTAAGCGTTTAGTACAACATGCTAATTACGAAAGATGACGAAACACAAGCGAAAATCGGTATGTCGAGATAATAATAAACTGTACAGAATGTACAAAATAGTTTATGATGTTCAAGGTAAAACTCAGGGATTCAATGCTCCATAAAATTGCACTGTTGGTCAAAGAAATGTAGTCAAATGAAGTCAAATGAAGACACCCGAGCGAGGCATCATTGAGAATAAGAACAGATATATCAAAATGGTCACAGCAAGTAACTATACATAAGATCTTTAAAAAATTGGCTTTTAGATTTTGCTTAAAGGAACTTAGAGAACTTGATTTCAGCCGAACAGAATCTAACTCATTCCAGAAAGAAGGACCGGTAGAAGTAATTGTCTTAAGGGCTAGAACTGTACGACCGGGGGAAAAGTGATATGATCCACTTTGTCTTGTAGGGTAATTATGAATTTCACTGTTTTTAACAAACATTGAGGAAAATAAACTAGGAAGATCGCCAATGCTCAACTTATACATACAAATCGTTGCCGGTCACACGAACCGACGAATCACTCAGGTTTGCGTAAGAATGACAATTCGAGAAAAACGCGTTTGAAGTTAGCCCATTTTTGACTTATGGTTGCGACACTTTCATGTCTATAATTTCCAATTATTTTTGTAGTACACCAGACTTCAATTCTTGCTCTAACTTGTGAAGTTTTTACCGAATTGTATTGTTAACAAATAAGCGGGAAATCGTCGAAGAGCTGCATGCATGTATTTTCGGTCTGCAAAAAACGTTGTCATTTTCCATGTGTGTCCATATGTACCGTGTACATGTACATTGAGCATTGTCATTGTCAACACATGTATTACATAGTACGCGCACTATGCGCGCGCTCAGTGAACTGTTGAATCTCAAAAACAACACGCAAGTCAATGCGCACTGATTCGTCGGTTCGGTGACCGCGCGTACTAGTACGCGCGGTCACCGAACCGTCGAATCGCCTGATTGTTTAACACACGCGTCTATGGGGAAAACAAATAATTTTCACAAATGGAATAACATACTTCTACAAAAGTGATAACTACGTATTAAAAAATACACCGAATTACACACTGAGAATTTCAGAATATGTAGTATGGAATGTCTACTATCGAAATGATTGAAAATCTCAAAATCGAAAATTTGACCCAAAATCGAGTGATTCGTCGGTTCGTGTGACCGGCGACGAAATTCCAACGTGATACAAATACAAATCAGAAACTTTTAGTAATTTACTGGAAACAAACAATTCATCTGTATGATCCAAAAAATGTGCACGATTTATAATCCGCAAGGCCTTTTTCTGAATCAAAAATAACGAATCGATTTTAGTCTTAGAGCAATTACCCCAGGCCAATATTCCGTAATCTAAGTAAGGTAATAATAGAGTTGAATGGAGGGAATGCAATATTGGCTTGGGGAAAAGGTACTTCAATTTGTGAATAACTCCAACGTTTTTACACAACAACTTACATAAATAATCAACATGAACCTTCCAAGAAAGATTACTATCAATATAAATACCTAAAAATTTAGTTGAATCTATTTGATTTAACTGCAAACCATTCACTAATACTGAACCTGGAAGAAATTTTATTGTATTACTAAAAACCATATAATTAGTCTTGTTTATATTGAGCGATAATTCATTCGCCTGTATCCATTCAAATACCAGTTGCAGTTCGTTATTCACAGAATCAAGCAACACATAAGGATCTGAGTGAGAATAAAAAAGACTTGTGTCATCCGCAAACAGAAGAACAGACAGCAGAGAGGATGAGTTGCGGAAGTCATTAATATAAAGAATAAATAAAAGAGGACCTAAGAGGGAGCCCTGTGGAACGCCACAGCAAATCGAACCAATTTCTGAGTCGTGGTTATTCACGGTAACAAACTGAGTTCTTTCGGTAAGATAACTTCTGAACCACTCCAAGGCCTTTCCACGAATGCCGTAATGATTTAATTTGTACAAAAGTATTTCGTGGTGTATTGTGTCAAAGGCCTTGGAGTAGTCCAGAAACAAGCCGACTGTATGCGACTTTGAGTCTATAGCTTTCGCAACTTTCTCTACAAATAATAATATAGCATGAGTGGTTGCATGTTTTTTTCCGGAATCCGAATTGATTATCAGCTAAAATATCACATTCATTTAAGAATTTAAGTAAACGATTATAAACCACCTTCTCGAGTATTTTAGAAAAAGAAGACAGTAATGATATTGGTCGATAATTTCCCAACTCATCCTCTCTACCCTTCTTATAGATTGGTAAAACTTTGGCAATTTTCATTTGAGCGGGCACAATGCCAGTAAGTAAAGACAAATTCAAAATGTGGACTAATGGTGAAAGAATTTCATTTATAATACATTTTATGAGATGATTAGAAAATCCATCGTGACATGCACTCTTCTTGGGGGAAAGAGAATTAATAATATCTAAGACCTCTGCTTCAAATGCAGGGAGAAAAAATAAAGACTGAGGATTGGAATTTAGTAGATATGAGTGGAAAGGTCTGTGTGCAGACGAAATGTTGCGTGCCAAATTTGGACCAATGTTAACAAAAAAAAGAATTAAATGCTTCCGCAATTTCTCCATCATCTGTTATATTATTGCCTTCATAGACAATCTTATCAATTACTCTTTTATTTTCATGTTTATGAATTACATTATTAATTATACACCAAGTAGATTTTACATCTGACTTATGCTGTTCAAACAAAGAACAAGAATAATCCTTTTTCGCTTTACGTAACAGGGATGTAAGGGTATTTCGATACTTGATGTACTTTGATTTATTCAAAGCTGTGTTATGTGATTTATATCTGTAAAACAGAGTATTTTTCTTGTTTATGGATCTAAGTAAGGCTTTTGTTATCCAAGGTGAACGTGGAACTGTTTTATTTCCTCTTTGATATCTCAATGGAAAATGTGAGTGAAATAAGGGTAACAAAGTGTTCATAAATCTATCGTACGCATCATTCGGGTCAATGGAATCAAAAACTTCATTCCATTCCATTAAGGATAAAATATGTTTAAACAGCTGAATATTATAATAAGAAAATATTCTTGTTTGCGATGAATTATTACACATCTTTTGTTTCTGTGATTCAGGTATAACAGGATTGGTAGAAACTATAACGGGGAAATGATCTGATATGTCTGTTACAACAATACATTGATCACCATAAGTGTGATTGTTTGAATATACTTTATCAATCAGTGTTGCGGAAGCTCCACATAATCTTGTTGCTTTGGTAATACAAGGAGTGAAAAAGGATGATACCATGGTATTTAGAAAATCACGTGTTTGTGGCTTTTCATAATCGAGTGTCAATTATTATTTGACACTAATTTGACACAATTATTATTTGACACATTATTTAACACTAATCAATAATCAATGTCAAAGCTAAGTGCTGACTTTTGTTAAAGGTTCTGGAGAAATTTTGAGGAATCGTATAGTTTTGGTTGAGACCTAACTTCAGGTTTGTATCATTTTGTGATAAGATAAGGAGTTTTTAAAAAGTTTACATAAACTAGACAATACATACATAATACATAATTGGCCTTAAATTCAGATTAAAAAAAAGGTAACCCCATCAAAACTTCCATTTTTTTTACTACTTCTACTACTTCAACTACTACCTACTGTCACTTCTGTAACCACTACTTCTCTACCAGCAGTACCTGGTGCGTGAAGTTAAGCTGTAATCAATATTTTTATCTTCTGAGTTTGCTTTTAGCACTGCAACCATTACTCTGCTTTAATATTTGCTGCTGGGCATTTTTCTTTTCAGACCTTCACAGAAGAGGGTGTCTTTGTAGTTACCCAGGCTCCCTTGCCCAATACAGTGGTGGATATGTGGCGGCTTGTCTTTGACTGGAAGTGCCCTGTGATTGTCATGCTCAATGAGCTTGACCCATCCGATGGGGTGAGTGGCAACTCCAAAGAACAGCACACAACATCCAATGCAATGCATCTTGTGATATACTTGTAAACATTTATTGACAGGGTAGGGACATGTATCTTTTCTATAAACTTTCAACTCTATGATCTGAGTGATTTCCTGATATACCCTATAACTTTAAGCTCACCTGAGCCAAAGGCTGAAGTGAGCAATTGTAGTTAATAATCGTCCGGCATGCGGAGTTTGTCAATTAAATTCCCTTCCAGTCGATTCAATTCATGGTTTATTCAATTCTTGTTGCAGCTAGTTACCTGAATTGTTATCATTGTAAAATATGACATAACATTATATGTAATGCTTTCCAATCATTTTCCTTATTCTTTCGTAAACACTTTCTTGCAAACTTTGCCTTCATCCTGCTTGGACCCTGGGGAATGTTGACTTTCACTGCTTCATCCTCAGAGCAAGAGATGGTCGGCAGTGGGATGGGATCCTTGCCTCCTTTCTCTGCCTTGTATTTCATAGGTGTAAAACTGAAGTCAATGATTTCAGGACAAGTTCACCTTCACAGACATGTGGATTGAGTGAATGCAACAATATTATTAGAACACGTCGGTGCAAGTTTGAGGAAAATCAGACAATCCATTCAAAAGTTATGAATTTTTGAAGTTTCTGCTCGCTCACTGCTCGATGAGAAGACTACTACAGCATGTGATGTCACATGTGTAGAACGATTTAAAGAAAATATACAGAAAAGTCGACATGTTTTCACTTTTCTCGCATTACAAAAGAACACTTGACTTGCCTCTTTCAGAAGACAGGGGAACTATATTACCCTTAACATACCTCAGTGACAGGTCGAGGAAATATGCATTTTTTTTTCTTTAAAAAATGACATTTTGTGAAATTCTCTTTAGATTTTCATTATATCGTTCCACGCATGTGACATCACACACTGTATTAGTCTTCTCGTCTAGGAGTGACTGCGCAGATACTTAAAAAATCATAACTTTTGAACGAATTGTACGACTTTCCCCCAAACCTCCACTGATGTGTTCTACTAATATTGCTGCATTCACTTCAACCTTATGTATATGAAGGTGGACTTGTCATTACTTTAACAGCCTACACTTTGCAACCTGTGGATTCTTCAGTGTCTTGACAGCAAATGTCAGCAATGGCTTTGCACACACTCGTTTATAGATATAGATATGTTTTCCGGAAACATTCTTGGTGATAACTGTTTGTCTTCCCGGAGCTGCCTGCACCATTGTGGCTTTCAGAAGCATTTGGGTAGAAGAGGAAGAGTTACAGAAAGCCGAGATGTCCTGACAATGTCCTCACGACCATGCAGATGAGTGCTGAAGGAGTCGTGACGTTCGTTTCTACGTCAGGATTTTTGTCTCGATGAAAATTTCAATGTGACCATTCAGCTCTCTTCTAAAGGAGCAGAAAAATCGGAAGTGTTTAGGAACCCTAAAGACAGTGAACAGAATTTTTCAGGAACACGTGCAGAGGTTGCCAAATAAATACGGATTTACTTTTTTTTTTTTTTTTTAGTTCTGCCTTTCAATCATGCCCTTGTGAACGCCAGGTTTTAGAGAATCTTCAATTGTTATATTCATTATCAATGATTCATCATGTTCAATGAAGCAATGTCTTAACATAACCCATGTTTAATTCTTATCCCTTCATTTCTCCTCCACTATTTCAGACATGTCCTCAGTACTGGCCAAGTGAAGGCACCATTCAGATGGGATCTCTAAACATTGCACAAGTAGGATCTTCGAGTGGACCGCACTTTGCCCGCGACACATTCACTGTCTCAAGCAAGGGAGAGGTTTGTGTATACTTTGAAAGCAGAACTAGATTTCAGTGTTACTCAATTTTCAATTTCAATTTCAATTTATTTTCGTATTTCTCGATGGAAAATACATGGTATATAACAAAATATAATACAGAATGTCCAGCTTGGATATATACATGAATAAATAGGAATACAAAAGTAATACATAACGGTCGATGTGTCATTTTCAATCAAAGTAAAGGATGCGAAGAGAAATACGATGGAACCTACTAAAAAGCAAAGCTTGTTGAGTGTAGGTCCCAACAAAAGCCTAGTAAGGGGAACAGGATGAGGAGCACGGGTACAATTAAGACCAAAGTAAGGATAAACAAAAGAGAATGACTATTACTCGGGGCTCAGAAGATTTTTCTCACATGCATTTATGTGTGTGATAAATGAGAACAAGTAACCACATGCTGCGCACTATAGCAAAAAATGTGAGGAACAAGAGCAATACTCGAGGAGGAACTGCTTACGTTTTCACGGCATTCCCGAGACGACGAACGAGAACACCGATGATCTTGTACGGAAAGTGGTAGCTGACGAATTGAGCATTCAACTGACGCCATCCAACATTGACCGAAGTCACCGCATCTCTCCACGATCCGGATCAGCTGACCGGAAGAAACCGAGACCCATCATCATCAAATTCAACAGCTACAATGTGCGCCAGGAAATCTACGACAGTCGATCAAAACTGAAAGGTACAAACATCTACGTTCACGAGGACCTGACCAAATCACGACAAGAACTTCTCAACAAAACACGACGATCGGCCCAAGTTCTCAAAGTCTGGACAAACGACGGTCGCATCACGGCTTTCCTGAAATCAAAGAAGAAGGTACACATTAACAGTGAAAGAGACATTGAAAAATTTGACTAAGAAGTAAATAGCAGTAGTTTGATATGTTAGACTGTTTCAATAATTATGAACTATAAATACCCATGCATATATTGTGCAAAATCTGTTAAGAGGAATCAAAAATCTATACTATGTACTAACTGTGATAAATGGGCGCATGTTAAATGTGGTGAAGTTTCTGATGATATTTTTTATTCAAACGTTAACTGGATTTGCTGGAAATGTATAATATCTGAACTACCATTTCACTCCGAAGAATCAGTAAATAATGATGAGATTGATGACAATGTGTGCATAAGTTCACAAACTGAAATAGCCGAGGATAGATCAGCAACTGTTCACTTCCCTAAACAAAAGGGGTTAAAAATAGCCCATCTTTATGTACGTAGTATTCGTAACAAGTTTGACGAATTACGCATTTTCCTGAAAAACAATCCATATGATATATTCACGATGTCGGAGACATGGTTGAATGCAGATTATCCCTCTGCTTCCCTTGTTGTTGACGGATACCATCTGGAAAGATATGACCGTGTAGAAAGAACAGGAGGCGGAGTTTTTTTCTTCATCCACCAAACTATCACTGTATTCTGATGACACGGTTATGTTCAACAGGGGAAAGTCATTACAAGAAATAGAATCTTCGTTACAAAGCCAATTTAATCACATTGTTAACTGGCTGTATGCTAATGATATGTTTATTAATGTTGGTAAAACAAAGGTTATGCTGTTTGGGGCGAGAAATAAAGTAAGAAATAAACAACTTAATATCATTTGTGAAAATGAGAGTTTGGAAAGAGTGGTAACGATAAAGTATTTAGGTGTAATTTTAGACCCTTATTTAAGTTGGTCTAGTCACGTGGATAACATTGTAAAAAAAGTATCTAAAACATATGCATGTCTTCTGAAAATCAAGCCCTATGTTAACCAGAAAATATCAATTGATTTGTATTTTTCTTTAGTTGTTCCTTATCTGGATTATTGCTGTACGGTCTGGGGCAACAAGACTAAAACATGTACGCAACGATTGCAGAGATGCCAGAATAAGTTTGCTCGGCTGGCCTTAAATGCCGACAAATTTTCCTCTTCTTCTCCTCTATTGAAAACGCTTCGGTGGCAATCAATCGAACAAAGACTTAAATACCAACAATGTATAATGGTTTACAAGATCTTAAATGACAGAGTGCCTGCTTACCTAAAACCACTCATTGCCATTAGACCAGTGTACTACCTCACAAGATACGCAGTCAACAGCCCCCTCTTTGTGCCTACACCACGGACAGAATACATGCGAACATCTTTTTCTTACCAGGGAAGTGCAATATTCAACACCTTACCAGTATTCTTACAAACTTGCCCCTCTTTTGAAAGATTTAGAAAATTATGCCGTCAATTGAGTTACACGTTTTAAATAAATATTGATTATGGTATAATGATTATTTTTTGAATGTTTTAACAATTTTGCATTTTTTTTTTTACTGTTTGTATTGGTTTTTTTTTATGATTTCTTCTTTGGTTCCATTAACCCCTATTATGGTATTTTAAACTCAGTTTTATATTTTTGGTGTGTCATTACAGTAATTTCTATTACACGGGTTTTTTTTTTTTTTTAAATAATATATTTTGTTTATGCCGAATTCAGAATATATTTTAAGTCAGTCTCCATGGTCTAAAGTATCTTTTAAAGTTTGTATTGTTTTGTGTATATGTGTTATACTTGTATATGTTTTTTTTTTTTAATGAAGTCTATTGTAATCCAATGTTTTTATCATGTATATGTACACAGGGCTCCCCTGGAAAGCAGTTGTGAAACTGAGGGGACTACCCTGTTTAAATATGACGGAATAAATAAATCGCAATTTAGACATGGGAGTGATAATGACGTGAATACTTAAGTACTATTAGGGTTTAAACATTCCGGCTTCCATAGACACGGGGAAAGATTTGAAAAATGGAGAACATGAATCAATTGCAAGTCCTATATGTGATATACCAACCAGCTGCAATGATGCATAAAAGAAAGGAAGGAAAGAAATGAGGGGAAAACTATGCGACACGACCAAGGTCTTACTAGAAGTGGAAGGAAAAACACCGATGGGAAGGAATTTGAGAGAGCATGCAACCAAAATGTATATGCATGAGTCTGTTCACATGGCAACAACCGAGTATAGTATAACAGAGCAGCCATCAGCATCATAAAAAGGATTTTTAGTGCACTTGTGTGTTGTAGCTATTCAATACATGCTGTCTGAGTTTACGCTTTGTGTGTAATAAAGGATGATAATGACAGACAGCTTTTAACCTCTGTTGGGAGATCATTCCAATATTTAGGACCTGTATACATAATTGTGTTTTTAGCGAAAACTGCTCGAGTTCGTGGAAGGTGATAAGCGTCACTCTGGCGAGTTGGATAGCGGTGGACAGAATTGTTTCTTATGAACATCTGTAAAAAGACACCAGGAAGATCTTTTGAGGAAAATTTATACATAAAAATACCTAAATTATATCCAAACAAATCTATCAGTTTTAAAATCTTATTTTTCTGAAATAAGGCGTTAGTGTGAGATAAATACCCAGCATGGTTAATAATTCTGATCGCTCGCTTTTGAAGAAGAAAAAGTGAATCCAGTAAGTATTTAGATGCGTTACCCCACGCAAGAATAAATATTATTCCATAATTAAGATATGGGGAAATCATGGTTGAATATACAATCTGCAAGATATGGTTGGGCAAAAAATGTTTCAGTTTGTTTAGGATTCCTGTATTTCGTGACAAAATTTTGCTTAAAAAATTAAAGTGAGTTTTCCAGGAAAGGTCACTATCGATGTAAAGTCCTAAAAACTTTGTACTATCTACTCGGGTTAGGTTAATATCATTAATCTTAACATCATCAGGAATAACTTGCAAGGAATTGCTAAATAACATATAATGTGTTTTATCAACATTTAATGATAACTTGTTAGCGTAAATCCAGGACTGAACAGATTTCAATTCATTATTCATTATACTTATAAGGGTATTGGGATTGCGGTGAGACAGAAATAGATTTGTATCATCAGCGAAACAAATAAAAGAAAGAATCTGTGACGAATTTTGGAGATCGTTGATGTACAGGATGAATAAAAGTGGGCCAAGAAGAGAACCCTGAGGGACACCGCAAGAAGTTGACGTCATACCTGACTCATAGCCATTTATGTAAACAAATTGTTTTCTGTTTGTGAGATAGTCTTTAAACCACTCTAAAGCCCTCCCGCGGATACCGTAATGGCTTAACTTATAATGCAAAATTTGATGGTCAATGGTATCAAAAGCCTTCGAAAAATCGAGAAAAACACCGATGGTGTGGGAAGCATCATCTAAAGCATGAGCTACTTTATCAATGAAGGCTAATAATGCGTGAGTTGTGCTATGCTGTTTTCTGAATCCAAATTGGAAATTAGAAAGAATATTGCAATTAACAAGAAATCTAAGAGTTCGTTTATAAACAAGCCTTTCAAGAATTTTTGAGACTGAGGTTAGGAGAGATATCGGGCGGTAATTACTCACAAATTCTTTTGGACCCTTTTTGTATATGGGAACAACTCGAGCGATTTTCATATCATCTGGGACTTTGCCACTAGATAAAGATTGATTGAAAATATAAGTGAGTGGAGAAATTATTGCATTTATTATATTCTTCAGAAGAAAAGCCGAAATAACATCATTACCTATACTTTTCTTAATATTTAGGTTATCAACAATTTCTTTGATTTCTTCTTCAACAATAGGAATTAAAAACATGGTTTGTACATTCCTGTCTTTTAAAAAAGAATGAAAAGTTGTCTGGGTATTTGGTATTTTGCTAGCAAGATCAGGTCTTAAGTTAACAAAGTAATCATTAAATACATCGGCCATTTCCTATGCATAGGGAAGAAACTTTGTGTGTGTGTGTGTATGTGTGTGTGGGTGGGTGTGTGTTCATTTCCACTGATAGTTAATGCAATGTTGGAGAACTTACAATGACATTCGATTTTTGTGTATTGACCGATTCGGGTTCGTTGAGGGCAGCAGACATTTCATGGCACTGGGCGCAGCCATAGTGGGTGTCTCAGCCGACCCCTCTCCCCCCACCCCCCCCCCCCCTGCTCTCCCCCACCCCGGGCAACATGTTTATCACGCACTTGTAACAAAGGTTCGCGCACTAAGCAAGCATTCGCGCACTCAGTACGAGACGCCTATTGGCTAAAGCAGTTTTTCATTCTGCGCGCGTGCTAATGTAGGGAGAGGGTGGGGAGTGGGTGGGGGGGGGGGGACACCCAGTAATGGCGCTGCCCATGCCAAAATTACACATAGCGCGTCACAGAATCGGTCAATAGGAATAGATAGGAAGACAATTGACTCGTGTCTCGTTGCATAATCACCAGCCACTTTCTAAGGAAGATATGTCTTTGTGATAGTAATTACTTTTCGCTATCCCTTCTTATACAAGGTAGGTGGTACAGACACGAGGATGTGCGAATAGAAATTGCGCAAAAAGTGCTGAAATAGAGATGAAAATTACTCGACTGGGCATACCCGGGCACTAATCTGATATATCTATCAATAAAGAATTATACTTGAAGATTATTCCATATTAGTTTCATTTGTGGAAATTAAGCGGAAAAGTGATAAAAGCAGCTTTCCATGATGGTACAGTTTTAAACATTTTCACATGATACAGCTCTCATTTACACTTTTGCGCAAATTTCTGGACGGAATTGACTTTTGTTTTACGTGCTTTATCATTACGTAAAATTTCATTTCATTTAATAAATAAATAAGCAAAATATGGCCAACATTATGATAACGTTCAAAATGAATCTTCAGATTGCTCAGCAAGACGGCGGCTTGGAACATCGATCATCAAAGGCACAAGTGCACCTGTGGAATTCTTTTGTACATCAATAGAAATCTGACAACCGTTTGAACAATTGCAGCCAGTTGGAACTCCAATGTATCAAACCTCCTTGGAGAGACTAAATAAAAAAAAAAAGATACGCTTGTGCTTTATGATCTACTGAAATGGAGGTAACAGTTATTAACTCACTTTTCATAAATTATTACGAGGTAATTGACAGATGTGAATGATGCAACTATCATACCATCACATGAACTCCGGACAGGCATGAGCTGTAAAATGATTTTTGCTAAAGACAAGTCTTGTCATTTTATAATACTACTACAATAAACAATGAAAGGAAAGTAAACAGCCATGATCATGCAATTATAAAAATCAGTTACAGCAACATCAGTTGAGATTGCTATAAGATGGGGATGGTGTAGAACTTTGACCTTATTACTAAGGATTTCTTTATTGCCATTTTTTTTCGTCACAACCAGAGTTTGACTCTGACCCAATTCAGACTGTTTGGATGGAGTGCTGCGAGCAACAAGCTAAGATCTCCAATGTCTCTCATCCACCTTGTGAGGGCAGTACAGGAAGCGGTCAAGACTGTCTACACCTCAGGCCCAGTTATCGTTAGCTGCATGTGAGTATTACCATTAGTCTTTAACTTATGACTTGGAACCGCTACACCATTTGACAGCTCCAATATTGCCCAACAGCTGCCTCTTTGCCAAAATTAGATGACCTCCATGTTTGATCAACCACAAAATTTGTACTTGTTTGTTTGGTTTTCTTTTTGCTTTGATAGTAATTTCCAATAATTCTGCCAAATATCTATGTAGCAAGTGTACAATCAGAGAAAAAAGTCATCAATGAACCGACCTTCTATTAAATACGACCCTTCTTAGAGCACAAATACGACATGAATTTCTCATTTCCCTGTCATGTCATTACAAACCAGGGCCCCGTTGATAAAGAAAGTTTTAAACTCGAAACTCGAAAAAAAAATTCAAACGCAAGTCCCCCAAATGGCACGCAAGTGCGTTGCGCAAAGGACTTGCGTTTGATTTCATACACAAATATCTTTTATCAACGGAACGCAGGGATCAAACTTCAATTTGTCAATTTGCTGGCGATAATTCATAAACTTGCGATTGATGTAAAGTTGAGTTTTCAATCGTAAGTCGAGTTTTCTAGCAACGGAGCCAAGATTACCTGCATAGATAGGATGGATCATTCGGAATGACCCACTGTCATATAGTGCTGTAAGTGTTAATAAAAAAGTCAAATTTGAAACTTCTGTTATGGTGCAAACAATACAGGACACCAGGCGATTGGTTTCCATGTATTTTAAGATGCTAGTGTCATAACAAACGCTGGAAGATTTTGCATGGGAAAAATGAGAACTTTCTAATACTGTATTGTGTAATATAAGTAGATATTTCATTACACTTCAGACTTTTCATGCCCCCCCCCCCTTCCTCCTCACTGCATATATACAGATCTTTTTAGCAATCTAGCTAGATTTTACTGTGATTGTATGGTGTCAAGTCTAGTGGCTTACTAGTATCATGCTGGTTCCACAAACAGATGTGAAGAGTACAAGCAGGCACTTCTTACCCACACATATCCCTTTGGATTTAATTCATGAAATTCACTTAACTTTCGATACTGCGGTTATATGAGAAAATGTAACGAATGCAAGATAACGCCCATCACACCTATGTATTTAAAAAAATATACAACCGATATAATTTACATCATTGCTCACATTTTACATGAATTGGAAAATGGTCATGGTTTTATATGGCTATGACCTTTCATCCTTCACAGAAATGGGACGGGTTGGAGTGGAGTGTTCTGTGCTTTGTGGTCTGTAATTGACAAATGCCAGAGAAAGAACACAGTAGACATCTTCCACGCAGTGATGAATCTGCGTGCCAACAGACCCAACATGGTGGAATCACTTGTAAGTGTCTTATCAAGGATGCATGTATTATGTCAATATGACATTCTCTGTAAAAGGTGCCTATGTGACGTGAAAGATCTCATTACACTAAAAACCGTGATGGTTTGAAACGTCTCCCTGTCGCATATAATTCCAGTACAATATATAAGGTTTCAAATAATACTTAAAATTTTGTTCTTATTCCGGCAGTATGTAGCACGCCACAACACAGGCTACTTATATGTGATTTCACATAGGCCTACTGTGTGACGAAAATCTGGTAATTGCTGGCACAATGCAAAACCATGATAATGATGATGTAACACTTATGAGAGCCATTCTGTCATTGTAACCATTTACAGTCATAAACATATACAAAACAAAAGCAAGGGGAAATTGTTTAGAAAAGGATATCTAGATTAAATATGGTATGAAAATTTTGTCTTCAATGTATATTTTTTTTTTAAACCCTCTCACTCTTTATACAAAGATGCCGTTATTCAACAAGGTCCATTTCAATTTCACTTTCTCTGTTTACGCAATTATCTGTTTCCTGGAAATATTGTTAATGTACGTGACTTTATTATATTGTGCTCTTTACATAAACTCAAATAGTACATACAGCTCATGTGATAGATCGTGACATTGCCAGTACAATTCTTTCTGTCTTGGAGAATTTTTCAACCAAGCAATAATTGAACAGACTGTAGGAGTTGTAGACCTGAGAGCTGTATGTTGTGCAGCTCAAAATAATCCTTTTTCAATTCTAATCCACTTCAATTGGCACGTTAAAGAATCTCCCTGATCCCTTCTTGACAAACAGTTTGGAACATCCATCCTGATGTTACATGTAGGTACAAGTATAGCAGTTTGTGCCTAACATTTATGCATGGGATGATATAGTTTGAATGTTGTTTTTTTTTTCAATATTGTGTTATCTGCAGGACCAGTACAAACTGTGCTACGATGCCATGAGCAAATATCTAGAGAGTCAACAGGAGAGTGCATACATGAACATGGATACTTTTACTGGTCATGCTGAATGCTAGATTGAGGAAACCTAGTCAAACATAACAAGTCCCAGGTTACAGTAGAAACTGTGAAATAATGCATTCTGAACTTGACATTGTACCTTTTTTTGTGCAGAAGTACTATTTCAAGTCCGAATTGATAGTATGAAATTCGCTTGACAATTAAATTATTATTAATGATGTAGGAATGATCAAGTAGATTTGTTGACAGGGATCAGTAGTTTGTGATTCTGTGTTTTTGTGTATAACGAGTATGTGTCCTTTATGTGTTGTGTGAATGCACTGCATGAGTGTGTTTGATTGAATATGAAGTGTTATGGTAGGTACCATGAGGGGATCATATTCAGCTTACAGCTTTGATAATAAAGATGAAGTTAACATTCCCTGGGGTTACAAACATTCTTTTACCCCAGTACTGGTAATTGGTAGACTGATGTCCCTCAACTTGTAGTTTGCAATCATTACTTGCTAATTAGCGCTGCACAGTCAGTCACAGGATTCTGTTGTACTAGAAGTGACATTGCAAAATGATGTCTTTTGTATATCTAAGTAAGATCACAGGTTATGGGTAGATACATGCACATATCCCTCTCTAATTTGTTTCCAGATTTTTCTCTTTTTTTTATACAAGGGCTGAAAGCGGACAGAGAGCTAGGACATTCAGTGTCCACAGAATGAAGCAATAATTGCCGTTGGAATATCATGTGGACTCTTCTTTGGTCACCCCCACCATAACGCATGCCTATTTCAATAGTTCAAGACTTTATAGTCGACAGCTAATGGAACCAATAAGATTTCACTGACTCTTACATTCACAAACAAAAGCATTGATTAATGTGTTGAAGTTGTCAGAATTAGCACAATTACACAAGCAAGTAAAGATTTAACGTTGATTGATGCACTCTCAATTTCTGAAGTAGACAAAAAGATTTAATGATGATGCATTCTCAGTTTGTAAAGTAGACAGAAAAGTTTAAAGATTACGCATTCTCAATTTGTTAAGTAGGAGAAGTATTTAATAATGATGCATTCTCAGTTTGTGTGGAAGACAAAAAATAGATAATGATGATGCATTCTCAATTTGTGAAGTAGACGAAAAATTTAACATTGATGAATTCTCAGTTTGAACAGTAGACAAAAGGTTATCATGTTGATGTATTTGCAGTATATAAAATAGACAAAAAGACTAAATTTTGATGCATTCTTAGTTTGTGACGTACACACAAATATTGAATGTTGATGCATTCTTACCTTGTAAAGTTGACAAAATACTTAATGTTGGTGCATTTTTAGATTGTGAAGTAGACGAAAGATTTAATGTTTTTGCTTTCTCTGTGAAGGAGACGAAAAAATCAAAGCTGATGCATTCTCAGTTTGTAAAGTAGACATAATGTTTAATGTTGACAAACTCTCAGTCTACAAAATTGGCCAAAAAAAAAAAAATGTTGACGCATTCGCAAATTGTAAGGTAGAACAGATTTACGTTGATGCATTTGCAGTTTATAAAGTAGACAAAATGATAAGATTTTGATGCGTTCTCAGTTTGTTGTGACGTACACAGAAATATTCAATGTTGATGCATTCTCAGTTTGTAAAGTTGACAAAAATACTTAATGTTGATGCATTTTTAGTTTGTGAAGAAGACGAACTATTTAATGTTTTTTTTTTAATTCTTAGTTTGTGACGTACACAAAAATATTTAATGCTGACACATTCTCAATTTGTGAAGCAGATAAAAAGATTTAATGTTCAGTTCAGTTCATTTCAGTTTAGTTTCATTTATTTTCCATCCGACTTCCAACTAAAAGTACAACAAAATACAAGTATGCATAAAACGATCACATTATTTGATCACTTTCAAAAAGGAAATTCATAACGCAACATGAATCTTAAGCTATGATAAGATATGCAATATAGAACAAAGTAAAATAACTGAGAACATCAATGCATATTTTGAAGGGTTAACTAAAAGGATCCGAAACGAATGATCCACTAAAAAGCCTGGCTTGTAATACGTGGATCGATCGCTCAAAACGTATAGTAATGTGTCAGTAAACAACATCATTATAAACAGTAGTCATTAAGTAAAAACAAAAAAAAAGTTCCGACTAATATTACAATGTTACAACTTCATCCATACACCTTTCGCTGAGCCCTGTGTACAGAACAAATAAATGATGGAGAAGAATAAAAAACACACACACACACAATAGTATATTCATACATACACACATACTCGTGCGCCCAGTTTCAGTTCATGAAGAAGACAAGCACTAAGGATTAAGTCAAAAAGATTCACTTATAATGTTGATGCATTCTCATTTGTGAAGTAGACAAAAAGATTTAATGCTGATTCATTTTCAGTTTGTGAAGTAGACAAACATGGCAAGAGAATTTTTTTGTATCCTTAGTTTGTGAAGGAGACAAAAATATTTAATATTGATGCACTTTTAGTTTGTGAAGTAGACGAAATATTTAATGTTGATGTATTCTCAGTTTCTGAAGTGGACAAAAAGATTTCATGTTGATGCCTTCTCAATTTGTGAAGTTGACAAACAAGATTTAATGCTGAATAATTTTCAGTTTATGAAGTAGATAAGCACTACAAAAAGATTAATGTTTTTGCATTCTCAGTTTGCGAAGTAGACATAAGATTTAGTATGGATGCATTCCCAGTTTCTGTAATAGACAAAAAGATTTAATGTTACTGCATTCTCAATATGTGAAGTAGACAGTAAGATTTAATGCCGGCTCATTTTCAGTTTTTTAAGTATAAAAAGATTTAATGTTGATACAATCTCAGTTTGTGAAGCAGACAAAATGAATTAATGCAGTTTTTGAAGTGGACAAAAAACATTTCTTGTTACTGCATTCTCAATTTGTGAAGCAGACAGTAAGATTTAATGCTCGTTCATTTCCAGTTTTTGAAGTAGATAAAAACATTTAATGTTGATGCAATTCCAATTTGTGAAGTAGACAAAAAGATTTAATACTGATGCCTTCTCAGTTTGAAATGAAGGTTAAAAATATTTAATGCTGACACCTTTTTTACTCTGTGACGCAGACAAAAAAAAAAAAACTAATGTTAATGCGTTCTCACTTTGTGAAGTAGACAAAAAGATGTAATGGTTATGCAATTTCAGTTTGTGAAGTGGACAAAAAAAATTAATATTGATGCATTCCCAGTTTGTGAAGTTAACAAAAGGATTAAATGTTCATGCCATTTCAGTTTGTGAAGTAGACGAAAAGATTTAATATTTTTGCATTCTTAGTTTGTGAAGTAAACAAAAAGATTTAATGTTTTTGCATTCTTAGTTTGTTAAGGAGATTTAATGCTGATGCGTAGAGTTGGATAGATTTGCATGTGCCCATGGATTGACAAGCAGTAGGCTCTTGATGACGTGCACATCTGTGAACAGTGCTGAGTAATTTTGCACAAGTCACTAGAAACAATGAGTGTATGTTATTAGGATATCTTATATGTTGCTTTAAACCTGTTCTGGGTATTTCTTACAGACCACTCTAGTCTTCACTACATTTTATAGATGGTTGGAAGTGGTCAGAAATAATTTTGTGTTCCGGGTATCCATTCAAATCAGCTCTTTCCTGATTCTATGTAGATGTAGAATTCAGTGATCAATTTTTTTTTTTTCAAGTACATGTAAGAGTATGTTCTTAAACTTAATTTTGTGAATTTCAGCTTGTAGCTTGCCGCATAAATGGCTATGAGAACACCTCAGTCGGAGACATTTCTGTGTAATGTATGTAGATTCATACCGCACTAATAAAATGGCAAATAAAAAAGTACAAGTCGCATCACGTCACTCATGTGCGCATCGTGACTCCTTTATTACTGATGGTCAAGTAAATGCATTATGCAGGTCAATGGTAGTCAGTTTGTGTGTTTTTCCAGACCTGTGTTTCCAGTCTGTGTTTTCAGACCTTACTGATGTTAGTCTCTCACTGTGAGTGTAATTTAAAGCAGTATATGAAGGCATGCTTAAACTCTGAATGTAGATGTAGATATTATAAACCTTATACATTCCATTTTCGAATTAAGAATAATGAACCTCATTTTATTTTCACATGAAGAAAACTTTGGAATAACAAACCTTATTTAGTTTTTGGATTAATCAAACTTTGGAATTATGAACCCTCTTTGAACAATGAACATTCAGAACATTGAATTGTAACCGATGTGTCTTGTGTCACGACTCAATCCAATCACCACATCATGACAATCAAATGTTCCGCTCCATTCCTGGCAGATCGCACCCAAACCATCACAACAACGTTGCAAAAAGACCACGATTGGGAAGCCATGTCTTGATCTGAGAGCGATAACTTGCTGCGGACCTCTTTATTGGTATTAGCCTTGTTCAAGGCGCATCACATCTCCCCCCTTAAGACGGGAAGTTATGGAAGAACTTTCCAGTCAAACTGCAAACAGTCGTTACAAACATGTTCCGAAACACAATACGTAAGAATGCACAGTTGTGTGTTCGTGGATTCTTCACATAAACAAGCTCAGACTTATGAGCCTTATTAAAACCTTTCTTGAGCGTAGGCTAACTGTCTAAATATAGACCCACTACCTGCTCGGAACAAGCATGTGCGTATACGCGCAAAACTTTACAACCACAACATTCCTTCTTTTCTTTTCTTTTTTTTTTTTTTCTCTGCTTGGTCATAAATCATGAAGCATGTATTTTCTTTAGCTTTCCTGAAATGCTTATGAGTATTAAATGGCCAAACATTTCAACACCTAGTCGAAGTCTAGAAATGCTGCTGGTTCAAAACAGAATACACTGTACTTGTATCATGAAACAATATACCATAAGTATGGACAGATCAAACTTCTATCTTAGCTTGATGTGCATATGCTTGAGAAAAAACCGCTACACATACCACTGAATAACCTGCATACACTGATAATCATGCAATTTGCATAATGAACTTCACACATTTTTGTTGTGATTATATGTCACCAATAATAGAAGTAATCTTCCATTCACTATACTTAGTAACCATTTTTATATGGTGAGCTTGTAGCAATCTGACCTTTGATGAAAACTGACATAACAATGCGTTCAGCTCAACTGTTTGGTCTGACAAACATCTCTACATTTCTGATTTCTTGACACTTCTGTTCAAGTACTGTAAAGCCTTGTTCATCAAGACAAATGTACAATAAGTACACTAGAGTACAGCAAAACAATGCAATTGTGAACACCTGCTATACTCCCTGTTTCTGAAAAAAAAGATATCACATGAATATAACCTGGTTATGACTGTATACCAGTATGGTCTCATGAACCTTACACATTCACAATATCATGAATATCATAATGTCATAATTTCACTCAATCGATATCTATGCTATGAAAAATGTGTATAGTTGGTAAATTCTGTGATGCCACAAATTTTTCAACTCTTACAAATTAAGCATTTAAAGAGAAGCAACAACAGCTTTTGTGTGTTTGTGTGTGCTTTCTACAAACAGCAATGCAACTTAATTTGCAATTCCAATTAATACAATGTCTACATTATACACTGTATCAAAATATGCTATATAACTGAAAACCCCTTTCTTCACCATATAAAGCATAAAACATAGCAAAACTCATGCTATATCACTGGAAATGATTTTGCCCTGTTTTGGTGCAAAAATCACGACAATTTGGAAAACATGCTGTCTTTTTCCCTGCAGACAAGAACAAAACGAATAAATTAAAGTAGTGTACACAATGTTTGTGTCATCATTTCAAAGCAATCAATAACACTCTTTTTTTTTCAACATGAGAAATATAATTTTCTTACAAATGCATGGAAACACATTTCTTTTGTCTCGTATTGTTCATGTTTCCAAGTCATTACCAGTCTTATTATCTATGGATAATAAGCACATCTGTGTCCTTTTGTCCTATCCGTGGAAATATGCGTACTTCTATCTTATCCACGGGACAAAGCGTCTGCAATGACATTGTCTTTTCCACGTACGTGCTGTATCACGAGGTTGTACTCCTGTAGCACTAGCGCCCATCTGGTTAGGCGTCCATTTGTTCCTCATTCGCGACAGGAACACAAGCGGATTGTGGTCTGTGTACACCAGCACTGGATACTTTGTAGTGTTCAGGTACACGTCAAAATGACGAAGAGCCATGACGAGCGCTAACGTCTCCTTCTCGACAGTGGAGTACCGTCGCTGATGTTTGTTGAATTTTCTGGACATGTACGCGACGGGATGGTCAACTCCGTTGTCGTCCTTCTGCATCAGGGCTCCTCCTCCTCCTGTGTCACTCGCGTCCACCATAAGAATGAACTGCTTGTCGAAGTTCGGCGCTGCAAGAACCGGAGAACTCGCTAGCATTGCCTTCAGCCGGTTGAAAGCAACTTGACAGTCATCTGACCACTCGAACTGCGAATCTTTCCGCAACATGTTGGTGAGCGGTGTTGCAGCATCAGCGAAATTATGGCAGAACTTCCGATAATAGCCAGTCATGCCCAGAAATCGTCTCAGCTCTCGCTTACTCTGTGGGCGGGGAAAGTTCAGGATCGTCTCCACCTTTGCTTCAACAGGCTTGACGGAACCATGTCCCACAATGTGACCCAGGAACACGACTTTTGCTCGGGCGAACTCACATTTCCTCAAGTTCACCGTAAGGTTGGCACTGGTCAAGCGGTCAAACAGTGCTCTGACTCTCAGAAGGTGGTCCTCCCATGTATGGCTGTACACTATGATGTCGTCGAGATACGCCTCGCATCCCACCAAGCCAGACGTGACGGTGTTGATGAGTCTCTGGAATGTAGCGGGCGCGTTCTTCATCCCGAACGGCATCACTTTGTATTGGAAGAATCCGTCAGGAGTCACGAATGCAGACAGTTCTTTCGCTCTTTCACTGAGGGGAACCTGCCAGTACCCCTTCAAAAGGTCAAACTTACTGACGTATTTGGCATTCCCTACGCGATCAATACAATCATCGATGCGGGGCAAAGGGTACGAGTCTGACTTTGTTTTCGAATTGAGCAACCTGTAATCCGTACAGAAACGCAAAGAACCATCCTGCTTTGGAACCAACACACAGGGAGAACTCCATCCACTCTTACTGGGCTCAATAAGGTCATGTTCAAGCATGTATTGAACTTCCTTCCTCAGAACATCCATTTTCAATGGATTCACACGATATGGGTGTTGCTTGACAGGGGAGGAGTCCCCCACATCAACATCATGCACCACCACACTAGTACGACCTGGTACATCACTGAAAAGGTGTTCATACTCATGGACTACATCCATCACCTGAGCTCTCTCTACTCCTGGAAGATGAGATAATGTGTCAGATAGATTTGCTAACACCTCAGAATTCTTCAACATCAACTGCGGAATTTCCACATCATCACTCTCACTGTCTTCACCATCCACTTCACAACCGATTCCAACCGTAGCAACAGGCTTTTCATTAGCCTCTTCTACATTTTCAACATACTCCTTTAGCATGTTGACATGACAGAGTCTTCTCCTCTTCCTCCTATCAGGTACAAGTGACTGTGCAAGACGCACTATTTCAGGGTCTTTGCCCTGCAATTCAACCAGACTCTGACGAAAAATCTCTGACATTTGACCATGGTCCATATGTGCATCATCACTGCTGTTAGACTCTTCAAGTCTAGAGAAGAAAGTATCAGCCAAGATATCCTCTTGCTCCTCTTTCTCCAGTTCACGAGCCATTGACCTGGTAACAGCACATGAGGGAAACACATCAGGCATATCCTGAACCAATTTCTCTGTGGCTTCGTCAACCACGGGTGTCTTACTTGGGAGAAAGTGAGGCAAAACCTTCTCTCCAGCGATATCATTGCCGAGCAATAAGGTGACACCTTCGACTGGCAATGTAGGCAAAATACCTACTACAACTGAGCCACTGACAAGATCGCTCTTCAATTCGATATTATGAAGAGGCACTCGGACACTCCCACCTTCAACTCCCCTCACAAACACTTCTGAATCCACAGAAGATTCAACCGAAAATGGCAATGTATTTGCACACAGGAGACTCTGTGATGCTCCTGTATCCCTCAAAATGTGAACCTGAACCTGCTCACTATCAGGCGTCAAACTAACATACCCTGAAGATATGAAAGGTTTGTAATTCTCTGCCACCCGTTCAAACGATGGCAGATGCTCTGTGCGAGTGATAGCAAAAGCATCTGGCAATGCTTTGGGGTTGCTAATCCCCTCTTTTTCTCGCTTCTTCTTCAACTTCCAGCAAGCTGACATCACATGTCCATCCTTCTTGCAATAGAAGCAAGCCTTGTTCGGCTTTTGATCAAGATCGGGCTTGGGAATGCTTGGAGCAACAGCTCCTTTTCTTGGCACACCCTGGCCTCCTTTCTTGCTTGAAGAAAGTTTGAAAGTACCCTTGTGGGTAAGCACATACTCATCAAGGAGGACAGCAGCTCTCCTGGCACCATTCACTTCCCTTTCCTCCAGGTACTGCCGCTGATCTGGCTGAACACACCTCTTCACCTCCTCTAACAACACCAACTCTTTCAGTTTGTGGAAATCATCAACACCAGACGACCTTAACCAGTGTTCAAAATGGGTCTGCTTGTGTTGCACAAAATCAACGAATGTCTGATCATCCCTTCTCCTATAATTCCGAAACAGTTGCCTGTGGGCTTCCGGCACCAACTCGTATGCCCTTAACACGGAACTCTTCAAATTCTCATAGTCAGAACACTCTTGGATAGTGAGAGACGCATAGACCTCTTGGGCCTTCCCTACCAGCGAGCTCTGTATCAATGTCGGCCACACTTCCTTGGGCCATTCTAAACTCACAGCCACTTTTTCAAAGTGCTGGAAAAACTCTTCTACCCGGTCTTCACGAAATTTCGGCACCAACTGAGATTGCCTTAATGCATCAAATTTTGATGACTTTGCTGAACTGCCGGAAGAAGGTTCATTCGATTTTGCATCGATTGACTTGATTTCGAGTTCTATTTTCTTTGCCTCGACTTCCAGCTGCTTCATCCGAAGCTGGATCTCAATTTTCTTCAATTCACTTTCTGCAGGGGTTACCAAAGGTGTGATAATTTCACCATCATCTGTCCCTGCTTCATCCTCTGACAAAGAGGCAGGCCAAATACCAGTATTGGTAAAAAACTCCGAAATTGTGTCCTTGATCTCTGCTTTTCGATCCGATGTTTTGATCGGGATTTCTAAAATTCGAGCAACTTCCACCAGTTCTGCCTTCCTCAGGTTATTAAAACCTTCCTGAGTGGGTTCATCAACAAAGCTCTGCACTACATCAGCCATTGTGGGAATATCAAAATCAAAACTTGCAAGAAGTCACAAATCCTCACAAAACTACAAAGCCTTAACAAAAGAAATGCACTGCATATGAGTACACATGTATGCATGAACCCAGTCACACGCGCAGAACAGGCAAAAATTTTCTACGATAAGCAGAAAACATCAAAATCCCTAAGCCTTCGAATCAGGCATACAATCAGAACACCACGGCATCACATTAGCATGTGATCTAAGGACATAGAATGAGTATACACACTCACTACAAACGACCACATAGCACGATTGTGCAAACTAAGGAAAATATATCAAAGCCTTTAACCGAGGCTAATCTTCCAGAAAATTCGGCGTGACCCGTAGCCAATGTGTACGCAAGCCCCCACACATACACATCCAGCATACGCACACTCACAAACTGCACTAGCCCTACACACGACGCGCTAGACCGACCGTCTGCGACTACAAAACACGTGCGAGCCCAATGCGCAATACCCACGCTATGCACTATATACGCACACAACTGAACGTGAGAATCCTCACCCAAATCGGTCTACAGAAGACCTTCATGCAAAAACGACAAACGTCCAAACGTGAGAATCCTCACCAAAATCTGCACTAGGCCTTCACACAAAATGTAGTCTGAAAACTACAAACACAGTCAATGACCGCCAAAGCCTACGCAGCATAAATGTTATACACAACGTGCACAACCAAACTTGAGAATCCTCACCAAAATCTGCACTAGGCCTTCACACAAAATGTAGCCTAAAAACTACAAACACAGTCAATGACTGCCAAAGCCTACGCAGCATAAAAATGTTATACACAATAATGTGCACAACCAAACGTGAAAATCTTCACCAAAACGCATGTGGCCTGTCAAAACCAACATGCAAACAATGCAGGCCCAATACATAAGCCTGTCATCGACGCTATACACTTGTCTGCATACTAAAAACAAACGTGTACAGCCAAACGTGAGAATCCTCACCACAAAGCATGAGGCCTAACAGAACCTACATGCAAGCAGGTACATAGGCCCGATACGACATGAGCCTATACACCATCGACGCTATACACTACGTACTTACAGCACACGTGTACAACCAGACGTGAGAGTCCTCACCACGATCCGCATGGAACATGCGAAAGAAAACGGCTTGTCTGTTCATTTTCCCGGACAAGGTCCCAATTTGTCACGACTCAATCCAATCACCACATCATGACAATCAAATGTTCCGCTCCATTCCTGGCAGATCGCACCCAAACCATCACAACAACGTTGCAAAAAGACCACGATTGGGAAGCCATGTCTTGATCTGAGAGCGATAACTTGCTGCGGACCTCTTTATTGGTATTAGCCTTGTTCAAGGCGCATCACACTTGTACGCATGATTAAACAATAGCGGGGAGGGGGAGCATAATGACTTTTATGCACATCCACAGATGCCCAGAAATAATAATGTATTTAGTGTGTAATGGTTAGTTTATGACAGTCACTCTTTTTTTTACACCATAAAGTCATCAGCTTGGTTTTGAAATTGTGTTTATTGCATCTAAATCGTACCATCTGCACAACATTAAATAGTAAGGTGCTTAAATTGTCTCAAGATATTCCCTAAAGGGTCACATAGGGATTGCAATGCACTAGAATACTCCGTAACTTGCATCCCTTGGTAATGTTTTCCATCAATGAACTTTGCAACTTTGAATAATTGTCATCAATTGTTGATAGCCAATACCGTTTGATTGTTTATAGTTTCAATATTTTTAATAGAAACAATTAATTTTCAGGTCTTAAGTGGATAAAGGGAAAGAAGCTAGAGCATGTATTCAGTCTGGATTCCACTTCACTTTCTGCATGAAATGAATGTGGACGTAGATAAGAATTTTCCTTTTTTGTAATCCTATAAGGCCTAACTAATCTTGCAAATTCATTGTGAGTATAAGATGCGTGGTTACAAGGTATTTGATACCACAAGATAATAAGTGTGTATAGTATCATGCATTTACCATTACGCTGATCCTACCTGGTGGTACAGGTACACAATAGCATGCCTAAAGCCCATCGTACTTTTACAGTTACTTGCGAAGAAGATGATTTGGTATTAGAAATATATTTGGTAAGGTAAAGGTTGACTAACTTGGCCCATGACTAAAATTTTATCTATCAATCGCTGGAACATTCAGGGGTCATTTTGCCAAATAAGATAGTGGATGTCATGCACTATGTGCTGCCATGTAAATAGAAAGAAGAGTGTCTGATATTTTTTTTTTTCATAATTCTAGAGGTTGGTCACTTATTGCGACACCAATATAACTCTTGTACACGGAAATATGTCCCACTCCCTGATCCATCTTCATTCACAACACATTCACATCTCATGAAACTGTCTTGCGTCATCAAACCAAAATGTGAATTCATGATTTTCCCTCTCAAACTACAGTATACAGTTGAATCATGTAAGACCTATTTGGGGAGGAAATGCGGTATCCTTGTACATGTATCACAATGCCTTAAATAGTGACTCACACTTACTTGTTTACATTATTATCAATTTCTATCAGTGTAATTGTATGCTGACACTACACTTTAATACTGTAATATTTGTTAAAGTACACTGGTGAAAACATATCATTTAAACACTGCATATGAATGAATCCTGATAATTATAGTTACATTATGGTGGAACACCCTTCACCCTCATGTTTTGCCAAACTAGAAATGATTAATATGGAGATTTGAACTTCAAAATGTGGTTTTGCGCCGGAGCAGTATTTTAAGTCAAAATGTATAAGAGACAATCCCCAAACCATGCATGCTGTGTCGGGTGATATTCGTCATTCCGAAAGTTCGTTAATCCGAACTTTAGTGACGCTATTCCGACGGTTCATTATTCCGAAGTTTCGTAATTCTGAAAATGAGATGAGGAAATTCGTTTTTCCGAAGGTTTGTTAATCCGAAAATGAAATAAATTTCGTTATTCCGAAGGTTTGTTAATCCGAAGATGAAAAATAAGGTTCGTCTTCCAAAGGTTCGTTGATCAAAAAATAAAATAAAGTTTGTTATTCCGAAGGTCTCTTTATCCGAAAATGAATATACGATTCATTATTACAAAGGTTCGTTAATCCAGAAAATGAAATAAAGTTCTTAAAGGGACCGTATAGTTTTGGTTGAGACCTAATTTCAGGTTTCTAATATTTTTAGGTGAGATAATGAGAAACCTCGTATGGAATATGAAAGAGCATGTTGTTCTATGAGGAATTCAACGTTAATTGGATGAAAATTGGTTTTGAAATGGCCGAGATATCCAAAAAAAGAGGGATTCTAATAAAGTGTGGGAGTACGATCGCTTTGTTTTACTTTGTTTTTGGATGTTTTAGTCATGCCAAACCCGATTTTCATCAAATAAACTTTGAATTCCTCTTAAAATGGTATGCTCTGTACTATATCATAAGTGTTTTCTCGGTATCTCGCAAAAACTTAAAAGCCCAAATCTCATCTCCACCAATGCTGTACCATCCCTTTAATTCTAACGGTTCTGTAGTGTGCACCTTTATTCATTCTTGTTTGGACTCATTAACGAACATCTTTTTCATTTTCAAATCAGCGAACCTTTAGAGTAACGAACCTTGTGTCATTTTAAGAATTACAGAATCTTTGGAATAACGAACCTTCGGAATAACGCCATGCATAATAAATGTTGGGATTAAAGAACCTCATTTTTTCACTTTCGAATTAACGATTAACATCTAGACTATATAGGTATACAGACTTTTTGCGTATTTTGAAAAAAAGGACCATATTTTATTTTAGGATTAAAAAGCGATCAGAATGATGAATATCACCAAGATCACATCATACAACTCATCAACAGTTGGTTTGACCTCTTCAGTTTTGATTGAACGAGAGTATAATTGAATCCGTCTGCACTTTCTCGAAGTATATACACAGGTATGGTATTACCTGACAGCATGGTTATTCCGGACGCGCACATTTTTGCGTAGGCTACTAATGTCATATTAGGGAGCTTTAGATTTTCGCGACGGGAACGTTCAGAGGAAAAAAAATAACAACAACATATTCTGAGCATGATGAGCAGAATCGCGCGTCAAGTCAATCTATTTTTAGCTTGCGTCGCCTGAGTTTTTCACTACGCGTACCGGGCTATTTTTACGTCCGCACAGTTTGCAACGTAGAGAACTACTTCATGCACCGATCATATGGGGGCGCCATTTTATTTTTTATACGTTGCGTCCCAGCGTTATCTAAAGCTACTTTTCAGCACGACGCAGGGGAGAGGAGAACGTCCAGCGCAAGCGTCGTCTCAAACGTCCGCGCGTCAAAATCTAAAGCTCCCTATTAATACGCACAGGACTTCGTAGATTGATTAGCCTCACAGAGCGTTGTATGAACCGAAATTGCCCCCCCCCCCCAAAAAAAAAAAAAAAAGTGACAAGAAAATGCACTAACAATGAGAAATTCACATTTCACCTCAGATTTAGAAGAAAATGTTGATTTATCACAAGGTTTAATGGCGTGAACTGTTCGAAATGTACAAGTTAAACATTTTACTGTAAAATACGAAATTTGAGAGTCATTTGCCGATTTTTTCTTTGTCGTCCGCTCGGTAAGAATGTGTACGGTGAATCGCTGGTATGAATTGTGATTCTGGTGTAACGACAAGGTGCGAAAGACGTCGATTATTCCATTACGAAAATCGTGTCCGGAATTATAATGCCATTTTACACCGCGCAAAGGGACAACTTTTTTGGAGAGGGGTATATTTGAAGTCTATTTTCCAAAAATCAGAGCGAATAATTTTCACAATTTTGCTGAATTTGTATTTTTCAGGACTTTCTGAATATCAATTGATACTGCTTTTTGCCGAAATTTCAAATACGAAATTCAGAGCCACGGAAAAAAAAAAGTGTCTGGTGATACGATCCACTCTCCTACATGACAGTGTATGTCAGCACTTTCCTTGTGCGTGTGTATTGTTATGTGTTTTTTTTTTTATGTATAAGTTCCACGCTGCATTGCTGGCTTTATTAATACTGCATGGATTAAATCAGACAAACATAATCAAATAGTAGCAGTCTCGTCAAAAGGCAGAGGAACACTATGAACTTTATGGTTCTTTCTTGACATGCATGCAGTGGCAAAGAGGTGTTCTACTCTCTGTAGCATGTAAATATGATATTTTGGATAGATTCTTATAAAACCATGTGCTATTAGTCCTTCCCTTCAAGTATTCTACTTGAAACTGTTTTACAGTAAAGAATGTCCTTTTTCTTGGCAACACCGAAACCAGATGCAAGAGTATATTAATGCGTTTGACTTATTTCATTCTTCATGTAAAAAAAAAAAAAAATAATAATAATAAATACACACACACACACACACACACACAAAATTAAATACCATGTGAAAAGCCAATGACACTCAATGCAAAATTATGAGTAATAGAACTGTATGCATGATGACATAATTATATGGAGATATAAAACTATCCGATCAGCCTTCAGCTAACAGCTTCATAAAATGGAGCTGTGCCTATCTCCTATCTACATAGAGATTATTGAAGCATGCCAAAATACATTGTTTTAAATTAAACTTATCATGACAGACTAAGATCAATGGTTAATAAGTTCTGCAAACGCAGACTGACTATATACAAGTAACATGGCTTCCTACATAATCCATTCAGTGGATTGACCATCAGTGACAAAGGAATCAGGATGCACACAAGAGGGACGTGATGCTATAATTGTGTTGCTTTATTTGCCATTCCATAAGTACATTGCAGTGTGAATCTACAAACATTTGTTATGGATACAGGTACATTGTATTGTCATTTCTGGGCACTTGATTGTTCCGCGGAGGAATATGTAAAGAAAGAGTTCGACAAGATGACCGAGATCGACCAAACACCTTGTTTGAGAGTCTGGGTATTTTGGTGGTTATGATGGTTCGCTAGGCCAAGTTAACCTTCCGTAACAAATTGGGGGCACGACACAGGAGTTCGGCAGGGTTTCTGCGGACTTAGGTGATTTGGTCGGGCTTGATATGATCCCAGGAGTGTTTTTTTCGTTCTCGCTTGGCCGATGAATTTCGGTGAGTAGCGTGGTGTAGCACTCTATGCTATGTCGTGGACATGGGCGATCGCGATACAGTTTACGTCGCGTCGCGCAACTACGTACAGTACTGTATGTAGTTTGCATCGTGATTGTTACAGTTTACTGTATGTGCAGGTGTTACGATTTGAGAAAGCATGATGCGTTTATGGCGTAGTGTGTGTGTGGACGCGGAGTGATATGTTATACATTTTGATGTAAATCGGTCGTCTCTCTGTGTCTGCGTGAGGGAAGCTCGCTCACGGTCGTATTTCTTTCGGGATCGAAAGGGTTAATTTGGCACGTGCGTAGTGTTGAGGATGGTTTAGTCCAGTTATACGCTGCGCGTGTGTAGTGTGTGCGTGGAAACGTTGGTCAAGCGTTGGTCGTTGGTCCCGTACGTGGTGGTTCGTGTGTGGTTCAGCATACGGGTTATTCTACGGCGGTTCGTATGTGGTTAAGCATACGGGTTATTCCACGGCGGTTTGTACAGCTGTATGTGGTTTAGCATACAGGTGATTTCACGGTGGTTCTTGTGTGGTTTAGCACACGGGTTATTCCACGGTGGTTTGTATGTGGTTTAGCATACAGGTGATTTCACGGTGGTTCGTGTGTGGTTTAGCACACGGGTTATTCCACGGTGGTTTGTATGTGGTTTAGCATACAGGTGATTTCACGGTGGTTCGTGTGTGGTTTAGCACACGGGTTATTCCACGGTGGTTTGTATGTGGTTTAGCATACAGGTGATTTCACGGTTGTTCGTGTGTGGTATAGCACACGGGTTATTCCACGGTGGTTTGTGTGTGGTTTAGCACACAGGTAATGCCATTGTTGTTCGTGTGTGGTTGATGAGCACACGCGTTATTTCAAGTCGGTTCGTATGTGGTGTAGCATACGGGTTATTCCCAGTCGGGTCGTGTGTGGTATAGCATACGGGTTATTGTTTATAGTGTGACTGGTTTTCTTCAGTTGAAAAGAGTTTTTCAGCTGGCTGGCTGGTGATAGTCAGGTTTTCTGGTAGCACTACTAATTGTACATTACTGGTGCAGAATGGAGAAAGATCAAGGGTTTTCCATTGAGAAGTTTGTGGATTCACCCACAGTTGAGGAGTTGCTAACCTTGAAAAAGGTTGATTTGTTGCGTGTTGTAGAAAACTACAAGGTTCCTGCTGTGAAGAGTACAATGAAAAAGTCACAGATTACACAGCACACAATCAAATTTCTTGTAGATGAAGAAGTATTTCCCCTCCAGGCATTGCGTAGCATATCAGGTAGTCCCCCTGGTGATGTGCAAGGGAGTGTAGAAGTACGTCTGAAAGAGCTTGAACTTGAGAAAGCGAGAATTGAGTTAGAGAGAGAGAGGGTTTCTCTAGAAAGGGCTCGTCAAGTCGGTGAGAGAGAGTATGGTGTAAGCGTCAGTGGTGGGCATTTTGATATCGCCAAAAATGTCAGAATGGTCCCTGAGTTCGATGAAGGAGATGTGGATAGATATTTCCTGCACTTCGAACAGGTGGCGGATAGCATGGAGTGGCCGAAAGAAAAATGGCCTCATCTCTTGCAGACTAAGTTAAAGGGAAAGGCATGTGATGCTTATACTTCACTTTCGCGCGAAGAAGCTCAGGATTATGCAACAGTAAAAAAGGCAATCATGAACGCGTACGCCTTAGTTCCTGAAGCGTACAGACAGAAATTCAGGAATAGTAGAAAACTAGAGTCACAGTCATTCAGAGAGTTTGCAAAAGTGAAGGAAATTGCCTTCACTCGTTGGCTGCAATCAGTAGGCGTGGCTACTGTTGATGATTTGCGGGAACTTGTGCTACTAGAGGAGTTTAAGAGTTCGCTACCTCAAGAGGTGCGTTCGCATATCGAGGAACAAAAAGCGAAAACTTTGTTGGTAGCTAGTACAATGGCTGACGAGTATACTCTGTCCCGTAGTCATGGAAACAGGTATGTAGGAAGCAAATATGCAGCTCCAAGTCGTCAAAGTGTTGGCAAGACAAATTCTAGCAGTAAGACAGATGTGAAGGTTGGTCTAGTGGTAGAAAATGAGACTGACAAGAAAGGTAGGAACACTGAGAAGCCTATTGTGTGTTTCCATTGTAGGCAACCAGGGCATGTGAAGTCTAATTGTCCCATTCTGAACAAGAAAAAACAGGAAAAAGACAAAGAAAAGAAGTCTCATCCCAATGGATTGGTGAGTCGTTCGGTTGAATCGACAGGTGATAGGTGTGAACAAGTTCAGAGTGTGATTAAATCAGCTGATCAAGACAAGATTAAGTCTCAGTATGAACCATTCACTTCTGTAGGCTATGTGTCATTGGTAGGGTGTGATGAAGCTAGAAAGGTTACCATCCTGCGAGATACTGGTGCATCCCAGTCATTGATTCTTGACAGTGTTTTACC
This sequence comes from Diadema setosum, assembly GCF_964275005.1. Classification (NCBI taxonomy): domain Eukaryota; kingdom Metazoa; phylum Echinodermata; class Echinoidea; order Diadematoida; family Diadematidae; genus Diadema; species Diadema setosum. The sequence continues at coordinate 48,721,845 of NC_092685.1, forward strand.
TTTTGGGCAAACGTCGTCCACAGGCACAAGTGTACTGTTACAAGGAGTAGAAGGAGGTTACGTTGAAGCCCCTCTTCACACAGTCGATTTGCAGTCAGGCCTAGTTTCAGGAAGGGTGAGCCTTGGTGTTAGGAAGTCACTTCCTATGGATGGTGTAGCATTGATATTAGGCAATGATCTTGCAGGAGACAAAGTGACTATTCCAGTGGTCAGTGCAGTCCCTTTGGATAAAGAAGGAAATGAGACAGCTGCATTGGTTCAGGAATTCCCTGAAGTTTTCCCAGCTTGTGTAGTCACACGTTCCATGTCTAGAAAATCAGAGGAGTCTGAAATGAAGGCTAGTCCAGGGGATATCGGTCTAGAAGGGAGTTTCTTCTGTCAGATGGATGATGTAGAAGTAAGTAGAAACGCAGCGTCAAAATCACATGAGGTAGGAGATGAGTCTCAGCCTGTAGATGAAACTGATGTTGAGAGAAGTGCAGGTGAGAGTGTGAAGCCATTCATGTGTGTGGTTGGAGAAGAGTTGAATCACACAACAGATGATCAGTGTGCTGAACTAGAAAGGAAGTGTTCAAGTGTGAAGCTTAAGAACTCGGATGCACTTCGTGATCTTGACAGGAAATTGGGTCATTTGTCCCATGGTGAGAGAGATGATGTGAAACAGATCATTGCAGATTTTCCTGAGTTGTTTTCAGATGTTCCTGGTCGCACAAGTGTGGTGCAACATGATGTGGATGTTGGGGAGACAGATCCCATCAAGCAGCACCCTTATCGTGCTAACCCAGAGAAGATGCAACATTTGCAGAGTGAGGTGGAGTACATGTTAGAACATAACATTGTAGAGCCAAGCACTAGTGCATGGAGTTCACCATGTGTATTAGTTCCCAAGCCGGATGGCTCATATCGCTTTTGCACGGATTATAGGAAGGTGAATTCATGTACCAAATCGGACTGCTTCCCTATTCCAAGAGTTGATGACTGCATCGATCGTATTGGAAAAGCGAGCTATGTAAGCAAGTTTGACCTACTGAAAGGGTATTGGCAGATACCTTTAACACAGAGAGCAAAGGAGATTTCTGCGTTTGTAACTTCAAAGGGCCTTTTCCAGTATACCGTGATGCCGTTTGGGATGAAAAACGCCCCGGCTACATTCCAACGCATGATGAATGAGTTGATTTGTGGATTGGATGGCTGTGAGGTATACATCGATGATGTGGTGGTTTACAGCGATTCTTGGGATGACCATGTGAGAACGGTGAAGGAGTTGTTCAAGCGGTTGTCAGCGGCCAGTCTCACAGTTAATCTGGTGAAAAGTGAGTTTGGGCATAGTGAAGTGCAGTTTCTTGGTCACGTCGTTGGTCATGGTCGAGTTCGTCCCGCAGCGGCTAAAGTCCAAGCAGTCCAAGATGTTCCTGTTCCCAAGACGAGGAAGGAGCTGATGAGATTCATCGGCATGGCCAGATACTACCGTCGCTTCTGCCATAACTTCTCGGATGTTGTGGCACCCTTGACTGATCTCCTGCGGAAGAACGTGAAGTTCCAGTGGTCAGCCGCATGCCAGTCTGCGTTTGACCAAGTGAAGGCAATCCTGTCCAGTGGTCCTGTATTGGCAGCGCCGGACTTCAAGAAAGGCTTCAGCCTAGCTGTCGATGCAAGCGATGTCGGAGCAGGCGCCGTGCTGATGCAAGCTGATGACGATGGAGTGGACAGACCGGTCTGCTACTTCTCAAAGAAGTTCAACGCGCACCAGCGGAAGTATTCTACCGTTGAGAAGGAGACCCTAGCGTTAATTCTTTCGCTCAGCCATTTTGATATCTACGTGGGCAGCACAACTCAACCCGTTGTTGTGTGGACTGATCACAACCCACTGACATTCGTCAACAGAATGAGAAACAAAAACCAAAGACTGATGCGATGGAGTTTAATCCTACAGGAGTACAACCTTGACATTAAGCACATTCGCGGAAAGGAAAACATTGTCGCAGACGCCCTTTCTCGTGCTTAATTGAGACATCTCAATATTTTGTCTTGTTGCCAGATGCAACATTTGTGCAAATGTATTTTATGTTTGCAACACTTTAAACAGGTGTAATTTGTTTTGCAAGTACACAGGACAGTGTGTGTACATCATGTATATGTACGAGTGGTACATGTATGCATTTTGCATACACTATAATTGTGATGCCAACAGCATGAATGGCACTTTGAATGTGTAAATAACAACATGGAAGTATCTTCAGACATGTTTGTGTTAATAAGGAAACACAGCAAGCTATAATTGTGCTTGAGTCACTCAACAAAAGAATACACTATGAAGGCTGTTTTAAGTTATGCTAGCCATCAACAGTTGTCAAGAATGTGAGTTGTTGGTAAATTGATTTCAAACAGGTAGTGTCGCTGTTTGTATAGAGAATGTGGTGTATCGAGTAATGTAGGTACAGTTCAGGTACTTGAAGTTTCATACTTGTACATGTACAGGTATTGGTTAAATTTGTTGTGGCATACACCCTAAGTATTGGATGTTGCCTTTTGGATTTAATTAGCATAAGTATACTGTATTAGGTACAGCAATTATATAGTTATATATTTACATAGCTTTTGCTCATTATTATACCTCAATCATTGCCTTGGCGAAGGTATTCAGTATTTCACAGTTGATCCAACATACCAACAGGCATGTATTTAAGCGAACTGTGTTATACCAGGATGTATACAGGCAGGTATACACTCACTTATTAAGTTTAGGTGTACACACAGGTTGTCATCAAGTATATCTCATTCAGGTTCATTTGATGTTTTGTCAGGCAGGTCATACTCTTGGTGTTTTGTATGTTGACAGGAAAGTTTTCAGACACATAAGTAGGATATATGACATTTGTTGGTGTTTAAACGTTTCAATAGATGCTGACACAACGTGTACAGGTATATGTAAGTCGCATATCATGGAATATGATGTTTTGGTTGTAGGTAATATGATGTATATGATTACAACAGTTGGATTTTATGCAGTTGCTTGTGGAAGAGATGACGTGTTTTATAATCGTTGTACACAGGTTAATCATTTAATAATGACAGTGTAAAAATTGACATGTTGCATGTGTGTTCTAACGAGGAAACCACATGATTTTGGTACAAGTGTATTGTTTGTGCTGTATGCATGACATGATTGCATAAAGGTTAAGGTGTTGAGAAAGTTAACATTGCAGTATTCAGTGTTGCACAACTACATGCAATTCCAGTATGCTGTAACTCACAAGCAGCAGTATAACTCACGAGAGTGTTAGTTTGGTACACGTTGAATGGTACTAAAGTCATACATGTTTTATCACAGGTTGTGATAATGATATACTAGTAGCCATAGCATACTACGTACTTCGTTTATGTGTTCTTATAATGATGCAACCATGGTAAATTCATGGAGTTATAAGAGTGAATTGGAAGAGGAATGTACAATGCTGTTCCAAAATGTTGTGCCAACGTACATAGAGTCCATTTGTGTTAAAACGTTAAATGCACTCTTTTAGGGGGGAAGTGTTATGGATACAGGTACATTGTATTGTCATTTCTGGGCACTTGATTGTTCCGCGGAGGAATATGTAAAGAAAGAGTTCGACAAGATGACCGAGATCGACCAAACACCTTGTTTGAGAGTCTGGGTATTTTGGTGGTTATGATGGTTCGCTAGGCCAAGTTAACCTTCCGTAACACATTACACAGTAAATGTCTTCAAGAGAGGTGATCTCATAGCCACAGTGTACGAGACAAATCACAAGCTGAACATTAACAAAGTTAAGCTTAAGCACATGCTCTTATATTACCTAACTAGAAAATTGATTACTGTTTCTACATCTACACACAATTTGGAAAGAGATGATTTGAATGGAAACTCGAAACACAAAATGTCTTCTGACAGTGAAGACTAGATTATTATAAGACTAGAATATTTTTAAAGTAACCCGTGTAGGATATCCTGGTGACACTCTGTCATTGTTTCTAGTGAATTGTGCAATACCGCTCACGGTTGTTCACAGATATATACACACCATCAAGATAAATGACAGTCCATCCATGGAGTCATGTAGCTCTATCTTGATTATGCACGGAGATTTGTAATTGCATGTTGATATCACCGCCGGCGTCACGTTTTCAAAAGTTGGGGGGGGGGGGGACACTTCCGGGTTTCTTGAGCTAACAAGCACAAAAAAAAAAAAGCATTCAGTGCAACTTTTGATGCCACTTCCGGGTTTCTTCGAGCTGACAAGCAAAAAAAAAAAAACCCCAACAAAACAACAAAACAACAACAACAAAAACAAAGGGTCCACAAACAAAGGCTTCAGTTCATCTTTCACTTCCGGGTTTCTTCAGCCGACAAGTAAAAAAAAAACACAAAAAAGGTCTTGAAAATCAAAGCCTTACTGCGCTCACACGTTAAGGTTTCTATCTATTCACTTCTAGTGTCACTTACGCACTTTCGGGGTAAAAAAAAAAGTGGGGGACAAAAGTGGCGATACCTTATGCATTCCTTTGTATGGTGATGTAAAAAGCAGTTGTAAGCATTGTACATGTGTTATGCTATATAGCATAGCGAAGATGTCTCTCCTATATACTTCACAACCTCATTGCAACTATTTAAGAAACGTCTACGACTACATCAGTCTCTCATTTGATATGAACACTTTGCACCAGCTTAGTAGTTAGATATCATAGTATTATTTGTTTTATTTTCTCCGCTCTTTTATGCTCTTTCGCATGTGTTTTATGCTCTTACCATCCAATTGTTTGTTGACTGTAACATATTTATTTTTGTTGTATTCTCATTTTGTATTGTGCGCACACATGTAATGTAACGTTGGATATCGACGCGTGGTTCTCTTGTAAAGCAGGCCTTTGTGGTTCTTAATGGGACTACTCTGCTTTTAAGGAAGACTTCACAATAGAGAGTTAAACTAGACAATGCGTCAATATCCTTCACTTCACAAACTGGGAATGCATAAACATTAAATCTTTTTGTCTACTTTACAAACTGAGAATGCATCAACAATATATCCCTATATTGTTTTTGTGTAATTGTGCTAGTTCTGACAACTCAAGACATTCATATGTCGTATGTTTCGTATGTTTCAGTAAAATAGTAGTCGTCGACTTAGCTGACATTCATCATGGTGGACGTGAACAAACAGGGTCCACATGATATAAACATTCTAACTGCGGATACTGTATGTAACATCTCTATGTTCACTTTCAACACTCGGAAAGATATCTAAAAAAAAAAGAAAAAAAGAGGGCGATATATGGATCTATCCGCAATCAGCATCATTTCTAAAATCGTCCACCTATCCACCATACCTAGATAATGTGTATAATTATGACATCCAATTGGTATCAAAATCTCACAGGAAAATTGATTTGTGATTTCATTGCCCGGTACATTTGCGCATAAAGTGCACAAAGAGCTAAAGACTAAGAATGACTACACAATGATAATGAACACAAAACATTAGAAAAGAAATTGTAGAATACATTAAACTACTGGTGCAGATCTTAAGGTGACATACGATAAGCATTACAGTACATGTATACCTTCACATAGATTCCCAAACAACTGGTAATAATTTCCTCCATATCTCCCAGTTTGTTTGTTTTTTATCCCCATAGGTTGTCAGCATTCCATAAGTCGGAAATGTATGCTCTTTCCTGTATGTACTCCACTTCTAAGCATTATGACTTCCAACCAATAAATGTCCACCAATGGTCTGTAATAGTACGAGTTATCTAACTACTTAATAATCTTACTTAGATATGAAGATACCATTTTGCCTTGGCACTTTTAGTACAACAGAATCCTGTGACTTGGCTTAAAAAAAGGAAGTATAGAATAATAGTTTCTTTTAAGACATGAAATTATGGCTAGAATGTGTCAATTGATTTAAAATTCTGTGGCAAGTTTCAGAATAACCTTGAAATCAACTTTCAGCCCGTTACTGTCCCCCACTCTTCACTTTTTGCCCTCCTTACAAGCCCCATATGTCGCTTCCTTCTTCAATTCTCCTCTTTCTAGGCTCTTCTTCTGCCAAGCAACGATCCGGTTAAGGACTACATGTAACATTGTGTTACCACAAACCTTTCTCCCTCATCTACTTCACCATCAAACCTTCAAATAACACATATTCTTAAAATCTGTTCTTAATGACTACTTTGGGGTTCTAAATGCACAGTCTAGTCAAAGTAAAGAGCAAGTCAAGGCAGACAAATGGAAATTTGACCTCGCAACAACATATCCTAAAATTTTTTCAATGAAAATTCATAGAAGCTGCGTTTTCCATCACTTTCTTTTTTCATCTAATTTCTGATGAGTTACACATGAAGTTGCGAATCGAGGAGGTTTCCATGGACAATGGGTACAGTCATTCAAGCATGTTCTGTGGAGAACATCAACAGTGCTAATTAGTAACTAATAATTGCTAATTATGAGTTTCACGACCAAAATGTTATGATTGATAATACTTCCATAGAGAGAACTGAGTCGATATTTTTTCTAGGCGTACTCATTCATGAATCCCTCGACTGGAAGTATCACGTTGAAAATATTTGTTCTAAATTGTCAAGAAATGTAGGTGTTTTATCCAAACTAAAAAGTGTATTGCCTTCTAATATCTTGGTAAATATTTATGATGCAATAATTTTGCCTCATCTTGATTATTGCAATGAAGTATGGGGAAACACATACAGAGTACACATTAACAGATTATATATGCTTCAAAAACGAGCTTTGCGTAGTATAAGCAATAGTCATTTTACTTGTCCAAGTTCACCACTCTTTGTACAATTTCGGATACTTCCAATTTTGATCTGGTCAAGCTGAATGTTTTGTTATTCGTGTTTAAGTATCACCAAAATATGTTGCCCGATGTGTTCAGAAACATGTTCCATATGAATTCCTCATTCCACTCATATCCCACCCGGTACCGCTACAATTTTCGTAAACCTTTTACTTATTCCACTCTAAGATTGCAATCCATACATTTTACAGGTGTCAAGGAATGGAATTCTATTGATGGTGACCTTAAATCTAGTACTACATTTTCCAGATTTAAAGTATTATATAAACAGAGTGTATTTAGACAGATGGTATCCATGACTGACTAGACCTCCTTTCTTCCTCTACCTTTCTCTTTCTCATCTCTTTTTCTCTGTATACTATGGATGAATGTGCGAGTGTGTACGTGTGTGTACTATGTCTGCCAACAAATTAAGCAAAGATATGTTTTTGTGTCAATAACAGATGACTTGAGTACACATTGTGTTATTTTAATTTGGACTAATCTTCTGTGTGTATTAGTCCATATCACAAAAAGTGCTTGGTGATTGTATGTACAGTATTTTATCCTTTTTGGTTTGAGGGCTCCAGCCACAAGCATAAATTTGCTTCTTAGGAGTCCTGGCATGTATTTGTTTCTTGTTTCTTGTACATTGTTTTATATTCTGCCAAATAAAATGAAATGAAAAATGAAATGAAAATGATGGCCATCATTCTACTACACCTTGTATTGACCAGTACTAGTGTGGAATAAAGGTTTGTAACCAAAGATAATGCTCACTTCCCCCTCATTATCAGAACTGTAAGCTGAATATGATCCCCTCAAGGCACCTATCATAACACTTCATTGGCGTTATTTAATCAAGCACACACGTACAATGCATACACAAGACGCATGCACGGCACATAGGTACACATATAAATTAAGAATCAGAATTCATAACTTACTGACCCCTTCTACAAATACAAAATTACAAAATAGTATTCCTACATCATTCTCGTCGATTTAACATCATAAATCTTTACTATCAATGCAGTGAATTGCAGTGATATTTCTGGTTACAGAAAATATGCAATCAAGCACAGACTCAGTATACATGTACATAAAAATAGAACTAGTACTGCAACTTGTAAATTGCGATGTTTGACTACATTTCCTCAATCTAGCATTCCGCATGACGAGTTAAAGTATCCATGTTCATGTACGCACTCTCCTGCTGACTCTCTAGATATCTGCTCATGGCATCGTAGCACAGTTTGTACTGGTCCTGCAGATAACACAATATTGAGAAAAAAACCACGACAACACTACATTAAAAACTAAATCATTCCATACATAAATCTTAGGCACAAAACGCCAACACTGGTACCTACATGTAACATCGGGATAAATACAAGTTGTTTGTGTATGAGGGATATGGGATACTATGCATAGCACTGGATATGCTTGGGTTATTTTGAAGCTCAAGTGCATGCAATTTCAGCTCTCCAAATCTTGTAGTGTCTTAAGTTATTTCTTGGGCGCCATGTTCTCTAAGACAGAAAAAAAAATGGATTGGCAACGCTCTCTGGTGCCAAAATGAAAACTAAATTGAAAATATCATTCGAAACCATGTAGGCGTACTGGACTTTGATGAGCTTAGGATGTATGCAAAAGGAAGACCTTTCAAACCATTACAGTTTCCAGCGAAATAAAACTTGCCACGTCACTTGCAACACCTTGTAGAGAATGTCATATTATACATGCATAATTGATGAGACACTTACAAGTGATTCCACCATGTTGGGTCTATTGGCACGCAGATTCTTCACTGCGTGGAAGATGTCTACTGTGTTCTTTCTCTCGAACTTGTCAATTACAGACCACAAAGCACAGAGCACTCCACTCCAACCTGTTCCATTTCTATGAAAAATGAAAGGTCATGGCCATAATAAAAACTATATACCGTTTTGCAATATTCATGCAAAATGTGAGTGATGATGTATGACCAATAATATTGGTTTATATGTTCCTATTCTGGACATTATCTTTCATTAGTTATGTTTGCTCATATCAGAAAGACCACTGTGTCGAAAGTTCATTGAATTTCATAAATTGAATCCAGAAGGATGTGTGTGGGTAAGAAGTGCCTGATTGTACTTTTCACATCTGTTTGTAAAACTTTTTTTTTTTTTTTGGTGAAACAAAATTTAGCCACACGGTCCAAAAGACCTGTGTATGCATAAAAAATGGGGAGCATGACAAGTCCTATCTACTTTATATGATATAATAATAGAAAGTTCTCATTACTTTTTCCTATGTAGAATCTTCCTGCATTTGTTTGAAAATAGCGTCAGTTAATACATAGATACCAACTGCCTGGTGTCCTGTATTCTCTGCACCATTAAAGATTTTTCAAACTTGACTTCAAAAACACCTATACAGCATTGTACGAAAGAGATTAATTTCAAACAATCCATCCTACCAATGTAGAGTATTTGGTTTGTAATACATGTATTATGACAAATGAGAAACTCGTGGCATATTTGTGCTCTGAGAAGGACATCATTTTAAAAAGGTCATGTCATTGATGAATAAACATTTTTTTTCATTGATTATACATTTGTTACTTAGATATTAGGCAGAAATATGGCCTGCTGACAAAAAAGAAAGAAAGAAAGAAAACAAAAGTTTGTACCTGGTTAAACGCGGAAGCTATCCCATTTTAGTAAAGAGACAGTTTTCTATTGGAACCATCAATGCTGTACCTGGTCAGAAGTTAGACTAGTGGTAATACTCACATGCAGTGGACGATGACTGGACCTGAGGTGTGTGAGATCTTGACCGCTTCCTGTACTGCCTTCACAAGGTGAATGAGAGACATTGGAGATCTTAGCTTGTTGCTTGCAGCACTCCATCCAAACAGTCTGAATTGTGTCACAGTCAAACTCTGGTTGTGACCAAAAAAATGCCAGCTGAGAAATCCTTACTATCTGTTTAAGGTTAAACTTAAATTACTACCACACCCATCTCACCAATCTAAACTGATGTTGCTGTTACTGATTTTTATATCTTATTGATCAAGACTCTTTACTTTCTGTTCATTTTGTATTATAGTGATCTTTGAAGATGATAAGACTTGCCTTGTGCAAAAATAACTTAATAATTCATGCCCAGAGTGAGTTTCGGTAGTTCGGATTTTATATGTTGATATGATGGCTGTATCATTTTAACATCTGTCAATTACCGTGTAATGAGTTTATGCAAAATGCAGTAATAGACCATAAACTTCCATGTCATTATAAAGTCGCATGGTTTTTAATTCAGTCTTTTGATTCATCCATACGTTTCTCCATCCACTCACACATTAAGTTAGAGCATTAATGGACTTGCAGCTTTGTCTCTTTGATATGATACTGACAAAATCATAATTACGCACGAAAATCCAATGCCATTCTAAGCTCTTCCACAGTGCATTAAAGGTATTGTTTACCTTTGGCAGCAATGATTTAAAAAAATCAAGATATGACATTTGATGCATATGTGTAGGTCTGTTGTATCACAAAACATCCTATCATATAGCTTCTTCTTTTTTTTTGCAATAAAGCCTGAAATACAAGGAGATATCAGTATTTTTCCCATTAAACCGTTACTGTAGACCGTTTAGTCTGGAAACATTTTTATTATAACTATTGTTTACATTTTGTGCATTTAACAATACTTAACATCAATTATATGGATTGAAATTTTTACGTAGGTTGTTTCTATCCCCAACTCACATTTTGGAACTACTTTGAAGAACTAATGCTGGGTTTTTGTTTCTTCTGCAAATGGTAAATTATGCCTTTAACTGGCAATGGATACACACACATACACACAGATAGAAACAGACATGTTTCCCCAAACAGCATAGATCTGCTATGCATGAGAAAAGAGAAAGTACGGTATCAGTAAAATCTAGTTTTGTTTTCAAAGTTTACACAAACCTCTCCATTGTTAGAGACAGTGAAGGTGTCGCGGGCAAAATGCGGTCCACTCGAAGATCCTACTCGTGCAATGTTTAGAGATCCCATCTGAATAGTGCCCTCATTGGGCCAGTACTGAGGACATGTCTGAAATAGAGGAAGAGAACAATGAAGGGATACAAATTACTCATGGGTAATGTTAACACATTGCCTCAGGGAACATGATGATCCCTTCACAATGCTTATACGACAATTTGAGATTCTCTAGAAAGCTTGTGTCCACCAAGGTGCAGACAAAATGCAGAACGAAAATTTAGTTAATCTGGCAATTAAATAAAATAATTCCCGGGTTTTTTTGCACCTTCGGAAGAGAGCTAAATTTCCCATTAAAATTTTCAAAATTCTGACACGGAAGTGAACATTCTGACATCGCCAGCACTCCATCGTCGTCAGGACAGCTCGCATTTGGGGGAGAGGAGGCCAGGCAATATCCAATGATTTATGGATGCTACCTGCCAAGTGAAATGAAAATCTATCATCTCTAAATTTAAGGAGTTAACACATGAAGCACACCGGAACACACATCGCACACTGGACAATTAATAATTGCAATTGCTCACTTTCGCCAGGTGAGCCAAAATGTCATAAAATATATCAAGAAATCACTCAGAACGTAGAGTTGAAAGTTTGTAAAAAAATACAGGTCCCTATCTTGTCAACAACCGTTTACAAGTAAGATGTACCACATGGCGTGTTGTATATGCTGGTTCTTCGGAGTGTCCACTTACCCCATCGGTTGGGTCAAGCTTATTGACCATGACAATGATAGGACACTTCCAGTCAAAGACAAGCCGCCATATGTCCACTACTGTATTGGGCAAGGGAGCCTGGGTAACTACAAAGACACCCTCTTCTGTGAAGGTCTGCAAAGAAAAAAAAATAGCTTTGAAGCAGAGTAATAGCTGCAGTGGTAAAATAAAAATAGAAGAAATAAATAACAGTGTAACCTATTACAATAGGCAGTACTGACAGCAGTACATGTATAGTAACAGCAGTGACAGCAGTGAGTATTAGTAAAAGTAATCTACGTTTTGTTTCTGCCTCCTCCGTTGAAGCATTCAAGAAGTGGGAATCTTTCAGTGGCCGTGCTTAATCATATGATGAACACAGCATCAACTGCAATGATTTTTTATTTAAAAAAGCATGGCTTTGATGGAGGTTACCATTTTTTAATAATTTAAATTTGAGGTTTCAAAGCAGTAAATTATGTTTAAGTCGTGTATAATTTCTTTAAACTCTTTTCTGTCATCTATTTGATTTTGTCTGTTTTCAACACGTCATGGGAACCTATGACTTTGAATGAACTCCTAGCGAGTATGATGTATTCATCAATACTCAAATCCATTAGCGATGCATTGATGTAATCAATGGAATCTGCAAGTCCCTCTGAGACAAGACAGGGTCTCTTTGTCTCCACTTGACGTGCAAAGAAGAAGTGTTATGTATTATAATAATGCATGATTGAGCAGAATACAAGATACCCCTCTCCCCCCCCCCCCCCCTACTCAAGCAGGGCAGGCACGGGGGGGGGGGGGGGCAGACCTCCCCCCCCCCCACACACACACACACATTTTTTTTTTCAGAATACATAGGGTCTAACCACTTGGGCCCCACTTTTTTTCTTTTCTCTCCTGGAAGTGGCACCAGAAATTGTGGTTGAGCTCTTTTTTTCCTTTTCTTTTTTTGCCCATTAACCCCCAGAAGCTGTACCATCAATATAATTGCCATAAAAGGCTTTTGTTTGTTTGTGTTTTTTTTAATTGTTTGTTTGTTTGTCAACTTATGAAATCCGTAGCAGGAGAAAAGTGCAGGTAAGACTTTTTCTGTTGCTTGTCAGCTGATCAAACTGTAAGTGGCACAAAAAATATAAACTTCCCTCCCCCACTTTTAAAAATGCAGCCCCGGCCCTGTTCTTAACCCTGTCTTATTGACATCATCTCCTAGACATCATCCCTTCGAAGAGGAATTTATTTTCTCCTAACAATACTGAAAGAGAGAAATATAAGTGGAGAAATTATTTAGATAATTTTCTTATTTAGAAGTGCAAGTTCCATCAGTTGGATGCAGTGACTCACAGGGCAAGATGTCTGGGAATCTGTTTTTGTTCTTGTTCTGAGGCATCTTTCCTCCTTTAAAGGCGCTGCTAGGAGGAACTGGTGCCAGAGAGTCGAGCAACTGTAAGAGATCAATCATTTCGACATATTAAAAGAGCTCTCTCTAAATTGTCCTCTGAAGAAAAGCAATGGGTAATTCTTTATCTACCTTGGCATTAGTGAGTGCAATGTGAAGTGATCACTGTGACAATAGATGCCCTTTCCCAAGCCAGCTGATCTCACAACATATTTGCCTTGAGGTAGATCTTGCAGGAATGTTTCTCTCATTTCCATGTTTCGTTGGGTTTTTTCTCCAAGGTAAAAGAGAATACATATTGTATACTTTTTCAAAATCGTATTCAGCCAGTCATGACCTAAAGTCTAGCTGTGTGCACTGGCATTGGTGTTGCTCTTTTTCTTACCTCGTATTCAAGCTGAATGTTGATTTTCTTTGTCTTTGGGTCCACTCTGTTCAGAGTAGATAGCTTCTTCTTGAACTGTGCCAAAGGAATGTTGGTCTGGCCCAGCAAGTAGACCTCAAGAAGAGCATTGTAGATGAACAGATACTGATCCTGAAAGAGGAGGAGGGTTTAGATTCTGATTAGCTGTCTTTCCAGGAGTGTTTTTTAAACAACATGATCAGAGAATATTAAAAAAGGCTTGTAACCTGGTCCATAAAGTAGCTTTCAGGGTGACACAAAATGAGGGATGGATAGGAGGGTCAAAATAAATCGCATGTTCTTGCCTGTGTGTGTACCATCTTGATACGGTTTTCCCTCATCTGGTTGACAAATCCAAAGATGTCCACCTTTCCAGTCTCTCGCATCATAAATAGCATGTTATAGAGGGTGAGGAAGGTGACTGTTCTTCCTGCTCCAGCGCTGCAGGAAAAACACAGAGACAAGACAAGTGACATCATAAAAGCCAATGATGTCATATTCTGCCACTATTATATTCAACAAATGACAAATCTGTAGGCCATCAAAAGCAAGCTAGCAGTTTTCCAAACCCAGCAAAGGAAACCAGAATTTTCAAGAATTTGAAGAGGGAAATGTACAACAATATTCAAGAGTTATGTCAATAGCGTAGAATATGAGCCACTTGTGAATTGTAGGGCAACACAATAGAGTTTTGAAGCTCTCAAACTGAATCGATTGAGTGTTTGGGAGATTAATCCATCAAAACCCTCTAAATGTCGACATGTATTTGATATCAAAAAGTGAAAATACAGTTACTGGATGAACTACAAAATCAAAAATTAAAAGCCTCTTGTTATTCCTTTGTTTTTGGGATAAGCAAAAAAAAATCACTTTTTATTGAAATTATATATTTCTGCCCAAATATTCTTTTCATGCTAAACACATTTCCTGTATTCACCATTAAAGAGTGACTACAGTCAGAAATTAAAAGTAATTTGGGAAGAGGACAGAGCAAAGGTTTATTCATACTAACCTGCAATGTACAATCATTGGTCTGTTCCTTTTAGATAGAGGCATGGTGGTGTGGTGACGAAGCACAACTTCAACAAAGTCAAGGAGAGTTGTGTACAGTCCTCAGGGACTTCCTTCTTAGACCAGGACATGTAGTGGAACTGGGTGACTGTTCGTTTTTCTTCACCTCTTCCCTGCAAATTCAATGAATTGGTGAAAGTGGACTTTAGTAGTTTGCATTTCAGGAGGTGTTGGTGCCGGTGGTGGTGGGGGGGGGGGGGGAGGCCGGAGGGATGCTGAAATCTGAAATTGAAACAAGCCTTTAAGAATTAAAAACAAAGCGGGCCACAGCAATTTGCATTTATTAAGTCATTGTAATCGCAGTAACTCTGTGATGTTGGTGTATTATTTATTCCATAAGTTCATTAAAATCAAACAAATCGATACGAAGCGAACTTCAACATTTTCTTGGGGGGTGGGGAGGGAGGAGGGGCGCACTGCAGATTGTCCAAAAAGTCTAAATATCTACTGTGCAGCAAAATGAACTTCTAACCGAATGACTGTCCTCTATTACTTTTTTGAGAGGGACGGGGTTCTTTAAGATGATGTAACTTGCTTGCTATTAGTTATCTCTAATTGAAGACCTATTTTTCACATGCAGATTTCAAGTTCAAGAGAATACATCTCACCATCTTAACGTCCAACTCCCTGATGGCATGATCAGAGAATGTGTCTTCCTCAGACAAGAAGATGGAAAAGTTTCCAATGTTGATGGATCGTGACTCCTCTGGCCAATATTGCGTGCATTGGTCCTTAAAAAAAAGAGATGCTTTACATTTCAGAGACAGGTTTATCATAGTAGGTATCAAGCAGGCTAGTCCATATGATTGATCAGTTATCATTAACAATGCCAGTGAACCATTCAAAAAAATGTTCCATCGTCTGGGCTCTTGCAAGGTCACTTTGAAGTACCATACAACATTATTCTGTGGCAGAGGTATAGAAGGTGCAACAGTTGATTTTTAAGCAGTTTTGTGGTCATTTTTGTAATGCATGGTGACAATCAATGATCAAACCGTACACTCATTTCATTATTGATCTGATTGATGAACACTGTTTTCAAAAGAAAGTGATACCTTTCCATTCTGAGTCAAAGCTGTCACCATGACAACGGTCTCAACATTTTCCTGCCATATCATCCTCCAGAAATCAGTCAGTGATGCCTCGTTTGGTGCTACACAACAAAGTAATCGAAGGCAATAAAAAGATATCGCACAGTTACATTATACCGTGCAAAAGCTGAATGAAGTGGTGTTGCCAGAACCACACTATTTTTATTGGGGATGTGCACGGGGGAAGACATTGATTGCAAGGGTGTAACTCTCATGGAAATGGAACATACTCAAAACTGCTGCTTATGATAAAAAAAAAAAAATCACGCGTCAAAACCTACCAGTCTTTCCCATACAATCTATCATATCTTGTTTCATTAGAATAATTATGATCAAATTGTGGTATTGAGTTAACATATGACACACACACAAAAAAAAAAACACCCAATCCACATTCAGCTAAAATTTACAGAACGCAAAGTTCGAACAGATCATTTGATGATGATGGCTGAAATTTCAAAGCATTAAGATTTCATTATCTATAAACAAACAAAAACAAAATACTAACGTCTTCAACATGCTATCAGACACAATGATTATTGGTAGGATTGCAACTTTTAGAATACATTCCCGCAACATTGCAGGGTTGGTATAAAAATTAAATGACGTCAAAAATCTCCATTTCACGCGTTGCATCATTTACACATAACTTAGACATTGCAATTGAAGTTCTCGCATATCAACTGCAATCAGTTTCATATTAACACTAGTACTGGAGGTTGACAGTACTTTCATTACTCATGTCTTGCATCAACATTTAAAGAAAACTGATAAATCATAACTCATAGACAAGCGCGCCGGAACACTTCTGGTTTTGGGGGGGCAAAATCTCACGGGGGCACATTATGTGACGATGTGAGATCCTCGGCGCGGGAGCGAAGCGAGCGGGGGGGGGGGGGGGGAGGGGGGTGGAAAGGGGGGATACCTCCCCCCCCCCCCCCGTAGGGAGGTTTTGTAAAACAGGGTATAAAAGTCGCGTTTATAGACCATTAAAAGCAAAGTTCTAAGGAATTAAACATAGTGAAAAATAATCAGTGCGAAGGGCTATGATTATTACATTCGGGAGTACATAATAATGTGATGGTGTGAGATCCTCGGCGAGGGAGCGAAGCGACCGAGCGCCGGGAGGGTGTGGAGGGGGGATACCCCCTCCCACGGTAGGGACTTTTTGTAAAAACAGAGTATAAAAGTCGCTTTTATACAGCATTTCAAATTAAATTTCTGAGGAATTAAACCCAGTAAAAGAAATCACTGCGAAGGACTATGATAATAACTTACGAAGACTTTTCATTTTACTATAAGTACGGGCAGAACGAGCGAGCTACTTTCACTTTGCAATTTATCTGAAATGTACTCATTAAAAGCTTAAACATGATCGCATCGTTCGAACAATAAAAAAATATTCTTATACAGCTAGAAAGCAAAGAAGAAAATGAAAAATGTACTAAAGGTATGTTTCAGCGGGCACACTCGAGGACACGAGGCTACCATCTATACACTAAATTTACTTATAAGTTACTATTAGTGTATAGATACAATAATGTATGTTGTTAGTGTATTATAATTTTCGCCCCGTTAGGGGCGAAAATTTTTGCATTTTCAGTTACGAAATTACAACATTTAGACAAGAAATATGCCTTTATTGTTCATTTTGGTCTTTAAATCAGTGATTAATTATTTGTTACAGGGGGCACTTGGGGGGGGGGGGCAAAAACTCGTTTTGCCCCCCCCCCAACATTTTGTTTGGGGGGGGGGGGGGCAAGTGCCACCCCTGCCCCCCCCCCCCCCCCCCTCCCCCTCCCTCGCTTCCGGCGCCCTTGCTCATAGATATTCATTAAAGATTGGGTATTTTCTCCTACATCTTGCTTTTCCTTTCAAAACAATGCTTTGTTCAGTACAGTTTGTACCAGTAATTTAAACACTTCTGTCTACTAAATACAGTATGTGGAACACACACATGACGGCTAATATGTCCATTTCTGTAGGTCTTTGATGTTTTCAATTTGGTAGATTGTGACATAAGAACAATATTGAATTGCAAAGCGGTCTGCTTTTGAGATCCCAGCAGTGGTATAGGAAAGAGATTTGTAGTTGTTTGAAATGGTGATACCTAGTACTTCAAGAAATATGTTGAATCCATTCGTCTATTATTGTCAACATCATTTTCAGGGCGAAGAACACTAAAAATCACTAAGAAATGTGAATATGCACATTGGTAGCACTCATATTCTATTCTCACTACTTTAATCTTTACCCTAATTTTTCAGTTTCCTTTCTTTAACATTGCATGTCACACAAATGTCATACGCACACAACTCAATATGAAACAGAGGAATAGTAACAAGTCTAAAAACGAAATCGCATACACCACATATGATTGCATCCTTTACATTTTGTAGTTTCTTACCTTGAGATGCAATAATCACCTTTTCTCCTCTGAAATTCTGTTGCAAAGAAATGTCCATGATCATAACATAAGAGACTGTGTATTTTTGTCAAAAGGATGTAAATGTTTGCATTTAACATATAAAATTGGGAAAATGTTATCGGAAAGATATCTTATTTAATTTGTCTCATATCGCTCATTTTGTAAGTCATACTGGAGAGAAGGCAGTGAGCTACAGAGTGACAACTTGAAGCACCAAACGAAAGCACTTACTGGTCTAGCACTGGCTTTTGTAAATATCTCCTAAAATAACTTATAATTGTAATCCAAACATTCTCCTCTTTCACAGAGAATATCTTCTAATGTTTGCTTGATACCACACTCTATACTACACCTTTGAAGAAATTTTTAGTCATGGAATGATTATGATACTCACGTGGATGTAGTTAGCATTGTAATAATCTGAATGGGGATCACCATCCACAGTCTTCAGAACAACTCTGGAATGATCGTCTGTCAAACAACCACAAAATAAACATGTTTTTATAGGATGTACGTTGCTGGCAATGTGCAAATAATCACTTGTCATACAACATAGCCATTGCAGGCTTCCATTGTTGCAAATAAATGCAAAATCTTTCTCTTCTGACAAATGCAGGATTTATTTTGCATTTTAAAATAAATGACTTTGATACATGATAAGGTTACCGCTAATAAAATTTTCATCATTCAGAACAAATTTGCTTCTAAGCTTGCTTCTAAGTAGGTTCCATCATATTTCTTTAGCATTCATTCTCAGATTCCAACTTTCATAGATTGACCACTATGTTCTATATGTTTGCAATAGTCTTTTATGTCTCTAGCTCGATATCATGTATTATTTCATTTTGCAATATTATGTATCTTAGCTGGATATCAATTATAATTCAATTTTGTTATACGTGATGTATCTTTTAGAGAAATAAGAAAATAATTTGAAATTGAAATTGAAATCAATTTAAGATTAAAAGTGTGAAACACAAAACCCATTTCTCTAAGTACGTCTTAAATTATACCGTCAATAGTGGTCTACAGCTAACGCCATGTTGTGACTGCTGAAACATTATATAGAATATACCATCTGTACTGTACTGAGTCTCATTCAGTGAGTAGGTACACTGAGGTCTATACACATATTTTGTATTCACAACACTAATAAGTGCATTCATAAACACAGTAATCCAGAACAGGAAACAGGACAATTGTTGGAAGAAGTTGTTTTGCACGGTGACAAATACAAGCAGTTTGCTACAGCATTGATTACAAATAAAACACATCAATCCTACGCCAGCATGTTTGTTTGTTGTTAATGTTATTATCATTGTTGTTTATAATGTTAACGCCCTCCGGTGGGCAATCGTGTTAAGCGTCTTGGCTGCGGTAATAAATCTACACCACAACCGTACCTGGAATCGTCCGGTGTTTTCTTCTCGTAATGGCGTGGTGGCATCGTTTGGGATCCGAATCTTAGGCCCGATTTAACGTCCACAGGAATCCGAACGGGGAGAGATCTCGCTCGACATAAAAGGGGCCGGACGTTCAGCAAAAGCGCTGTGATAGTTCCAGGTACTGATTTCACCTTTGTGTGTGTAGTCCCATACATACACATTGAAAATGTGTGATGCATCAACGCAGCGATGCGCCGCAGCGGCCAAGTCCAAGGCACCCGCACCCGCACCGACACATCGGTGCCCCGTGACTACTGTCGGAACCACGGCAGCTGACACATCGTGCACAACCCCCTACTTCCCCGGAACTGTTGGTCTCTACCCTCCCGTGGAGGTCGACGTCCACTTGAGAAGTGGTACACCACTGAACATCATCAGAGTGTCAATGGCAGAGAAGTTGGAGTTGGATATTGTGGTTGATTCATATGGATATGATGATCACTTAATTCATGATTACTGGTCTATTGGAGATAGTCTCAAGCTGCCTGATAGTCTCATGCTGACAAAGATAGTAGGCCTGACCTGCTTCTCTATTTATTGTAATGGCTTACAGATGTTGTGTGATGCCATCGTCGTGAGTGATGACAACACAGATAAGGACATAATTGGCGGCGCCCCCTTCATGGAAACAAACGACATCTCAGTGCGCCCCTCAAAGCATGAAGTCACATTCAGCGATGACTCTGTGTTCACATACAATTGGCATTGTGATTATCCTCCTTCCTGTCAGCCTATTCATGCAAGTGACTATGATAACCAGCATCAATCTGTTTGCAAAGCAGCTGACAGCACGCCTGATTCCAGTCACCTTCAGCTTTTAGCTCAGTGTGAGTCTAGCTCTTGCACCAAGCGTTTGCCTGCCGCCCATGCTGGACTTCTACATACAGAGCAGGAACACCACCTTGAGTATGGACTTAGCTCTGATGACTGTCACCATCCTGTCAATTGTGATCCTCATTGCCCTACTACTACATCCCCGTCCGGCTCCCAGCTGGAAGGCGTGAATGACCCTCCACCCTTGGCTGCTACGTGCCCAGCCTTGCCAACGCACACCTCATCAATCCCATGCTCTGGCACCCCATCGCCATCTGCTGTCATGATAGACATCGCACAGACTCCCCAAGACAGAGAAGGCCCTGCCCATGCACATGGTCCACCCCCTGAGGCTGAAGCCATGGACGTTGGTCTCCCAACAGCGATGCAATACCCCGGTAGTGCCCGCGTGGGTGCACCTGACCCCAAGCTAAGGGTGCCCTTCAATGTTGTCCCTAGCACTTCCTGTCACAATGGTGATGTCTGCTCCCTGACCGCTGTACGGGATACCTCTGATGCCCATCTTGGTCCTGTATTGCTATATCCTTTGTGTACCAGCACCAGCAGTTTCCCTCCTGACAGCTCGACTGATGTGCACCACATGTCACCCATGGGGTGGGATACGCCTCCCCAGCCGTGGCCTGATGATGTTCTCGAGCATTGTCCTCTCGTCACTAGCCAAGTTTTGGTACAGCCAGTCCCTGCCCTTTCTGCTCCTGCCCCCTACCTTGCGTATGATGACAACCATCCCCCTGATGGTTCCAGCCGGCCACCGTCCACCATCCCCTTACGGGCAGTACAAGCTCCTTCCCTCTGGATGAGTTTGTTGCTCCTTTCCTGTTCCCATTCGCGCCCCCCTGATGCCAGCAGCCCACTGATGTCCTACATGCTCCATGCGGCTTCTTTGGCCCACACCCTGATGACTCCCTACCCCAAGTCATGCCCCTCTTCTATCTGTGCTGCCTATGCACCTGGATAGTGTGGCCCATTTTGTTTTGTGTATATTGAGTATAGACAATAGACTTTGATGGACATGTTAATCATGCAGTAACTCATTCTTTTGTGTTTTTATGTACAGATGAATAAGATGTTTAACATGCCTTTTTATCGGGTATACATGTACGATTGTATTTCATTCTTTCTAAACATTTACGGTTGTTGGTTTGTTTGTTTTTTCATCAGAAAGTAAATGTAATGTTTCAGTTGTCAGTATTTGTACCAGGTGTACCCCCTTTTTATAGATACACGTCTTCCTGATTATTTTTGTGTTTTCATTAAAAAAAAACAAACAAATAAAGACAAGAGAGAGAATAGATACAATTGTACTGTACTGCTGTTTATCAGTAATGTCCTCAGCTTATTGTTTGCTTTTCACCAATGTAGTTGGTGTACTCATGTGTTATGATCGCTTTCATTGCTGCAATGCAAGTTTGTCCCTGTCATACTCAAGCCTTTGGACTCTGTCCTCTTTGTACATATGTAAGTGTGTTGTGTTCTTAGAGGGTTCTCTATCTTTTATAAGATGTGTGGTTTTACATCATTGGGTAAAGCCAATTTCATTTCTCTGTTTTGGATGGGAAACCAAATCTGTTTTTATACTTCTTACACTTTACCCTCATTCGGGTATTTGTACTTTCTGTTCAAATTTGAGATCTGAGTGATTCCTCATATGGGATTTTTTTACATAGGTTTTATGCAGATCTCTATAATTATTTTGATCTGCAAGATCTGTATAATACTTGTTTTAGTTTCAGATTATACAGGTTTTATACCTTTTGTCGATAAAGTATTGTGTATATTATGATTTATTATTGCCTCTTCTGTTGCTGTAACTTGATTATTACCCAACAGATTTCATTCAGACTTGCTAGGGAGAAGTATGGGTGATCATTCCACATGAAGGACACAACAGTTTGTGGTAATGGCGCCCTCAGTGTTCCAACTTTGGATGCCAATGCTTATTTCTTGTGTGTGCTCTATCAGCCACATTTTTTATAAGATTTTTTTCAAATTTGGTAAAAAGGTGCTTTATAGTGAAATGAAGATGCTCATATTTTTTTGGTGGTGGCACCTTCGTTTGTTCTGTCTTTATACATGAAAAGGTAAATTCTACAGGGTCCGCTTGTGTGTGCGACCCTACCTTGTTTTTTGACTGATCTTTTAAAAAAAATTTTATGTACATGTATCTTAGTCAAATTTATACACCTACATCTATTTGGATTTTATTGTATCCTGCAACAGTTGCCATGTACAAAATTGTGGCCTACAAAGTAATCCAGATGGAGTATGGGAGATGGGTTCGGGGGATACATGTGCTCGATTGCGAGTGCTTCTAGTTTACAATTTGCAGTGAACAGAAAGAAGTGATCTGGGCAGCACTTGTTACATAAATATGCTCTGTGTTTGATATTACATGTAATTGTATTCCAAATGTTATATGCATAATTTTGAAGATAATATCTATGCAACAGTCAAGTAAGTCACTGTTTGAGTGTAGATTTTTAGGTTTGGTTTTTAAAACAATCCTTATGTTACAGTTTGCTAAAGTCACCCATTATTTGGTTTGATATATGAGTATAGTTATAGACCCTGTGTTTATGCTTGTCCAGCATTCCCACGTGTGACTCTGTGTTTTTACTAACAGTATACCATGCTGTAGTAGAAGTATAAAGTAGTTATTGCAAATTTTTTATATGCATAAGTATTGTATCATTTATGCAGGGAGCTGTCTGTGTATAATTGCTTAATGAAGTGATTTTGATGTGTATTATGGGTAATATGAAGTGCATGCATATGTCATAGCTTCGTGTATTCTTTCCATGCATACGTGTATCATGTTTATTTTTGAAAACTACAAGATGGTGGATTTTAAGTATACTGTGTTTGATTGTGTTTGATGTGTGTCAATGGAGATTTTAGTCTCTACGTACTATGATTTAAAGCGTTAGATAGATATTTTTATAGGGATGGAAGAACACATCTTCTGGCGGTTGTTATGTTTTTTTGTCTCGATTATCTCACACTCTCATAAAGGAATTGAAGAGAGAAGGTGGTGAAGATGGTATGTACATGTATGTTAAATGATGGTGTGGTACAGTTGTTTAATTTTGATACAAAAGTTTAATAGAGTTTGAAGTGATTGTTACAAATTTATTATGATTTATCTTAGTGCTCATGTGTTATGTAAAAGGGCATAAAAGTATTGTAATGTTTGCATATTTGCAGGATAAGTAGATATGTAAGTTATTTGTTGTTTGACCTTTCGTAATACCTGTTTGGGAATGTTATGACTTATGTATGTATATAGGTTCCTTTTTTTCGTTGTTACAAGCTGGTTTTTGACTTGCTCAGCAGTTTGACAGACTTTGATAGTTGATGTGTAACATCAAGCTGACAGTGCCAAAAGAGATGATGCGTTATAAGTGTTACTCAATTGTGATGATATTTTATTAGGTTAAGGGTCAGTTGATGTTATAAATAAAGCTTCCTCTCTTTGTGTTTGAGTAGGATAGTTTGCTCCATTTTATTGGAGGTATAAACTGATGTTGTTTATACAGTGTAGTAGACATGTTGCCAAGAATTACTTAGAATCTTGTTTGACATGCCGAATTGGATTTTCAGAGAGAAGTATTGTATTGAGCTTTGTAAGCAAAGGAGAAAAGAAGTAGTCACGCCAGCATGTTTGTTTGTTGTTAATGTTATTATCATTGTTGTTTATAATGTTAACGCCCTCCGGTGGGCAATCGTGTTAAGCGTCTTGGCTGCGGTAATAAATGTACACCACAACCGTACCTGGAATCGTCCGGTGTTTTCTTCTCGTAATGGCGCTACTTATGCAAGTGCACAACAAACAAGACTTACAAAAAATTCGTGTTATATGTCATGTGATTTCACATAAACTGCCAAATATTTCAAAATGTTTTGGCACATTTTGAACAAATGTTAATATCTCTGAATTCAAAAGTAGCTGCAAAACAACAAGTGTATGCGGAAGTCAACATGTTGTGTTCAACCGTACCGGAGTTAGAGGCACTTAAGACATAGACATTACATTGACCAAACTAGACTCGTAACTAATTCCAATACCTTGATACTTTCAGTAACCGAGATCAGACATGTATGTGAAACACATGGAAATTAATCTATGCTCAAGTGCAAGATCTAAACGCTTAGTCAAATTTAGGTCCAAGCAAATTAGCATCTAAATAGTGAAAAAATGCACTAACAGCCTAGGCCTATTCTTTTATAAATAATCATCCTTTCTATGAAAGATAGAACATTTTTAGCTAATTAGCATGAAATTGTTTGAGAGACTCACATGCTATGATGGTCTTGAAGCGATTCTTGGCCTTGTTCCGTTCCTTTGATGCTATATTCCATGGGTGGAGCTGGCTGCTCTTAAGCATCAGGTTTTTTTTTTTTTTTTTTTTAAGATGCAATGTATAATCCATTTGTGCTCCCACTAAAAAAAAATAAATAAAAAAAAAATCGATGAACATATCGGTAAAATCGGCATCAATGCAACAACAAAAAGTTTTAAAGTAAACGAAAATACAATTAGGACAGAAAAAATGGTTGAAAGAATTGGTGTGAAAAAAAAGAATTTGAAGTCCACAAAGAGTCAGATATACAATGTATCTTATATTTACAAATCATTCAGCGATCATAACTTGATACAATATAAATATGATACTTATGAGAATTTTGGATCAAATTTGATAATGGATGTCAGTAATTTATATTTCATAATACTTCATTCACACAGGCATTTTATTCAGCGATCTTCTTTTAATTGAGCGCATAGTCTGCTTTGTACAATCAATTATCCACAGTCGGTTTGTTTCTTGAATTTGTATGCAAATATAGTGTACTAGTAGGGTGCCTATTGATTTCTGTACTGAAGGGCTTGTAAAAACACATTGTTCATCGGTTGAGGAAATAAAGTGCACACAATGGCAATATTTACCTGGTATTCCTGGACGAGTCCATTGCCTTCCTTTGCCTTTTTGTGCTCAATGTACGCCTGGAGCTCATGGACAGGTATTGACCGATTCGGGTTCGTTGAGGGCAGCAGACATTTTATGGCACTGGGCGCAGCCATGAGCTCAAATTGCGGTGTCTCAGCCGACCCCCCCTGCTCTCCCCCACCCCACGGGCAACATGTTTATCGCGCACTTGTAACAAAGGTTCGCGCACTAAGCAAGCATTCGCGCACTCAGTACGAGATGCCCATTGGCTAAAACAACCACGCATCAGTTTTTCATTCTGCGCGCGTAAGAGGGGTGGGGAGAGAGGAGGGGGGGTCGGCTGAGACACCGCAGTAATGGCGCTGCCCATGCCAAAAATACACATAGCGCGTCACAGAATCGGTCAATAGGACCAGGAACTGCAAGATCCTGGTAGATATTATCCTCATTATTTTCCTTCATCATTGGCTCTTCATAAAGGTTGTCATGACTACCACTGCATTTCTTGCTACAACTGGGGGAGCCACACCCCTTGAAGGTACTCATCTCTCTATTCCCACCCTCATCCTTCTGAAACATCCGGTAGCTGGGGTAGTACCTGGGATTCAGAGATTCTTTGCGTTCCGGGTTAGAGAAGGCTGCAGTCAGTTCAATGACTGGAACATCTTTAAATCCTTCATACAGGTGTTCTTCTGGTACACCAGCATTAACATTTTCACGCAAAACAATATATTGGCCTTGATCTGTGGCAGAACCTATAATTACAGGATTAAAAAATGGATGAGAACACCAGGATTAACAAATACAGAATATGTATCACAGTTGTGACCTTACATTAAAAAAAAAATGTCCCCAAAAAGATTTTTAGTTAAAAATCAAAAGTAGAATAAGGAGATCGACAAAATCTTGTAAATAGTGATACTTACTGATCAGAATGGGGTGTTTCCAGTTCACCAAAATAAGTAATGGAAAGGCCAAAAACGATAGAATTCCGATTTGAGAAAAGTGGTCAAGGAGCAAAGTTTGATTTCATCTGTAGTCTTGTGTCTCGAACGTTAGCGTTTAAATGTACATCGCCCGATGTGGAATTCTTATATTGTTTGATCTCCAATTTTGGAGATGTATAGCCTGTTACACAGAAAAAAAAAAAAAAAAAAAAAAAACAGGTGAATAGATAGACATTGGAGGGGTCATCCTTGAGTATTTCCATCACAGAATATTACTTACAATATAATTCAAGTCAGATAACAAATGAAGTCAGCGTCTTTACGGAGTGGCGGGAATGAAAGGCACTGTTCTTCGATGATAAGCTATCTTGTATCTACAATCAATTTTAGTTTCCTGCTGTGTTAAAGAATATTTCTAGGGTGAATTATGTGTCTAAATGTTTCTCTAATTTTCAAAATAATAATGAAACAGATACCCGTTCATTTTAAAATTCTGTCATCACCATAAATTGCCACGAAGACAGTTCTACTGGTCAAGCTGATTAAAAGGAATTATGCCTAATTGCCTCCTGAAATGATTAGACAGATTAACAATCAATATTGGTATCAAACTTTGATATGGTATTGAACATCCACTTGATAACAGGAATACAGTGTAAAACAAATTATCATTAGTATATGATAAACAATACCATTTGCAAATTTGCGAATTTGGTTTTCACTCATCAGCTGTCATTTGTGTTACTGATGCCACATTTGTGGAAAATCATCCCCTTCTAATGTGAGGTTGCATAGTTTTTATTCATTTATTTCTCTTTTACGACTTTGTTACATTTCAGCTATATACCCCTTTTCAGATTTCTTGACATGACTTGGGTTTTTGTTTTGTTTTTGTATGCTTAATTTACTAGTACAGGGGTAAATCTATCTTTTTAGACACTTCGTTTTGGTACAACGAAATAAGCATTATACGTCTACGAAGAGTTGTGTTGAAGATATTTCTCACCATCTGTGCCATTAAGCTGCTTTTGGTCCTGGTTCCTGAACACATAAACATAAATTATACACATCAAAGTACATTGATGTGTGACGATATGCAAAACTGGAATGGAGAAATAGATATGGAGTATTGCTATTTTTTGTGCAACATTTTCCTGGTCATATTTGTATGTGAATGTATGTGTGTTCTCAAACATCCTAATCTAAGCTAAGCCTTAAATGCCTGCCAATGGAGTTTTTTTTTTTTTTTGCCAGTCTGTTCTATCAAAACTTCATATAAACTGTTTTTCGATTAACATGGACATCTCAAAAAGGAAATGCTGAATTGCCCTCTATATTATGAATAATATTACGAATTAAACGGATCACCAGACTTTCAGTCTTGACAAATTTCAAAGTCTAGCTAAAATAGTGTAGACCCTACATGCTAGATGTTCTTCTGTGGCTGTTTGTTTGTTTGTTTGTTTGTTTGTTTGTTTGTTTTATTAATTTTAATCACGGTGTTAAAAAGCGCTCGGTCAGTCGACAGGCTGTTTTCAGAGAAGCCTTGAAGAACATAACAGTTGATATGAACAGAACCATACGAAGATCGAAAGATCCGAAACAAAACAAAACAAAATCTAGACTGTTCGGTAGATATAGACATTTGCCTCTTGTTTTTCAATTAGTGAAAGTTCTTGGCATATATTTGTCCAAGCAAACAGGAAACTATACATAGTCAGACCACTCGAGCCTCCTACATTTTAGAATACATTTGACGCATGCATTTTGGTTTTAAAGGTATGTATTCATATGTAATCCTTGTAATTCTATTTTATTTACTGTCTTTAGACTGTGATATTACCTCCGCCAAATAAGGAAGGTTAGTGATCATCGGTGTTGATTTGTCTGTTTGCAAAATAACTCAAAAGTGGTGAAATTTAAATGAAACAGGTGAATTTTATCAAATACCTCGGCTTTATTGTTGATAACAAACTGAAATGGGTTAAAGCACCTATCGAGAATCTACGCAAAAAAAAAAAAAATGGGAAGTTAGTGAAATATTTAGGCAGATTTCAACAATTAATCAATGAAAGTAATCTAAAAGCAATCTACCAGTCCATTGTCTCGCCATTTTTGTTTCTCTTATACTGATATACTTGATTCAAGTGATAAGAACTATACAAATCCATTCAAATTCTTCAAAATTCCGCTAGGAGGTTATCATGAAAATAAATCCTTACGAATATCGTGTGTAACTGACAAATCCATTCTGTGTTAGATTAGACATCCCTTGAGTCTAGGCGTATAGGAAGCATTAAAACGCATTCGTATTTAGATTGATCGGTTATAGTATTTCTGATATTTTGTAAATGTTTGTGTAACAATAGTACATTCCGCTTTTATTTTCTTTCTGTATTCCTGAGTATTTTTGTTTGTGTAGGTTTATATGCTACTTTTAATGATTGACGTTTATTATTATTATTGTATTTAATTTTCATCTGAAATATAAATCTTAATGTATGTACCTTTTTATCATATCATGTATCATGTATCATATATCATGTATATTCTGTTTCTTTATATTTCTCATCTGAGGGACCACTTTGTAAAACAGCTCTGTGATAGCAGGGTAATAGTTGGGCTATACGTCCGTTAAGCCAAGGAGGTTCAAGAGAATAGAGTCACAACTGTCTTATTTCCTTTACTAGATGTTCGATGCCGCCGCTCAGAAACATTTGAAGCATGTGCCAAACAGGATCTGCCACGCAGATAGGAAGACTATTGACTCGTGTCTCATTGCATAATCACCAGCCACTTTCTAAGGAAGATATGTCTTTGTGAAGGTAATTACTTTTCGCTATCCCTTCTTATAATAATAATAATAATAATAACTCAGTATTTATATAGCGCTTATCAATGAAATTCTCTAAGCGCTTTACATACTATATACCTAAACATAAACTACTGCATGATCCAAAATACTACAATTAACACAAATAATTAATCACTTCAATGATAATAATAATTGCATAAGTACACGGTGGTTTACACTACAATGAAAGCACAATACCCTCAACAGGCTGGTCACATTTACCTGAGCAACTAATTACGGAAAAGATAAGCCTTAAGTGCAGTTTTGAAACTGTTGAGGGATGGCTGATTTCTTAAGCTCAAGGGGAGTGAATTCCAGAGTGAAGGGGCGGCGACTGAAAAGGCTCTGTCACCATGGGTGTGGGAGACTACCTTAGGGACTTTTAGGAGATTCTGTTCAGCTGATCGTAGAGAGCGGGATGGTTGATATGGAGAAATCATGCTAGAGATATATGTGGGAGATTTTCCTTGAAGACTCTTAAATGTGATAACTAGGATCTTGAACAGAATGCGCTTATCGATGGGTAACCAGTGTAGTTGTTGAAGAGTATTAGATACATCATGTTTCCTAGGAACCCTCTGGATAATCCTGGCTGCAGTGTTCTGGATTCGCTGAAGTTGGCTGATCAGGGATTGTGGGAGTCCAAACAAGAGGCTGTTATTGTTATCAAGTCTACTGGTTATAAATGCATGAACTAAAGCCGACGTCGCTGGAGTAGTGAGATACTGTATAATCTGTCCTATCCTTCGGATTGCTATCATGGCAGAACGGCAGATAGAGCTGACATGTTCTTTCATTGTGAGATGTTGATCCATGATGCAACCAAGATTCCTTCCGAATGGGGATGCTTCCACCACCAGATCTCCAACTCCAACGGACAACTGTTCAGGCATACACTTTGTATGCCGAAATCGCGATGAGAAATGAACGATTTCAGTTTTTGCATCATTCAGTGTAAGCATGTTCTCGTGAGACCAAGCTTTGACATCTGCAAGGCATTCACTGACAAGAGAGAGTGATTGAGCCCTGTCACTTGATCGGAAAGTCAAATAAATTCGGGTGTCGTCAGCGTACATCATCACATCCAATCCATGCGCTTTAACAATATCATATATCGGAGCACTATAGAGTGTGTAGGTAAGTGGACCCATTACAGATCCCTGTGCTACACCACACGTGTCGCTGTAAACGCTTGAAGATGAACCGTTGATCATCACGACATGGGATCTGTTAGCCAGGTATGACTGAAACCAGTTGAGGACTGTACCGCCAAATCCATAGCGTTCAGCCAACCTCCGGAGCAAGATTTGATGGTCGATAGTATCGAAAGCCGCACTATAGTCTAAGAGAACAAGCACAACTTCCTGGTGGCCGTCCAGCGCCAGAAGAATGTCATTCTGGACCCTTATCAGAGCTGTTTCCACGGAATGATTGGCTCTGTATGCTGACTGTACATCTGGCAGAAGGTTATTGATAGCCAGATAGTCCTTGATCTGGCTTGCAGCTATTCTCTCAACCAACTTTGCGACAAAGCTCAAGTTCGATATGGGACGGTAACTCCTGAGTTCATTACGAGGAAGGTTGTCCTTCTTCAGCCTGGGTGTTACAATTGCCTGCTTCATGCTCTCTGGCACAACTCCTGCCTGGAGACTACCGTTTACCATATTTGTTAAGATAGGAAGCAGGGCTGATGAACACCTTTTCAATAAAGACGTCGGGATAGGGTCCAGATTACATGTAGAGTTTGATGTTAATTTGATAGTTTCCAGCACTGTGTCATCAGTAACAACATCAAATTCCCTTAAAGTAGCAGTACAATTCTCAGTAACTTGAACCGACATATCTTGAAGGGGTAGGTGGTACAGACACGAGGATGTGCGAATAGAAATTGCGCAAAAAATGCTGAAATAAAGATGAAAATTACTCGACTGGGCATACCCGGGCACTAATTTGATATATCTATCAATAAAGAATTATATTTGAAGATTATTCCAGGTCAGTTTTATTTGTCGGAATTAAGCGGAAAAGTGATAAAACCGGCTTTCCAGGATGGTACAGTTTTAAACATTTTCACATGATACAGCTCTGATTTACACTTTTGCACAAATTTCTGCACGGGATTGATTTTTGTTTTACATGCTTTTATCATTAAGTGAAATTTCATTTCATTTAATAGATAAATAAGCAAAGTATGGCCAATATTATGTTAACGTTCAAAATGAATCTTCAGATTGCTCAGCAAGACGGCGGCTTCGAACATCGATCATCAAAGGCACAAATGCACCTGTGAAATTCTTTTGTACATCAATAGAAATCTGACAACTGTTTGAATAATTACAGCCAGTTGGAACTCCAATTCTTAAACCTCCTTGGTTAAACGAAGTATCCATTTTCATCTAATATATCTTTCTTTGTATGTATATCTTTTGTATGATGGGAAATAAAATTTAATAGAATACAATACAATTCACTGTAAAATTACAAATCCTTAATCAATCACTCATTGCCAATTCGTATTATGAGACACCCTGGTGGTTATCATTTGTTATTAATCAATGCACCAATAATGACATGTCTTGAAATTTAAAGAACAAATATGAAATTGTATATACCATTCAAAAATAAACAACAAACAAGTAGTCCGGAAAGTTTGTAGACTTATTGAACAGTTAACTGGTGACAATGTGCCTAATGCTGTTGTGTTGGTTGCTAAGAGGCAATTTTAGGTTGGCAAACCTTAACTCTGAAGTGGCATGGTTATCAAATTACTGGTTGCATACTTTCACTCTGAGTCTACTCTGTTAAATAATGTGAAGAACACACAACTTTACAGCAGTAAGCAAAATGCATTGATGGCTTTCATAAAACATACTCCTGATAAAACATACCTTCTGCAGAAAAAGAAGCCTGCAACCACACCCACAATAATGATGATGAAACCACCACCAGCAGCGACACCACCAGCTAAAACACCAATCGCAGCAGGTGCTCCTGTATTTAACACACAGAATAGAGTGAGATGTGATGTACATGGGACCAATTACATACATGTATACATAACTGCAAAGTGGCAGGTAAGTTTGTGCAAGGGGAATAATGCACACATTCACACTACACCATGAACCCTTTGCATGCATTATGCATACAGGAATGTACTTCTGTGCAGACAGTTGCAACAACCACACGGTTACGAGTACACATATAATAAACATCCCTTACAAGTCTCCTTGATGTGTTACTATATGATAATATGGGCCTTTACTTTCTACTGTAAATCTCTGTATTCATGGCAATCTACCTTAGTGATGCGAGGTTTGAAACATTACAGGCACGCACAATTCATTGCCATTGTGGTAAAGGACGTTGGCACATTGCACTTTGTGTGTTAAAAGTTCCCAAACCAGGGTGTAATTCCAAGAAATTATAAATTGCCTTCATATTGTCATGAAGTGTCAGTGTTATCATCTGCATCCACTATGAATCAGCACAAAAACATCAATATAATATTACAATGTAAATCAATCCAACTGCAAGTTTGTTAGCAACGTACTTTTTGTTTCACCAGTGGCGATAGGTGACCAGTCGCTTTCACCGGCACGATTGACAGTGCGAACCTGTGGAATAGAAAGTTTATAAATACGAAATGTACATGTTTATAGGAGACATACAAGCCTCGATAAGTGGTCCATTCTTTCCATTTCCTTATGTTTGTTACTGAATGAAAACTTGTTACATTGCTTCATCGTTTTCAGAATTCTTACTTGCAGTAGAACAGTACAGTCTTGGGACTTCTTACGATTTTTTCTTGGTTTCCTAGGCCAACATATTGTCTTACCGTTTTATAGACTTCATACAGAGTCCGTGATATCTGATTGCTCTATAAGCTTCACTCCTGCAAACATAGATGATTTAATTTGTGGCACTGCAGTGGCAGAGTTAACGCATGTGGGAACAAGGAGTAAAACAAATTATTCAGTTCAACACCTCATAGCAACACCAATAACAATCTAACATATAAAAATCGGATGTTGCTATCCCACAAAATCAAATTGATGTTGCCAACTGTCTTAAAACTTTATGAGGGTTTTATTGCTATTGTCACACTATCTAACAATGAAAAAAAAAAACGAAATCTACAAAGAAGAAAAACTGACTTTAAAAGTATGCATGTATTTAGAAATACGGTTGAGTTGTGTTTGAAATCTTATAATAACTTAACGGTGAGAAACGATCCCCCCTTTTTTGTCCTTTAATGTCGAGACCATAATGTGTCATAATCATAATGCCATATTGGATCGAATGAAACCTACAAGCACAGTACACACAAACTGAATCAGTACTTGTCTTGATTCATGTGAACGTATCTCTAACTGAAATTCTGAATTTAGAAATAGAGTAAAACATTGTAAATAAAATGAAATTACCCAACACAAAATATCGATGAATAGTCCAAAATACATAATTTCAGGCCTTTATGAATGACGTTGTGTATTTAGTGTGGTACCATTCCGTATTAGCTCGTACAATATTAAAAACATTTTCAGAAAGGGTCATTTGACAAATTCACAAAGTCATGGTTGTATCTGTGATTGTTATGAGTGAAACAATGAACGAAGGCTCTCTCTGTTTGAGTTTATGACAAGTAAAATCAAATAATTAGGCACGAAACATACCTGTACTGAATACATACTCTCAGCTGAGAGATCAAGAATCTGATACTTCATATCAAACTGTACTTCAGTGACATTGGCGAGAATGTAGTAATCATCCATTTCTGGTGCCGTACGGCGATACTGCAGCTTGTACGCCCGAATTTCTCCATTACGGTGTATAGGAGTGGCTGCAGACCACGTCACAATGAGAGAATCCTGGGTACTGTTGAATATATCTACATTAACTGGTACAGGTGGAGCTGATAGAAACAACAAGTAAAGATATTCAGAGTGTCTTAAAAGAAATTTAATACACCCAGGTAGAAAATACTGGGTAGATATTTAAAAGCAAGGTGAGGGTGAAGACTATGCATAGTGGTCTCAACTTTACAGTGCATGGCATGTCACAATTCAAGTTCATTTTTTATTTACTTAATACTTCATATCAGGTTATACATTGAAAATTGTGAGAACTAATCTGCTAATTGTCGTATTTTGTCAATAGTTACTGAACAAAACCTTCATATACATTTATATATCTGTGTGAATGTGTGTGTATAGATAATAATGTACACATGTGTGTGTACGCGGTGCGTGTATTCACAAATTGAAATAGTTTTGATAATACTGGTCAATATTGGTTCATATTTACAATTTAAAGAAGTTTTAGGGGCGCAAGTTTGTTTGGCTGTGAGCCCTGCCCTTATCAGTGGTTTTGAATAAAAACAGAGCATAATTATATAAGAAAGTTTAGATCAGAGCAAATAGTAGTACCATATAAAGAGAATGAGGAATATCCCAATAATTCAAACTTAAGGTGAACAACGACTGTGAAAATTTTCATTTGCATACAAAATAGGATGTGATTTTTGTAATATCTGTCTACTTTGACTTGCAAAGGACTGTTACTGAACCTACAAGTATTCAGCATAAACGCGCGCTCGCGCGCGTACACGCACACACACACACACACAGTTGAATGGGCAACTATGGAGCCATTAGGCGCCCGACGTTTTGGTATAATAGTGGAGATGAGGAGTGGGATTTTGGCGAGATGCCGACAAACCACCCATGAAATATGTAGAGTATGCCATCCAATTCAAAGTTTATTGAATGAAAATCGGTTTTGGAATGGCTGAGACATCCTAAAATAAAGTAAAATAAAGCGATCTAATAAAAAAGTGGGTCCCACCTTTATATGGATTGCTCTGTTTTGGATATCTCGGCCATTTAAAAATAACATACATTTCATATTTTACTAGGTTTCTCATTTTCTCACCAAAAAGTGTTAGAAACATAAAGTTAGGTCTCAACCAAAACTATACAACCTTTTAAACTCTAGCTACAACGCTACAGTGCTTTTGGAGCGCATCAGCGTGTTGACAAGCATTGAATATACGACAATGTCATATGAAACAATACTGTGTAAATCTATTCAATAAGAATTCTTTCAATTTGCGTTCAAGCGAATGTAAAAAGGAACAGCATGTTACGTAACGGGTAAGATTTTTTTTTTGTTCATTATCTGGGCGCTGTATACATCGGTGTTGTTTGTTTTAGTTTACATGTTATAATAGTGCGAAAATGTACGAGAGCATTCAAAGTTATGATGTTTGGTTTATTCTGCTGGAATACATGGATGTTGTAAGACATTAGGCATATTATAACAAACAAAACCATAAACATTTCTTACCTTCTTCTAGTGTCCTCACAGTTACATCACTGCTTGCTGCACTTTCTTAATCGTTTCTGACAGCAGTCACGGTGATGGTGTATTGTAGATATGGTTCTAGGTCTGTCAAGGTGTACCGTAGATATGGTTCTAGTTCTGTCTGGGTGACCTCAGAATTATTCAGCATTTCTGATCCAGAGAAGTGTGTGTTTTCTGTTGTGTAATGGAATGTGTAGTTGGTATAGCCAGTGCTGCACTTTTTTGTTCCATTGGGGCGTGCCTGGAAAATTATTAGAAGGATCAAATTATTAAGAATTACATAT
This sequence comes from Diadema setosum, assembly GCF_964275005.1. Lineage (NCBI taxonomy): Eukaryota > Metazoa > Echinodermata > Echinoidea > Diadematoida > Diadematidae > Diadema > Diadema setosum. The sequence goes on from NC_092685.1 coordinate 48,757,463, forward strand.
GACAATGATTTGACATGGAAAAAAATAATACACAAGGGTACAACTCATAAACATAATCTTCAGATTTTTTTTTTTTTTTTTGGGGGGGGAATGATATACTAAATGTGAACATGAAGTATCATCTACATGGTGGCAACTTTATTTAGAAAAATAGTCTGAGAACACTTGAGACACAATAGCAATTTAATCATTAATCATGTCTAAAAAGGCTTCTGAGTTACGAGATTATCTCTATATCAAAAGCTTGAGCAAGCTATATCAGACTTATTTTTTTCTCTACACTAGCCAGTCTGGAGATCTCCAAGTATTGCCACTCGGTGACGCGACGTCTCTTCCTGCAACAATTGCTCCGGTCTTAATTTCTCGAAGGACTTTTATAGGGTTAAGGTAAGGGTTGTGATAGGGTTTTAGGTTTCGCTTGACGTGAAGATTAGGATATCCATAGGGTTAGGCTTATGTTTGTGGGTAGAATTTATGTTTAGCTAGCGTGCAGATACTTCATGGGAGTACTTTTTCGCAGGAGCAAACTGGCAAATGTCATGGAACCTTGCTACTCAATCAACATATAGCAGAACGACTTGGGTCAGCTAATTCATGCCAAATCATGCTGTGGCCATGCCTTATGATAAAACGTACATGTGTAGATACTAGACAGAACCTTACTTCATTCGGCAACAAGTCAACAAAATATTTAAAGTTACTTGATAGGTGCATAGTTTGTAACAGCCATCAAAGGACTTGCAGATTATCATAATCATGTTAAACTTACTTAGTGGAGAAAATTGGCACTGATGCCTGCAAGGTTGATTTATTGTGTTTCAGGTGAAATTAATTCGGACAAATGACTCATGTACATAATTTGCAATTTGAGGGGCTGAAAATGGATGAATCTATTAAGCTGCTAGTACGTAGCATCAGATATTGATTAATTGATTATGACAATTGATTGCTTTCAATTGACTGACGCTCTTCAGGTTGGCATGGTTTGGATGCCAGTCATGACACTTTTAGTTCGTACAACTATCGTCAGTTCCTCAAACTGCAGCTGATCTTTCAGGCGTACTAATAGAAGCAAATGTCACACACACACAAGTTTCCCTTATTTGCGTGACAAAAGAATACAAGAAGATGATTCATCCTTTTAAACAGTGCAAGAATTAAAAACATTAATCCCTTGAGGATATGGTTACATGATCCTGGTAACTGTACATTGTGGGTTGGTAGTCCATATCACCTTACACCACATGAATTTGATAACGATATTCGAAGGTCATAATTTTCTTAATCTTTGTCCACGTTCACTGCAGATAACACTTCATAATCATGTTGCTCATGTTTCACAACTCCCAACATTTTTATTCAGCCCTTCATAGGATAATTTTTTGAACTGAATTAACAATTAACCCTCACATTCATTAACAAATGCCAATTTTAAAAGTAAGGGAAATGTCTAAAAAGAATTCTTGGCATTTGGTACTGATCGAATTTTCACATGATGTTGACTTCAGCTTTGACAATGAATCTGATTCAAATAGTTTTCACAAATCTTATGAGTGATTTGGCCTTTCATCCATCACTAGTGTTAAAGGAAATGTTCAAAGATATCTGGGTATTTTGCACTTTGAATCACAATCCTCAGTGTTATTCAATTCAATTCATTTATTTCATTCTGCTTTTTCTTCCAACCAAACACAACACAAAGTAAATAAGGAATTCTATCATAAGTATTTATACATTACAAAGCACGAAAAATAAACAAGTCAACAAATTAATAAAGATAAGTTATGCAGTTATAACTGCAATCATTGAAAAGAGAGAAAGAATTGGATTGACAATGCTCTATGATGTCAAAAAAACAACAACAGAGTTGCAAATATAATTTCAAACCATGTACATCATACTGGAATAACGAACCTAAAATTTATGTAAGAGGGAGACCTCTCAAATCATCACAGTTTTTCAGCGCTACAAGACTTGCCACATCACATACGACAAATTGTATAGAGAATGTCATATTCGCATCTTATAGGCCTACATGCATCCTTGATGAAACACTTACAAGGGATTCCACCATGTTTGGTCTGTTGGCACGCAGATTCTTCACTGCGTGGAAGATATCTACCGTGTTCTTTCTCTCGAACTTGTCAATCACAGACCACAAAGCACAGAACACTCCACTCCAACCTGTTTCATTTCTGTGGAGGATGAAAGGTCATAACTTAATAAAACCACAACCATATTTCAATTCATGCAAAATGTGAGCGATGATGTGTGATCAATTATATAGGTTTATATTATTTTTTTTTCAATTAAGTAAGTGTGATGGTCATTATCTTTCATAGTTATGTTTGCTCATATCAGACAGACTATTGTACCGAAAGTGAAGTGAATTTCATGATCGAATCCAGACGGATAATGTGAAGGTAGGAAGTGTCTATTTGCACTTTACACATCTGTTTATGAAACCAACATAATACTACTCAGCCACTAGGCTTAAAACCACGCAATCACACCAAAATTTAGCCACATTGCTCAAAAGACCTGTGTATGCAGTAAAAAAAAGGGGGGAGGGGGATAGCATGAAAAGGGGTCTTATCTACTTATATGACATAATATTAGAGAGTTCTAATAATTTTCTCCTTTGCAGAATCTTCCAGCATTTGTTTGAAACTAGCATAACTTAATACATGGGTACCAACAGCCGGGTCTGCTGTATTCTCTGCATCATTAAAAAAAATGTTTTAAAGATGACTTCAACAACATCTATACAGCTTTGTAAGACAGAGGGTAATTCCAAACAATCCATCCTACCTATGTAGAGTATTTGGTTTGTAGTATTTGTGCTCTGAGAAGGATAATATTCAATAAAAGGTCAGGTCTTTAATGAATATTTGTTTCTTTGATTATACATTAAATATTATTACTTAGATATTAGGCACAAATATGGCCTTTTGATAAAAAAAAAGAAAAAAAAAGTTTGTTGCTGGTTACACGCGGAAGCTATCCCATATTAGTAAAGAGTTTTCTATTGGAACCATCAATGCTGTACCTAGTCAGAAGTTAGACTAGGGGTAATACATGCTGTGGACGATGACTGGACCTGAGGTGTGGGCAATCTTGACTGCCTTTTGTGCTGCCCTCACAAGGTGGATGAATGACATTCGAGATCTCAGTTATGTGCTCGCAGCACTCCATCCAAGCAGTCTGAATTGGGTCACAGTCACACTCTGGTTGTGACAACAAATGGCCAACAGAGGAATCCTTATCATCTGTATAATGTTAAACTTCAACATTGTTACTAACATCCCCATCTTAGCAATCTAAGCTGATGTTGCTGTAACTGGTTTTCATATCTTATTAATCAAGACTATCTAATTTCCGTTCATTGTGTATTACAGTACTCCTAGAAGATGATAAGACTTGCCTTGTGCAAAAATAACTTAGTAGTTCATGCCCAGAGTACCGGTAGTTTGGATTTCATATGTTGGTATGATGGCTGTATCATGTTAACATCTGTCAATTACCTTGTAATGATTTTATCCAAAAATGCAGTAATCGAGCAATAATAAAGCCACTGTGGTTTTTAATTCAGTTTCTTGGTTCATCCATACGTTTTTCCCATCCACTCACACACAAGTTAGAGCATTAATGGGCTTGAAGCTTTGTCTCTTTGATATGATACTGACAAAATTCTGATTATACACGAAAATCTCTTGCCATTCTAAGCTCTCCCACAGTGCATTAACAGGAAATGGGCCTAATGGAAACACACACACACACACACACACACACACACATATATATATGTGTATATATATATATATATATATATATATATATAGACACAGACATCCCCCAAAGAGTATAGAGCTGCTACGTATAAGAAAAGAGAAAGTACGATAACCCCTAAATCTAGTTTTGCTTTCGAAGTTTACACAAACCTCTCCCTTGCTTGAGACAGTGAAGGTATTGCGAACAAAGTGCAGTTCACTCGAAGATCCTACTCGTGTAATTTTTAGATATCCCATCTGAAAGGTGCCTGCACTGGGCCAGTACTGAGGACATGTCTGAAATGGTGGAGGAGTAGAATGAAGTGATAGTAATTAAACGTGGGCTATGTTAACATAATGCCTCGGGAAACATGGTGAATCCTTTATAATAACTATAAAATTTTCAGATTATCTGTACAGATTATCTGTAAAAACTAGCGTTCAAAACGCAGAAAAAAAATTTAGTACACCCATATTCATTTGCAACCTCTGCACATGTTCTTGAAAGATTCTGTTCAATGTCTTTTTCCATTTCATTCCTAAATACTTCTGGGTTTTTCTTCACGTTCGGGAGAGAGCTAAATTTTCTCATTGACATTTTCAACGTGACAAAAATTCTGACATGGAAGTGATCGAATATCCCGACACTTTCAACGCTCAATCATGTGTATTGTCGTGAGGACACTGTCGGAATATAATTATATATTTCACCTTTCAAGGGAGAGGGAGTTGGGTGAGGCAAGGTCGGACAAGATCCCATAACTTTAGGATGCTACTTGCTCAGTGAAGTGAAAATCCAGTGGTTTCAAGAGAAGCTAACAATTTAAAGAGTTGACACATGAAGCACACCTCATGATACACACCAGAAATGACATCGGATGATCAATAATTGCAATAGCTTACTTGAGTCTTTTGCCTAAAGTGAGCTAAAAGGTATATTAAAAAATTACTCAGAACGTGTACAGTTGAAAGTTTGTACAAAAAAAAAATGAATATCGTACAGGTCCCTACCTTGTCAAGAATGTTTACAAGACAAGATGTACCACATGGGGTGTTGTTGCCGGGTTGAATATGCTGGTTCTTTGGAGTTGCCACTTACCCAATTAGACGGGTCAAGCCCATTAAGCATGACGATGACAGGACACTTCCAGTCTAAGACAAGCCGCCATATGTCCACTTCTGTATTGGGCAAGGGAGCCTGGGTAACTACAAAGGCACCCTCTTCTGTGAAGGTCTGAAAAGAAAAAAATCAACAATTATTGAAGCAGCGTGATGGCTGCAGTCGAAAAGATATAAGATAGAAAGCTCATAACAGTGTAACCTATCGCACCAGGTAGTGCCGACAGAAATAGTAGTAACAAAAGTGACAGCAGTAGGTAGTAGTAAAAGCAGTCTCCTTCTTGTTTCTGTCTGCTCTGTAGAAGCATTCAAATCTTCCAGTAAACCTGCTTAATCATGATTATGGACACAATATCCACTGCAATGTTTAGTTTTGTTTTGTTTTTGTTTTTTGATGGGGTTACCATTTTTTTTTCAAAGCTGAATTTGAGGTTTCAAAGCATTAGATATAAGTCATAGGAACCTATGGCCTTGAATAAACTCCTAGAAAAGATGTGGTAATCATCAACACTCACATTCATTAGCGATGCATTGATGTAATCAGTGGAATCTTCAAGTCCCTCTGAGATGAGACATGGTCTCTCTCTCTCTCCACTTGAGGTGCAAAGAAGAAATAACGGTGATATGTATCATAATAATGCACAAATGAGCAGAGTACAATGTACCCCCCCCCCCCCACTCAAGCAGGGCAGGTGCAAGGGGGAGGCTCAGACCCCCCCCCCCCCTTCACTTTCTTTTTCAGAATACATAGAGTCAAACCACTTCGGGCTCCACTTTCTTTTTTTTTCCCTGGCAGTGGCACCAGAAATTGTGTTTAAGCCTTTTTGCCGATTAACCCCCGGAAGTTGTACCATCAAAAAAATAGCCGCCAAAGGCCTTTGTTTGTCTGTTTGTTTGTTTGTTTTGTTTGTCAATTGATGAAACCAAAAAGTGGCAGGAGAAAAGTGTGGGTAAGCCTTTTTTTTTTTTCTTGCTTGTCAGCTGATGAAACTGTTAGTGGCACAAGAAATATAAACTTCCCTCCCCCATTTAAAAAAAAAATGCAGCACCAGCCCTGTTCTTACCCCTGTCATATTGACATCATCTCTTAGACATCATCTCTTCGAAGAGGAATTTATTTTCTCTTAACAATACTGAAAAACAGAAATATAAGTGGAGAAATGATTTAGATTATTTTCTTATTTAGAAGTGCAAGTTCCATCAGTTGGGTGAAGTGACTCACAGGGCAAGATGTCTGGGAATCTGTTCTTGTTCTTGTTCTGAGGCATCTTTCATCCTCTGAAGGCGTTTCTTGGAGGAATCGGTGCCAGTGAGTCGAGCAACTGTAAGAGATGAATTATTCTGTCAGGTTAAAAGAGCTCTCTCGAAATTGTCCTCTGAAGAAAAGCAATGAGTGATTTTATAATAACCTCAGCACTTATGAGTGCAGTGATAAGTGATCACTGTGACAATAGATACCTTTTGATTCGTCAGCCTATCTCTGCATATATGTTTATGCAACATTCCACCACAACATATTTGCATTGAGGTAATCTTGCAGGAATGTTCTCTCATTTCCCTGTTTCCTCATTTTCCCCCAGGGTAAAAGAGAATGTATACTTTTTCAAAATTTTATTGAGCCAGTCATGAACAAAAGTCTAGTTGTGTGTCGTGGCACTGGTGTTGCTCAATTTTTCTGACCTCATATTCAAGCTGAATGTTGATTTTCTTTGTCTTTGGGTCCACTCTGTTCAGAGTAGATAGCTTCTTCTTGAACTGTGCCACAGGAGTGTGGGTCTGGCCCAGGAAGTAGACTTCAAGAAGAGCATTGTAGATGAACAGATACTGATCCTGAAAGAGGAGGAGGGTTTAGATTCTGATTAACTGTCTTTGCAAGAGTTTTTTTTTTTAACAGCATGACCAGAGAATGTCAAGAAAGGCTTGAAAGCAAGTATTTTTCAAGGTCAGGGTTACAAGCTTGGCTTTTTTAGTGGAACGCTGTTTTCCATCATTGTGATTATTTACTATTTTTGTTGCCATGGCAAAGTGCGTTGTTTCTTTTTTTCGTGCATATACTCTATAATTGTATTTGAAAAAAAAAATCCTTTATCAGACGTGTGTAAGAAAAATGAAAAAGCTGTATCACTTTGGATTATGTCAACTTTTTCTTTTCTTTTTGATGATGGAAATAGATAAACTATTGAATTGAACATAGGAAAAGTCAAAATGAATCGCATGTTCTTGCCTGTGTGTCTACCATCTTGATACGGTTTTCTCTCATCTGGTTGACAAATCCAAAGATGCCCACCTTTCCAGTCTCTCGCATCATAAACAGCATGTTATAGAGGGTGAGGAAGGTACCTGTTCTTCCTGCTCCAGCACTGAAGGAAACAGATAAGCAACATCAGAAAGCAAATGATGTCATATGCAGCCACTGGTATATGCAGCAAATGACAAGTGTGTAGGCCATCACAGCAAACTATCAGTTTTCCAAACCAAGCAAAAGAAAACAGAATTTTCAAGAATATGAAATGGAGCATGTACAAGAACTATGCAATAATTATGTCAGTACCATAGAATATGAGCCACTTGTATATTGTAGTACAACACAACAAAGTTTTAAAGCTCTCAAACCGAATAGATCGAGTGTTTGGAAGATTAATCCATTACAAACCCCTATTACATGTATCCATTACAAACGCGTATAAGTCTACAGCAGTATTTGATTTAAAGAATGTCAAAATACAGTTATTGGATGCATTATGAAATAAAGAATAATAAAAAAAAACCCTTGTAATTTATTGCTCAGGAAATATTCTTACCAGATTCTTTTTTTGGTTTTTTGTTTGCATGAGCAAAACAAAAGAAATACACTTTCTTTGAAACAATATATTTCTGTCCAATTATTCTCATGCTAAACACATCTCCTGTATTCACCATTAAAGAGTGACTAAAGTCAGAAATTACAAGTAACTCGTGAAGACGACAGAGCACAGGCTGATGCATATAAACCTGCAGTGTAAAAGGGTTCAGGTCGATTCCAGTATGTCTAAGGAGTTTGATGTACCCTGGGGTGTGCCCCAAGGCTCCTGCCTGGGTCCCCTTCTTTTTACTTTGTATGCTAGTAGGTTGTTCCATGAAATCCAACACAAATTCACAGAAGTAATGTGTCATACCTATGCGGATGATACACAGCTGTACATATCTTTTTCACCTACTGCAGCAAATTAGAATTATACTGTGTCCATTATAGAGCGATGTATTGTGCATCTTCACAAAAGGTTATTATCCAACAATCTTCTACTCAATGATAAGAAAACTGAATTTGTAATATGTGCCACTCAACAGCAAGTTTCAAAATTACGTACTGAAAGCCTGAAAGTGATTGATGTTGATATTTCTCCTGTTGATTCTGCACGGAATCTGGGAGTGTGGTTTGATTCACGCCTAGCTTTTGACAGACATATCTCTGAAGTATGTAAAAATTCATTTTATCATTTGTTTAATATTGCACATATTCGGAAGCATTTGACACGGGAAAGTACTGAAAAAATCATCCATGCGTTTGTCACAAGCAGATTGGATTATTGTAACAGTTTATTTTATGGATTACCTGATAATCAGTTAGGTAAACTACAAAGGGTGAAAAATGCATGTGCTAGATTAGTTTGTAATTCTCCTCGTTTTTTTTTCATTGTCGTCCACTACTACGTGCATTACATTGGCTGCCTGTAAAGCAGAGAATCATATTTAAAACTCTGCTAATTGTATATACAGCCATTCATGGTACAGCACCAGTGTACATACAGGAACTTGTAGAGTTAAAAACATCATTTCAAACATTTTATCATCTTCGAAGTTCACGGGATCAAACATTATTGAAATATCCATCGGGGAAATCAAAAGTTACTCTTGGTGACAGGGCATTTTTGTACGCTGCACCAAAATTATGGAATAATCTCCCTTTGTTTGTAAGACAAGCAGTCAAAATTAATGAGTTTAAGGCCAGGTTAAAAAGTCATCTCTTGAAGTAGTGTATTTTCTGTTTGAATTTCTTGTATGCATGTCATTTTGTAATGCGCAGTAGAGTATATCATTATAGTAGCTGCGCAATATAAATGTCCTTTTATTATTACTATTATTACAAGCATTGGTCTGTTCCTTTTAAGGCATTGTGGTGTGGTGACGGAGAACAACGTCAACAAAGTCAAGGAGAGTGGTGTAGTCCTCAGAAACTTCCTTCTTAGAACAGGACATGTAGTGGAACTGGGTGACTGTTCTTTTCTCTTCACCTCTTCCCTGCAAATTGAATAAAGTAGTGAAAGTGGGCTTTACAGTTTGCATTTCAGCAGGTGTAATGAAACCTGAAATTGAAACAAGCCTTTAGCAGTTAAAAACATAGCGGGTCATGGCAATTTGCAATTTTCAGGTCATTGTAGTAGCAATAACTTTGTGATGTTGTACTTTTTTATGCTATGAGTTCATTAAAAACAAAGCAATACAAAGCAAACTGCAGCATTTTTTTTTTGGGTGGGGGGAGGGAGGAGGAGCACACTGCAGGTTGTTCCAAAAGCCTAAGTATCTACTGTGCAGCAAAATAATTTTCTAACCCAGTGACTGTCCTCTGTTACTATCTTATGGAGGATCGGGGTTCTTTAAAGGGAAACTCCAGACGATTTTCGTAATTTCATGTAGTACATAAATCGACGACTACGTATAGATTTGTGGAATTTATTGTGGTTCTTGAGCAGAAAAACAAAACTTTGAAAAACCTTAAACAAATCACACTGAACTAGGATGATGACATAGGAGGTTAACATATTTCAGAAATGTAGGCAGTGTAATTCCACAGAATAGCGCTTGCTTGCGAGTTCACCTGTGTATAATCTATGCATGCCTTCTTTCTTTTGTTCTGCTTCCTTGCGCCCCAACTCGTGCATTCTTATGGTAACTCTGCCATGTCATCATCCTTGTACAATGCAATTTGTTCTAAATTTTGAAAATATTTTAATTCTTCATCCTAATCATCACAAATTCTGAAACTCTGTAATCAGTATAACTAATTTATTGTTGTTCAAATGTAAAAATCTGAAAATTATCCGAAGGTCTCCTTTAAGATGATGTAACATGCTTGCTAATGGCTCGGTCACAAATACCAAGAACTGCTACGAACGCCGTACGAACGGGTTTTAGACAATTTCGCACCTGCTGCCCCTCGAAAGCTGCTCGCGATCGCGGTACTTGTACAAGTTTATACCAGAGGTGCAGAGTTTCGGCTGAGATAGGGTTCGAAGTTTCCTACGTTTTTTGATGATGATTTTTCGAGATAATGACAAACCTGTTGTGAAATATGAAAAAGCATATAATTCTGTGAGGAATTCAAAGTTTATTTAGTAACGAAATTGGTTTGAAATGGTTGACACGTCAAAACAAAGCGATCCTAATAAAATATGGGACCCACCTTTTATAGGTTCACTTTGTTTTACTCTGTTTTTTGATGCCCTACCGTTTAGGCCTATTAGAATCGCTTTGTTTTACTAAGTTGTTGTTTTTTTATATCTCACCCATTTCAAAACAGATTTTCATCAAATAAACGTTGAATTCCTTGTAAAATTGTATACTTTTTAACATTTCATAGAGTGATTTCTAAAGTATCTTGCAAAAGTTAAAAGCGGATTGCTTATACATCGACCAGTACCATTTTTTCCCTTTAAGTAAAGTAGTAAGATCCACTATTTGCTTTGACATGTTATGTTGAAAATCATTGGAAAGGACATTTTTTGTTCTGTCACAACATTACAACGGTTAGGAAATAAGAATGACGGCCGGCGCCACGTTTTTAAATGTATGTGCTGGAGGTTGGTAGGTGGGAGGAAAGGAAGGCAGTTTATTTTCTGGTGCCACTTGTTTTCAACAGCCAACAAGCAAAAAAAGAAAATAAAGTGGGGCCCCAAAGTGGTTACATCTTATGTATTCCTATGTTTTGTGCAAAAATACGTTGCGCCGGCCACAAGAATGTCAATCAGTTTCATTACGAGTATGTATGCGTATAATACGCCAAGGCCTATATTTTTATAATGACAAGGAGGCCTATTTATGCACTATAGGCAGTAACAGCAAATCTAAACTGAGCGTTTGAAGACACGCTTAATGTCGAATAAAACTTTGGTCGATATTTCCATCTAATTTATTTTGCTGGTTACATTTCGAAAGAACAGATGCAGATACTGCTTTTCTAAAGATATACATTGTGGTATGTGTTATATCGCAACAAAACCGCTGGATCTTGATATTCGAGGTTAAGTCCAGTAAGGTGTGTTACAGCTCCTGTAATCCTCTAGTCTTGTAGGCCTACTGGGTCCATATTGATTTAAGAGATCAGATCACCCAAATTTATATGTAGGGCCCTGCCGGTAAATTACTTTCAATGACATTAGCAACTTAATCATCATTATACCAAGTGAGTGCGTACTCAATGATGCCCATAAATATCTCATTTTTCCTATTGATTCTACCTTTGATACACACAAAGAGTTTTTCTACCTTTCACTGATTTCTAATAAGGGACTGAATCATGATTATCTCGAGCATATTCATTTGAGAAAACTGAACATGATAATGGTGACACTGCATGGTTGAAAACTGCTACTTTGAGATGCCTCAAGATTGTCATTATTGACAAGAGTCATGATGGCCGGTCAGGTATGACTTTCCTTCATCACTTCATCTGATGTCTTTAATGGACACCCACTTTCAGCTGCCTCTATACTCTTTAATGGGTCACGTAAGAGAGTGATCGGTGTAATGCACTGAAATACTCTGTGACCCATGCATGACTTATAGAATGATAATATATGCCTTAAAAGACAAAATTTTCCATCAATAACCCCCGATGAATGAACTTCGCGTCCTTTAATAGAATGTTGTTTTGATTGTTGATTGTCAATAAAACTGTTTGGCTTTATGTGTTGCCTGATTCATTTTTCTTTTTTTCTTTTTTTTTTGATTTTATGCAGAGATCAAATGTTTTGAAAAGAGACAAGATAATGCTTCAGAGATTAGACTAGTAGTCAGTGACCAAGAGAATCCAATATCAACATTGTGTTCATGTATATAAAGTTGTCAATGAATTAATTATGACTGAACGTATTTGCAATATCATTTCATAACAAAACGAAATCCTTCAACAACAACAACAACAAAATAGATATGCAATTAGCTGTCCTCTCAATATTAATCTTCCTAGAACTGAATATCACAAGAAATCTTTTCATTATCAAGGATCGAAAGTTTGGAACAATTAACTGACTGCATGCGTGTCATCTTATCACATGCATTCTTAACTTACACATTAGAACGCACTTTTCACACGTTTCGCAGTGAGGAAATCATAAACACCGGGAGTTGCGAGAGAATCCAACATATTCGACTTTTTCGGGGACTTAATTTTTCCAATCTCAGCTGGTCTCGGACACGTTTCCGCGACGCCTCCTTACAGACGCCAACGCTTTGTCCGTGAAGTCTCCGAGACGTCTCCGTGACCTTGGGGAGACCCGTCGCAGCCGGAGACGTCCCCGCAACGCTAATGAAAAGACGAAGGACCTATAGGAGAGGTCGCGGTGACGTCGCGGAAACGTTTCCTTGTGTTGAATCGCCTTATAGGTGAAAACGCAAGCCATTTCTATGTCTAAGTCCCATTTTAACAGAGCTTTACAACCATGCAGAGTTACCGCGACAAGGTCTTCGCAATGCTTGTTTTTCTTTACCCTATCTGTTAAAACGGTCCCCGCAAAATGTTTCTCGGACGATGTCGCGGTAACTTTGTAGCCAAATTCTACCCTAGTTTATTTCTACCCTATCGCCATATCAGCTAGCGTAAAGATATCCCGGCATTACCCGGACAGCCCTTCTGTTACAAAGCTCCTGGCTCGCGGTAACTTCCTTTGATACGCAAGACGCATGCGCAATAGTCCAAAGAGAATGACACAGTGGACACACATCCATGGATCATAACTACACCCTCTCGCGCCCATGAAAAGATCATGGTTTTTGGTGTGTGTCTGGAAAACATTACCCCTGGCTCTCTCCTGCGGTTTTATTGCCCGAGGCGAGGACACTGTTGTCCTCCGGACGTTGTAACCGACGTTGTCGGGGTAAGGTCAGGGAGGTGAGTGGTAAGGTCTAGCTGTTAAGGGCTTTTAGAGTCGCACGAGTTCCGACGACCGATCAGTCGCCACCAAGTCTCCTCACAAGGAGATCATTAAGATCAGTGATCGAGATCAGCGAGCTCCCATGCCACCGCCAAATGTTGTAAATATAAATCCTATTCTTGAATGTAGTCCTTTCGCTTTCCTAATCTTAAAGCAAAGAACCTATGAAATTTGTTGTTTGACAGTTTTCGTGATGATGAGGACGAGAGGTTTGCGATAATACACAATGACACTGTGCTTGTAGTCTTTGAAGGACTATAATCAATGTGCGACGAAAGAAGACCCACAAGGCCATGGAAACTTGCACTTGTGAAAACTTTCCAAGATTCGTGTGGTAGCACGTACCATGCATAACTACTTATGATGGTGTTATACAGCGAACCTATAGTCTTTGTTGTTTCTATATAGTGGCCTGTGGCACTCCGATACGTATTACTCAAAGAAGTGCCTGATCACAAGATTTAGTGTTCAGCGACACTATTGCAAGGTAACTGTACGTGACATCAGGGTTACCATACAGGAGTGTAGACTTCAACAGGTAATGATCATCATGTCGGCGATGTGGAGAGGCGGATGCGATTTTGGTCTTTGCAGACTGCTGGAATATCTCGCTGTTTTCATCGCATTGTACCCTATGTGTCTCCAAGGTTTGTAAAATATTTTAAAGTTAAACTGTACTGTTTTATGAGAGTAGAATTCTTAGAAGTCCTTAAACCTGAAGATGTAATGATACGGATGGTGTAATTAAAGTAGAAGCAGCTCAACCAGAAATAAAAAAAGAACATAGGAAAACCAAAGGCATACTCGTTAAAGTCTAGAATTTCGGAAGGGGGGGGAGGGGTGGGGGAGGAATTCCTAGAAGTCCTTTACCCTGAAGATGTAATGATAAGCATAGTGTACTTAATGTTGTGATGAATAGATATAATTTCAAAAAAGAAGCAGCTCAAAAGGAATACAAAAGAATATAGGAAAAGCAAAGGGATGCTTATTAAAGTCTAGAATTTTGCAAAGGGGGGGGGGAGGAATGAAAGCAAATTGCTGGAGTCTGCCTCTCGGCTGTCCAAATCCATTTCGACAAGATGAGTCAGTGCGTGTATTAGTGATCCATCAGTGTACAACTGTGTTTTATGATTGATTTGGTTACATTTCATCTGCTGTTATCACCTCCGCCGGTATAGGTGTAACCTTCGGCCGGGGGAGGATAGTTATGTTTTCGGGTCCGTATGTCTGTCTGTCTTTCTGTCAGTCTGTTTGTGTAGGCCCTACAAGATAACTCGAGAACTGATAAATGAATTTTCACAAAATTTGTAGGGTGTGTTCATAATGACGTAAGAAAGTAACGATTACATTGTTGATCATGAGGTCAAAGGTCAAAGTTCATAGGGGTCGTAAAGGACATAGATCAGAAGCTTATATATAATCTTCCAATAAAATAATGAACAGATGATCGGATTCTCATTAAACTTACAGACTGTATTCATAGTGAAGTAAGACATAAACAGTTTAATTTGGGCGTTATGAGTTCAAAGGTCAAAGGTCATTGGGGTCATAAAAACATATAATAGGCTTATTCCCTCAATAACTAAAAAATGGATGATCAGATTTTCAATAACTGTAATGTGCAGGTCCCTCTACCTCTGTGTTTGTGTTAAAAATACTGATACGAAATGGCGATATTATAATCATAGCTGCTTGGTGGAGGTCTGCCGACAAGTGGAACAGAGGGATATAAAGTGTTTCAATGTATACTTTGAACAATGTATAGAGGACACAAATCAGTAGAGGATTGTCTATCCCGTTTATTATTGCATCACAAATTGGAAAGACCTGATATTGCAAAATACAAAAATGAGTTCGATTGCGAGGGCGCATCGGGCACGCGCCCCCTCTTTATTTTTTTTATTTTTTTGGTTTAAAACAAAAGAAATTGGGGGGGGGGGGGGAGGGGTGATGTGCCCTCCTGTAATTTTGTAAAGCTCCCCCCCCCCCTCCCTTTAAGGAATTCCTGGATCCGCCCCTGTCATGTGCACAGCTGAAGACTTAATTGGATGGGGCTCATCTTATAGATTAATTACTCTTCCCTTACTGAAACATTAACACTACTATGACGTATAATAACATATAGGAAAAAAATCAAATGTTCTAGGGTTGTTGTCGGTTGTGTATACGCTTAAACCGAAGTCACTTTATCATTGAATTTTAGTGAAAATGTATGAGTGTGCAAGTCTGACAGTGCAAGTCAACTTCTGTAAAGTCAAACTGCGCACATATTTGGTGTAAAGCTTCCGTGTGTAAATATAAAGGCTACCTGGAAAAGATTTTGAGAATCTTTATATGATTGAGAGTGTTTTAAATTTCCATTGCTAGCACTACCCATAAAGTGTCGAGGGCCAACTGAATGTGATCTGTTACTGCTCGTTTATTCGAAAATACGTTACATCGAAACAATATCAGATTTGCTAACCCAAGTGAAATCATATGTGTTCATTCATATAGAAACTGAAATTAGATTCTTTCATCTAACTATGAAATAAAGGACGCCATTTAAAATAGATTACAAACAGGGAACCTCGGAAATGTATCGTTTAAAAGTTTGCATGGTGATGTTTCCGTCAACTCCGTATGTGTCTGTTGTCTTTGAAATGACTTTTATTTGGCGAAAGAAGACCCACAAAGAGTATGGAAACCGTCACTTGTGGAAACTTTCAAATGTGAAAACCACAAGTTCTTACACATTGTGTTACCATGAATCTGGCACATTTCTCTGAAGTACAAGCTTCCATAGTCCTCGTTGCTTATTAGCCTATCGCACTCCTACGAAAATGAGGAAGTGCCTGATGACAAGATTTAGTGTTCAGCGACACCATTGCAAGGTAACTGTGACATCAGAGTTACCATACAGGAGTATAGATTTCAACAGGGAATGATCATCGTGTCAGCGATTTGGGGAGGAGGCGGGATGTGATTTTGGTCTTTGCAGACTGCTGGAATATCTTGCTGTTTTCATCACGTTGTACCCTATGTATCTCCAAGGTTCATAAAATACTTGAAAAGTTAAACTGTGCTTTTTTTATGAGGGTAACGTGTAGAATTCCCAGAAATCCTGTACCCTGAAAATGTAATAATAGGGATGGTGTACTTAATATTGTGATGAATAGATATACAATGTATATCAAAGTAGGAGCAGCTCAATCAGAAATTAAAAAAGAATATGGGAAAGCAAAGGGATGCTTTTTAAAGTCTAGAATTTTGCAATGGGGAGGGGGGATGAAAGCAAATTGCTGGAGTATACTTCTCGGCTGTCCAAATCCAAATCGAATGTATGCGTGTCCATCAGGGTACAACTGTGTTTTATGATTGATTTGATTACATTTCATCTGCTTTTATCACCTCTGTCGGTATAGGTGAAACCTTCGGCCGGGGAGGATGGTTATATTTTCGGGTCCGTATGTCTGTCTGTACCTGTCTGTCTGTTTGTGTACGCCCTACAAGTTAACTCGGGAACTGATAAATGAATTTTCACAAAATTTGTAGGGTGTGTTCATAATGACTTAAGAAAGAAACGATTACATTGTTGATCATGAAGTCAAAGGTCACAGTTCATAGGGGTGGTAAAGGATCGACATAGATCCGAAGCTTATAATCACCCAAACCTTCACCAAACTTACAGACTGTGTTCATAATGAAGTAAGACATAAACAATTTGATTTGGGAGTTATGAGTTCGAAGGTCAAATGTCACTGGGGGTCATGAAAACATGAAATAGGCTTAATCTCTCATAACTAAAAAATGAATGATCAGATTTTCAGTAAATGTAATGTGCAGGTCACTCTATACGTCTATGGTTGTGTTGAAAATACTGCCTATGAAATGGCGAAAAGGTCTGCCGACAAGTTGAACGCGAAGGGATATAAGTGTTTCAACGTATACTTTGTACAATGCATAGAGGACACATATCAGTAGAGGATTGTTTATTCCGTACTGATATCATTGCATCACAAATAGGAAAGACGTGATATTGTAAAGTATAAAAATGAGTTCAACGAGGAAGAAAACAATAATTATAGGAGACTACTATGCAGTAGCGGATCAACGCGAGGGTACATCGGGCACGCGCCCCCTCTTTATTATTTTTTTTTTCGATAAAAGAAAAGAAATAAAAAAAATGGCGGGGGGGGGGGACGTGCGCCCTCTTTTAATTTTGTAAAGGCCTCCCCCCTCCCTTCTTTACGGAATTCCTGGATCCGCCCCTGCCATGTGCACAGCTGAAGACTTAGATGGGGTTCATCTTATAGATAAATTGCTCTTCTGTTACTGAAACATTATTTTACACTACTATGACGTATAAGGAAAAAAAAAATCAAATATTCTAGGAATAAGGCTGGTATCTGTGATAATCTATAATTTGTAAGTGTGGGCAGGTCACTGATGTCGGTTGTGTATACGCTTAAATCGAAGTCACTTTATCATTGAATTTTAGTGAAAATGTATGAGCGTGCAAATCTGACAGTGCTAGTCAACTTTTGTAAATTCAAAATGCGCACGTATTTGGTGTAAAGCTTCCGTGTGTTTAAAAGGCTGCCTCGAAAATATTTTGAGAAATGTTTATAATTTATGATTAAGATTGTTTTAAATTTCCATTGCTAGCACTACTCATATAGTGCGCGTCCACGGCCAACTGAATGTGATCTGTTACTGCTCGTTTATTCGAAAGTACGTTAAATCGAAACAATATCAGATTTGCTAATCCAAGCGAAATCATATGTGTTCATTCATATAGAAACTGAAATTAGATTCTTCCATCTGCATATGAAATAGGGGAGGCCATTTAGAATAAATTACAAACAGGGAACCTCTGAAATATATCGCTTAAAAGTTTGTATGGTGATGTTTGTGTCTACTCCGTATGTGTCTGTTGTCTTTGAAATAACTTTTATTTGGCGAAAGAAGACCCACAAAGAGTATGGAAACCGTAACTTGTGAAAACTTTCCAATGTGAAATCCACAAGTACTAACACGTTGTGTTATACCGTGAACCTGGCGTAGTTTTCTCTGAAGTACAAGCTTCCATAGTCTTTGTTGCTTATTAGCCTATCGCACTCCTACGAAAACGAGGAAGTGTTCGTGACAAGCATGACAAGATTAGTGTTCAGAAACACCATTGCAAGGAAACTGACATCAGAGTCGATTCAGTAAGTTACCAAACCTTGAGAGTAGATTTCAACAGGGAGTGATCATTATGTCGGCGATGTGGAGAGGCGGATGCGATTTTGGTCTTTGCAGACTGCTGGAATATCTTGCTGTTTTCATCACGTTATGCCCTATGCATCTCCAAGGTTTGTAAAAAATACGCATAGTTTAAATTGTGCTATAAATGCAACAATGTAGAATACACTGTGTTATCACAGTGATCTTTTATCTTGAAGACGTAATGATAAGGATGATGTCTTTGATGTTTCAATCTTCATTGAATTAATCTATTTGATCATTAATCCGTCCTTCCGTCATGAGTTGCAACACGTTCATTCGAAAGTTTGATGTTCATTTGATTTTTATTCATTTCAACACCGTAAAAAGGCTTTAAAGCTGCTTTCCAACAAGGCCATGGATAAGAATTTAGAAAAAACAATAATTAAAGATAGAACAGGTACACATAATAAAAAAGAGTAAATACGTCATGATATACAAATGAACAATATTAGATATTTGAACAAATAATCTATACACAAAAAATAAGTGTGACTGGCAAAGAGAGCATTTCGATGACGACAAAAGTTTGAATTATGAGGGTGAACAAAATATGGGCAATCAAAACAAATCATGATTCAATATGTTGTTACAAATGAGTGGCAAAATAAAACAACAACTTACAATGGGCTATTGAAATTTACTTGCTGATTTTTTTTTTAAGAGTTCAAGTCGTCAATAAATCGAATATTTGTATTTTGTTGCTCTCCGTAATCTGGTGCCATTGATGTGGGCTGGTGCAGCTTTGCCTTGTTCCAATTAGCATTAAATTACCATTTTTTACATTGAAATATAAGTGATTATTTGAAAATCAATCTCTATGTAAAGAAAGTTCGGCATTAAAGGGACTGTACAGCTGAGGTGGGGATTCATGTTTTGAACATTAAGTGAGATAATGAGAAACCTCTTATGAAATATGAAAGAGCATGTAATTTTAAGAAGGATTCAACGTTTATTTGATGAAAATTGGTTTTCAAATGGCTGAGATATCCAAAAAAGTTATAATAATAAAAGGCGACAGGCCACAACTTTATTAGGATCTCTTTGTTTCACCTTGTTTTTGGATGTCTCAGCCATTTGAAAACCAATTTTCATCAAATAAACTTTTGATACCCCTTAGAATTGCATGCTCTTTGAGATCTCATAGAGTGGTTTTTGAATATCTCGCAAAACGTTAAATGCTAAATCCTCACCTCGACCAGAACTATACACACCCTTTATTTTTTATTTTTTTAATGTTTGGATACTTAGCAGAAAAATATAAGCACGTGTGGTCTGTAAACAAAACACTATTGTTTAACAGCCTCTTGGAGATAGCCCAAGAATGCTTCCCTGCTGTACACCACTAATACTGGTTCCATTTAAGGCCTACTGTCGTGACTTGTATCCGCATTTTGAAATAGGCCCTATTGTCTTAACCGCTCAGTTGCCACATCATCAAAACTCGGGTATTTCAATTTTTCAATAATTTTTCAATATTTTTTTTTTTTTTTATCGTGGTTACCTTGGGGCGTTAAATGAAAAGCTTTTCCAAGTCTAGGGTCACCGCCGCAACACCTTCCCCATTGTCATCTGTCATTGTCAACTGAGACCTGGAAATCTTCCACAACATTTTGTCAATACAGTGGATGTTGAATGATTAAGACGAAAGCCATATTGGTATTTCATTTAACAGTTAACTTAACAGTTTAAAAGATCATTGACCCTTAGAATGTGTAGACTTGTTTAAAAACTAGGAGCACACTAATTGGTCTATAGTTTGATGGATCCGTTTGACTACCTCCTGCCTGTGTGAAGGGGTGTGGCTCGCACAATTTTCCACTTTTGATGTAGGATATCTTCTGAATCTTTCATGATACCTGCAAGAATTTGAATATGAATGCATGAATTTAGCCCATATTGACATGACACAATTTGATACTTTTAAATAAAAAAAAAACAGATGTTGAGCCCGTCAAATATTTTTTCAAGTCATTGTCAAATAGTGCAATCTCTTTTCTGCGAGGAGATACATTTGAATAAAAAAAATTGTTGTGAGAGGTTGATTTCTTACTTGGAAATTTATCAAATTGAAGTGTTGTACAGGAATATTTGCGGCAGAATCACCGGAATTTTCAACAATACTTTCACTAACGTATAATGACCGTTTGAAGCCATGCCCGTAACTTTTTTTTTCTTCTTTTTTTACACAATATATTGTTCCCACTGAGCTTCACATGTTATCTCTTTCACGCATTTTGTGCATTTTGGATGAATTCATCCACGGCGTTTCTTTGTTCGAAGCGAGGCATGTTTATCAAGTACACTTTTGAGTTTTATTTCAAAATTTTGATATGCATTATGAACATCGCTTTGAGAAATAACATTTCCCTTTGACACATTACCGAGATCTTTCGTAATTCATTAATGTCGATTATTTTTAGTTTAAGACTAATAATCTATTCATAATTTACAGGAGGTGGTTGGGATTTGCTCCATGCAGCCATAATCATGTAGCGATCACTGAGACCAATGGGAACAACAACAACGCAAAATGGTATCTTGGCATAGTTGGAAGAAAATAGTACATCAATTAATGTCGATGTAGACGGCGTAACTAGGGTTGGTTTTGAAACAAGTTTTAAATCAAAATCTTCATCTAGGCGAATTAAGTCTGGTTATAGATGGCGATGTTTTGAGTAGATCACAATTAGAATCACCACTTAATACATAATCTATCGACATTTATTCTACTTGTTCATTTCGAACTTTAAATTTGTCTAAGAGATTACAGGGCGAATCTGGACGTCTAAAATGAAATGGTGTTCATTCCTTGTAAAGTGACATAAAAGTTTTGATCCAAAAATGAAAAAGACGTTACTCATCCCAACATGAAACAAATAGGAAGATACAAATACACTAAAAACAAACCCAATTATGTATCATAATATACTCAAACGTTGAATTAACAAAATTGTATTTCATACCACACACACCACAGCACAGCACAGCACTCACGTCAGCACAACATGTAGTAAAGAATGCCTCTTGAAAACAAATGAACGATAACTATTTTGAATTTTCTCCTCTGTTCTTTTTGACCTCACAAATTACGTTAGTTTGGATTTGATTATTGATTATATTTTGTAGACACGTCCGCTATACAGTTATGTAAATTAAATTTAAGTTTCGAATTTTACGATCTATGTCAAGCTGCTGCTTATGATCGCGGTCTCCTACTTTTTCTGTTAATATAATGTCTAAAAATGCTTAATTCTAAAATCAATTTATTCAAATCCCCCTCTTTTATTTATTTCGTTTATTGTTATGACATGACATATTCTGAATGAATAATCAATCATGAAGATAATTTGCAACTGTCATTTTCATGAATTCCTTCTGAACATTTTTTGTTGTGATATTATGATGTACGTATCATGCATTGAATACTCTCGTGTTCATAGTGTATGTATACTTGTACTTTGAATTAATTCGTAAGACAGTATGCTAGCTTATGCGTCGTGTAATGTTAATTTCTAAGTGATTCATCATCTGCATCTAATTATTCAAAACTCACTAACTAATCAATCTTGTAGAACCCAACTAAATATTTTGAGTACAAATGTGTGCGGGCTGCATTCGAAACTTCACTTGGTATTTTAACAGAATGTATTAAAGATTTTGACATTGCTCGTTTTAGTGAAACTAAAACGGATTTTGTGAATGAAGAGTTTATTCCATGTGGATCTAAAGTGTATAGCAAAGAGAATAACGATAGGAAACTACGGCATGGGGGTATTCATGGATTGTGTACTGTTGCGAAGGAAAAATACAACGTACAAATATTAACTGATTCAAACTAAAAATATATATGTCCTATGGATCAAAATATTGATTTCTTCTAAAGGGTATCTAATTTTAGGAGCAGTTTACATACCCCATGAAAATTCGAAGTACTATGAATCGGATATGTTTGAAGATGTTGTCTCCTCTATTGTTGATATCAAGGGTAAATTTGAGCATCCTTTGTGCTTAACTGGAGATTTTAATGCTCAAACTGGTGTTCTGGAAGATTTCGTAGATGAAGATTATGGCGGTATCAGTACTGATTTTACGCAAAGTTTAGATACTCCAACTGGCGGCACATTACCTGTGAGGCGGAATGTGGTTTCTAAAGTCAATTTGAATGGAAGAAAGTTGACAGAATCATGTAGAGCGTTCAATTTATCAATTTGAAATGGGCGCTTTCGTGGCGAATCAGGTGTGTATACATGTGATAATTCAAGTACTATAAATTATTGCTTGATATCCATAGTGATTCGTTCAACACTAAAGAAATTTGAAGTGGATTGTTTTGATGATACGCTATCTGATAAACATAACGCACTACATGTTTACTTCGATTTTGATTTTGATGAAATTAATGATGAAACTGCACTTACGCATGGAGAGTGTAATGCAGTCCAAGGGTCAACAAAGGTTGTGTGGGATCAGGCAAAATGTTCTGATTTCTGAAGTGAAATTAACGAGAGCATCGTAATAGATGACATCTCTGCGAGAATGGACTCTATTGAATTGAGTAATGTCAATTAAACCGTGATAGATGATTTGCTCGTTTCATTACAACCTAAACTTTACGGCAGCATCAAACACAAGTCTGTAACAAAGACTAAAGGTAATTTCGCAAAATCTTCGGATAATAAACCATGGTTTGACGATATTGTAAGAAACTTAGGGAAAGATTTATCAAATTGAAAAAGAAATGTAAATGTAATGGTTTTAATCGTGATGTAATGGATTAGTTTGAAAACGTCAGAAGGTAATGCAAGAAAATCTTGAAGAAAGCACAATACACGTTCTTTGAGGACACTCATGAAAAATTACGTACGTTGAAGTCTAAAAATCCAAAGGAGTATTGGAATATACTAAATCCCTCAAGGAAAACGAAATCAGAAAAGTGTTCAATTGACATTAGAACTTCCAAGAAACATTTTAAGAATTTAAATGATATTAATGATGGTATGCCGAGATCGAAACCGACGAGTTTTGTGAATACTTGTAATGCAGCACATATTCCTCTTACCATGCATATTGAACATGATTATGACGACCGAATATCTGAAGAAGAGGTAACTGCCCACATAAAGCAATTGAAAAAAATAAAGCATCTCGTTTTGATTTGATTTTTGAATTAAAAAAAAAAACAGCAATGCGTCTTTAGTGCATGTAATAACCAAATTATTTGATTTAGTTTTGGATACTGGAATCATTCCAACGGATCGGACGATTGGTATGATACGCCCTATCTACAAATAGAAAGGCTCTGATAATGACCCTGATAATTAATTCAATTTAATCTAATTCAATTTATTCAAAAACCAAACATAAATAACAAGATAACACAAATCGCTGATACAAAAATTCACATGGTTTTTAGGACCCCGAAAGAAGCAAGGCTTGTGAGTAGGGCCCTATACAACGTACAAATAAGTTGGGACTCAGCAGCACAAAGGCCAACCGCCAATGATGTAAAGTGGTATTCCCCATCATAATAATCAGTTGAGTGAACATTCAGATCAGTCACTGGAACCACCGACAGCAGACCAAGGTACCACGTAAGTTCACACATTAACACTACGACATGGCAAGTATATATCAGAACAATCATAATGTATATACAATGGCAACAGATAAACCTACATAAAAAAGGAGACCATAAACACACACACCCGCACACCCACACACACACCCACACCCTCACACCCCCATACACAACCACACCACACAGAGCACTCAAAACTACTGGCCAGTCTACATAACATCAAATAAATGTTTAACATGTAGTTTAACAAATTCATTTCAAATTGTCTAACATATATTTTTTACACTGAACTTTGAACCTTGAAAATGTTGTACTGTTCCTAATGTCAACGGGTAGTTGGTTCCACTCTTTAATGCAGTGGTTCGGAAAGAATTCAAGGAAACAGTAGTCCTTACATGAGGACGATGGAAGAGGTTTCTTTGACGTGTGTTGCAATTATGAATCCGTGAGTTCAGGGCAAATAATTCTTTTAACTGGCAAAATCGTGGACAAGACTGAAGTTTAAACACAAAAACCAAACAATGAAACGATACTAATTCATCAATTGGTAGTAACTTTAACTGAAGGAATAATGGCTTACTCGGCTGTCGGAAGTTGGAATTGGTGACAAGCCTTATTACTTTCTTTTGTAATACTTTCAATTTATCAATGTGGGTCTTAAACGTATTGCCCCATGCAACATTGCAATAAGTCAGGTAAGGAAGAACAATGCTATTGTATAAAGTCCTTAAAATCCTCTCTGGCAATATATATCTTAATCTACATATAACACCAACACTTCGAGAAACCTTGGTGCAAACAGATTCTAGATGGGGTTTCCAAGTCAGATGCTCATCGACAATAACTCCGCGGAATTATATCTTTATTAAGTTGCATTGGCAAATTATGTACTTCAATAATTAATGATAGATTGACAGATTTTCTCGATGATAATCATGCGATCGAGGAAGAACAGGCAGGATTCAGAGAGACTTATTCAACTGTTGATCACATATTTGTGTTACACTTAGTTATTGACTTGTATTTATCACAGAGAAAAAGAGTTTATTTATTTGCTGTAAGTGATTACTACAAATTGTGGTTACTACAAGTTAATGTCAGTAAGACAAAAGTAATGATTTTCTCAAGGGGAAAAGTTAGAAAATTCAAGCCCTTTAAGTTTAATGAGAATATTTTAGAGGTTGTAGATGAGTACACTTACCTTGGAGTTGTATTTAATCATAAAAATGATTTTAAAAAGGCCCAAGCTAAACAAGTTGGTAAAGCGAAACGAGCAATGTATGGTCTAATGGTTAAGTCTCGAAAGATGCGGCTTCCAGTAGATATCCAATTAGATTTGTTTGACCGGCTTGTTGTACCTATCCTTATTTATGGAAGTGAAGTGTGGGGATATGAAAATTTAGTACCTATAGAGAGTCTGCATAATCAATACTGTAAACATTTACTGAGATTAACAAAATATGAATAGTATGGCTGGGAGAATTAGGTAGGTTTGAAATAGCCTGTACTGTTAAGGAAAGAATGCTTAATTATTGGTTAGAGATTATCACTGGAAAAGAACGAAAATATTCATCCATTTTATGTAAATTATATCAACTTTGCATAATCATAAGATGTATTCATCGCCATGGTTGTTGATAGTTAATGATACGCTTAATGAGTTAGGAATGTCTTTTGTTAGGAATAGCTTTGATAACGTATAAGTTCTTCGTGGTTTAAGTCTTCGATAAAACTTAGACTATTACGTGACGCATTTGTACAGAATTGGCAGTCGAATATAAAAAACAGATCATTGTTGTACCAATTACAGGATCTTTAAAACGAATTTGTGTTCAGATTCATACTTGTTACAATTCCTGACATGTTCAGACAAACTCTTTCCAATTTTCCAATTGTGACTGGTAGGTATGAAGAAGGTACTACATCCATAATTTCAAATTCTGAGAAAAACGTGATTTTTTTTTATTAAAATATTTAGCAAGCTCAGACTAGAATGATATTTCCCCCTATCATACTGCTAATTGATACAACACTAAAACCACTCTCTAAGAAAATCCTGGTCATGCATTTATTTTTAATGAATTAATCATTTTCATATTTTTGTGGATGTAGTACCTTTTGAAACCAAACTGGATGTAGTACCTTTTGAAACCGAAATTTCACATACCAGAGAAATATTAAGTGTGATTTTATGACATGTTTTGCGGATTTATTTTTTTTTTTCAGTAATGGTGTTGATGGGGATGGGATACGAGGTCAAGGGGGCCTAGGTAATTGACAATGCCCTGCCCTATTTAGCAGCAAGAATAACAAACTAATGTGCACAGCTAATGCCCCACTTCTCCCTTTCTGACCAATATTTTGAATGAATGATTGTCATGGTCATAAGCATTCAATCAGTTCTCACATGCTTCATATGTTCTGCATCCATCGAGCATGGGGGGAGACCCATTATGTGTAAACTGTTATAGATGGGGAGGGGTCACAATATCTCACGCCAGGTGATATCTCTCTTCCCTTTTCTAGTTTTGTTTTTCTCTCACAAGCTTTATCTCATGATTTTTATTTTTCTTCTTTGTATCAATTTTTTTTTTGGCTATTTTTCTCTCTGTGAATTCTCCCTTCACGTGTCTCAAGAATACTGTATTCATTATCTTTTTTTTCTTCATCCTTTTTTTTTTCAATGGAACTTCGAAGGGAAAGGTGGAAAAGCAGCATCTGAATGTGCTGTATTTTCTTAACGCTGTAATTAAATTCATTACATGAATTTCATTCTGGTATGTTCTTTATCAGGCAATATAAATCTGATAATCTAAAAGCTGGTAAAATCAAGACCGTCGATGAGTAATATGACCACATACTAAACAAATATTTGGTATTACCTTTGTGACATTGTATAAAGTAAAAGGTGTCATTTACAAGAATGAATATGAATCTAGTGTTCAAAGCTTCATGCCATCACTTACTTTCCAGCCCTGGTACTATGCAATATAGAATAGCACAGCATACCCACAGGTAAAACACTGTTGGTAGGGATGTCAGAATGTCATGCCATTATAATTTTTAACAAAGTAACTTTGCTTTCAGACTAGTTGTCACACACTTATTAGCTGTGAATCCATTTCTATAAGGCATAGTACATATCTACAAAGTGTTTGTACTTAATTTTTCCAGTCTCTCCGCCGTTTCTCCTTTGCTCTTGTCTACTGCTTTTAATTCCTGATCCTTTTCTTGGCATGGTTTGTTTTATCAATGAGTTCTCCTTCATTTTCCTCCATTGCTTCATCAAAATGTGATGAGTTTTTCAAGATATTTTTGTCAGATTTGAGTGGTGATTTTAACAGAAAGCCAAAAAGCCAAAAGCCAACTTCTATTGTTTACATATTAAGTCAGTAGACAATGGTAGAGGGTCAAGTCAATGCTGCTCTCTGATTGGTCAGTTTCCCGATGATGTCATTGAAGTGGATATAGTACCTTTTGAAACCCAACTAAAATGGATGTAGTACCTTTTGAAACCGAACTGATTTTTAAATGTGGTTTTAAACACTTTCTGCTTGGAAATTCAGCTTTTCGTTAGTATAGGTTTAAAGAGGTCCTAAAAATTAGTACATCAAGACCAAAAAGTGGATTTTGATGGAAATGGATGTATTACCTTTTGCAACTGAGCTCTAATGCCAGAAATAAATTCATTAAGTCCTATAATAGAATGAGACCGAACACTTTAAAGATGTCCCAATTATTCAATTCCAGAAATCGTAGTGAGTTGATTAATTTAGCTAAATTTTGTAAGGAAATAATGAAGCTCCATAAGAAATAATTGTTATCTATATCATTATTTGTTTTTTATGTTAATAGGTATTTACAATGTTTTGCTTTATACTATTTACATTGTTTTTATCTGCATTATTGTTGCCCTGCTTTTTTTAACTGTTTTGTTTGTCTTCCATCTCTCTCTCTCCCTCTCTCTTACTCTCTTTCTCTCTTCTGGCTCCTGCACCATTCTGTATGTTTAAGTGTCTGTAAGTGTCAAACCATTGTCATGCATTGTCAAACCATTGTCAATGTATTATTTTCTTATGTGTGATTTGGGAAAAAGTCAGATATAAAACCAAACGAAAAAAAAAACATATTGTTGTAATAAGTTAAAAAATGGACCATAGTATTCATTCAAGATGTGACATAAAAAATAAAACAGCAAAATCCATCTAACAGCAATTCTAAAACTCCTCTATCTCTTCAACAAACTATACCTTATCAGGTGTGAAATTCTTCAATTTGTCTCCCCCTACAAGGTGGATGACAGGTTCGAGTCCCACTTGTTCCTTTTTCCGACATGTTTGTTAATTGACAGATCTGCTGTTGCGATCGTAACATATTTGATTTGTAGAGGGAGACAAATTGAAGAAATTCACATGATATGATCCCAAACTAAGGAATAATGTAGAAGAAAGCTAGCTCTTTTAGAAAATATGAAAAACTCAAGATTGACTCAGTTGACCCATTTCACCTGTTTTGAGTTCTCACGTAAAATAAAGGGTGCGAAGTTTTGTGATGCACGGTTACGTATACACTAGTGTGCACTGCATTTCACTTCCGGAGCACTATATACAGATATTAGAACCCTTCAGGCGGGCTCCTGAACCTTCACACTAAGAAAAAAGGTTTACTTGTGCACCTTTAAAGGTGCAAAGTGATGTCACAGTGGCGGCTCCCTTTTAGGAAGAACTTCGCACCCTCAAGAAAGGATGCAAAAAGTTGCACTATGCCCAAGGGTACAATATTGTACCCTAGTGGGTGCAACTCCGTCCCTCCAGAAAGGGTGCGAAGTTGCGCCTTTTCTTGAGGGTGAGACCTTGTGCCCTTTACCCTTTACCTTTACCTTTGATGCAACTTTACACCCTTTGGGGCAACTTTACATCATTGCCCCCTCGAAAAAGGCGCAACCTCGTACCTTTGGGTGCAACTTTAAACCCGAAGATACAAGAATGTACCCTCTCTTAAGGGTGCAGTCTTGTGTCTTAGAGGTATAATGTTGTACCTATGGGTGCTATTTGCTACATGACTGCTGCAAAATTGCTCCTTTAAAGGTGCCAGTACTGTCAGTGTCATGTCACTGCCTGCTCCTTTAGAGTTGCAGTATTGCCCAGTAATCTCAAGGTGCAACTTAGCATCACATAACAGGGTGCAATTTGGTTACTTGACTACTTTTAACCTTGAAAGTGCGAAGTGATGTAAGTGTATTTGCTCATTATATTATTAAACTTACGCTGGTGTTGCACTCTGCAAAGTAAATAGGACTAGTGTAGTTTAGATTTTGTGAATTTTGAAATGTTTGTGTGTGGAACTTGTGAGCTGTGAAAATGTTAATGTAGAAGTTAACCTAGTTGTGTTTGAATAATATACTGAAGCCAAAAATTCACCCAATTACCTTTCCAGTAAGGTGAGCACTATCACTATCTATCAAACAAACCTGCATGAAGGAAGAGGTAAAATGTGCAGTTGTCTGGATACGTTTTATTCAAAACGTACTTCAGTGCGTACTTATTCATATAGTCTATAAGAATATGCTTATTATCATATTATTATTTCTAGAGCATACCCAGTACACCATATCTAAAAAAAAAAAAAAAATGTAAGAGGATAATAAGAAGTTGTTTGTATGCAATTTAATGAAGACATATTTCCATGCGTACAATGTTCATGTACCTTGAGTAACGTCATCATGAATTATCCATAATATGGGTTTCTAGCACAGACTTGAATTTATCTAAAATCTAAAACATATCTTATAATTACGAGTTTGTTCCATAATGCTGGTGCCAATTATTGTTTTAAAGTCCTTATCACCAAATGTCTTGGAGTGCGGAGTTATTTCAGACATGAAATTCTTGGCACGTAGATTACGACCAGGGTCATATGGTTTAAAGAGTTAGCTGAAATACGCATACACGGGCATTTCAATGAAGACATCTGAATACAATTCAATTCAATTCAATTCAATTCAATTTTATTGTCCGTTTCTGGAAATTTGTTTTGTTTGCATGCATATCCGGTTACATATATATATACAAAACACACGTATGAGTTGTAACATAGATACATAGACATGATAGACATACAAAAGATATACATCAATACAATATCACTATCATTGTCATATATATATAACATCAAGAAATATTAATCTGTATAAGTCAACATTGTATTGGATGTGGTGTGCATAATTGATATATACGGGTGTATAGATAATATGTGTCAATTGATAGTTGGTATGTTTGAATGCATATCCGGTTACATCAATACATTATACATATTATACAAAGCACACACATACATTGTAGCATAGATACATAGACATGATAGACATACAAACGATATACAGCGATACAAGGTACACAATATGAAAATCGAACTTGATACCAGCCCTTATCGGCAACCAATGGAGACTACGCAGGATTGCAGTTACAATGTATGTGTTCAGATTTCGTTTTGGGTGATTCGCGCCTTCTGGCTCATATGGGATCAATTCGAGTCCCTTGAGCTGAGATTCCGGAACTGCAAAGAGCAAACCATCATTATGATTGAAGTGACTGAGAATAATGCATGCATCAGTTTCTGTGCCGTTGCTCTATACACAGAAAGTTCTTTGTATTTTCCAATCCTGTGTAGGCACACAGGATTTTACAGATCATCTTTGGCAATAATGCCATCGTTGTTGAGGGTAATATTACCCCCCCCCCCCATTCTGAAAGAAGTAACTCAAGGTCAAGTGCTCCTTTTGTAATGCTAGAAAAGTGAAACTATGCTGAATTTTCTTTGCATTTCTTTATATCCTTTTCCATGGTTGACGTCAAAGATGTAGCGTCCTCATCTACTGATGGCGGCACTGAAACTCTAAAAAAAAAATATAGTTCTTCAACGGATTTTCTGATATTCCTCAATTTTTCAATGATGTATTCAACTGCTAAAGTAATGTTCCTGCATTAACTCAGTCCACTTGTATATTTTCCTTTCATTTCCCTTCATGATACATTGTTGCCATAATCGATTACAGACTGATGTACGGACGGATGGACCTAAAAAAAAAAAAATCATGCCTCTGGCGACAATTCCCGGCGAAGTCATGAAAAAGAAATTATAAACTGTAAAATCTTTAGGCTGGGAATCTATCAAGACAATTATTGAACAATATTGTTGATGAAATGTAGTTTTTGTGAGAGTTGCCTATTCAGAGCAAGGCTTGCTATGTGCCCCTAAAGAACGCATAGAGGGTTTCTGCTTTGCCTGGGATACTCAACGCAATAAAGCAAAAAAGGCCGCAAACATTGTGGCGAAGGCAGACACAACATAGGATTTCTGGCAGATATCACAACCATCCAGCCAAATAGTGATGTCACTAGTGCGCAGCATTTCTCCCATAGTTTTGTGTTTGTGTGTGTGTGTGTGTGTGTGTGTGTGTGTGTGTGTGTGTGTGTTGGTTGTTGTTGTTGTTGTTATTGTTGTTGTTGTTGTTTCCCCAGACCCTTTTCGTCACGGGATTTTATATCATTGTAATAACCTTTGATGAAATATCGATGATTTATATTTCGGGATTCGAAAGTGTTGTGTGTGGTTGTGTGGAAGGATGACGTGTTAATTTGTCTTATTTTCTGACTTTTGGACTGTGCTGGAGGATTTCACATCTACAGAAAGGATTCTGCATGTTTGAATAAGCTGTAAGTTGAACACCTGGAGATCAAAAACTTTATATTCTTGAGTGATATCCGATAGTTTTTGTATGCTGTTCTCAAACTGTTGTGGCAAAGAATATCATTATAGTCCCACAGGATCTTTTTGGAGCGGGGTGGATTTCTTCTCTCTTACCTGTGTACAGCTCTTAGACCTTTATACTACAGTGCACACGTACGGGGTCGGTGACCAGCATCTATCCCTCACCGGTCACCTGACCCATTTGGTATTCTGCAACTGTGTTCTCACCTTTGGTCTGAACAATGACCCGTCAAACAGCAGCATTGGTGAAGGAAATTCTTGAGGACAATACATTTCTAACAGCCATCAAAAATGCTGTTGCAGAGGCCATTGAAGTCAAAGTGAATGAACTCCTCCATCGCATGGAACAACAGGAGGGCAAAGTCTTTGACTTGCAGTGCAAACTTGACAAGTGTGAAAAAGACCTTGATCAACTGAAGAAGGAGAGAGAAGGTGCAATGAATGAGATCAGCAAGCTCAAAACAAAAATGAATGACCAGGAGCAATACTCCCGAAGGAATTGTGTTCGTTTCTTTGGAGTTCCAGAGGTAGACAAAGAGAACACAAACGAGACAATATGCCACATTGCCAAGCAGATGCTTGGTGTGGATCTCCCGTCCAGCGCCATTGATCGCAGTCATCGGGTGCGACGAAGGAATCCTCATCAGGAAGGAATGCGCGGCAAGCCACGACCCATCATCGTCAAGCTGACTTCATACCAGCACCGCCAGGCCCTGTTGATGAACAGAAAGAAACTGAAGGAGAAAAAAACCGGGATCTCGATCCATGAAGACTTGACAGATGCAAATAGAGCATTGTTGTGGGATGCCTTCTCCAGGATAGGCAAACCAAACAGCAAAATCGCCCATGCATGGAGTGTGGATGGCAGAATCTGTGTGTCGATCAACACATCAAGTGGCGGTACTCTGAAGAAGATGGTACACTCTAGAAGAGACTTGGATAGTTTGTGAAATCTTGCCAAAATGTGAAACGACGAACATGAATCTACACACAGTGTATTTATAATGTATGACATATAAAAAGGCCGCTTTTGGCTCTTTGGCAATAGATCTCCAGGTGTAATGTATAATTTAATTTGATTTAGTTTGATAAGTATTTTTTTTTTCAGGAAAGCTTTTGCATACTCCAATACCCTTTTTTCCTTCATACTCCAATACCCTTTTTTCTTCATAAGTCTACATCTTATTGCATTTTTTCAGTTGATATTTGATATGCATGTATATGCAGCTTTATTTAATGTATTTTTGTGAAAGTAATTATAACCCCGTGTATGTGTATGTTTCCTTTGTCCAAATTGTGTACTACATGTCGTAGGCAAACTGAATTAAATACCTCCAACTCAGATTGTGACGCGTGTATATTGAATGGTCATGAAGACGAAAGCATTTCTAGTGAATATATGATTCTTGATAATGTGAATTATATTCTTCCAAATGATTGCAACGACTTGATGAATAACATTTGTGCAGAAAACAACAATGTTTTGTCAATGGTACATTTCAATTGCAGAAGTGTGAAGAAAAACTTCGATAACCTTTGCAGCATTATTGCCAGTATTTCTTGCCAATTTTCATGTATAGCATTGTCAGAAACCTGGTTAACAGATGTTGATTCTATTCATATACCAAATTATACGTTTTTTGGAAGTGGGAGAAATGATAAACGTGGGGGTGGGGTTGGATGTTTGATAAGACAAGATTTACGGAGTAAACGGCGCAAAGATTTAGAAGTTTTTGATTCATGCATAGAAACCATATTCATAGAAGTATCTTTTAAAGCAGGTAATATTATTTTTGTTATTGTTTATAGGCCACCTGGGCAAAGTGTATATGACTTTTTATCTGCATTGGAAAAACCGCTAAGTGCAATAAGTTGTGAAAATAAACAGTGTTTTATTGTAGGTGATTTTAACATAGATCTTTTGGCCACCACTCAGCATGTCCATAGTTTTATTGATCTTTTAACATCTTTTTCTTGTATTCCACTGATTCTAAACCCGACAAGGATAACTCAAGAGACGGCTACTCTCATTGACAATATATTCACTAACAATGTTGAAAGTATTTTAAAAAGTGGTATTCTTGTAAATGATGCTAGTGATCATTTAAGTGTATTTGCAATTGTCAATCATCAAAAAGATAAATGTTCCCAATTTAATTTATGTAAACGTTTTGTAGATGATAATAGTATTAATAGATTCAATAGTTTATTACGATCTGTAGAATGGAACGATATAAATGAAAGTAATGATGTTGACGGAAGATTTGATATTTTTATGACTAAACTGTCTACTGTTTATGATGAATGTTTCCCTCAGAAAGAACTATTGTATAAAAAATAAACAGATGTAAATCCATGGTTTACAAAAGAATTGAAAAGAATGTGCAGAAAAAAACATATTTTGTATCGTAAATACATGAAGAACCCCACAGATTATAGGAAATCGGTTTATACCCAATACAGAAACATAGTTTCCCGTTGTATTCGTCAACAAAAGAAATGTTATTATAAAAGCCGCTTTGATAAAGTACGTAAGGATATGAAAGGGACATGGCGTATAATAAATGATATTTTGAATAAAACAAGGGACAAAGTGCAATATATACATCTTCAACACAATGATAAGGACATATCTGATCCTCAAGAAATTGTTAATTTGTTTAATGATTACTTCACGTTTATTGGATCCGATATAGTAGATAAGATACCGAATACATCCAGAAAATTCAGTGATTACTTGTGTTTTAGAAAGTCTTCTGCTTCTTTTTTCATGAAACCTATAAAGCCAAAAGAATTATTTGATGTTGTTTTAACATTTAAAAATAACAAGAGTCCAGGCTGTGATGAAATTGATTCTTATGTGTTAAAGCAATCTATTCAAAATCTTGCCAAACCATTGTGCAGTATCCTTAATCTATCTCTTGAACAAGGTGTATTTCCCACATCATTAAAAGTTGCTAAAGTTATACCAATTTATAAGAAAGGTGATACTTTTAGTATATCAAATTACAGACCAATCTCTATTCTATCTGTTTTTTCCAAGCTATTCGAAAAACTCGTACATAAACGTCTTCTTTCTTATTTGTGTCATGCTAGGATTTTATATCCCAAACAATTTGGATTTAGACCTGGGTACTCAACGTATATGGCTCTCCTTGACTTTTGTGATAGAATTGCACAGGTATTTGAGAAAAAGGAGTTTGTTATTGGTGTCTTTTTAGATCTTTCTAAAGCATTCGATTGTATAAGCCATGATATTCTTTTACACAAATTAAGTTTTTATGGTGTTAGAGGTATCGCTTTAGAACGGTTTAAAAGTTATCTACAAAATCGTAAGCAGTATGTATATGTAAATGGTTATTCTTCTCCAACTCAGAACATTAATGTTGGTGTGCCACAAGGCTCTGTTTTAGGTCCGTTACTTTTTATATTGTACATAAATGATCTGCAGTACTCAAGTAGCATTTTACACTCAATTTTATATGCAGATGATAGCAATTTATTTATCTCTGGCAATGATATCACTAGTACCTGTGCAATATTGAATAATGAATTAGCCAAAGTTCAAGATTGGTTTTTAGCAAACAAATTAAAGCTGAATATGGACAAGACATCATGTATGATATTTAAAACAAGAAATAAAGTGGTAAAAGTTAATGATATTGATATTTGTATTGCAGGTATCAGCCTTCCCATTGCACATACAGTAAAATTTTTTGGAGTTATACTAGACGATCATCTGACATGGAAAAATCATGTTGAGGATGAATGTTTTAAAGTATCTAGGGCGATTGGAGCAATGAATAGAATAAGTGCAATAGTTCCTCCTGCCGTACTCTTAAGTTTATATCATACCATGATCTTGCCTCATTTCATGTATTGCAATATCATCTGGGGGAACTGTGCAAAATCTCTTTTAAACCGTATTTATATTTTACAAAAACGTGCAATAAGAATTATTACCCATTCACAGCCCCAAACCCACACAGGTCCCTTGTTCAAAAAGCTAAAATTGCTTTCTGTGTATGAAATCAATAAATGTGTTACCTGCACATTTGTATATTCCTATATTAACAATATCTTGCCACATTTTTTAGACAACTGCTTCATTGAAAACAATACTCGTGTTGTATACAGTACTCGTCAAAGTAATAAGTTATACATTCCATTTTATAAATACAATGCTTCTAGACGTACTATAAGGTATGCTGGCCCACTTTTGTGGAATAACTTACCAGACAACATTAAAAGTACCATTAGTCTTTCGTCATTTAAAAGAAAGTATAAAAAATTTCTTTTGATTTAGTAATTTCGTTTGACACACGCATGAATGACTTAGATAATATATTGCTTGCCTAATCACTTATTTATTGTAATGTTTTGTCATCTGTATAGTCCCATGTATTCTGTAATGTTTTGTTCTGTGATAGTAATTAATAATCGTACTATCTTTAATTGTCAGGGATCAGCCTTTGAAAGGCCTTTATGGCCTATTTTTGATTCCTCCACGTGTTATACATTTATTGCATTGCATCTTGCATGATGTAAGTTGCGCTCACGTAATGCTTGTATGTCTTTTTATCTACCCTGTGGAAATAAATGAAATGAAATGAAATGAAAACAAACTCAGTTCTTTGACATCTTTTAAAACATAAAATTGTAGAATGCAGCAGCACAACGATTGATGCACAGTATTGGCTTCAGTGGCGATCATGACCCAAGAAGGTCTCCGTTTCAGACAAACAAAGGGTGAAATATTGCACCCTAGCTACATTGAACCTCAAGTGTACCTTACAAGAAACGAAGGTGCACCCTTATCCCCAAATCATTTCTTATTTAAATACCCTGAAGGCGTTGCTTTTGAGAAAGCGAGCCACAACCGGCGAAAATCTGCGATATGTAGTTCTAAGTTTGTTTCTTCGCGTAATCTTTTTATCAAGGAGTCAACTTCAGTAAAAAAAAAGGACTGTCAATGAATAATCATACAAAAACGAAACAGCTAAGTTCTTTGATGTCATGAAAAAACATGACAAAAAGGCATACACCACGACGATAAGCAGTATTAGAAGTAAGGTTACACCCTTATCCCAAATCGCGTAGTTTACAACCTTATCCCGACTTTGTCTCCCTTATTGCACCTTTTTTGCACTTTGTATGTGTGTGTGTGTATGTGTGTGTGTGTGTGTGTGTGTGTGTGTGTGCATGTTTTGCCGTCACCAGATCTGCAGCGTACACTGTAAGTCTCCACCCTCACACAGTAAGCACGCAGGACAAGGTGTTAGGCGTAGGAGATTTTTGTTTGAAACTTGTTAAGGCTACAACATTGCACCCTATATTTAGCCTGGATAAAATATCAAATGTACCTTACAAGAGACAAAGTTGCACCCTTAAACCATACCCGCGATTTTCCTCCCTAATTGCTGTCCCGAAATCGAGCCGCAACGAAAATCTGCAGCGTGTAGTAGGGTGTGACTCCATCATCGCACAGTAAGCATGCAGGGAACGCTGTTACACATGCGATTTTGATTGGTCAATACCAGACGAGCAGTCAGGTATTCTGCGTTAGTTTGTTCGCAGACCCTTTTATCAAGGACTCAACTTTGTTTAAAAAAAATGCTTCGATGAATAATTATAAAATTATGGGAGAACAACAAGTTCTATGATGTCATAAACAACATGTACATAATAGTACCATTACGATATGCAGTATTGCATTAAGTGTCGATCAACACCATATAGGTCTTTTTTATGACTAGTTAGGGGCACAATATTGCACTTTAGCAAGAATGAAACACAAGCAGGAAGATATGTCTTTGTAATGGTAATTACGTTTCGCCATCCCCACTATACAGGACATAGGTAAGGTGAGTGTTAAAGACACGGGAATGCGCAAATAGAAATTGCGCAAAAAAAAAAGAACATGATATAAAACGAATATTACTCGAATAGGCATGCCTTGGAGGTAATCTGCCTATTAATAAGGAATTCTATTTGAAGATTCATATCAGTTCGATTTGTCGGAATCATGTGGAAAAGTGATAAAACGGGCATCCAGGGTACAGTTTACACACTTTCACATGATACAGCTCTGATTTACACTTTTGCACAATATA
This sequence comes from Diadema setosum, assembly GCF_964275005.1. Taxonomy (NCBI): domain Eukaryota; kingdom Metazoa; phylum Echinodermata; class Echinoidea; order Diadematoida; family Diadematidae; genus Diadema; species Diadema setosum. Next base: position 48,795,252 of record NC_092685.1, read on the forward strand.
TTTCTGTTCCGAATTGACTTTTGCTTAATACGCTTTATCTTTAATAAAGTAAGAATTCAATTCATTTTTTAATAGATAAACACACAAAATAATAGCCAACATAATGTTACCGTTCAAAAGTAATCTTCAGATTGCTCAGCAAGACGGCGGCATCAAATCCCGATCAGCAAAGGCACAAATGCACCTGTGGAATTCTTGTGTACGTCAATAGAAAACTGAGGACTATTGAATAATTACAGCCAGTTGCAACTCCATCTGTTAAACCTCCTATGTTATGCGATGTGATTGGTCAATACTAGACGAGCAATCAGAAATTCTACGTTAGTTTCTTTTTTTTTTCGCAGACCCTTTTCATCATGGACTCAATTTAATTTGAAAAAAAAAATACTTTCATGAATGATTATGAAATATGAAAGAAAATTAAATTTTCTGATAATACAAAAATACATGTACATAATACCAGCACGATGATAATAATTATGTAGTATTGCATTAAGTGTTGAGCATCACCATAGGAGGTCTTTGTTTGAGACTAGTTGGGGCACAATATTGCACCGTGGCAAGATCGAATCCCAAATGTACCTTATAAGAAACAACGTTGCACCTTTTTCCCCAAATCGCGTAGTTTGCACCCGTTTCCGCGACTTCGAACGCTTCTAGCTCACTTATTGAATTTTTCAGTGTGTGGCCTCAAAAGGGGCATAACTTTAGAGCACTCCAATTTCCCATTGTCTGTTTATGCAGAGCTCAGAGCGCTCAAACTATGCCCCGTTCATGCCGTTTGGATCGGGTATGAACTGGAAAAGAAACGTCGTAAGCCCCACGGGGAAACGAATATTATCGTCTTGTATCGTGCGGCTGGCTATCACCAAACGTTGAAATAATTGATGGTAAAAAACACCCTCCAGGTCCTCTTCCTGCATCTCCCACCCCATCCGAATACATAGGGGAATTAATGCATTTATACTATTGAAAAGATAAAGTATAGTAAAGCCAAAGGGATGTAGTCCTTGAGAGGACTGCGTTTGGCAAAAGAAGACCCTACAAAGAGGAGAATGAAGGAGTGAAGTGGCATAGGGAGAGCTTCGGGAGGCATATAGAGACAGTCGACGGGTACAGGTGAGCTGACGAAGGACAGTCAATCTGCCCGAAAGGTCATGTACTTTAGCGTTATCAGCGTTGTCTGTTAATGTCGCCGAGAATAAGAGAAGCTCAGATCTGCAGTGGGGCCAAATGGCGAAGGTGTGGGCTACGAATTGGGACCAGGGGAAATGTTAATTGGTTGTAGGAGATCCGAAAAACTTGTGTTTCGAAGTGTTCCACGAAAATGTTTGCGATGATAAGAGAGAACGATCAGACCTTGGCTGCTTCTTGTACTTGCATGTAGTAGCTGGATCACCAAGTGAATGAGTTGGAGTTGAGGCACGTGAGGAGGAAGTCGTGGGTTTGATTAAGACTTAGTTTGGTTCTGGATTGTACTCAGGTTCGGGTCAGAAGAGGTGCTGTTTGATGATGGAGAGGGCAAACTTCGTCGAAACTTACCAACTATGTAGGAGGGTTGGATCTTGGTGTTGGAGATGGTGCCCATGAATTATTGTAAGATGGTGATGTGGTGTTCGGGGAGTCCTACGAGGGATTGGAAATGATGTACTGGTGCTGTTGCTGTGTTTTAGCTCAGGGAACCTCGCAAGGGAGATTATAGGGGACCTCGGGGGCAGATGACGGGGCAACTAGAGTGGCTTGTGGGAGTGGCTTGTGTATCATGGGTTGACTGATGAAAAAAGGGTGGAAAATGGACTTTTCTAAACGGCAAAGTTGAGGCGTAGTGACAGGACTTTGTGTTCTGAGTCTGTTAGTTGGTGCTGGCTGAGGTTGATTAATGTTTCCTTGGTTGGTGGGGCGCGTCATGTTGCTTTTGATAGTGGGTATATTATTGGGCTGGAGATTCGAGTCTCCTTAGTCGTGGAGACGTCTCTACGACGTCTTCGCGACGTTTCCTGGAATCTAAACATGTCTAGACTTTTTCCAGTCTCCAGCTGGTCTGGGAGGCGTCTCGAAGACGTCTCCGTGACCTTGCGGAGATTCATTGGCAACCTACCGAAAACGTCGTGACGTCGGTGACGTCTCGGCGACTTGCGGGTGAATTAATCATCACCTTGTTTGGAGACTCGTCGCAGGTCTACGAGGAGTTGCCTTCTTGGTGGGAGCGTATGCCATTTTTCCCCGAGTCGCACTTGTCCCAATGACTGATAAGTCGCGGCGGGACTCATGATTGCTGCGACATCTCCAGTGAGGTAGACCCGTAGGATATAGTGCCAGATAGTGATTCATCGCGTCAAATAAAAATACTGAAGATTTCTTTTTCCGTTATGCCACATTCTGCGCTATTATTTACGAGCAAAAATTTGAGTAAAATAAAACTGAAACTTATATGTTCCTACACATGTTGATGAAGGAATAACATGCTTATTCTTTGAGAAATGTGGACCTATATTCATTCAGTGTAGGGTGACCATTGTTGTCAATGCTCTTGCAGCAGATGCTGTAATCATCATTACCCAATCAAGTTCGTTTGGGTAAGTTCGTATACAGGTGATGAAATTACATAATATCTACTCAATAAATGTAACATGAAGAAATTCAGACTATCATGTAATTTTCCTACAAGGAACCCATTCTTCACCAGATTCAGAAAAAAGATGGTGTTAAGAATAGGGATATAAAATTATTTTCAACCATGGTCGATCTGACAGTGCAGGAGTATGTATGCTTCTGAAACCTTTACAACTTTTGAGATAGTGAACACTGTTAGAGATGACAATGGTAGAATATTGTTGGTCATCTTGAAATAAAATGCAAATTTGTTAACACTCGGCAATATTTACGGCCCCAATAATGACGATATTTTTTTTTACTGATCTACATAAGCTACTGGCAATACACGGGGAAGAACCATTATGTAATCGGTGGTGATTTTAACACAATCTTAGATGCTGAGTTGGATAAATTTCCGAATTTAAATCATCCACGATGCTTCAAGGCCATAACTGATATAATGTTAGATTTTGATTTGATCGATATATGGAGATCCTTTAATTTATCAAAATTGAAATACACTTGGATGTCACACGACAGTAAGATAGGAAGTCGTATTGATTATTTTTTGACATCCAAAAGCTTAACCACTTCAGTTGTAAAATGTGATATCCACTTTGAATATAAAACGGACCATTCTTTGATTTCATTGATGTTAATGAAGTCCGTTGCAAAGCGGGTGCCGGGATTTCGAAAACTCAAAACATCTATTTTAGCTTCCGCGAAAAACGTGGAAAAGATACAATGTATAGTAGATTTAGTTTGAACTGAAAACAAAGATTCGAACCCAATAAAGACTTGGGCATGAAAATATAAAGTAAGACAAAATTGTTTTCAAATTTCAAAAGAAAATAAAAGTGATCGTCAGAAAAGATTGAGTAAATTAGAATCAGAAATTAATGAATTGCGTAATATAGATAATTTGAAAGATGACAGTGTGTTATTGAATGATCTCAAAAGTAAAAAAAAAAAAAAAAAGGAATATGAAGAATTACAGCAAGAAGTTGTGCGTTGTATAATTGTCCGCACCAAAGCCAAATGGATTGCTGAAGGTGAACGTAATGCCATGAAGCTACTGTAGTTTCATGGTAATGCTAAATTTTCTTTTAATTTGGAAAAGAGAAATTTTCAACAGAAGTGTATTTCTCGATTATGTACTAACGATGGCATCTTAACTGATGCAACAGATATTCTTGAAGAAGAAAGGTTATTTTATCTCCGGTTATATACCAAAGACAATATAAAAAAGTTAGATGTTGATCCCATTAAAAACTTGGTGTTATTTAAACTGCATCAGAATGAAGAGTGATTCATTTGGGGAAAGATTTCAGAGAAAGAGTGTTATGAAACTATACTGTCGTTTGCAAAACATAAAACATCGGGCTCTGATGATTTACCCATTGAATTTTACAAAACATTTTGGTCTCGGATTAAAGATTTGTTATGTTCTATGTATAATAAATGTTTTGAGGAAAAACCTCTTCCACATTGCAATGCAAAGAAGTATTATAACTTTGATTCCAAAAAAGGTTAAGACCTGTTACTTTTAAAGAACTGGCGTCCAATATCACTTCTTAATAGTGACTGCAAGATTTTAGCAAAAATCTCTCCCAAAGACTTAAAAGGGTTTTACCTCAAATAATATATAAGGATCTATATGGTTTCCTTAAAGGTAGATATATAGGAGAAATTATGCGGTTGTTCATTGATATAAAACATTACTGTAAAATGTATAACATGGAAGGTATTGCTTTAAGCAATGATTTTGAAAAAGCCTTTGATATGTTAGATTGGGATTTCTTGTATTATGATCTTTATACCTTTGGTTTTGATCAGTCCTTTATTCAGTGGGCCAATTAAATTGCTATACTGCAAAATTGAGGGTCGCGTAATAAATAATGGGTTTTCTTCGAAATCGTTTGATATGCATGTACATCGTGGAGTGAGACAAGGTTGTCTTTTATCTACATATCTTTTTATAATTGCAATTGAGTTACTTGGCTGTTTAATGCTACAAAATAAGGAAATCAAGGGATTAAAGATATACAATATTGAGGTGAAAATATGTCAATATGCAGACGACACAATTATGTTTTTGAAACCAAATGAATTGAATCTAAGAAAATGTCTTGGAGTGTTGGATAGTTTTAGAGAAATGTCAGGCTTAAAAATGAACCTTGAGAAATGTACTGTAGTCAGGTTTGGAGGTTTTTCAGAAATATTGTGTCGAGACAATCCATTTATTTGTCCGACAGATTTTCTTATGTATCTAGGGATAAAGATCCCCCTCTCTCATTGTACCAATTGATATGATTTAAATTCAGACCTAAAATTGCAGAAATAAGAGCACTTTTGAATCTGTGGAATTGTAGATCTTTGACGCTGTATGGAAAAAATTATTGTTATTATGAAATCCTTAATAATTCCAAAATTGATTTATCCTTGGAGTATATTGACAAATCCTCCTCCTTTTTTTTTTTTTTTTTTTGAGGTTCAAAAATTATTTTTTGGGTTTTCTATGGAGTTATAAGAACGGTAAGACAAAACGTTCTTTGTTGTATAATGATTAAGATGAGGGTGGTCTGAAAATGCCGCATCTGCAATCTTTTACCTCTGGTATCAAAATAACTTTGGTAAGGAGGTACCTTGATAAAGAAAATCAGAGTAAATATGAAGTTTTTCTTAGAATGTATGTAAGAACTATGGGTGGTGACATGTTCTTTGAATGGAATCTCTCACCTAGACACCTTATTCTAAATGAAAATATTGATATTTTTTGGTACGATGTTCTTCTTGCATGGTGTCATTACAAGTACTACAATCCAGTCAAATCAAAGGATATTGTCTTACAGCCATTATAGTTCAATTCCCATATTTTGATTGATGGTCAGCCTATTTTTTCTAGAAATTTTATTTGAAACAAATATGACTTACATAGATATTATCAACCCTGATGGTTCCTTTATGAATTATGACCAAATATTACAGAAATTTAATCCAGGGTTATTTTTGATTTACTTTTCAATATTATATGCAATTTCATTCATTCATTCATTCATTTTTCTCGAGAATGGAAATTCATCATAAAAGAAAAAAAAATTGTCAAAATGTTGTGTTACTTTCGAACCCTTGTAATCTTCCGCTGAACAATTTTCCTAAAGCCAAAAGAGTTTCAAAATTTTGTTACCCATACTTTGTAAAAAATCATAAAAGCACACTCTCAGAGACAGATGATGATGATGATGATGATAATGAAACAACATTTATATAGCGCCTGTTGCCCGTCAAAAATTGTCGCCCCCTGTATCAGGCGACAATTTGTGACGGAGTTGGTGGCTTAAATTGTCGCCCCGTCACAAATTGTCGTCTGGTGACAATGATGAGGGCTGACAGCAAAAATTGTTGCCGCCCTCGAAGCACATTTTTATTTTTCTTGGGGGGGGGGTAATATAATTCATGACATATAGTCTGTGAAATACCAAAACATAATTCTTTTCGACAATACGCTATTAGATAAATCCATTCAGGGCGACCCGTCAACCTCCCCAAATCGGATCAGCAATACTGCCACACCTGCTAGCCATATTGTCATGTCTGACAGTCCCAACGCCCATGACAATGACCATAGCCCCGTGGATTTTTCAATGTGTCTCCAGAATTTATCACTCCAAGTCAAATACCTCTCGAAAGAAGTGAATGATCTTCGGGTGCTCGTCAATGCACTAACTCCACAAAACAATGAAAGTGACCGGCATGTAACCGAGAGAATCAATGGCCTTACTACTTCAACGGGGGAGCATCAAACATCTGCCCAATATCCTAGCGCTGACGAACAACTGAGAGCTTACCGTGACAAACACAAAGTACAACATGCCTCGCTAATCACACCTCAATCTGTGACTTCAGAAGGAGCCTCTCTTCTAATCATTGGTGACTCAATGACAAAAAAGATAGTACCTTCGAGATTATCAAAGCGACGACGAGTTGCTAGCAAATCCCTCCCTGGTGCGCGGATAGAGGATGCATTTGAGGCAACATGTGCAGCGGCCAATCAACATCAGCCTGATGAAATACTCCTCCATCTGGGAACGAATAATCTACCCCATGACGATGACAACGAGGTGATTGCCAAATTAGCATCTCTGGCTGACCAGATAGTCGAGGAAACTAGTGCTTCTGCCATCACACTTTCATCGATCATACATCGCGCAAATGAAACAAGAAAGGAATTCAGCAAAGTGGAAGATGTAAACAAAGGTCTCAAACTTCTAGCCAATAAGCACGGCTGGTCATTCATCGACAACAGCAACATCGACCCTCGCTCACACCTGTCGGTAGATGGCATACATCTAAATGGCTTCGGCATTCGTGCTCTCGCTATAAACTACATAGCACACATTCGCGGAAACATAACGCGTATCACCGATGAGTCATCGCCGAGTTTTTGGCAGCACCATCATCAGAAATTCCGTCGGAGACCGAAAGGGAGGGTATTCCCTCGCGATTGGATGGACAGTCTGGAGACCGCCAAAAGGCTGCTGAACCCCAACCACTGAACTCTGATGGTCAAGTATATGAACACCTAGTAGATGGTCACATTCCAAATACAGATTTATGTGGGCTGAAAATACGTCACCCCAATGTCAACTCGCTCCCCAGTATAAGTCGTGAGATTAAAGCAAATCCTTTGATTAGTACTCAACTGGAAAATTTTACCGGATTGAAAGTAGCACATATTAATGTCTGTAGCCTCCTGCCTAAAATAGATGAAATTCGGTATATTTTGATTACATTTAATTTTGATATTTTGTGCATTTCTGAAACGTGGCTCCATGAACAAATTGGAGATCATGAGATTCTGATAGAGGGTTATAATATTATAAGAAAGGACCGTGTGTGTAAAAGAGGAGCAGGTGTTTGTTTATATGTGAGAAGTTCTTTAACTACAACCGATAAAAGTGATTTTATTGAGGAATATGATATTGAGTCAGTATTAATTGAACTGCAATGTAAGAAAATGAATTTATTGGTAAGTTGTATATACCGTCCCCCTAATGCTGGAAATGAGTTTTTTGAGATATGTACCAGTATGTTTGAGAAATTATTAATGGATAACAAGGAATTTATTATTTTGGGTGATTTTAATGTTGATTATAGTGGTGGAAATAACTCACCAATTCATGCATTAGAATGTCTTTTCTCTTTACATCAGCTTGTCCACAAGCCAACACGCGTTACCGCCTCCTCCTCTACGTGTATTGATCTTATACTTACTACAATACCCGAGAGCCATATTATAACTGATGTTGCACAGATCTCGTTAAGTGATCATTACACGATTTTCACGTGTGTTAAGTGTTCAGCTACAAACTCAGGCCATAAATTGGCCCGTTTCAGAGATTACAGTAAATTTAACTGTGATGATTTTGTCAATGATATATGTAACTGTGATGTTTTGACAAATCATCAAGATTTCTCATCTCAAATTATTTGTGATGATATTTGGCAAAATTGGATAAATGCATTTCTCAAAATATGTGATAAACATGCACCAATTAAATATATTCGAATAAAGAATAGATATAATCCATGGATAACATCAGAAATTATAGGTATTATGCTGGTTTGAGAGTTACCTGAAAGGAAGGAAACAAGCAGTATGTTTGAATGGAAAGCTATCAAAGCCAAACAGAGTAACAATAGGAATCCCTCAAGGTGGAGTTCTTGGACCCATACTCTTTTTGCTCTTTGTCAATGATATCACTCAGAGTGTTAATTCAGGAATCTGTAATATATACGCTGATGACGTTGCAATCTACAGCTATGGGCAAAATGTGAATGATGTTGAAATAAGGCTTCAAGCCTGCATTGATGAAATATATAGCTGGTATAGAAATAACAAATTGAAAATTAATGCTGATAAAACAAATGTAATGGTTGTATCCTCACGTTTTAAACCTAATTTGAAGGATTTGAATGTAAATCTTAATGGAATCAGACTTAAACAAGTCGATTGTGTAAAATATTTGGGTGTTAACATAGACAGTCATTTGACTTGGGATAATCATGTAAAACAGCTGTGTAAAAGCTTAGCATACAAAGTGTTTTCTTTACGACGACTTAGTAGCACCCTTGACACTCGGTTACTTAACATCCTATACAAGTCTACCATTCAACCATGTTTTGACTATGCTTGTTCTGTGTGGGGAAACTGCTCCGCAAAAAATCGCGAATCTATACGACGCATTCAAAAAAGAGCTGCCCGTGTAGTTTCCAAACAATTTGGATATGGTGATATAAGCGTGACTGAATTGTTTAACCAATTGAAATGGCAAAGCCTAGAAACCCGACGTGACTATTTTCTTTGTATGCTCATGTATCAATGCATTCACGGCACAGCACCAGTCAGGCTTTGCAATGAAGTAGAAATGTATTTTGATAGACATGGCCTAAACACAAGAAATGCAAATTCGTTAAATGTAGTATTACCGAAGCCAAACAATGAAATGTTTAAACAATCTTTCAGATACTCGGGCTCCATTGCCTGGAATTCTCTTCCCACTGAATTGCAAAATGCACCAACTCTTTTGACTTTTAAAAGGTTTTACAAACGTACCTTTTTTAAGACATATATTGTGAAATAACAGTTCTTAGTTATTCAATGCCTTGAAATGTATGTATACAGCCGTCACTACATTTTTTATTTTGCCTAATGTCGTGTATTTGTATATCCAATGCTGATTGTAAACTTTTTTTTCCTTTATTTGAATTTTGTGAGCTTTTCCTGCACGGGGATTCCTCGGATATTTCATTAAGTATGATTTTATATATTCACTGATTGATTGATTGATTGTTATAATGGTTATTTTGAACTGCCGGGCTGTCACTTTTTACTAGTCACCTACCACACATTTTCATCTCTGTATTTCAGTAGGCCTATACATAGAAATGGAGGTTGTTGTATCGCATTTTTTTTTTATTTGACACGTTTATGTACATGTATAATGCCATCGCCAGTGTCGTATTTATGTATATTACAGTCAGACCATTATGTTATGTTACTCCCGCACGCACTGCGCACGGGGTCGCTTCGTGCGGCTGCGTGCAGGTTCGTGCGATCTCGCACGGGAGCGTATGGCTCCGTGCGCCCCTGTACGCACCCGTGCGTAGTCGTGCACCTCCGTGCGGATCTGCACGCCCCCGTGCAGATCCGCACGCCTGCGTGCGGATCCATACTCCCTCGCACGCTGTCGCACGGACCCGTGCGGGTCTGGCGCACGGTCCCGTGCGGGTCGGGCGCACGGACCCGTGCGGCTTTTGGGTGCGATTTCGCACGGCCCCGTGCCGCCAGTGCTTGGTTCCCGCATGATCCCATCTCACCTCCCTGGTTAACGCAGTGCTTACACGGTACGTGTGTATCAGGTGTATACCGCGTGCGAGTCCATGCGCCATTCCCCGGCCGACAGTTTCAGCGCAAGCGTGAAATGAGACGATTCCCGACAATACGAAAGGCTTGTTACTTGCGCCAAGGAGCTTCAAACCCTTGCTTGCTTATTGCCAGTCAGTCTGCAAGCCAAAAAACCCCGTCTAGAATATCCAAGTTCTCGCACGGGTGACCTCGAGTTGACCCCGCAGATCATGATCACTGAATTACGTTTTCACATGATTTTTTTTTTTTTAATTTGACAGGTTAAGGTTAAAACCTGAATGCAATATTGTTTAAATTTTCCAAGAGCGACATGAAAGGTCATCGACTTCGTGCATGGCTAATTCATTACCGATGTCCCGGAAATAATGGGTTCACATACTCGTCTAAAATTCCCCAAAGAGTCTTCTTTTTCATTGTAGGGCACTAACGAACGCATACCATGTAAAAGGAAAATTATTATCCAGCTATAAGATGATACCTAAGGTGTAACGTGATGATTTGATGGGTCAGCAGCGCGCGCCAGCAGAAATCATAAGGATATCATTCCTTTACTCGGCACGAAATCGCGAAAATATTGTACTGTCCCACATATAGAAATTGACGTGTTCCATGGAGGCCCTTTGTGTGTTATTAGAGCGACCCCAGCGTAACTGACATGGTCAATTATAAGCGTCTACTAGCTGTGATATACCTTGTTTGTGTCTGTCGGTGGGTATTATGAACAAGTAGCCTATTGCCTCTTGCTTGGCCTCTCTCTCTCTCTCTCTCTCTTCTCTCTCTCTCTCTCTCAACAAGTCATGAATTCACTTTACCCATCATGCCTAATCGAACTACGACATGATTGAGGTAACCGCGCCTTTTTATTCTCATAGTCAAAATCAAACTAATTCTTTACATAATTAAAAAAAAAAAAAAAAATCTTCATATAATTTTTCAAAATACTCAAAAGATGGCCTCAGTCAAAACTTTCTACAAAGATTGCATACGCCAATCTTTACGGCCTAAACAAGTTTTTTAGAGAGCTATTAGTTCACCCTGTGACGATGACTTCGATTGCGTTTTGAACTTGTACCGAACTACTTTCAACACAACTATTACCTTTATAGTTCGATTGATGAACTAGTCTTTTGAATTGATAACCGACATTCGTAATCGTAAGCATACAGTAACAAAATACTGTCAATAACAGTTGGAAAATGCAAATGTTATAATAATAGCGCGAAATACACGAGTAACGATCATCTTCATACATTCTAATTCCCAAGTGATGTCGCTTCGAAAATGACACATGGTTTGACTACTGCTTCAAGCAAAGAAAAGTAAAAGGAATGGGATATACTTCTAATGATAATATCACGCCGTACAAGGCATTCCACTGTATTTGGTAATGTCGGTTACGTTTTAGTGCGCTTTACGTACGGAAAATAAAAGGCAGATTGATGCTATTAAATGCTAACACAACGCATTCAAATGATTTTTTGAAATAGACCGTGTACAATGTAATGTTTTAGTATTCGGTTTGAAATTTTAAATTTGCGAGTCCTTTATAAAGTCATATGGGTTATTACATTATCAATTCAAGCAAAAATTACAGTACTTTAAGGATTCGGATTTGCTCAGAAGATTAACAATGCTATCTTTGGCAATAGTTTGCAACAGAGACAATCCGCTTCAATAGATATACAATGTAATTCTGTTTTCATAAATAGAAAGGAAAACGTAAATAAGTCAACTTTATAACTTCAATGAGCTTTCTCACCAACTGAACTTGATTTGATCTGCCGTGCATGATATCGCTGTGTGTTCTATTAATTCTATGATATTGTTTAATTTGATATTGTTTAATTGGCACACGTGTTTTTTTTTTATGCAGAATATTTCAGGTAAGTATAATTCATTGAAGCTAATAATGTTTGTACATATGACGTGTTCGTTGTTTTGTATTTTCATTTTTATAATATATCACGTGTCCATTATCTGATTATGACTACGAAAATATGACAACTGTTTAAATGCGGAGTATGTACTGGAACACTAATGTCTCCCACCAGTATAGACAAACTAATTTCTAGTCGTCTATCCCCGCTTGAAATGGAAATGAAATTACACACCAAAAAAAAAAAAAAAAAAAAAAAAAGAAGAAAGGAAACGAAGTTCAATTTTCAGTAGATTTCAACTGTTTTGTTTAGTGCCTGATACATATAATGGGCAAAATTCTTTAGCGCATAAGCAATCACACAACTTTTGGGAATAAATGTATGTCTTAATGATTGTATCTTATGGAAGAAAACTCGTCTCCTTGCCTGAATTTTAGCTTCTTCTTTTTCAAGCTTGCGGGAAAGAAATAGTTGAACATCAATCGCAATCATAAAGAGAAGCCACATCCTTAAAAACAAACACAGGAGTACTGAGACGCACTACGAAATGCTTCCTTTTGTTGGGGGGGGGGGGTTATTGATTATTCTGAAGGTTCATAGATCACACAATTCATATGGTTCGCTATTAGCTTAGGTTCGTTAAGAAAAAAAAATAAACAGATAAATGCGTTCCTTTTCCGGTGGTTCCTTTACCCGAAAGTAATCAAGCAATCACTTATTTCAGTATAAGATTTGTGAATACAAAACGATACGACGACGGCCTTTAAAGCATTAATTCCGAATATAATTGTAAATATGACTATCGGTCTATACTCAACTTCTCAAATGCAGAAAGATTGCAACTGTAAATGTGGTGTTCTGTAAAAAAAAAATAATAATAATAATAAACAAAAATAAAAATAGGTTTAAGCTACAAGTTAATGGTTCTTTATATGCTATGGTATCATAAAAGTGACCGAGAATAAGAAGCACTATAATTTCAAATTAATATGATACAATCATAATTATAAAAAAAAAAACAACATGAAGCTGTTAGGCCTATACATCAACATTTGCTTCTGATACGTATAGTATAAATTATGTGCAGCTTTGGCAAGCGCGATAAAAGCGATAGATAATGTGGACGCAACGCCTATAAGGGAAATGTGCCTAATATAGCGGGAATTCAGAATGTTACGGCTGTATACAGCTGCAGCAGAGCAGGCACGAAAGCAGTCGTTGATGCTCTGCAACATTACACCATGTGCATTATTAGAGGGTTTTTAGTACATGCAAAGAACACGATCTGAAAAGACGACTATCGTTAATTAACTTCATTAACTACCTCTATTGATGCTGTCTTTTGTATCCCCGCCTACAATGGGTTCTCAGGTTCTATTCACTCTAGTAGTCCATGGGCCAGGCCAGATATTGGTACCATCTGAGGTGGCAATACCTTTTTGGTGTCATTTTGTTTGTCGGGCATAGATATGCCTATCAAGCTATGATAGCATTTCCAAATGAGTAGCTTAGTCATAGTAAATTAATTTTAAACCAATTTGGTCTCGTTGTTATATCCCTCTACTTCTGAATCGAGACCAACCGCTATACAAAGAAGAGTACTGTCTTCTGTATGTTCACAGGTGTTCTGTTGTAAACGCGGTGCGCTTAGTCTTTATTCAAGGCAGCGAAGGGAATATCCAAGGGTTATGATATCCACGGCGCTTAGTCTAATATTCAAGACGGCGAAGGGAATATCCAAAGCTTATAAAACAGTGTATATCCCTTTATCTAAAAACAACAACAACAACAAAGCAATTATTTATCATTTTCCGCTGAAAACGCTACGGTGAAAACGCTAATACCATGCCAATGTCGCTTTATTTCCATTCAAACAATGAAATATTATGCAAAAACAATGTACCGGTACACTACAATACATTATAATTGATAATGTTGTAAATGAACAGAGTGATTTTTGTTTATAATTGATGTATTTGTTGAGAGGGTGGTATAAAAACAGTATAGATAATCCCTTTTATTAGGAACTTTAGATATGATAACGGTACATTGTTCTAGATAAAGACTAAGCGCATTGCACCGCGTGACAGCTGTGGACATCATAACCCTTTGGATATTCCCTTCGCTGCCTTGAATAAAGACTAAGCGCATCGCGTTTACAACAGAACACCTGTGGACATAGTACAGAAGGCAGTGCTCTTCTTCGTATAGCGGTTAGTTTCGATTCAGAAGTATAGGGATATAAAAACGAAACCAAATTGGTTAAAAATTCATTTATTATGACTAAGCTACTCATTTGGAAATGCTATCATAGCTTGATAAGCGTATCTATGTCCGACAAACAAAATGACACCAAAAAGGTTTTGCCACCTCGAGTGATACCAACAACCCATTTTTCGGGTCTTGGCCCATGGACTATAGGTACTTGCTAAACGCATGTCCTTTAGTTTCCACTGACAACAATATGGGAGGAGAATGGAAGCGATCAAGGCCCTCGCTAAAAGACGCTTGTTGTAATACGCATTGCGTGCCTTTCTTTCTTTCTTTCTTTCTACTGTTTCCTATTGTTTGTGAGTTACAAACTTGCGGCAACTAAGTCACCGCAGCCGACACACAACGCTTACCGACTCATTCATGCGGCGGCAGCGGCACGGACACAAACGCACTTCAGTTCACATTCGGGCTGCCGTATTGGTTAGAATAGTTAATGATAGACCTGTCCTGCGATTGGGTCATTTGCCATCTTACACATCCAAGCTATGCCGTATACGGTAGTGCGTGCGATTGAGCGTAAACGCCGTCGCTAAGCAGGACTGTTGTATTGTTTCGTCTATAGTGAAAGAAACAGGTTGTTAGCTTGAACATAGCCCGAACTTTAAGAGCGATTTTCTCCGTTATTTAGAAAATGGACTGACATCATAAGCGTAGATAATATTCGTTTCTATGATCCATAGGGATGTCCAAATGAGTTGTATTACATATCAGTGTAAAGCTTAGTGTCTGTAGAATTCACATATAGGCATAACTACGATCTCATTTTTTGCGACTTTTGACTCATTCCGACGGAGCGCATCACGTGTGTGGCGCTCCGACAAAATGAGTCATAAGTCGCACGGAGAGTTTTCCCGTAATGAGCCGCAAATGAAGGGGAAGCAGTGCTCGGGTCGAATTTTTTTTATACGGATTTTGATTCCTTGATGTTTTATCTGTTTGTACAGAAAATTTCAGCGTGTAAAAATGAGTACAAGTGTCCCAAATCACAGTTTTTCTGAGACAATTTTTTCGGTTACATTTTTTTCGAACGCTCGCCTTTGCGTTGCGTTTCGCACCTATTGTTCTTACCCGATTGAGACTCCACCTCCGTTTCTAGGGTGTATGCTAATGAGGCATTGCTCTTGACCCCATTGAAGACAAAACAAAGCATGGTGCGCGCGGCGGTCAAGCGGTGAGGGCTTTAGAATTACGCAATAATAGTGAGCTGACCAAGGCTATCGATTGCATGACCAGCGAGTTTCGTTTGATACATGCCCTCCATTTCATGAAGTGGTGATTGATGTGACGCACAAATCGCGCTGAAAAAAATAATTCCAACGAACGATCACGCAGAATTTATAATACTTTATCTATGAGCTAATACAATGATCATAATAATCGAACTTGAAACCTCTGTATGCGAGTGTGTACTTTTACAACGGTTATTAATTGGCCTCATTAATGAATTCATTCAAATAATCATAACTTTCTTTCCCTGGTATGTGCCTTGCTCTTTAAAGTTCATCTCTGGAGATATAGTAGGGCCTTTAAGTTGTCAATTACATGTATTCTCGTTTTTATTAAGTCGACAATTCGTGTGATAATTCGCCAATTTTATGTAATGCATACTATTGTTTCCCTGGTTAATAAAACTTATTGCCCTATTTCTTATGATGGTTTGGGCCGCGACGGCATGGAGAGAAATTGGAAGATAAACATTATTAATGCCCAAATACAATGTAGGTCGTGTTCCCTTTTGAGGATATTCTGACTCTTGTCATCTGTGTATTTTTTTAGAGGTAGGACCTATCTGAGAAAGGGACAGAAAGCTGTGTCGCTACTCAAAAGTGTTCTTCTTCATTTTGTTTTGTTTTTTAATCAGAATGTTTGTAATGATAGCTGTTTGTCGTGTATTGCGTGTAGCTGACATGTGAGAGGTCAAGTCTGCAAAGAATTTGGCTAACAGCTTTGCGAAGTAGCAGCGCTAATTGCCCATTGAATTGCGTATTCTGAGGAATTTCAAATGAAAGAACTCGGACGACACTGTTCACGCCTTGTATCCGAGTAAACCCCGCATCAACGAGGCCTTAAACAATGAAAGGTAAACTTCCTGCTATCAAGGGGTGGATAAAGACGCAACCAGTATTCTTTCTTCGCCATTGATAGCAGAATCAGTGACTGAATGGAGCAACAGTGTTGGAGGATCGGCATTATGTCTGCTAATTTGTAAAAGAATTTTTCAGTCCCCTTTTGTCTTCAGAACCACAGTCAGGGACGCTAAGTTACTCTATCTCCTACAAGCTGTCGTTACTATCTTAAAACGTGAATTTTATGAAAGGTAAAAGTGATCGCGGAATCGGTTCTTCTGCGTGACACATGCAGGCTTTTATAATAGCATACGCAAGCTTAAATCGTTTACCTGTATAGAAAGGGCGGGGATACACACTTATCGCAATTATCCGGATTTGAGAGTAATACACTCTACTACTTTTCTTCATCTTTCCCTCAACAAAGACCATGGTAATTCAAAACAAACAAACAAACTAACTAACTAACAAACAAGCAGTTGCATTATATCAGAACGTACACAAATTTTTGTGTTTCATGTATGTATAGGTCATCTCTTGATGTACAGTACGCATTTGTTGTCGTTTTTACAGTGTTTCCTAATAAATGCCTATAGCGAAAACCCAACACAACTTTTATCAAGGAGGAAAGGGAACTTACATTTAAATATAACATAGTTTACAGAAATCAGACATGTAAATAAGGCAATCATATACATCCGCACGGCCGATTATAATCTCTTACTTTGATTATCAAACATGATCGCCGGCATTTACGTGCTTTTTTCTAATTTTTTGAACTTTGCCTCATTTTCTCTTTTTTTTAAAACAACTGCTCGAAACATTTAAAAATCGTAACACAGTCTGCTAACCCACAACATGATATTCCATTTGATTCGTCACTTATTGTTGGTCGGGTGACGCCAAATGTTGGAATCTCGAGCGATGATACACGGCATTTTGTTTGTTGGTTTTCGTCTCATCGCTCAAAAGAATTTTGACTACGATTACAGAGGTATCATCTACAAGACATAACTGATAGTTTACAGTAGTGATCATCAATTCAGTAAGGATTAGTCAAGTCATGAATTCACTTTACCCATCATGTCTTTTCGAACTACGACATTGTTTGGGTAACCGCGCCTTTTTGTTCTCATAGTTCAAACTAATTCTTGACATAATCAAAACAAGTAATCTTCTTTATATAATTTCTCAAAATACTCGAAAGATGGCCTAAGTCAAAACTTTCTACAAAGATTGCATACGGCAATCTTTACTAGCCTCAACAAGTTTTCTAGAGCTATCAGTTCCCCCTATGACGATGATTTCGATTTTGAATTTGCATCGAACTACTTTCAAAACAGCTATTACCTTTATATTTCGATTAATAAACCAGTCTTTTGAATTCATAACCAACATTCGTAATCGTAACCATACAGTAACATAATACTGCATGTCAATAAAAGTTGGAAAATGTAAATGCTATGTCAGTAGCGCAAAATAAATGAGTACCGATTATCTTCATACATTCTAATTCCTAAATGATGTCGCTACGAAAATGACGTATGGTTTGACGACTGCTTCTAGCAAATAAAAGTAAAAAGGAATGGGATATACTTCTAATGATAGTACCACGCCGTACAATGCATTTCACTGTATTTGGTAACGTTTGGTTACGTTTCTGTGCGCTTTACGTACGGAAAATAAAAGGCAGATTGATGCTATTAACATGCTTACACACAACGCATTCAAAATGTTTTTTGAAATACACCGTGTGCAATATAATATTTTAGTATACGTTTTGAAACTTTGAATTTGCGAGTCCTTTATAAAGTTATAAGCAGGGTTATTACATTATCAAGCAGAAATTTAAGTATTTAGGGATTAGGATTTGCGCAGACGACTAACAGTGCTATATATAGCGATCGTTCGCAACAGAGACAATCCTCTTCATTAGATATACAATGTAATTCTGTCTTCATGAATTGAAAGAGAAACGAAAAGAAGTCAACTTTTTAACTTCATGTAGCTTTCTCACCAATTGAACTTGATTTGATCCGCCATGCATGATATTGCTGTGTGTTCTATTAATTCTATTAAATTATCTAATCGGCGTGCTTGTTTTTTATGCAGAATATCACAAGTAAGTTTAATTCATTGAAGTTCATAATATTTGTACATATGGCGTGTTCGTAGTTTCGTATTTTCATTTTTATAATATATCATTTGTCCATTATCTGATTCTGACCACAAAAATATGGTGACTGTTTAAATGCGGAGCATGTACTGGAAAAATGTAATGTCTCCTGTCAGTATAGACAAACAAATTTCTAGTCTATCCCCGCTTTAAATGGAAATGAAAAAAAAAACAAGTTCGACTTTCAGTAGATTTCAACCGTTTTGTATAGTGCCTGATTCATGTAATGGGCACAATTCTTTAGCACATAAGCAATCACACAACTTTCGGGAATAGATGTATGTCTTAATGATTGTATCTCATGGAAGAAAACTCGTCTCCTTGCCTGAATTTTAGCTTCTTCCTGTTCAAGCTTGCGTGAAAGAAATAGTTGAACATCAATCGCAATCATTAAGAGAGGCACATCCTTAAAAATAAGCACAGGAGTACTGTTTTCTGTATGTTCCGTAGAGCTGTAAAATGCAGCTCTATGGTATGTTCACAGGTATTCTGTTGTAAACGCGGTGCGCTTAGTCTTTATTCTAGACGGCGAAGGGAATATCCAAAGCTTATGATACAGTGTATATCCTTTTATCTTAAAACAACAACAACAACAACCAAAAAAAAAAAAAAAAAAAAGATTCCTCTTGATTTTACCGTATTTTGCAATTATCTATCATTTTCCGGCAAAAACGCTAGTGTGAAAACGCTAACACCACGCCGATGTCGCTTTATTTTCATCCAACAAAAAAGGATAATGCAAAAACAATGGACCGGTACACTACAATACATTATAATGAATAATATTGTAAATAAACAGAGTGATTTTTGTTTAAAATTGATTTATTTGTTTAGAGGGTAGTATAAAAATAGTATAGATAATCCCTTATATGAGGAACTTTAGAGATGATAACGGTACATTGGTCCAGATGAAGACTATATAAGCGCACCGCGTGACAGCTGTGGACATCATAACCCTTTGGATATTCCCTTCGCTGCCTTGAATAAAGACTAAGCGCATCGCGTTTACAACAGAACACCTGTGGACGTACGGATGACAGTGCTCTTCTTTTTATAGCGGTTAGTTTCGATTCAGAAGTATAGGGATATAAAAACGAGACCAAATTGGTTTAAAAAAAAAAAATTATGACTAAGCTACTCATCATTTGGAAATGCTATCATAGCTTGATAAGCATATCTCTGCCCGACAAACAAACTGACACCAAAAAGGTTTTGCCACCTCAGGTGGTACCAACAACCCATTTTTCGGGTCTTGGCCCATGGACTATAAATTGAAGTGTGTTCATGCTACATTTGAAGGGATAGCATATAGCGAAGGGAAAACAAACCTGAATGGCCATCTTCAGGAAGCTATTTTTTGTTGGCGATTATGAATTACTTAACTATGAAATTGAAATAAAAACATACAGAAAAACGACTGCAAAATCTTTGCATAATGTGCCATTATTTATAATCAAGTTTCCATTACTTTTCTTTTATGATACATTTCCTTCGATTAGTGCTCCTTTATTCTTTTGCATTACATTTCATCACTTTCCTTTCCGGCTATCCACTTCATTCCCGCCTACAAACGTATACAGATATTTTGCCCGTATATACAATCTCAAAAGATATTGCCATAACATAGATAGGCAAACCTGACCGGATGTAACATTACATTTCGATTGCTAAAGTGTGATCGGATTACCATCCATCAAAAAGAATTTAGAAGACCATCATATTTCTCCCCCCCCCCCACCCTCTTTGATCTCTGTCCCTCTCTTTCCAGTTATCCAATTCTTTGATTGAATAATATCATTAGTGAAGATCACTTCTCGATGATGCTTTGCCTGTATTATATATATATATATTTATATATATACATATATATATATATATATATATATATATATATATATATATATACAACAATATCTAATATATGTACATTCATCAAACAACATTTAGAAGACCAGCCTATTTTTCTCCCTCTCTCTTTCTCTCCCTTTCAATCTTTCTTCTCATCGCTATAGATTCCAGTGTTTCGCCTGAAGACCGGAAGACCTCATAAATGTTCTATCAAATATACAAATTCCACAAAACAATAGTCTTTCCGGTTAGTGATGAGTTTTCATCATAATAATATTATAACAAATAACTTCTGTCTTATCACTATGTGAAATCTTATTTCATGTGATTCGTAATGAGCAATACTTCTTGGCAGTAGAGTTTTAAGTCAATTATAACATTGTACATACAATTGGCAGCATTTAACCCCTACTGTTGAATCACAAATGTGCTCGTTGATCTCTTTTATTAAATCCCATGGAAACCTTAAGTCATATCTGTAGGCAGACATAATGGATAATTCCAGAAAGCAAACTTCTTATACAAAAAAAAAAGAGAAGAAACTTCTGTGTGGATGGCAGGTACCGCAATAGCATGGATTTTTTCAGATTTAGTTATCAAAAGTTGTCAAAGAAAGCAAGAAAGATGCAATGATTTATTTGAATATTGAAAATCCCATCAGGCTCTTGTCAACATTATGAAAGGGATAATTGCTGAAACAAAACCGAGAAACTAACTCAAATGAAAGATTGGTCTGCGAAACTCAACTTCGATGTTGCTTGAAGTTTTTTTTTTTCTTTCTCTCATACCTATGAATGACAGTCTGATTATGTCATTTACAGGTCGTTCAAATAATCTACTTGGCCAACAAACCAAATAGAGGATATTCTGTATAACATTCATGCAACGCAAGAGCCGATGGTTATTGCCTTTATGGGGTCCTATATATTCATCATGGTGAAACACAGCCTAACATATGCGAATGTTTTACGCAAGAATACTTTGAATAGACCAGGTGGCCAGAGTATCAGGTTACATTGTACCTTATTGAATAGACAGGATGTTGATATAAAGACATTCCTGGACGCGCTCGTAGAAAAGTCGGGGATTATGAGCATAATAGAGAAGTTCAAAGGCCGATTACAGACGGTCTCCTTTTTTCTGCACCGGTCCATAGAATGCATTTGCCTTCGTAGAAAGCGCTCCAAATTTGTGAAGAGTGATTCAATTTTGTGAGAGATGGACCTGTGATAACCCATCGCTTCAATTGAACACTTTGTTTAGGAGCAAGGTATTTTGGGCAATAAAAGCATGAGATGTTCTTGTCTTATCTCATGTGTATCGATGAAATCAAATGTTTTCATGCTGCTATTGAAGTGGTTTATTCACTTATCGTGCCAGCGTAACATATATATATTTATATATATATATATATATATATATATATATAAGGATATATATGCATTTAGGTAGGACTACATTTTTTCATTCCATTAGACTTCGCGCACTCATGCACATTGCAGCATTTTCATATTCATAAACGATTGCAGCAAATGCTCATTTCCTTTATACATTATGCTTATTGAATGAGATTAGTTCTTCATTTCTTTCTTGTCTTTTATCGGGGGATGACTGGTACTGTATAAACAATTAAACAAATATTGATTTACACTCATGACATAAGAGAAGAACAATTCAGTAAAATTAGCCGTCTGTTATGAGAGATTGAAGAATGCCAGGAGAAATGTTGTTTATTTCAACAAAGATATTGCCTTTTCCTTAATTTCTCAAGTGATGTAATAATTTTAGGCCTTCAAGCTTGTGTGGCTTGTGCTTGTCATACTTCTATGATCATGTCGGCTTCTTCTACAGCTGCTGGAGTATACGCGATGGCCAGCCTTTTTTTGTTGTTGCTAAATTGAATTAACTTCTGCGTCGAATTCGGGAATGGTCACCTGCGACCCTGTTTGAAAAGACGCTCTCTCACATGGAGACGAATTTGAATTGTCTACGGGCATTCTAATTTGAATACGTTTTTTTGAAGTGATAGGATATAGTGAGAGGAAACTGAGATTGAATTATGAACATATTCATGGCGCTATCTTTTTTTCTTTTATTTTGTCGACGAGTTTGAATTACATAACTGTAAAATTAGAAAACAAACGTACACACACACACACACACAGAAAAAAATGACTATGATATCTTCGCATAATGTTAAACCATTTTGAACACTCGAATATGCCATTTTCTCTTCCTTTGTAATACATTTGCCTCGATTCGTGCTCTTTCATTTTTATCTCATTGCATCACATTACTTTCCTTTCCAGCTATCCACTATGTCTTCTTTATTCTCATCATCTTCAATTAGTCGTCTAGATTGAATATCCTCATCGATGGTGGCGATCACTTATCCAAGATACTTTGCCCGTATTATTATGTATAATCTAATAAGATATCACCATAACACAGATTATAGGCAAACCTAGCCGTGTATAATATTTCATTTCGTTTGCAAAAGTGTGTTAAGATTACCATTCATCGAACAAAATTTAGAAGACCAGCCTATTTTATTTTTCTCTCTCTATCTCTCAATCTTTCTTCTTATCGCATAGACTCCGATGTTTCATAGGCAGACCGGAAAAGTGGTAGAGCTTATAAATGTTCCGTCAACTGACTTGAACATGTGTTTTATAAGATCATATAGTTGTAAGTGAATATATAATTATATATATATATATATATATATATATATATATATATATATATATATATATATATTCTCCACCCTTTCTCATGTCTCTCTCTCTCTCTCTCACGCACACACACGCACACACACACACACACACACATAGACAAAACAATAATCTATCCCGTTTGCTGATGACTTTTATCATCATATCACAGTACACTGTGTAAGATTTAATCTCACTTGATGTGTAGTGAACAATATCTCATCCCGACATTACGGTGTATATAGGGTTGAAAGTGAATCGTGATTGCACATAAACTTTGCAACATTAAACCCGACAGGAAACCTACAAATGCGCTCGTTGATCTCCTTTATTGATCCCATGGAAACCTAAGACATATAATTATGGTCGAAATCTGGAGGCAGTCATGATAGATAAATTCAAAAAGAAAACGTCTCTATACAAAAAAAAAAAAAAAAAATAGATAAATAAATAAATAAATCGTGGATTTCACAGGTTTAGTCATCATTAGTTGTCAAAGATTGCGAGAAAGGTGCAATGATTTAATTGAATATTGAACATCCCATCAGGCTTTTGTCAACATTATAAAAATTGTTGAAACAAAACCGAGAAACCAACTCAAATGGAAGATTAGTTCGCGAAACTCAACTTCGATGTTGCTTGAAGTTGTTGTTTGTTTTTCTGTCATACTTATGAATGACAGCCTGCTTATAATATCGTTAAAAGAATCTATATACTTGACCAACGAACCAAATGGAGGATCCCTGTATAGCATTCATACAACGCAAGAGCCGATATTGCTACTACGGGGTCCTATATATTCATCATGGTGAAACACAGCCGAACATAATTACGCGCGTGTATTACGCAAGAATACTTTGAATAGACCAGGTGGCCAGAGTATCAGGTTACATTGTACCTCCATGAATAGTCAGAATGTTGATACAAAAACATCCCTGGACGCGCTCGTAGCCGCCATCTGAAAAGTCGGGGATTATGAGCATAATAGAGATGTTCAAAGGCCGATTACAGACAGCCAGTTTTTCTGCACCGGTCCATCGAATACATTATAATGAGGTGCTTCGTATGTATTATGTAACCTTTTTTACGGACCCCAATGATTTAATGGTTGTTGGGAATCGAATGTGCAAGTTCTCATGTGGTTGTTACCAACATTTATCATAGCATTTATACTTCGACAATGACATACGCTGCAATAAAGCGAGAAACAAGACATATGGCAGAAGTTTTTTGTTCTTTTCTATCTCTTTCTCTCGTACGCTTAGCATTCACGGGAAATTGTATATAAAAATTACGATGTTTGATATTTTGATGCTTGCAGCATTTTCAAAGAAACCTTGGGATAACTAGACCGGTGGTGTAATGTAAAACATTTTCTTGAATAAAGAAACGATTCAATCAATATCTATATATATTTGTGTATATGTATATAATATATATATATATATATATATATATATATATATATATATATATATATATATATTTCTTAATCTATGTATATGTATTTTGCCAAGATTACAAACCTATCGAGACGGAAACTGTTAATATACCGACCTATCCTGCAGCGACGATGTTTTTTTTTTTTTTTATCTCCTGCTTACGACAATGTGTAAGCTCTACATATATTTCTAAGCTTTCGGGGAATATCAGAAAGGACAAAGAATGTGTGTGTGTGTGTGTGTGTTTTTTTAAGAGAGGCAAAAATAGTAAAAATACTAATACACCATACTGATAATGTAACAATATGGAACATCTACAATGTACATTTATTATTACCTTTTGAGTGATCATCAACATCATCATCATCATCATCAACAAATGGTTCCCTTGATGTAATTATACAACAGCTTTTCTCTGTTGTTGTTAATTGTCATTATTACCATGATTATTTCTACACTGTTCAAGTTATCGAGTGATAAAGACACACATACAACCACACAATTTTTCTAATTTCTTTGCAAGGAGAGATACATGTACACACGGTGATGGTACTCCATATTCTTAGAAAGATTGCAAGTGATCTCTGCAATGTAGAAAATCGTCCATTTTTGGACAGGCATGAGTGTTTACATGTAATACGCAGTTGCACAGACTTGTAAGGGCTTTCATTGAACATTGTACAGTGTGTACATCGTATTGTCTTCTCGCGATCGCTTGCAGGCACACAGGCATGGGCACGGATCCACAGACATGGACACGCAGGCGCACACATAGTCATGAGCACACACTTACAAAGGGGATATTATTATTTACAATGCATGCACGCACGGCCTCCAATGGATTCGCACGCAGGATGCTAGTCCACTGCCTAGACTGCCTTCGTATACCGCCAATGAGGGCGTATGAGAGAGTGAAAAAAAGATAAGAGTCCCGTGTCGGGACTAGCAGGATGCTAGATTCGCACGGACTCGCACGGTAGCGTGCCAGCACCACGCACGGTACCGTGCCAACACCTCGCACGGTAGCGTGCCAGATGGTCCGCACTCGACGGTGGCACGCAGCCGCACGGAGGCGCACTGACTGGCACGCAGCCGCACGGAGGCGCACGAGGTCGCACGGGGTCGCACGGGGGCGTACAGAAGCGCACGCACCCGCACGAGGCCGTATGAAATGGCACGGAGCCGCACGCACCCGTGCGAAACCGCACGCAGCCGCACGAAGCAGCCCCGTGCGCAGTGCGTGCGGGAGTAACATAACTTAATGGTCTGACTGTACGTTGTCTTTCTAGAATGTGTATTGTATGTGTGCATTGTTTGTGTGAGTATTTGCCTGTGATATGTCATCTTTTGTTGTATCACTGCATGTGGTGCGAGTGTGTGCTCGAGTGAGTTTGTGTGTGGTGTATCTGTTGATGGTGTGCGTGTGTAATTGTGTGTGTGTATGTGTGTGTATGTGTGTGTGTGCGCGTGTGTGTATGTGCGCGTGTGTGTGTGTGCGCGTGTGTAAGTGAGTGTGCCGTGTGTGAACTGTAATAGGCTTGACCGAGTGTCTGGTGTTGTATAAATGGGGTTGCTGAAAACTGCGTGTTTCAGTCTTGTGTGTATTGATTCTGTTTGGTGTGAATAGTGGGCAGAATATACTCCAAAACTTAGCATTTTTCTTCTTCTTTTTAACGACTTGTACATTTGTATCCCAGTCCGGCAGTCCTTTTTTGTTCTAAATCTGTTGAAAATGATTTTTTTTTTCGCTTTTTGATGGTCTCTCTTTTATAGTATATACATGTATCCCCTGTGCAGGAAAATGCATTGTTTTTACACAGGACTTCGATGTAAAACAGCTTTTAGCTGATCGTTTTTATCCTGTATAAATATGTTTCAATAAATAAATAAATAAATAAATAAACATAACTTACATGGCTACACCCATGCAAACAAGACATGTAAAAAGTCACGGTGAGGTTTCAAGGAAGTGTGTATATGCGCGCGCACATGATAATTGAGTGTCCGTTCGTGCGAGCGTGTGTGTGTGCGTGTGTGTGTGAGTTATTGTATATAATGGAAGAATGTGTGCGTTATTGTATATTATGGAAGAATGTGTGCGTTATTCTATATTATGGAAGAATGTGTTTATTATGTGTTTTGGCTGCGCGTGGGGAGGGGTAAGCTGTTGGTGGCATAAACGTTATATTGATTTTATCAGCAGCTTTGAGTTTGATGAGTTTGTTTGACGGATTTGTATTTGAATTCGGAGTGGTGCTTTTGTGCGGGCGGATGCTGCTTTTATGCATGCGGTCCATTATGTCTAAAGCTACGGTCTCAAAGGTTCGTACGAACGATGCGTTCGTACGAATGTCACTGTTCGTACGAATTCTGGAGTTAGTAGAGATTCGTAGATGGGGCACAAATTCTTACGGCCCTCTCACGAATTTCGTACGAACGCTGTTTAATTCGCAAGAACAACTTAAGACCTTTAGAGTAACAAATGATTTTCAGTTATAATGGCCCTAGAATTCGTACGTTTTTCGTAAGAATGCCTTGAGTTATTCTTTCGTCAGACTTACGGCCATCTTACGATTTCTTTTTGTCGTAAGATGGTCGTACGTGCAACTCGCGGCACTCTCGAGTCATTCGTAAGAAGATTTTACGATTTTTAAAAAAATATTTTGCCGAGTTGTTTAAAAGACTCTGCCGTGTCCTGTCGAAAATTCTGTAACAGTTGAAAGTTTTATACTTCAAGATGACAAGAGTACCAAGGAGACTACAACTGCAGATGCATCTGCAAGTAGAGGAGGAGGAGGTTGTTGCTCCAACTCTCCCCCTCTCGCTCCGCTCCTTGCTCCTCATCTCCCTCCTTTCTTTTCTTCCCCTTCCCCCTTTTCCCTTTGATTGCCTTCCCTTTTGGTCCCATATTTAACAGAGATGCTTTCCGGTCGAACACCTAGAACAGAGGGAGGATATGAACTTCGCGCGTTTGGCTTTATATCCACTGAAACTCAACAGTTGCACAAATTGTGTACCTATGCCTTACGAGTCCCTTACGAACGCCTTACAAACTCGAAGAGTTGTCCGTAAGAGTGCCGTACGAATCTCTGTTCGTAAGGCATTTTTACGAAAGACGTAAGAGACGTCTATGAGCGACTAAAGGCGTTCTTACAATAATCGTAAAAATTTAAAGCTTCTAGAATTGTCTCTCGACCCTACAAAATGTTGCGTAGTTATTACGATGTTCGTACGACGTTCGTACGGCCGCCTTACGAAGAGAGGGTTTCGTACGAAGTTAAAAAAAAAAAATCTTGGGCAAGACCATCGACCAGGCTACGAAATTACGAACGGTCTACGAACGCTGGTTTCGTGCGGCCTTCTTAAGAAGATCTTACGAAATTGTCTAAAAATCGTTCGTACGGCGTTCGTAACAGTTCATAAAGGCACTTGTGACCGAGCCTTTGGGAAGTCGTTTCATCAGGAAGGAAGGTGATATCGGTTCGGTGTGTGTGTGTGTGTGTGTGTGTGTGTGTGTGGGTGTGTGTGTGTGTGTGTGGATGTGTGTATGTATGTGGGTTGGTGAATGTGGGTGTGGGATGATTTAGGTTTGGGTTAATCGGGGGTTGGTGGGATGGGGTTTGATTTGAAGAAGGATAGTTATAAATGGTATGACAGATGTTGGTAGGATTTAATATTTAGGATAGATGTAGATTTTGTTTCGGTGGGGGGGAGGATTGGTCGGGTTTTTTATGAATGATTTCATTCTAGATTTGTATCATGTATTTGGGTTTCTTCAGTGTATATGCCCTTGTAATTGAGAAGGAGCTACATGATCCAATATATTCAAGGGATATAGGTTTGGTACATGTCAAAACTTTCTCGTGAAGAAATTTGTTAGTAGGGTTGATTTATAATCGAGTTATCTATGTTGATGTGAGATTATTTGTAGTATAAATTGACAAATGGATTTGTATGTGTTTTGAATTGCATTTGTAACTTTTTTGTTCAAGTTACACCCAGAATGGGTTGATTTATGAATGATTTGAATGAAATCAATAAAATAATATCAAAGAAAAACAGAAAAAAAAGTGTTGAGGTGGTTTAAATATATGCATTATGAGGATTTGTTTGAGTGTTTGTTGGTGTTTGTTTATAAATACGTATGTATTTGCGGTGTGCATATGGCAGTTCCTTTTTGCTAAAAATCATCTAACGATTGCGAAATTATTTACGGCGTGTCGAAATTATTCGCTCATGCATAAAGCATGCCAAACTTATTCTGGGACAAATAATAGTGATATGGAAGTTGCAGCTAAGACTGATGGAAGAATATGACTGCAGTGAAAAAATGAACAAAGACAGATAACATTTAGGGAGGGTACCTCCTTCGTATGCCTTTTCTCTCGGTCTTTCTCTCCTAGCCCGCCTCACCGCTGAAATTAACACACCCATACTATTTTGAAATCAACGCCGCTGTGAACTCTATAAACACGTGCTCTTACACGTTGAAGGCATTTTCATTGCCACAGTAATTTGTCGTGCCTGCTGCTGCCAAAAAAGATCGTTCGCACAAACATCAAAACACGAACACAAACACACACACGTACGCACACAGACACACGTATACACACAGTCAAACCACTACCACTATACAACCACCACACATGCACAGTTTCCACATATTGTATTATTATACTCCAAACACACACACACACACACGCACACACACACACACACACACACACAGCTATACGCAAACAGCTATACGCAAACGCATACACAAGTCACATAATACGCACCTACATATCATACACAGCACATACCATGCAGCCCCCCCCCCCCCCACACACACACACGCAAACGCATAACTTACCAGTAATACCCACCCCACCAAAGCATAACTCCGGATCAACCACCCCAACCACACAGTTCACAGAGCATGGCCGGCGACAATTTGTGCAGCTACTTTTTATTTTGCCATCACAAATTGTCGCCATCGAGGTCAAAAATTGGGAACTGCACTAGCATCACAAATTGTCGCCAGACAAAAATTTGTGACGGGGCGATGTCGCAACGCAACAATTGTTTTTTCCATCACAAATTGTCACCGTCGAGGTCAAAAATTGGGAACTGCACAAGCATCAAAAATTGTCGCCAGACGACAAATTGTGCGGGGCGACAATTTATGCCGCCAACTCCGCCACAAATTGTCGCCCCGAGACGGGGGCGACAATTTGTGACGGGGCGACAATTTATGTCGCAACAAGCACCATTTATCTGTAGAAACATTCAAAGGCGCCCAGCTCCCACAAAGTGTCACACATCATTCACAAAGTAGCTGGAAAAGATAAGTCAAACTTCAAACTTCAAACTTTATTTTTTCACACATCATTCTGGCGATTCTTTGTCACACATCATTCACAAAGTAGCTGGAAAAGATAAGTCAAACTTCAAACTTCAAACTTTATTTTTTCACTCTTTTTCCAACAGAATGTACAAAAAAACAATATGATACATAAGTCTTCAGTTCAGACTTGAAGGTATTGAGGCTGTTGCAATTCCGAAGCTGGACTGGAAGAGAGTTCCACAGACGTGGCGCAACAGAAGTAAAATGGGAAACTGATCTACTGTTAAACTTACAAGATTCTTTGTTATGGAAGTCTCGTTTTTCTTTGATCTATAGATTATCGATAGAGAACAGAATTCGAAATTTTCAATTTAAGTTTGTACATAGAAAAATCGCTACTCAACATTATCTATGTAAAATAGGTATCAGTGATTCGTCAGTTGGAAATTTTTGTGACTCTCATCCACAGACATTAACATATTTATTTCTGAAATGTACCCATGTGTCATCTTTCTATTATGAAGTATTCTTTTTTTTTTTGGCTCAAAGCTAAAAATGTCCGCAATATTATGTTTACAGATGAGGAAATATGTTTTGGAACCTTACATGTTAAAAGAGAACATTTCGAGAATACAATTATCTACTGTGCAAAGTATTTTATATTTTCTTGTAAAATCAAAAATATCATTCCAACTCTAAGTCCGTTTTTGTTTTCTATGACGCATTTGGAAAATACAGAACGTATCATAGCTATGAAAAAGAATCGTGTAGATTTTCATGTGAGCAAATGGCAAGCTGTTTTATACCATAGTTTTCCATGTTAATTTTTTTTTTCATAATGTACTATTCATTATCATGCATGTATTTCGTACATGAAGCTGCATGTGAATTGAGAAAATAAAGTTGAAAAAAATAACCTTGTGGAAATGTGTAGAGGGCGGTATGATAAAGTATGTAAAGTATGGTAGACTAAATAAAGCAGCACAGTATATTTACATAGTAGCCGCGCTCTACAAATTTGTCTAATTAATCATTACTAGAGGCCTACAGCATGTTTGAACGCTGTATCGTTAATGTAGGAACATCAAAGCTGTAATTTGTGATACTTATATAATTCAAACTTCATAATCCTACTCTGTATAATTTTACGATGTCCAGGTGAACGTGTCTACATCACAACGCTTTCAGGTGGATTTTCAAACATTGAGAGTGCAAGTTATACCCAGTTGCAGTGCTATCGAAGCTCTCCATCCTCAGAAGCCTCTCGTGTCTTTGGCAGGACAGCACCAATCCCCAGTGACACTTCACCTGACCTACGTGCACCTGTCTCTTACATCGTAAGAGGTGTCGTGCGCGTACTATTTCCATCCGTTAATGACTGGGAAGTAC
This sequence comes from Diadema setosum, assembly GCF_964275005.1. NCBI lineage: Eukaryota > Metazoa > Echinodermata > Echinoidea > Diadematoida > Diadematidae > Diadema > Diadema setosum. The sequence continues at coordinate 48,826,391 of NC_092685.1, forward strand.
AGGGATTCGGAGCATTCTACTGTCGTGGTTCACAAGAAGGATATGACGACCAGACAATATCATCATTCTTCAAAAGAAGTGACGGTATTAAGCTAGGATGTACAATAGTTTAGACATTATTACACTTCTGAGACTATTTCATTGTAGAAATTTAAAAAATAGCACCATTTCTTCGTTGGACAGAGTCTGTATAAACAATGACTACAGCTACCATATTAACAGCAAATACTGATTTCAACTCCGTAATTATGGTCCCATTCGGTCCCCTATTAAAGCAAGTACAAATAACATGCAAAGAAAAATGCCATACAAACAGATGTTGGGCGTAGAAAGGAATACAATATATTTCAGAGAAAGTACATTTTCATGCTCAATTAGGGTGAATTCAAAGAGGATTGCATGTGTTATTCTTTATATTGAAACTTCACTGTGACGTAAAAATGCGCATTAAAAAACACATGACACGTGTTGTGACTGATCTTGAAGTTGATGCCAAAAGCAGTACCAATTCAATTTAATTCAATTCAATTCAATTCAATTCAATTCAATTCAATTCAATTCAATTCAATTAATTCAATTCATCTCATTTTTTTTCCTTAAGAGGTGAAGGAAATATTGAAAGTTTTAAAACGGGCGTTTTACAAAAGGCTAGATTTTTTTATCCCCATGTGTCTGATGAAACACCCCTCCCCCTATGCCAGCTCTTACACTACCTTTGTTCTTTGTATAATTTAATAATGATCCTGTAATTGTTATGTAGGTCGAAAGCTTGCCTTGACATTATACATCTAATGATGATTTCGTGTGCTCTCTCATTGATGTGGAATGATTACTTTTGTTTTCCTTCGTTCTTCAACAGCTCTTCCTGTTCTTATGTAAAAGATGCCTTTTATTAAAGCCACATATTTGCTTTATTATATCATGGGGATGTGCAACGATATCTTTTCTATGTGCATTTAAAGATGTTCACTCTGCCATTTCAGTCTTTAATCTTCTTGAACTATAGATTTTAAGCCTGAATAAGTTCACATTGTTTCAGTGTTGTGAACACTGTCATCTTGTATTCACAACTTCAGTTCTCACAGGCCTAGACAGCCTTGCAAGGTTATCAAAGATTCTGTGTACCAATTATGTTACCTGCTTTATCTATCCGACTGGTTCAAAAATGCAACAATACGATTGTTTACCAATGCCCGCATACAATTATAGTTTTGGTAAAAGTCGTTTAGGTTTTCCTCACATTTCCCTTCTAATAATAACTAAGTAATAATTTTCAATGAAGATGATGTGTTTCGAGGACAGGCAGTCGTGTAATATGAAACTGAGAAATCGGCTCATGCAAATTAATGATTTGTATTTTATATCCGAAACAAGCACAAAATAAGACGTATCTTCCATGCTCACTGTAGGCTGTTTTGTTTAATATATCAGTCAAGCTATAAAATTGTTTTGCGGCTCTCTTATAGTGGGGCTCTCAGAAGGGTGATTACTTTCGAAAATGGATCAATCCTTGCCATTGTTTTGGGCCTGCCCTGAAGTATCCTTCAATTAAATAAAGACACAACTTATCAAGGTTTTGAAATGTTCCAGACAAGTGGAGATTTTATGGAAAACTTGTAATATTAAATATAGGTTTTTCCGACCCATTTCATCAGATTTGCATACGACTCGGTCTGAACGATTTTCTTCAGAATTCTTCCCTTATGGTTCATGAACGTTCAATTTCGTTCGCTCAGTTTAACGACATTGAAGTGAAAACATAGTTTTGGTAGGGTTTGAGAACCTGTCTGGCACCATTTCATTTTGCTTGCAATATGTCGAAAGAGTCTACCAAGAAACTCACCTGGTTGACGTAATTTGCCGGGATAATGAGCTGTTTTGGAGTATTTCGAGATCAAAAATAAGAGTCGGTATACCGAATTTTATTCCAGAAGGACCCAGACTAACTCGGTCTCAGGGAAAACTCGGCCTTATTTCAGGCAATTTACACGCAGTTAGTGATCGCCATATTCTATACATAGGTGCTTGATAGGCGCACATTAATTTTGCATACGCGCCAAAGAGGTTCTTTGATGCGCGCGTTGTATCAACTCGGACCATAACTGCGATTAGCTAGAACCAGTAGCTAGAACGCCGAAGCGCTACAGGCCGCTCCCATAGTGCAACACTGTACAATTAAAATGGACAACACGGCCCCGCCGTCAAAGCGAGGCCGAGTTGTCCCCGAGTCCGAGTTTAGCCTGACCCCGATCGGGTAAGTTATGAGATGCGAACCTTTTTGGTTAATATTTCACATTTTAATTTTTTTTTTCGTCGTTACCCAACGAATATCTTGTTATTACAGCTTTATTCCACACATTTCTTGGGCATACGTGCACATTTGGGGGCGAAATTTGACAGCTTTTGCAGGCGTACTAGAACTATGTTCTGGCTTTAAGTTGTTATTCAGTTTCGCGTCAACTGGATAAAATTTCACTTATGACCCAGATACTAATTTCATTTTTCACTTAAAGGCACATCATAGCAATTTGAACGCTTGAATGCAATGAACATAAAGAAATGCTGTATTTCCATGTAAATCTGCCCACATTATTTCTTATTGGCAAATACCATCTTTTCACGGTTTTGGATGATTTTCTTTCTTCTCCTTTTTTTTTTGCCAAAGTTTCATTTCGAAATCATACTTAAATGTCATTTCATATATTTTGTTCTTCCAGTTTCACTTTGTTACCCAGCAGTATAGCTGTAACACTTACAGAATGGTCATAACTCTTTTTTTTTTTTACGTGTCCACCTGCATTATTAATTTTTTGCTCCCACCTTTTGGTTAGGTAGGACCCTCCCCGTGGTTACATAAGGTGCCACAATCGCCCCAGCTATAAATGAATGTATCTGTAGGAAAGTGACGTTATACGAGCTGTTGATTTGATGACGGTTTTCTGAGGAATTATAAAGCTAGCTATAAGGCAAATGTCCAATTTCAAGGTCAAGTTTGCAAATTTATTTCAAACAGATGAAGTGGTAGAAAGAACAGATGCAGTAACGAATACACTGCTAAAATGCTGTACCTACTCGCGAATTTGTGTTCCCCAACGTTCACCAGGGTATCCCTGGTGCGCATTTGAAAGCGTCTCGGGTACATTTCTAATTTAAATGTGCCGTTTACTTGCTGATGACATCAAATTTAAAAGAACTATAGTTAGCTTTTTGTACGTCGATATCATTGATCATTCATACTCGTTCGAAATTGAATGATCGCACCGTTAAATCGACGAATCTGACGAAGTTCGGAGAGAATACCTTGATATAATCATGTCAGTTTTGCATGCCTTTAGATGACGTTAATGAATACCAATAGTGATCCTATTAACTGACAGACAAATGGTATTAGGTAGAATGATAATATCACCCCAGAACTGCACATGTGATTGTATAGTGCCATAGATATTATCATGACATAATGGTGATGCATTTGTTAACAATATCTGTGCATTAGCCTACTTTGAGCCTGTGGGTGGGGAATTCACCCGTACAGTGAATGTAGGTGACACAGGAGTGATGATTGAAATGAGAGCTACCAGTAATAACTCTCTTGGAAACCCTGTGTGGAGAAAGGATGGAGGAGACCCCGTGACAGGACAGACAAACACCACGTTCATGTTTCCTGATCCAATCGTGGCTGAGGATGAAGGCATCTATGAGATATACTACAGTGGCATGCGAAGTCAAGGAAGAGGAGCCTTGTACAGATTGATTGTTCGAGGTAAGTCATTGAAGCCAGGAAAGGTTTTTGTGTATTTAAAAAAAAAAAAAAAATCACACTAGAAAATAGATATGAAATGTTAGACTTTCAATGTTCGTTGATTTGTCTGCTTCAGTATCAGAACTTAAAAATCCTGGCGTTACTGTTTGGTTAAGAACATAGATATGGTATGGTCAGAATGCAGATTTGGATTAAATTACAAATGATCCATACAATTCTATCAAAAATATATATGTACTTGTTACATTGTCATGTTGCCAATCAGTCTACTAGTATATCCATACGTTTGTCGTGCATGTATAATTGCTTGTGTTTTGTTCCCCCATTAGAGACCGAAACCAAAACGATTTCAAACATATGTGACCCTGCACCTCAAAACAAACAAAAAGTCGCCAGACATGAATTTTTAGTTAAGACCATATTCTGAAAGAGCAGACTTTAAGCTGTAAAATGATGTATAACTCAAATCAAATGGACTCTCCAAACCTATTTAAATATTGGAAAGAAAGCACAAACTCAGGTAAAGTGTGAACTGAGAAAAGAGGCTCTGAAGTACAGTGTCTATTCAAGCGCTTAATCTTTACCAAACCGTGCTGGCTGTGCGATGAATGGGACAAAAAACAGGAAGTACACCACCAGAGTAACAACAATGAAGGGATTATCAGATTAAACTGAAATTAAGCATGCCTCATTAACACATTCTGTCCATAATTAATGCCAACTTTCAAAGCAGTAGCACTATCCTTTCAAAAGTTTTTAGAGTTGAAAGTGAAGAGTGTGGACAAGGTTTTTCAGAAATAAAAAAGGGATTCTAAAGACACACCTAATCAAACTATTCTACCAAAAATGTTCCGAGATATATTGCTAAAAAACACACTTTCCCGTCCGTTTTATGACCCCAAATTTTAGCATAATGTAAAAGAAGACTCGCTCTTTCAGAAAACATGAAAATCAAGATCGGCTAGGTTGACCCATTTCACTTATTTTCAGTCCTCGCGCAAAATCAGTGTTTGCGACTTTATGTTCGTTTTGAGGTGCACGGTCACATATGGTATGTTTGCATGTAATTTTTTTTTTTTTTGCCTTGAAGGCAACTTGAGGCTTGTAATTTAACCATGTTGAGGTACGTTACTACATTAATCATCTCCGATTCCAAGATCAGTTTCATCTCATTGAACATTGACGATCCCTACATGCATCCTATTCCAGTACAATTTATGTTCATCCCGTTAGCCAAAAGGGAAGCCGAGTTTCACATTGTGGTGTAACAACAATAGAAAAATACCATCGAACAAAGATACACCATGATAGGGAAATCCGTCCGTCTAATTTTGGAAAGTTTTAACAATGAGCAGTCGAAAAATGATAATAAGTTTATAACATTTGGTGACATTTCTCGAACTCATGACATCGTATACTGTAGCAAGGATATTCTTATGTAATTCTATAGAACAAGGTTATATGCTGATGCGACATGCATGATTATTTTTTCCCTCTCTCTCTTCTATGTAGATTGTCCAGCTGGTAAATGGGGCCCCCCTAACTGCGTCAGAATCTGTGATAAATGCTACAATGGTGGACTTTGTGATGACCATACTGGCAGATGTTTATGTCCAAACAATTTCAAAGGACCAAATTGCTTACAAAGTAAGTGTATGGTATACACCTCAGTAAGATAAGATAAAATACAATCACTGTATGGAAGATATGACTTTAGTTTGGACTTAAGACGTATAATGGACAATGCTGACGATATCTTAAGAATAAATTTTGTGTCTAGGTTGAAGCAAATTCTATGGCTAAATGTCTTTTTAATGATAAAATCAGATAAAGAAACACACCATTACAGGCATTCTAACTGTAAAAAGGAGATTTACTAATGGAATCGTAAGGATTCAAGCTTACACCTAGCAGTGATATTTATATAAGTGATGAACAATGACATTGGTAATTTGCATGCACAAAGCTGAATTTTTCATTGAATTTTCTTTTAGAAGTGATTACATGATTGAAAAGATTTCATGTAACACATGAAACATATCTAGAGTTATAATACACCAATGACAACAATTAGAAGGGAATTAAGTGCTGCATTTAGTGAATTCGTATGAATAACGAGTTTAGAATATAGGCCTATCAATTATAATGAGAGAAAATAAGATGATTACATGTTTACTAAGTCTCGTTTGAAATCATAATTTTGACTGATATGGTCTTTCACAAAAACATGTTAACCCTAGATGGCAAATAGTTGTATAACTATATATTTTTTTTCGATGGACAATACCCTCCTTGTAAAGTCTATTTAGAAATGCAGATTTCGCTTCAACAATGCAACAACACACTCCCTTTATTTTTTATTACAACAAAAGAAATGAAAAGAGAAAGGGGGGCGCCCATTTAACTTTTGTAAAGGCGCCCCTCTTTGCGGAATTCCTGGATCCGCCCTTGATATCAATTCCTTTTTTTATATTCCAATTCATGTAGAAAGCTGAAACCAGCTGGAATAATTACTCTTGGGATTGCAAATGTAATTTTGAAGGTGTATGGATACACACATGGTTTGCCATTCATTTGCAAGTTCATCAGCTCACGGGGTGAAATAGGTGTTTTGAAACATGATCTGCAATCAGAAGCGATGCGTCCTTGATGTACATGTGTCTTGATGATAGAAGTTGCAAACAATACAGGGGCCGCGGAACGTTTTTCAGCGTGTGTGTGTGTGTGTGTGGGGGGGGGGGGGGCTGCGGGACCCGGGGGGGGGGGGGGGAGTGGTTGGCCTTGACCTTGAACTCCCCCCCCCCCCCCCCACCTGCTGAGAAGGGAAGAATGTAAGGGCGGATTCTTTGGAAATTCAAATTCATGGGTGTTGTGATTTTTCCCCGATTTTGTTTCATTTCTTTTAGACGAAACAAAAGTGTGTGTGTGTGTGTGTGTGTGTTTGTGTGTGAGCGCGTGGGGGGGGGGGGGGGCTGCTGCCCCTTTGGTTCTACGGCCTCTGCAATAGCCAGCAAAGGTAATCTATAACTTAAACAAAAGTTGGGCATAATGACAACATAATGATAATGAATGAACTTTTAATATGTGTCCACTCGTCAGACTTCTACAGCCCAGCGGTTGAATAAAATCAGACAAACTAATGGTATCATTGCTTGGTATATAAAGAGCTAACTACATTGCATATTATTCTGTATGTCACAGGTTAATACAACAGTCAATGTCTCCATACAAAAATCCTACGCAAAGATTCCTTCAAAAGTCAAATCCAGAGCTTATGCTGTCCTTTTGTCATGACAAAACAGGTGCTAACAGATATCCCCAAAATCTTTAGCTTAAAAGAAATAATGGAGGCTTTTGCACAAGCACAGACACAGGCCACTGACATTTATTCTGACACTGACTGACTTTTCTGTCTATCCACTGCAATCATTCATGGAATGTGCACACTCACAATGAACATAAATCTACCCTCCAGTATGTCAGGTCACATAACAATGCATAAAGGTATACAATCTAAAAGGCCCCAGTGATATAAGACTATTTTAAATAGTCTTACAAGCGCACTATGCATTTAATAGATTTGTCAGTCTAGACGTATACAAATTAAACAAAATAGTGATAGTGCCATGCTATCTGCGTAGACCCATTTGAGGCCTCTCTGACCCGACTTCCATTTGAAATGCGTTTGTCCAAATTTTTACAATGTTTGAGTAATACTTTAAAAGCTGATGGTAATAATATTCATGTTGAGTATTCATCACTGCTCATATGTGACCCTGCACCTCAAAACAAACAAAAAGTCGCCAGACATGAATTTTTAGTTAAGACCATATTCTAAAAGAACAGACTTTAAGCTTTAAAATGATGTATAACTCAAATCAAATGGACTCTCCTAACCTATCTAATTATTGGAAAGAAAGCACAAACTCAGGAAAAGTGTGAACTGAGAAAAGAGGCTCTGAAGTACAGTGTCTATTCAAGCGCTTAATCTTTACCAAACCGTGCTGGCTGTGCGATGAATGGGACAAAAAAAAGGAAGTAAACCACCAGAGTAACAACAATGAAGGGATTATCAGATTAAACTGAAATTGACCACGCCTCATTAACACATTCTGTCCATAATTAATGCCAATTTTTAAAGCAGTAGCACTATTCTTTCAAAAGTTATTAGAGTTGAAAGTGAAGAGTGTGGACAAGGTTTTTCAGAAATGAAAAAGGGATTCTAAAGACACACCTAATCACACTATTCTACCAAAAATGTTCGAGATAAACTGCTAAAAAAACACACTTTCCCGCCCGTTTTATGATACCAAATTTTAGCATAATGTAAAAGAAGACCCTTTCTTTCAGAAAATTTGAAAAAGTCAAGTTCGGCTAGGTTGACCCATTTCACTTATTTTCAGTCCTCGCGCAAAATCAGTGTGTGCGACTTTATGTTCGTTTTGAGGTGCACGGTCACATATACAGAAGTTTCCGATGTTTTATGTAAATCCGTCCCCAAATTTGTGCATTTGTTCTACATTAAACGAATTTAATTCAACTGTGTTGTCTTGTAATTTTATGGGGTGTGTCCCAGGGTGGGTCAATAACAAAATTCTCAGTTTGTAAGCGTTCAATGTTCAGCGCACATTCTCCCTTTCAATCATTACACTGATAATTTTGAGTATGTATAGTTTCTTTCATCTGAATGAAAATATCAATGAGCGGAGATTTTACATTTTGAGAATGAACCCATTTGATGTCAATGAAATTGGTAAGACATTTCAGTTTGATATATTTGATACTGGTTATAATAAACAAATGTTATTTGGTGACAGTAATTATATTTTTCCTGAAGAGTTTGATATGAAGTGTAAACAGGGTCAAGATTGTTTTTCAGTTATTCTTATAGATGTGAGAAGTTTATGTAAGCATTTTGATAGTTTCCAAATATTTTTGTTATCTGTGAATTACAGTTTTGACATTATTGGAATAACTGAAACTTGGTTGAATACCATTTCCCCATAAAACATGTGTAATATAGAAGGTTACTCCCTGCTTCGATTGTGTAGACGTGATAGAACGGGAGGTGTTGCTTTTTATGTTAAAATAACATTCGATATGCATTACGTAATGATAGATCTTTTGTTCGACAGAAATGGAGTCTATTTTTGTAGAAATTAAAAAGTTATTAGTATGTTTATATACCTCCAAATACCACTATGGTATGTTTTAGTGAGAAAATTAAATTATGTTTAGATCTATTTGAAATGGAGAAAAGAAGAAGTATATTTGTTGGGTGATTTCAATATAAATTTGCTTACTCATCTCTCTCATAAAGATACGAGTGATTTTATACAAAATATGTCTACTTATAATCTTTATCCGCTTATTTCAAAATCATCACGGATTACGTCGAAATCTTGTACGTTGATAGATTATACTATTCTTAATAATTTTCTTGAAAGAGTCCTGCTCTATAAAGAGTTAAAATTGATTATAAAGTTGATCTCTATGATAAGTTTATGGCAGCCTGTGTGTTAAGGAAATTCAAGATCGAATTTTTCTTTTGATAAAATCGGGGCCCTGGTTTATTATACACTAATTTATCAGACGATTTTCCCGGTTTTTTTGTTTGTTTGATATTTACAGATGCCAAGCAAGACGGTACAAAATATCTCAGGAATAACATTAGAGCATAAAAAAGATTAATTACCGATGAAGGATTGAAGAATTACAACAACAAAAAAGTTGATGAAAATTGATTTGTCATCTCTTTATAAGAGCGATGATGTGAATGAAAGTTACAGTTATTTTATGGAGGTTTCTATAGCCTTGTATGATGATTGTTTGCCTCGTGTTAAAGAAACAAAGCCAAAAGATAAAATACGAAAACCCTGGACTACAAAAGCTATGCTCCTATGCATGGTATAAGAAAGAAGACTCGTCTTTATAAGGCATATCTCCATGTCCCTAATATGTTATTTTTTGTAAGTACACTGCATAAAAAAGAACAATTTAAAAGTATTATACGGTGTTCCAAGAATCATTGCTTTTTTATAACATTTTTCAGAAATATCAGGGAATTATGAACATGATATGCATTGAAATTAGTAATATATTACGTGATAAAAAACATAATATTAAAGGAGAGATGTTTTCTGCTAAACACAAGTATTTCATACGTGAGCAAATTGTTGATTGGCTATAGAAAATTTCAAAATTAATTCAAGTGCAATTTACAGTTTATTCTACAATATTACCGCGTTTGTCATAATGTAATGTTGGATAGGGTAATTCATACTCGTCTCATTTATCTGAACTTGTAATGCTTCAGAAACGAGTCATTCGGATTATAACGCACTCTGTCAGTGATGCTCCCACACTCCCATTATTCAAAGAAAAACTATAATTCCTCCACTTCAGGAATTAATTTTATATTTAATACGTCCTTACCTAGGTATCATTTTCATAATGGCAATGTTCCTAGCATATTTGAGAATATGTTTAAGTGCAACTCATCTCATCATACTTATAATACAAGGCAGAAACTATTGTTACATAAACCAATACTACACACGACTCAAGCATTAAAATCATTACGTTTTGCAGGAATAAACATATGGAATGATTCAAATTACAATACAAAAGTATGCTCAATTTTGTCAAGTTTTAAAGTATTATGTAAAAGGAAAATATTAAACAAAATGGATTTTGGGAGCGAAATTTTGATTGTTTGATTGTTTCAAAGTCTTTCATACGGACATTGCACTTTCCGATATTATTACAGACAGTTTCTGTTCGCATGTGTATACGTACATGTATGTTTTCACTGAATAGTTGAATAAGATTGAATTGAAAATTGAACTGAATTAACTGGTATTATTTGGACAGTACGTCGTGCATATGGCTGATCCTGAAGTATACATCTTTGCAGACACATTGGCTGACTTTACCACACTCAAGTGAATGCATACATACATAGATTATCATAGAGTGGGCACCAGTGGTTCTAGATGGGTTTAACGACAGTTGTTTCAACTCAATATTTATCGAATCATGAACTTTGGGAAAGTGTTCGAAATAGCTGTAAAATTTATTGGTGCGTTACTGATTTCTTCTTAGTCTGCAGAACCAATGGTGGAAATCGATTTGGACCAAACTGTGAGTTCAGATGTACATACGTTAGGGATCCACCTGCCCAGTGTAGTCCTTATCAGTTTTGCCTACCTGATCCATTCGGCTGTTCATGTGATACAGGAACTCAAGGAATCAACTGTGATACAGGTATGAACCATTCTCCTTTGAGTATATTAAGGTTGCAATTAGCAGACCTGTATTTATTAGTATTGGTCTCCCCACTGTACATTAAACTGTACATTACAACTTAAGCTACTTGCTTAATGTAAAATGTTTTATGATGGAAGGTAATTTCATTGATGAATATCTAAGACTGGGAATTGGATGATTAATACAGTGTACTGATATCAACTGGTTGATGTGACTATGATGAAATGCACGTGTTGAACATTATGATAGCACTAACAGCTTATTATAAGAGCGTCATATTAAATTCAGTGCAATGCAATTCATTTTAAACGTCCAACAAAAATATCACTGGAAATTGAGTGCGGGATTTTTACATACATGAATGATTGTTACAAAAATCGAGAATACTGAATAGAACATCATATATAAATACATGTACGTACAAAAACAAAACAAAACAAAACAAAACACACAAAAAAACAAGCGAATTGGAAGAAATATATCTCATAAAAGCAGGACCCCACGGCGTCTGTTTCTACGCTAATCCGGTTGCTCCGTTTAGGAGTCATTTCTCGTTAGTCACCCAAGGACACAAATCGAGGGGGTGACACACCACGCGACGCCAAGGCTTGTGCGAGCTTATGTAGTATACGTCAGTCATATGTTGTAGGATTGAGCTGGGGATAAAACGACTAGAAATAGTACCAAACAGACCCACACGACGTTTATAAATTTGACAAACATATTCACCACTTTACAGTAATCACACTGACGCAGATGAGAAGTAGAAATTAATCTCCGTAGATAAATAATAACATAATAAAGGTTGAAAAAAAAGGGGCCAGACGTAAAAATCCCTAGTCGCCACAAGAGCAGCGCCCTCTAATTAATTCAGTTAATTAAAATTAATCCTTCATTTCTCTAAATGATATACCACGAGTTTTATTTTAACATCTTCCCTGCCAATCATTAATAAAGATTGTGCCAGCAGAACCTATGGAGCTGGATGCAGTCAAACATGTCACTGTCAGTCAGGCCTTTGTGACAGATATTCTGGAGTCTGTCTAGAATCTTCTGACTGTGAGACAGGCTGGTCTGGTGAAAATTGTCAGAGTGAGTACTGAAAGTTCCTCTGAAGGTTGCAGGGAAGGTTGAGAATGACACAATGAACAGATGATTAAATTCTTGGTAGTGATCCGTAAGTGTTTATGGATGTTTGGAAGGATTTTCAATATTTTGGCAGGTGAATGAGCTTGGGAATTCAACAAAGACGCTTAAAGGACAAGTTCACCTTCATATACATGTGGATTGAGATAATTCAGCAATATAAGTGGAACACATCAGTGAAAGTTTGAGGAAAATTGGACAATCCGTTCAAAAGTTATGAATTTTTAAAGTTTCTGTGCAATCACTGCTGGATGAGAAGACTACTGTAGTTGATGATGTCACATGCGTACAACGATATAAGGAAAATATAAAGAGAATTCCACAAAATTTCATTTTTTGAAAAAAGTACACATTCCCTCAACTTGTAACTGATATATGTTAAGGGTAATATTACTCCCCCTGCCTTCTGAAAGAGGCAAGTCATGTGCTGTTCTATTATGCGAGAAAAGTGAAAATATGTTGAATTTTCTTTATAGTTTCTTTATATGGTTGTACTCATATGACATCACAAGCTGTAGTAGTCTTCACATCCAGCGATCGCGGAACTGAAACCTCCAGAATTCATAACTTTTGAACGGATTGTCCAATTTTCCTCAAACTTTCACCTATGTGTTCTAATAATATTGCTGCATTCTCTCAATCGTCATGTTTATGAAGGTGGACTTGTCCTTTAACTGATTTGCACCAGTGCTGGGAGAACCAAGTAAATATACTAAACAACCATCTCATTAAAAATGGAAAAAATATACTGCAATTCCTGGCAAGTTTGAACACAAGCTCCTCATAAAGTGGAACTACTGTATTACAAAGTTTGTTCACCTTTATAATATGAGGATATAGTAGATAAGGTGGCATAGTGCTTCACAGAACAAGAAAGATCTGAACTTACTATGAGTCCATAATCACTAGTGTCTCCCAAATAACTGTCAACAAGTGTGTATTTGGAGCCAGGATGGTTGTGATGTTTGTCAGATAGATTTGATATGTTTGTGTTCCATTTTGTCCATTCTTTCGTCAGTCCCAGATATCTGTGATGATGGTTACTACGGAACTGACTGCTCAGATAAATGCCACTGTTTAAATGATGCACCATGTGACAAGATAACAGGAGAGTGTCCAAATCGGCGGTGCGCCCTCTACTTCAACATCTATGATGATGACATGAACTGTCAAGGTGATAACAATATGTGCTCTCATGATTTTTTGAATTTTACCCTGGCTTTTCTGAATCTATTACATGAGACCCATTCATCAACGTTACATACCTTATTACATGCAGAGACAGCGGTTTTTTTTCTGTAATCAAGAGACTACATGGTTTCATCTTGTTAAACTGCGGAGTCTATAGCATTAACTCAGTGTGACATGTGTTGCTTCCCTCTGCTTTCGCTTGTGGCGTTTTTGCAACTTCATTACGACAGCCATGTATCCCATCTGCTCCCTCTTGTATGACTTTATAAAAAATCAATACAGAGTATTTTGAGTATCGTAACTGCATAATGTGACATAAGTATCTATTTGATCCGTTGCAAAAACTGTTTTAAACAAGGTCTATATGGGCGGTTATCAATTCATCATCCTTGTGGTATTGGTTGTAGGATAAGTTTCTTTCACTGTTCTAAGTTTGTAATTAGTTTCGGATATCAGTGGATCCACTGTCGTATTGGTGTTTGTTTTGTCTTTTTGCGTGATCCGCCAGAGTGCCGTGGAGCATTCTATGGCCTTGGGTGTGCAGAGCCATGCCACTGCGATGAAAGTGCTTGTGACAAAGTGTCAGGAAACTGTACGGGACAGTGTATACCAAACTGGGCGGAGAGGGACTGTCAAACAGGTAGTGCATATGCAGCTTTGATTAAATTGTTTTCATGGTAGTTTTGAATGAGTCTCTCTAAAGCTTTTCTCTAGATTTTTCACGTAAAATCCCTGGTTTGAATCGAATCTACTGCATTTATTGTTGCACAAGATGTTTTTGTTTGTTTTGTTTTTTCTTAATGTTACTCTTGACTCTGTTAATTTACATGGGTACCTGGCAGTGCCAGGATAATTAATGATAATGTCGGGCCTTCTGGTAGAGCCGTAGCAATACTAAAGAGGTATCCCTGGGTTAATGATAATAATAATATTCTTACAACTCTATTTACATCGTTATCGTACTATCATTATTTCATTATCATTATCATCAGCATTACAAATAGTAAGAGAATTGAACCAGTTGATAACCATTATAAGAATGTAATGTATGACTTTTATTGATAAAAAAAAAGTATTGCTCAACAATATTAACATTTTGACTTGGTCTTGATGATGAATTCTTTAATTTGAATTTTGTGGAAAGGAACAACCTGTCATCTGTCCAATGTTCATTGTGGCTTATTATGTATTTTTTTCATACTTTTGTAAAGGGAAGGAGTTGAGAAGCTTTGATATCAGTCGTTGTATGAAATACTGCTCCAATGACTTTTTAATAGATCATGCTACACTGCATTATACGACACAGTTATGAGTATATTGTTAATTTAAACCCTGATTCAAAAGGAGGCTGTGAGTTATGCAATGGCATGTGAATGTAGCACTTTTAAATGTCTTTCCTTTCAGGAATTACTTATGTCTCCATGAATTCCAAAGTAAATCCAAACCAGACATCATCCTTCACCTGTGTTGTTGAAGGAGAAAAACCACCTACTGCAACAGATGTCAGCTTCTACAGGCTCAGGGACGGTGTGCGGGATGATTCTGGCATCACTCAAAATAAGAGTTCTTTGGATGGATCTGGAGCAAAGCTTTCCATAGTCTTTAAAGTGGATCACGTGACCTCTGGAAAATATCAATGTGTTTTATATGGAAACAGAGCTAATCTCAATGTTAGTGTAGCGACTTATGGTAAGGGAAACGTTCTTAGATAATTATTTATGTCAAGTATGGTTGGATGTGCATCATCTTTGTAGCCAAATGTGATGCATGTGTTATGCTGGCATTGGTAAGCCATCAGTGTTCGTTCATCTATACTTTGAAAGACTCACCCGTAGGACAATGATATGTCAGGTTTCCACAAATGGTACGTACTATTGAGACTCAGGCCTGTAACCAAAAATACACCTCTCAAAGATGTTACCCTGCTCGGCTCTTTCACGAAAGTCCAATATTTTCAAGGGTTCCAGGAATTAGCTAAAGCGTAAAAACATAAGCTGTACAAATGCTTCCTTCTCGACAACCAGAATAGTTGATGACAGGAATGTGTAAGTGTCACAGGATCGAAGTTTATCCAGGAATTTCCCTCGTAGGTTGGTCGTTAGATTGTTCCTGAGATTTGACTAAATTATTGCCGGGGATGGATAAATGTAAAGGGTATGTTCGTGTTAATGGAACTAAAACCCAATGAGAAATGCGAATTGAGTGAAAGCAGCAACATTAGTAAAACACAGCAGTGTCTTAGCAATGACAGCATCATAACTTCAAACACCCATAACTTCTTAACAAATTGTCGGACTTTCCTCAACCTCTAAGACATTACTGCATTCAGTCAAGTAGAATATGTATTTGGATATCATCCCCTAACAAGTGATACTGGTGATTGTGTAACTGGTTAAGGTTTTATAAGTTGCCAAATTCCGTTTGGACATTAGAGCTGCAGCAGGATTTTGTCTACTTCAGGTTACATTAAAAACCACAATATCTATTTGCAGCCCATGTATCATTTATGCCAACTAACATTTAGAACTAAACATGCAAGATACATACACACAATGCACATCGCAACATTACTGGCATTTTGGTTAATTGCTTTTCTCATTTTGACTATTTTTTTTCATAGTTTTGCCTGTAATGGAAGCTGTCCCGAAAGTGAAGGCATCAACATCCACCTCTCTTACCATCGAGTGGATGGCTTGGAATGAGCGTACTGGTGTTGGAGACCAACCCTTAACAGAATATGTCACCTACTTCAGGATTCCTAATGGAACCTGGATTGATGGACCAAAAGTAGCAGCTTCGATGACATCTGCTGTATTAGATGGACTAGATCCAGACACCAAGTACGAAGTCAGTGTAGCAGCGGTCAGGGAAGGCCCTGGAGGGACCGGACCGAAATCTGACTCGCTAACAATAGTAACGAAGTGTGCAAGTAAGATCTTGTGGTCAGAAATCTTATGCTTCGTTCAGTAAATACATTGTACCACCAAAATTGTATAGAGTAACACAGTTTCTAGAATGCAGTTTCTTGCTGCTGTGTATTACCAGGGAGCATTTGAGACAAAATCTCCCTGGTATTGTTGACATTATGAAGTGATAAGCTGATAACTATAACGATAATGTTTTACTCATACTATCGATATCGTTTGACATTGTTTTTTGCTTAGATTCATGCACAAATGCAATCGTCATTCCATTGCACATACCTTTTTCAAGCCTGTAAGATTGTGTGACCTCATAAAGCTCTTCCTCAAAGACAGCCTGAGATTAGAGCTTTATTTGCCTACTATCAAACTCTGATAAGACAGAAAATATCACTAATAAGAAAAAAGAATTGTCAGACTGATTTGATTTATCAAAGTTTTTAAAGTGTCATTATACATACTTGAGAGCAACAATTCCTCACAATGACCTTCAGGAATTATGCAGTTTTTTTTCCCCGTTTTTCTTTTTACAGTGGTTGAAGTTATAACATTGAAGATTGGGATTCAGATTTTACTTTATGCAAAACTTCAGAAGTCACTGAACATTTCATTGAACCTACATTGTAGGACATGTATGAAGGATAAAAGACCACATCGCTCATAAGATTTATGAAAAATTGAATCAGAGTCAGGGATGAAATTTAAGTTAAATATAAAAATTCCACGAGTACCAAATGCCAAGATCTTTTTTTTTGACATCTCTTACTTGGTATATTGACGTTCAATATTGAATGCCAGGGTAGTTGTTAATCAATTCAAAGACGGTAATCTGTGAAGGACAGAATAAAAAAAATACTGAGAGTAGTGAGACATGAGCAGCAGTGGTATAAGTGTCAGCTACAGTGAAATATTAAGAAAGTTACATAATATTACCTTTTGAATAAATCATTATTGAATTCATTTATGATGTATGGTAATAGGGACATATTATAGTTTTATTTGATCATGTGGCCATATTCTCATCTAAGGGAGATTATTATTTGACTGTTTAAAAGGATCGAGCATATTCTTCTTGCCTATTGTGATAAATGAGGGAAGCTTAATTTACTTGTGCGTGCGTTTGCTTTTATCAGTATGTCTGAGAGAATAACTGCAGTTTCAGGCACTGGCGACAGCTTCAAGAAGTATTAGTCACTACCAGTGACATGACCGAAACTCAAACCAAGCCGTCTTGCAGAGTTTCTGCCAATAAAAAGCAATTGATTGCCATATTTCAAAATGAAAGTCAAAATCTGATTATGCCAACTTCAGGTTAATGGATTTATCCATCGTCAATCCCTCAAATTGCAGATTATGCCTACATAAGTCATTCCCCCCCCCCCCCAAGTTCATTCTTCTCTGTTCGTTTATGTTCAGATCTTAGCGCTCCAATCATTGTCTCTACAACAGCAAGTATTCCCAGACAAATCACTGTGACATGGCAGGTATGTGATTTATACTGTGCCTTGCCATTTAGAGGAAAGGCTAACAAACGTATTCAATATGATGCGGGCAATTTGTGAACGTGCACCTCAAAACGAACATGAAGTCTCACACACTGATTTTGTGTGAGGACTGAAAATAAGTGAAATGGGTCAACCTAGCCGAACTTGACTTTTTCATATTTTCTGAAAGAGCGGGTCTTCTTTTACATTATGCTAAAATTTGGTATCATAAAACAGGCAGGAAAGTGTGTTTTTTTAGCTGTTTATCTCGAACATTTTTGGTAGAATAATGTGATTAGGTGTGTCTTTAGAATCCCTTTTTCATTTCTGAAAAACCTTGCCACACTCTTCACTTTCAACTCTAATAACTTTTGAAAGAATAGTGCTACTGCTTTGAAAGTTGGCATTAATTATGGACAGATTGTGTTAATGAGGCATGCTTAATTTCAGTTTAATCTAATAATCCCTTCATTGTTGTTACTATGGTGGTTTACTTCCTGTTTTTTGTCCCATTCATCGCACAGCCAGCACGGTTTGGTAAAGATTAAGCGCTTGAATAGACACTGTACTTCAGAGCCTCTTTTCTCAGTTCACACTTTTCCTGAGTTGTGCTTTCTTTCAAATATTTAGATAGGTTAGGAGAGTCCATTTGATTTGAATTATACATCATTTTAAAGCTTAAAGTATGCTCTTTCAGAATATGGTCTTAACTAAAAATTCATGTCTGGCGACTTTTTGTTTGTTTTGAGGTGCAGGGTCACATTTAAACTCTCTACTTGTGTAAATGGTAATTTGTGACAGTGCATCACAAAACCACCAAATGCTTGCCAGACGTGGATTTTATTAGTGAAGGGAAGATTGTATAAAAGAGTAGATTCTATGCCTTAAAATTATGTTAAACTCAGTCAAAATGTACTTTCCAAAAATATTTATGTAAGAAAGAAAGTACATACTCTGGAAAAGAGTTTCCTGAGAAAAGATGCTCTGAAGCTTAGGGTCTATACTCAAGTGCGTACTCTTGTGCCATGTTGTGCCCTGTGCAGTGAATGGAACAAAAAATAGGAAGTAAAACTCCAGAACAAACCACACTGAGTAGGCCCTTCATTATCAGTTTAAGCTGAAAAAAAAAGCACAGTATGCCAGCATATTCTATTAACACCAAATTCTTTCTATGCAGTAGCAACATCATTTTATGTAATACTGGAGTCGAAAGTGAAGAGTGGTTAAAAGGTTTTCAAGATATTAAAAGTGGCCTATAACATGACAAGACTTACTTTATCACGGTATTCTACAAATATGTGTTATATAGAAAAACCGCAAAAACACGATTTGCTATTCATTTGATAATCCCAAACTGTAGAATAATGTGGAAGAAGAAGGGCTCTTTCAGAGTATGCGAAAAAACTTAAAATAACTAGATTGACCCGTTTTGATAAGTTTTGAGTCCTCACGTAAAATCAGATCGTGCAAGTTTTTTGTTTGTAATGCACGGTCATATTTTTAATAGATGAAGAGTATTTCATGTAAATATGGATTCTGCAGTTTGCTGACGTTTATGTTCATTCAAAGCCCATAGATGATTACCAGTGTTTCAGGAAATAAAAAAATAATAAACATAAAAAGGGTTTTACTTACTCTACTTCTGACTAAAGTAAACTGTTTGCGTCTCCTGACATACTGACTCTCAAATATACCAATATCTCTGTAAACACATTGTATTTCGATTTTGAAGGGTTCATCTACGTGTTTTATTTGTGAAACTATATATATGGCTTATTGTTTGCACTGGTTACACAAACTGACTCAATGTTCGTCACAGATTTCTTTAGCAAATCTTTGTCCTATCTTTGAAATGAATTTAGCTGTCAATAGCAATGTCCTGAATAAGGGCTTATCAATTTCAATACATCAGTTGCACTGAAATGAGAGGTAAATTTGCTATTTCGAGATAATACAGTAGGGCCTACCGTTATGGAGAATATTGACAATCCAGAATAGAATTCTCCAGCATGCTTGTTGATATCACTGAATGACTATCAGACTAACACTGTCTCCCAAGTTCCTTTTGTACAAGATAATACATTTGAATGGCAAGTGTCAGTTAACATAAGAACAACAAGCAAATAAACGAGCATGGGTACTGTTAAAGGAGAACTTCTTGTTTCTTCTCCTTTTCTAACACCTCCTTGGTATATGTAACAGAGTTACAGCTGTATAACAACCGAACAGTCCTTTGATGACAGTTGCTAAGTATGATTATGTATCTATTAAGTGATATCTTACGTTTCTTTACATTTTTCATAATATAATTGGAGACTAAAATTCTTTTCCTATTACGGTGTCTTGGATGGCATTTCATATCCTAATTGCCGAATAGAGGAGAGTTCTGTCCAGTGTTGAGGTTTTACCGTGAGGCATGGCCACAGCATGATCGGGCAAAGATAAGCTAGCCCGAGTTGTTTTGCTGGATCTTGGTCAATTTATAGATATCTGTGACACTGGCTTATGTAAAAAAAAAATAATAATAAATAAATAAATAAATCATAATAATGATAGCAATAATAATGATGATAATTCTGATATTGTTACCCCAAAACCTTCAATAACAGAAACAATAACAGTGTACCTCAGAAAACATTTCTAAACAGAATGAGATGATTAAATTGATGTTATGTTTAAAATGTTTAAAGACTAGTCTTTAAGATGAAAGTACATCCTGTAGGTGATAGTTCATGTTCACATTTCGTACATCATCCGATTATTAAATTTTTAGAAATGCGATCAAGAGTTGTTACCATACGTGTCATGTTTTTTGCCATGTCAGTTCATTGCCATGCATAATTTTTAATGATTTGATTACTTGAATGATATTCCAGGCACACTCAAATGCAACAAAAAAGTGCAGAGCTGGCTACATGATCCACTATACAACAGAACTCTCACGCTTCTCTGGATCCAAATCAATAGAAACATTTAATAGTTCTGAGGTCACCCTAGCAGACCTACAACCATATCTACTGTACACCATCACAGTGACTGCTGTCAGAAACGATTCAGAAAGTGCAACGAGCAGTGAAGTAACTGTGAAGACACTAGAAGAAGGTAAGATATGTTTGTGGTGTTATGATAATATGTCTTCTACCAACTTTTATGTATTCCTGATGTCCGCCAAACCAATCACCTTTCTCAAGACTATGCTTCTGCGTGTATTAAGTGTAGCATGTATTACAACAGATGAGATGTAAACACAAGCTATTGACACCAGTATATAATCTGAAGAGCACTTTATATTTTCATAGCAATGGTTCAGCTGCCTTCTCTACTGGCAAGATCTGTAATTACCCTGCTCCAATGTATTGCTCGTTTTTTTAGAGTAAAAAACAAACAAACAGAAAAACCGTTCATTCCAGAACCTTTGCCAGCTTGCGTTTTTGTTTTTGTTTTTGTTTTTGTTTTGCTAGCATGTTCGAAGAGGAATATTTCTATTTGCAAATCATTCATTGATATTCTAACCTCAAGACCAAACTCTTACCCGCACTCAAAGTTTGGTTTACGCATAGTTTTTGCCGACACATTATGAAGAGGCATTCTCTTATCAGTTGTCCTACCGTCAGCCCTCAAATGCAATCCACTTAATACCACTTTGAAGACATATTTTCATCATCTCATCTAAATCTAATTAACATCAGCTTTTCCCCTATTAACCGTTGACGGCTTCACACTCTTAATGAATAACAGGATCAGCAAAAAAGCAGTAGAGTTAAGTTTACATTATACGCAGAATTTGCGGTACGATCTCCGAGATAAATTTGACTAACAAAAAGACCTCAGAAGTTATCGAAAGTATCTTCATCGAAATTAGGGTCTAAAGAAAGAGGCATTAATGTAGATGAAATATACAGACCGCTAAAATCAAACCCTACTGAATTTATGAACTACTATCCACACTTTTATCTCTTTTGCTCAACGAGACCAATTTCTCTCACTACACATACTCCGGACCCTGTCTCCCTTTTAAGTGTTTATATGTGGATGTATTACTTTCATTTCTTTAAAAACTCTCCTAATTATCCATGCCTGTTTTTTTTTTCCTAACAGCTCCACCCAAACCAGTTAATGTATCAATATCAGAGAGTACCCAGGATTCTCTCATTGTGGCGTGGTCTGCAGCCACTCCTACACACTTAAATGGAAAAATACTAGAATACAACGTGCGGTATAGTCGTATATCACCAGTGATAGATAATTACTACATTACCAGGACAGTCAATAAAGTGCAGTATGAGATGAAATTCCAGATTCTTGAACTCTCACCGGGAAGTATGTATTCAATACAGGTATGTTTCGTAGCTAATTATTTGATTTTACTCTTCATAAACTCCTTGTTAAAGGGTATGGCTAGTAACTGATCAGTGGGAATCACTGCCAGTGGGAATGCTAGGGGATGATTGTTCCAATTCTTGTGGGATTTATTTAAGAGTACATTATATATCTATTGTTGTGTAGGAATTATTTGCTTCAGAATAGTCTCATATTTTAAGTTTATTCAAAGTTTCCACAATACAAAAATTACATAAGAACAATAATATGTAACAAGGAATACATTGTTGAATATATGCGATTAAAACAATTTGCAGAATATTTGAATATAAATTGACAATGCATATAGATGCATTATAGATGTAAAGTGGAGGGGTCTTAGAAAAGCAAGCTTGTATAATAAGACCCCTGAAAAGGCAAGTTAAGACATGTGATATAACAACTCACTAATATATATACAAACATATCAAAGCCACAGAATAATTCTAGTGGAATCCCTCAAGAAGCGCAGCAACCACACCCCAGAGACCAAAAAAATTGACACCAAATTTATTGCCCCCCCCCCCCCCCGAGTCAATTTAAAATTTATTTTATCGGCTAGTGATATATGACCACAAGAGGGAGCAGCAATTTTTTTTTTTTTTTACTTTGTGGTATGATCTCAGAACCCTCACTTCTCCACAGGTAAGGACCCTTTCAAAAGGAGAGTTTGTAATTTTTACCATAAACCAGAATTACACAGTGGCTTTAACATACATGGATGGATTCTAAGTGCACACACACACACACACACACACACACTACCTATGGAATTTTCAAGCAAAACATAACCGGCATTTAGACTATGTTACTCAAATGGAAAGCGATGAGATGAAGTCATGTATCTAGAATTTAAAAGGAGCAGCATCAATGAGACTGAGAATATCGATGAAGCAAATACTTCCGAGTCAACACTTTAAATCTGGAAAAAGCGGTACTTTCTTTAACATCTGAGGGTAACATGTTCCATTCTTTTATGCAAGACACATAAAAAGAATTTAGGGCAATACTGGTAGCTACATAAGGTAGATGCAGAATGTTTTTCTGACGTGTATTATGGGAATGAACAACTGAGTTTTTGACAAACAAATCCAAAAATAAGGAGGGAGAACTGGACATGTGAAGCTTGTACATGAATGCTAATGAGTTAAAAGACACTAACTCGTTTAGAGGTAAGCAACGCAGCTGTAAGAACTGGGGGGGGGGGGCACTTGGCCTAGTAAAGTGTGAGCTTGTTATTAGCCTGATAGCTCTTTTTTGTACAATAAACAATTTATGAAGATGGCTGTTATAAGTACTACCCCAATCAACATTACAATACATCAAGTGAGACATTATGATGCTATTATACAGTGTAGTCAAGACACTTTTAGGAACAATAAATTTTAGCTTATGCATCACACCAACACCCCGAGAAGCTTTGGAACATACATTTAGAATGTGTTGCTTCCATGACAGAAATTCATTGATAGTAATACCAAGGAATAATACATTTTCGCTTGTAGCTACCTGATGTCCACCAATAATGAGAGAAGGGGTGTTTAAAGGGGGTGCTGTTCGTTATTCCGAAGGTTCGCTATTCCGAAGGTTCGTTGTTCCGAAGGGTCGTTAATCCGAAACACGCAAATTCCCTATACCTAGAGGTTCGTTAATCCGAAAATGACAAGGGGTTCGTTAATCCGAAAATTTGTGGCGTTATTCCGAAGGTTCGTTATTCCGAAGATCGGTTAATCCGAAAATGAAATTCGGAACAGTGAACCTTCGGAATAACGAATCTTAGGAATAAAGAGCCTTCGGAATAACGAACCATCGGAATAACGAGCTGTAACCGTTTAAAGGTATCCTCTTATTCCTTGTTCTGAAAATAACACATTGTGTCTTCTGAAGATTAAGTAACAATTTATTACAACAAAACCAACGATAAAGTTTATTAAGTTCATCATTTGCTGAAGATATCAAAGATAATGAAAAGTTTTGGTACCTCAAAAATTTCCATGTCTTAGTTTGTGTTTCAGGTTAAAGTACCTTTCATATAACTAACACTGTGAGACTTACTCGCCCCAAAGTGCTCTCATGTCTTAGTAATCATGCAATTAACTGCGACCAGCAGCCCCATACGCATAGCGTAATCGGGCTTCTCATTGTAGCATTCAGGATCATGACAGATTTAGTATCGCGGGATAAATGTTAACTTAAAATCCCAAAAATTCTTCAATTTGAAGACTTACCAATTAAGGTGAGGTATTGAAAACAGGCTTCGGGCAACGTTTGGTTCTGCCTATAGTCCCTTTTTGTTCGAATTGATGACTGAATGTGACTCGGTCGAGAGGACCTTGGGAGAGCTACATACACCGTGTACAGTGAATACTACAGCCAGTGCATGCGAACACATCACATGCGCACAAATTTCAAATCCCATATCAACGGATAAGATGTTTGTGTGCGCATGCGCTGGCCGTAGTAGTCAGTGTATGCATCGGTCCATGGTGTATGTAGCTCTCCCAAGGTCCTCTCGACCGAGTCACATTCAGTCATCAATTCGAAAAGAAAGGGACTATTGGCAGAACCAAACGTTGTTCGAAGCCTGTTTTCAATACTTCAACTTAATTGGTAAGTCTTCAAATAGAAGAAATTTTGGGATTTTAAATTGACATTTACCCGCGATACTAATTCTGTCATGATCCTGAACGTTACAATGCGAAGCCCCATTACGCTATGTGTATGGGGCTGCTGGTCGCAGTTAGCTATGCGTACAATGGGCTGCACGCTGCTGGTCGCGGTCAGTGGTTTCGTACAATATTTATCGACGCTGTACGGCGACGGCTCTGGTACGAAACCATTATTGCATGATTACTAAGACATGAGAGCACTTTGGGGCGAGTAATTCTCACAGACAACGTACTTTAACGTGAAACACAAACCAAGACAAGGAAATTCAGGGAAATTGTTGAGGTACCAAAACTTTTTATTATCTTTAAACTGCACACACCCTTGTGGGAGGACAGAAGACTTGTGTCATCAGCAAACAGTGAGTAAGTAAACAATGATGTAGCACTGATGATATCATTGATATAGATAAGAAATAATAGTGGGCCTAACACTGAGCCTTGAGGCACTCCACAATCAATGTGGGTGGAAAGCGATTTGGTCCCATTGACAACCACAAACTGCATTCGGTTTTCCAGATAGCTTTTGAACCAGTCTAAAGGAACTCCACGAATACCAAAAAATTTAAGTTTGCTTATAAGAATGTGGTGGTCAATGGTGTCAAATGCCTTGGACAAATCTAAGAAAATGCCCACACAAAATTTCCCTTCATCAAGCGCATGAGCAATAATGTTAGTTAAATGCAATACACCCATACTGGTAGAAGAATTTTTGCGAAAACCAAATTGCTCGGGGATCAAAATGCCTTCTACAGATAAATAATTATTTACTCTTGAGCATACAATCTTTTCTAACAATTTAGAAAATACAGGCAGCAAGGCAATGGGTCTGTAGTTTTCAATGTTTCTGTTATCACTTTTCTTATACACAGGAACTACTTTGGCAATTTTCATCTTGTCTGGAACTATTCCTTGAGACAGAGATTTATTAAATATGTCACACAATGGGACAGCAATGCTATGAATACACTCTTTGACAACCCTAGGAGCTATATCATCAGAGCCTGATGACTTAGAGGATTTTAGTGACAGAGCTAGCGTTATTATTTCAGATGCAGTAGTGGGCTTCAAAAATAAGGATTTGCTGTTTTTTGCAGGTTTCAAATAATCCTGAAAAGTATTGGATGTACTTGGGATCTTTTCACTTATCTTAGCAGCAATTCCTGCAAAATACTGATTGAAATGTTCAGCCTTTTGCGTATTTGTACTTAATGAAATATCACCATTATACATTTCTGAGGGAAGGTTTTGACATTTCCCCTTTCCGATCAATTTGTTTATATGGAACCATGTTTTTTTTTATATATATCCCCTTTTATACCATGGAATAGATTTCTAAAATATTTTAGCTTTGAAAAGCGCACAACATTTGTCAATTCATTCTTATAATCAACATAATTTTTCTTATTTATCCAGGTTGGATGTTTAATGGATAATTTATAGAGCTTATGCTTCTTCCTAATGGACCTAAGCAAACTATGTGTGATCCAGGGTTTCTTACATCTCTTCTTGGCACATAATTCAACAACAGGAAAGCATTTGTCATACAAATCACCAAATACATTAATAAAATAATCGTATGAATCATTTGCACTAGTTAACCTATATAGGTCATGCCAGTCAACTTCTAAAAGCTTCTGTTTGAAAATAGATATGTTCTCAGCACTGACTGCGCGCTTAGCTTTTATACTTCTTTCACCATTTGATATGCTTACTTTTCCTTTGTCTATACAATAAATAGGCAAGTGATCAGATAGGTCTGAAAAATAAGACCACTCTCAACATTATTTTGAATGCAATTTGTAAAAAAAAAAAAATTATCAATCAGGGTAGCAGAGGTGTCAGTAATGCGAGTAGGTTTAGTGATGAGAGGGAACATATTATGTGAATACATAAGATACAAGAACCGCTTCACACTATCGTCATAATCAGAATTTAACAGATTGATATTGAAGTCACCCATAACATAAACAAATTCAAGTAATGTGCAGTTAAATGGTTCCAGGCTAGCATGCCTGTACAGTGACGGGGCATTAAACTGCACATTACTTGAATATGAGACCGTTCCGAAGCAAATAATTTTTCACACAACAATAGATATATAATGTACTCTTAAATGAATCCCACAAGAATTGGAACAATCATTCCCCAGCATTCCCACTGATTCCCACTGATCAGTTACTAGCCATCCCCTTTAACCTTTATCTATGCTGTAAACAGAAAGTGCCTTAGTCAATTACTTCACTTCAATTATAATAATCACAGATACAATCATGACTTTGTAAATTTGTCAAATGACCCTTCCTCAAAGAGCTTTAAATATTTTTAAGAGCTAGTTCTGAATAACAACAAACTATTCGCATGCACAGTGGTGTACGTTCAGACACATAAATTGATTTCAATCAAGAAATTATGCATTGTGTATCTCCTCACTTTGTATTTGCTTTCTGACATTGTTTAATTTGCTTCTAAATTCAGAGTTTGAGTCTGTAATGTGCACATGATTCAAGACTGGTAGGACCTATTCAATGATTTCTTGTGCACAGTGCTTTTGGGTTTTATTCATCCCAATATGGCATTGCGATATAGGCAAAAAAGGGAACTGCTCCTCACCGTTGAACTAGTAAAGGATTTCAAATACAACAACATTCGTATTTCATATGCACAGTTTAGAGTACATTATTTTTGTAGACTCTTTTTTGGGGGGGGGATTTTTTTCTGTTTCAAGTTGTTTTTCTCATCACGAGATAAGTGAAAATGATTAATAAAAACCATCATAAACTTCAAAAACAGTTAGCGACTTCATTCATTTGTGCGACAGGATCATCCGATTCTTATTGGTTTTGTTAAAGGCGGTGAACTAAATGATGTAGTTAACTTCTTGTTCCTACATGCATAAATGTTTATTCATTTCAAATCAAAACCTCTGGAATTGTATGAGTGACACCTATGGAGCAGTCAGCTCTCAGGAACTCAGTGTGTGAAGTCCATAAGACCGTACTACAGTATGTGTTGGCCAGTAAGGACACCAAGAAAAACAAAAGCCGTAAGAAGTCCCACGGAACTGTACTGGTTTACTGCAAGTAAGAATTGTGATAATGATGATAATGCTATGTAAGAAATTTTCATTCAGTAATACATACAAGGAGAGAGAGAAAGAATAAACCGTACTTATCAAGGCCTGTATGTCTCTCATAAACGTGTACATTTTCATCTTTATAAACTTTCTATTTCACAGGTTCGCACTGTCAATCGTGTCGATGAAAGCGACTGGTCAAGTAAAATCACTGGTGAAACAAGTACGTTGTTAACGAACTTGCAATTGGATTGATTTACATTTGTTACATATGAATGTTTTTGTGCTGATTCCCACTTGGTGAAGATTAAGACCGACTTGAACTGTACGAAGGCAATTTATTACTTCTTGGAATACTGAAACTCTGGTTTGGGAACTTTTAGTACGCAATGTGTAATCCTGCAATGCCCTTCGGCACAATGGCAGTGACTTGTCCATGCCTAAAATCTTTCAAACTTTGCATCCCAACGTTAGATTGCCATGAATACAGGTGTAAACAGTAAAGAACTCCATACAGCACATAGGCAGATGTAAATCCAAAGGAACTATGGAGGGCGCAGCCCCGAATAGTTCTTTTGGAGATACCGAGGCCTATAGTTGTGACCAGAAACTCGCAATTAGCAAAATATGTTTGTTCTATATTTCGGATCAAAAATTAAAGCGAAAGACATGACAGAATGGGAAAACGGAGAAAATGCGAAGCGAGAAGTCGTGTCGTAGTGGTGGGTGCAAGGTTGTGGATGGACTCTAGTAAGCAACGCACGATGTCGGGCTGCTTTGCGATGGTTGTTTTGTTCAAAAATGTCACATTTCACAGAGTATGAAGCAATGCGCATTGTCAGAATTGCTTTGTGACGTCACAATTGCTTTACAAGATATTGATACATTGAACAGACTGATGCTACGAGCAGCGCGCAATATCAAAATTGATTTGTGACATCACTACTGTTTTTTTTTTTAATTTTCCGAAATTTTAACATTGAAATGACGGTACGCCGCATACAGTGCGCAATGTCAGAGTTGCTTTGTGACGTAACAATTGTTTTTAAAAACGTGTTACACTTCACAATGGGTAACTTATCCAAAATGTAATTTGTAAGAAGACTTGCAAGTGATGTATACCTCACTGCTGCGGTGTATTATTTGTGTTTGTATGTCCGTTTGTTGTATCTGTTTGCGCAAAAGAACATCCCTATAATATAGGGATGTTCTTTTGCGCAAACAGATACAACAAATTTTGCATTTGCATGTGAAGGGTTCATACTGTAGTGCAAATGTGTGCATGATAATCTACCGCTTTGTAGTCGTGTGTTTTGTGCATGTACAATTGGTCCTATATTACAGCTCACTTTACTCTGTGTGTTACAGGCAAGTCTGCTGCAATTGGTGCTTTAGCTGGTGGTGTCGCTGGTGGTGGTGTTTTCATCATCTTCATTATTGCTGGTCTGCTTGTGTACTTTACTTTTTGCCGAAGGTACGTTTTTCAGAAACCAAGGCCTTCAATTCACTTTAGTTATACTGCTATAAAAAGTTCTTTGTACATTTAAACTACATAAAAGTGGGCAAATAACTGTAGGGAATAGCTTTTTTTGCTGAGATACCAACAAAATACTATTGTAGGCCAAATACGTAGTCACAATCTTACCATGGACAAAGTAAACAAACTCTCAATACTATTCATAAGACACCTAGATAGATCCTTGTAATTTGATTTGTTGTTTAATATTGGATATTTCTTCCATTTTTCTATTACGTCATCATTCATGCAATTGTGGCTCCATTAACTGTGCAGTCTTGAATCCATGCGATTTGCTCATTTGCTCGCACGCCGAGAGCCCGGCACACTACGTATAATAGATTTGTACGTAAAACGCTTGCGTTTGCGTTTGCTGTGTGTATATGCGATCAAGCATGATGAGGGACATACAGCGCGTTAGTGTATAGCGCTGAGCACTATCTAGATCTCAGATCTCACACATTGTCTCTTGTTAATAATTTCAATGAATTATTTGCCATGCCAATTAGAGTGTATAACCAACTCATTAATATACTCAGTTTAATAACATTGTAATGTTAATGCAATGTTCCAGTTAAAAAAGTTAATGCATAGAACTTGTGCTGTATTTCACAGCAATATAGGTTTTCCCGTTGGTTTTCAAATTTTTTTCCAGTCAATTTAAGGACGTTCCTCAGTTGTGTTTGTGCGCATCCTAGCTGCGCAGGTTGCCAGTGACGTAACAAAGAGCGTAGAAGCGCACGCATGACTGATGAACTGAGCTAGCTGAGCTAGACCACAGAACTAGTTCGGTGAGCTAGACTGAGCAGCTGCAAAGTAGATCGAGCTAGAGTGTGGTACGTACGGATACCCGACAGCTCCCCACCGCGGCCGCGCTGGGCGGCCTCGCTCGGCTGGCGTGCCGACTGTTACAATCTGTACGTACTACGCAAAGTTCAGCGGTCCGAGCCGCATATACATGGTCGTGGTAGCACAACTCTGATCGACGGAATCGGGAAGCTTGGAAGTGGAATTGAGCTGTTTCCATTTTCAATCCATAGATCTGTTTTGTGACATCAGGGGCCCGTTTCATAAAACTCGTTATCAGTGACAACTGCCACATTTCTATGACAAATTTGCTTCCAGCCAATCAGACGCAAGGATTTCGGTAGTTTGTCACACAGGGGCGGATCCAGGGAGGACCGCAACCGGCGCACGCCCCCCCCCCCCGTTATTTTTTGTTGAAACAAAAGAAATAAAAAGGAAAAAAAATGGGGGGAGGGGTGCGTGCGCCCCCCTTTAATTTTGTAAACGCGCCCCCTCTTTACGGAATTCCTGGATCCGCCCCTGTCACATCTATGACAACTTGTCACTGATGACAAGTTTTATGAAACGGGCCCCAGTTCATTATCTGTTCATCAACATGGTCAAGTCGAGTGCTAAAGTACATGGGGCCTATAGCTACAATCTGTATGGCCCTATTCGGGGACTATACAAGTCTACTAGACAAGGTGTTAAAAACAACAACAACAACAAAACAAACATATGACACACATTTCATCTTTAAGTCTAACAACTAAAACAATCTGAGTATCTCTGTTAAAATCTAAATTACATCTTAACTTGTCATTACTTATACAAGATATTGGATGTTGTTTTTTTTTTTTTTTTTTTTTTTTTTACATTTTTGGTTATAGAATAAAAGTTCACGAAAGTATTACCAAACATGTATTTATCACTTTCACCATTCAGATATTGATTTTTGATTACCAAATTTGGTGTAACAAAAGGAGTATCGAAGAATTTTTTTTTTGTTTTTTTCGGGGGAAGGGTTACTCAATGTACATCTCCATAGTTCACAACACGCACTTTACCAAACCACTGCAACAACCAACACATGCAATCTACAATCAACGTCATTATACTAAGATTTGTTTTTTCTTTTGGAGGACTGTCAGACTATAAATAATGCCAAAACTCCAATTTCCTTATATCTATTCTTCTTCCTCCATTATTACTTTCTGCACATGGTTACCGAAAGTGGGTAAAACAAACAAACAAACAAACAAACATGTCTATGTGGAGTTTTCCACGCTTGCGTCCACATAATATCATGTTGGCTGTGTAAGGGAAACAATAACAAAAACGCACATGGACCTTCCTTTCTGAATATTTTTCCACCATATCACTGCAATTGTGACACGTTTTTTGTTGTTTGTTTTTTTAAACAAGAAAATGGGGTTTTGAGTGAACCGCATGAGATTCATGCATCCTAGCAGGGTATATCCCTGCATTGGTTCCTGACCAGATTTGGAGGTCTTACGATGAATCTGTAGCAAGGAGGCTCTGCTAGCACGAAAGCGAGCACATGAATCCCCCATTTTTACAATTGTTCTGCATTAGGTAACCCTTCTTCTACAATTTGATAAAGTTTCGTAAAAATGACATGGGTTTTGAATGTACAGCATGACACTGATGAACCCCACCTAATCAGGCCACCCATTTACGATAGGTTTATAACCAGATTTGGGGGTCCTAGGATGATTTCTATCATATGGGGGTGCTGCCAGCACAAAAAAAAAAAAAAAAAAAAAAAAAAAAAACTAGCTCATGAACCCCCACTTTTTATTGTTTTTCTGGAATAAGTAAGCCTTCTTCTACAATTTGGTCAAGTTTCGTGAAAATGACATGGGTTTTGAATGTACAGCGTGAGATTTATGAAGGCACCCTGCCAGGGCATCCCTGCATAGGTTCCTGACCAGATTTTTGGGACTTACGATAATGTGTGTCGCATGGAGGCGCTGCTAGCACAAGAATGAGCTCATGAACCCCCACTTTTTATTGTTTTTCTGGAATAAGTAAGCCTTCTTCTACAAATTGGGCAAGTTTCGTGAAAATGACATGGGTTTTAAATGTCCAGCATAAGTTTTATGAACCAACTCTTTCAGGGCATCCCTACATAGGTTATTGACCTGATTTTGGGGACTTACGATGATATATGTCGCATGAGGGCGCTGCTAGCACAAAAACGAGAATATGGACCCCCACCTTTTATCATTTTTCTGGAGTTAGTAAGTCTTCCTCTACAATTTGGTCAAGTTTCGTGAAAATGACATGGGTTTTGAATGTACAGCATAAGTTTTATGAATCTTGTCCTTTACCTCACCCCTAACAGAAAACGTCGATGAGAAGGATTTGAGAGATTTCGGTGTTTTCTGCCGCGTGAGGGCGCTGCTTGCTCAAGAATAAGAGTGTAAACCCTACCTTTAAAACCTTTTCCTCGTTTTGGGTACCTTTTTCTGCAATTCTTGCAAATTTGGAGAATATAACGTGGATTTTGAAAGAATTATGGGGATTTTAGTTTGTCATTGCAGATTTTGTCATTGCAGATCATGGTCTTGATCCTGTAACGCTATCATTTTGTACAGGACGGCAGATTAGTCATATTCTTCAAAGTCCCGTAGAAGAAAAACAAGCACATGAACCTATGGTTTTATTTACATATTTGGGCTTCGGATTAGTCAAAGTTACGGTATGGACAGTTTGAAGAAAATGACATGGATTTCACTTTAACTTAGGAACGTCCTTAAGAGATTTGTGGTTTTATTTCGTCCCGAGAAATCTGGAATATGCCAATACTAGTTTTAAATTCGTCTTTTGTCGATCATTTTCAAACAAAGACTTTTCAAGTAAGTCATTTGTCACACATTCTCATGATTTACAATTAAAATCCGTCCGTCAAACTCGCTGCATACATATCAACAGCAAAAGCAATTTCGTCTTTTAGCCATTATTTTCGTCAAACTTTTCTTCAAATTTGTCTCATATCATTTCTCTTGTGATTTCTTGATTATTACATTTTTCTGCAACCATTCACTTTTTCCACATTTCATAGGAGTAACATACACGTGTACCCATCCCCCAAAACACAGACATACATACATTTACACGCGTCCACTACCCCCCCCCCCACCCATCACACACATACACACACATATAAATACACCCTAATCAGAGTACACACTGAGAGAAACATGATGTTTGTCGCACAAGGGAAAACAGTGAGCCACGATTTCCAGTACATTATGGTGACAGACAAGTTTACATGTGTAGGGCCCTTGAGTTTAAGCTAGTCAAAGTTAGATAAAAAGACATTACGGTTTCGGTTTTTGTTTGTTTGTTTGTTTGTTTGTTTGTTGGCCGTTTTGCTCGTTGAATAAAGTTTGTTTCTTACATAAGATGCAGTAACATAAGATCAGAATGATAAAAGAGCTCAATACCAAATGTTGTCACGACATGATAAAAAAAAACTGCCTTTACTCTTTTTAATGTTCTCTGACTGCCGATTACCGGGAACAGTGAGAAAATGCCGGCTTAGAATTGGTTCACCCACGCAACCAAAAGACCGCAATACCAACTGACTAATTGTTTGAACAAAAATATGATATTGTGCGAATAAAGACGAATTTGATCGTCACATTCTGCAGTCGAAAGCCGGCGGGGCGAATGGTTGACGAAAAATGACTTTGAATGACAATTGACTAAATTGAAGTTTGGATTTGCATCCTGTATGCTTCTCGGAACGAATACGAATTTGAAAAAACAAATCTTTGAAATTCATCTTCAAAAGTGCGAAAATGGATGGGAAAACCTATAGTATTTATAAATTACGTACAGACTTGTGTAAAATCCGGGAGGACAATTTGAAATAGAGCACTCGGCAGTTAAAGATGACCGAAATTGTGGGCCACTCAGGCAGATAAAGATAATTGTCAGTATGGACTATATGCCTTGTGTCTTTTTTAAAACTGGCTAAGAACACGAAGAAAGGGTACTACAATGTGGAGTGCATCGCAATTAAAATTTGTCTCGGCTGATATCATACTTGAAATGACACAAAA
Source organism: Diadema setosum (assembly GCF_964275005.1). Taxonomy (NCBI): domain Eukaryota; kingdom Metazoa; phylum Echinodermata; class Echinoidea; order Diadematoida; family Diadematidae; genus Diadema; species Diadema setosum. The sequence continues at coordinate 48,860,662 of NC_092685.1, forward strand.
TTGACTCCTGAAAAGGACAACCTATCATGTGATTACAGGTTAGTTACTTGCATTGATAATATCTTAACAATATACAAGTACACAAATCTTGACATCTTGCAGATGACCAACATTTTTCATCATTCAGTCAATATAGGTGTGGGGTCATCTTACAACTCGGGTTTTTAAGATTCATGTTGATATGTAATGTGTTGATGAAAGCAAGTTACCTCATGAAAACTTTCCAGGAGAAAAAGGTCGCATATGAAATTACTAATATGACAAGGAACTCTACATATGGATGTAATTTGTTTAAAATCTATGTTTCTGTGCACAGGAACCAGCGTCAAAATGAGCTTGATGGCACAGATGGTGAGTAACATCTTGAACCCAACTCAATGTAGGCACAGAACGCTATTTTCATTGTGCCAAAATAACACTGTATCAAGAGATTAATGTAACCCGGAATCTGACGACAGAGGGGATGTGTTTGTCCAGCAACTGAGATTTCACTTTTAAAATGATTAATTCCCTATAACCCACTTTATAATCTCATGAAACCGCCGGGCAAACGAAAGTGATTCATAAAAGACTTTTTTTTTTTTAAATTGCGTTATTAAACCTATATTTACTCTCATACTCTTGGATTACTCATACCCAAAGAAATCACAAAGTGTTTTCAAGAAGTCTGAAGGAGTAGAATAAATGAAATAGGCAAATTCGCTAAAAAGTTGAATACATTAATACTAGGCAATTTCAGATTAGAATAGGAAGATTTTCAAATGTCACTTTTGTTACATACTTTTTACGTGGAAATAAAGGAAGTAAAATGGAATTTTACAAATTCACCCTTTACACCCAATATGGATAAGACCTCTCACAAATCAGCCCTGTACACCCAATATGGATAAGACCTACGACAAGAAATAAGCACTTCTGCCCTTATTTTAAAGCAAGCAGCCCAGTCTTGACGGTGATAATCCTGATAAAAAAACACTTATAAATCAAAGAACCCCAGCCTTTAAGATACTATTTGTTTTCAGGACTTTGTGTGGCAAAACACTCTTTATGGTAAAATCAAGTTTTGATAATAAGAACAACCACAAATCTCTGCAAAAATATGTGTGATATATCTCCTTTGAAATGGAAAAGGTCAGTCTGAGAGAAAATATGTCTCACCTCAATGCGTGCAGCATCATTTACACAAATGGCAGCTGATGGGTGATGGGTGCCGTAGTTAAAAAAAAAAAAAAAATCTTTATCAAAACCTACAGATGACTCATTCTACACTGTATTACTGAGATCATGTGGATAGCCAATACCTTGCTTAAGTTAATGGATGATAATATTTGATTGTGAATATCTTTAATCATTTCAAAAAGCACTTAGGAATATATCACTTTAATCAGCCTGACTAGTCGCACTGTTTTTGTTGCACTTAGTGTAATGAATAAATATGAAATGATGGGTATCGCTGATTATTGTGAAAGTTGGAGAAGTGTCTTGCTACAAAAATTTAGCATAAAAGGGTTCATTTAAACACAGCGAGAAACTAAATGGATCTTATATACAACAGAGCTAAATTGAAGAACAGAGTCTGTCACTCTTGCCACTTAACATTATATCAGATGAAGAAATTGCTTTCAGTTGTCCTGTGTCTGCAATGGTTTTTCTATCGATTGCTTCCTTCTGTGTAACAAATTATACGTCACCAAAATGAGACCCAGCATTTTGCCTAGAATTCTGCTACCAGCAATGCACACTAAAGGAACAATCATTGGAGACACAAGGTTAGAGATCACTTCAGACTCTGTTCCTTGACTATTTTTCTCACATATTCCTACATGTTTGCTTTTCCATTACTTATTTTGATTAGCTGGGAACATACTGATCAATTATATATCATTTCATTTTATTTCATTTCCAACAAAAGTGTAAAGTACAATGATTATAACATTTGTATATGCATACGAAATTAATGCAGCTCATTTTTGATGATAAAGAAAATACAATTTAAGAGAATTGTGTAATACAACTCATCAATATTCATATTTCACCGTTTGACTTTCAACTAAAACATTTTTGGTGATATTGTGTGTGTGTGTGTGGGGAGGGGATTATGTAAGTTCATAATTGTGATGTGTATCGTTCTATTGTGCATTTAACGCTCCTTTTGCTTTTGCCTTTTATCCAGGAATTACAGGTTCTGTCACAGAGCAAATCCAACATGTTGTGTGTGAAAATCCTGACGCTGATATGGCAGATGAGAACCCGTACGAAGATATGAAAGATGTTCCAGTCATTGAACTGACTGCATCCTCCCCTAACCCAGAACGCAAATCAGAATCTCTGAATCCAAGGTGCCATCCCAAATACCAGGTGATTCAGAAGGATGAGAGTGGGAATATAGAGATGAGTATCTTCAAGGGTTGTGGCTCCCCCAGTGGTAGCAAGAAATGGAGTGGTAGTCATGACAACCTAGATGAACCAGAGATGAAGGAGAGTAACGGGGATAACATCTACCAGGATCTTTCAGTTCCTGGTCCTATAGCTGTCCATGAGCTCCAGGCGTACATTGAGCACAAGAAGGCAGAGAAAGGCAATGGACTCATCCTGGAATATCAGGTAAATACATTATACTGATATTGTGTGCACATTCCACAACAGACAAACGACATCTTTTTCCATCCCCATGTTTAGTGCACAAGTCCATATTCAAGAAACAAGGTAACAGTGAATAATTATGATTACAGATAAAACAGATTGTTAGCTCAATTCAAACGTTGATAACTTCACAAAGACAGCTGAATAATTCATGTTGTTGGGAGGCAATACATGATTATGATTCACTAACTTTCACTATGACATTTTATCCAAATTTTCATGTATTATATGACCCCACAATTCAAAACATGGAATTTTGGTTAAGAAAAGATTCAAATAGAGCAGACTGCCAATGCAAATTGAATTTATAAACTATCTAAATGATGGACAGAATGTGCACACTTGGGAAAAGAAAGGAAAGAAAAAGAAAAGAAAGGAGGCTTTGAAGTTCAGATTTATTCAAGTGCTTAATCTCACCAAGCTGTGTTCTGAGCAATGAATGATATGACAAAAGACAGGATGTAAAACTCTTTAGCAAATACAATGAAGAGATTATGAGATTGTGCTGGGATGCTGTACACTTTGTCAGTACATTCTTCCCATGACTAATACTAGAGTTCATAGCAGTAACCTTATCCTTTCAAAAGCTATCAAAGTTAAAAGTGAAGAGTATTTACAGGGTTTAATAGAAATGAAATGTGGCCTCTAATACAAACTTAATCGAACTTTTCTATAAAAAAAAAAAAGGTATTCTAGGAAAACTCCAACGACTCAATTTCTAATTTGTCTTATGATCTCAAACTCAAGAATTATGTTTTTCTTTCAGAAAATTTAAAAACAAACAAACAGAAGATTCACTTATTTATATACCAACCGAAATGGACACCAGCGGATGTCATTGTACCAGCATTAACCCGTTAGTTAGCCTTCGGGCCCCTGTCCCTCCCAAGATGTACAATGTTTGACGACAACATTGTAATGAGTGTATGTTTAATGGCTGTTGAATGGTATAACATACAGAAGAGAGATAAAAAAAAAGATATTGATGGATACTGAATTGAATAAAGTCATTCGTTCAGAATCATCTTTTATTATGTGCAGAATCATAGTCATGTGTGTAGATTATCCTTAAATGCAATTTGTGTACTGCAATATTGTCATTGTTACACATCTTACGTCTGATGAAGGTGTCGAGGGCTGCAAGCTCATTAAATGGTTGAATGCCAGTATAACAGTGACGACGAGATTGTCACTACCATCCTTACCATGTTCACGTGTTAGAGCGCCCTGCTTTATAGATCCAGCTGGAGCACAAGTGGCTTTAGATACACAGATTATACATTGCATGTAAAAAAAAAAGAGGAAAAAATAATAATAATAATAATAATAGTGAGACTCTTATAAAGCGCACATTTCTACCTAAAAAAAGATACTCAAGGCGCTATAGAACAGAGTACATATTGTGTCACGTTACAACAGTATCACAGAAACTAAGACAATAAACCAACAAACAATAGGCCTGTATACGTACACATACTATACATACAGGTATACAATATCGTTAATTTAAATTGAAAATATATGTCTTGAGATTCTTTTTGAAACGGAAGATGCTTCTCTAAGAGATTTTGGTAGGCCATTCCTTAGTTTTGGGCCCATATATGAAAAAGCCCGATCCCCCCAATTATGCTTGATTCGAGGTACCTGTAATTTTAGCGAGTTTGATGAACGGAGATTACGTGGTGGTTGGTGAAGATGAAGAGTATTTTGAAAGTAGACAGGGGCAAATTTGTGCAATGTACGGTAAACAAGAAGAAGAATCTTGAAGTTAATACGTTTTTCTACAGGAATCCAGTGTTGGGACCGAAGTATCGGGGTAGTATGCACAGTTTTCTTCTTGAAAGTAAGTAATCTAGCGGCACAATTCTGAAGACGTTGCAGTTTACTGAGTTCTTTTTGTGGAAGGCTGCAAAACAGAGAATTGCAGAAATCTAGACGAGACGAAATAAGGGCATGCATCAGTTTTTCTGCTGCTGATCTAGTTAAATATCTCCGAATTAAATGTGTGGGGTTTTTTTTTTTTTTTTTTTTTTTTGTTCAGATGCTGAAGAACAGCCAGCTTCATTCATGGACTGTAGCGTCAAAGGAGCAGAACAAGACTAAGAATCGCTTCAAGAACATCATAGCATGTGAGCCTCTCAAACAATTACATACCAATCTGTTAAATATGATCTATCATACAAAGCGTGTTTCTTTTCTTGATTTCTTGAAGAAAGACATACGTTGTTTGTGTGGGTTTTTTTTACCATTGGGATACTAATTTGCCCCGATCCTATTTCAAATCAAGTGTTCAGATCTTGTGGTTGAGCATAGACTAATTCCATGTGCTTCACAAACATGCTTCATCTAGGTTAATGAAAATGTCGAGGGGTATATCGGAACTATTAGAGTCCAATTTGTTTTACACTATGTCTACGTCTAGAGTGTCGCCTGCTCCAATACAATTAAACATATTTGCGTCAATATACAGTATGTTCACTTTTGCATACACTTGTTATTGTTTTGCAACTGTGTTTAAGTTCAGAGATATTTATGCTTTATCAAGATTGTGTCGAAACATTCTGAAAATATATCCATTTGGCAGTTTTATGTGAAATTAAGTGACAGAAACATTCATTTGTAAGTCTTGTTTGTTGTGTGGTGAATAAGTAAGGTTGGTATCTTTTTTTATGAATGCCATATGAAACTGTATTTTTTACCATGTTAAAGATATGTATTCAAAACAAAAGAATCCAACACCTGTCAGACGAGATGGATTTTACATGATTCTGCGCAACAATGGCAGCCTACAATGATGATATTGTATACAACATTGGAGAGTTTTTAAACATTGCCAAAAACGTGCACCCTGCTTTAAGAATATGTTTATTTTGTGGTTGTTTGACAGACGATCATTCCAGAGTTGTTCTGGAGATTGTGAATGGTGATCCCCACTCAGATTATTACAATGCAAACTACATCCATGTAAGTATCATAATCATTCCATGACTGGGTTTGTTTCCAAGTAGACATTATGAGATATTTCCTGTGAAAGAGGACAATGTTTGGATAACAATAATGTTATTTCATGAATGACATACAAAAACTTGTTCTAGACTTATCACAACCCGCGTCTGCTGCTTCAAGCCGCCTTCTAGGCAAATTGGCTTATGAAATGAGTAAAATGAGACAAATAAAAACAGATACAATGTATTTTTCTGATAAGATTTCCCTGGTAAGTTAAAGACAGCTTAAATTTTGAAACAGACATCTAGACCCTTCTATTAAAACAAAAAGCATAGAGCCTTTTATGTTTTCATGAACAAGCCAATACATATGTCTTTCATAAAATTCATATTTCTTTTTGCAACAGAATTACAGAGGAGAAAAGGGGATTATCGCATCACAAGGTGAGAAACTACAAAATTAACGGGACACAATCATTTTACTTTATGCAACTGCGATTTTAGATTTGTTACTACTCCTCTTTTTATTGATTTGTGAGCACATGGCATTTGTACGACATGTGCCGTTACAGAAAGGGTAACTGGAAAAAATTAGAGTAAAGATTAATGTAACGACAAGTAAAATATACGTGCTACCAATATGCACATTCACATTTCTTAGTGATTTATATCGTTCCGACCCATGGAACTGGTGTTCATAAGTATGATATGGATACAACTTTTCTAGCATGTCTAGAAAGCATACTGTATCACCATTTCAAACAACCACAAATCTTTTTTCTTCCCTCTACCACAGCTGATATCTCAAAAGTGGACCATTCTGTAATTTCCCATTATGTTGTGTTATAGTTTACCATATTGAAAATATCAGTAGCCTATATACAGAATAGGGCGAACTAGTCATAGGATGTGTTCAACAAATGTTTAAAAAAAAAGAAAAAAAAAAGAGTATGTCAGGATATTTGAAATGACCGGTACTAAATTAACATTGTTTTAAGGGGGAAAAAGAAGTAGGACAAAACACATACACACATAAAGGAATATCGAACATGATTTTAAATGAATATCTATCAGTCATGATTTATTCATTTCTTTGTTGATGCAAGACATGACTAATGATAGTACTGGGTCAATTTCCAGTATTTGTGAGACTGATTGTAGTTAATGTAATCAAAATTAGTTATGAATTTGAAATGCGATCTCACAAATTATATTTGTAAATGATGCAACACTTATGACATGACTTACTGATACCATTTAAGTTTTAAACTAATCATTCCATGTTACAGGAATCCATTCTAAAACTTGCAATCCCTGTCAATTGTGTCTCATATTATGTTCAAGATGTAAGTGTTCTGAAGGTTAAGGTATCATTATGTTTAGAGATCTCAACTATCATCATCTATTGATTTGCAAGAACTTTGCTTCCAGTAAATTTTAGCTGAAATGTGTAATTTATTTTTTCTATATTTATTGTCATAAGACCACAGTTTGATCATACAATCAAGCAAGCTGTATATAGGATTAATAGGAAAATTTTATTTTCATCTTTTCTTACACTCGATATGTCCTCATAGGCAAATTAAATCAAGCACCATTTTTAGAAAAAAAAAATGAATGAAAAATCACCAGTTTTGAATAAGTTTCACTTCCATCAAAATTACATAATTAATACCACCCCCCCCCCAAAAAAAAGGAAAAAATACAATGTGGCTATGAGTCTATGAATTGTCACATAGCCTATGACAACTGTGTGATCACTTTTTTTTTTTCATTTGTTGTGTAGCACCAAATGAAGCATCGCTGACTGATTTCTGGAGGATGGTATGGCAGGAAAATGTTGAGACCGTTGTCATGGTGACAGCTTTGACCCAGAACGGAAAGGTTTATATTACTTGCATTTGAAACAATATTAAAAATAATCAAATTAATTTATATATGTATGACCACAAACCGATTATAAATCAAATTCTATAGACAATCAATGAAAAAAAAAAACTTGCCGTTTAACTCCCCATGCCTTAGCCACAACCTTTTTCTTTTTTCTTTTAATACTTAGTACGGTATATTGCCGTCTTTTTGTGATTTTAAAAGCGCATGGGCGCTCAGATAGAACACATCTTTGTGTGGTTAATTTGCAGCGTTAATGATAATTGGTCTTTCATGGGCGGTATGTTCTGTTTGATATTAAACTGATATGATAAACTGTCCCTGTGAACTGAAATGTAAAGTCTTGTTTTTTTCAAACTTCCATTATCTTACAAAGGACCAATGCACGCAATATTGGCCTGAGAAGTCACGATCCATCACCATTGGAAACTTCTCCATCTTCTTGTCTGAGGAACACACATTTTCTGATCATGCTATCAGGGAGTTGGTCATTAAGACGGTAAAACATTTACTGTTAAACTCAAAATCTTCATGTGAGAAATAGATCTTCCATTAGATTACTCACATCATTTTAAGAACAAAAAAAAGTAAAAGAGTACAGTAGCTCAGTTAGGAGTTCATTTTGATGCACAGTATAGCTAAAGGCTATTTTCACTATCTGGAGACCCTTCACAGTTCCATCTTCTACTCCCTCCCCCACCCCCGGAAAAACAATGTAATATATATGTGGAAATACTGCTAAGTTTCCTATATTTTGATTGTAATGAACTTTTGGCATAAACAGCATCACAGTGTTATTGCTAGTACAATCACCTGAAAATTGCAAATTGTCTTGGACTATATGTTAAAAAAGGCTTGTTCGATTTCAGATTTCAACCTCCCCCCCCCCCCCCCAACAACACCACCATGAACACCTCCCAAGATTGAAACTGTAAAGTCCGCTTTCACGAATATTATTATTCAATTTGCAGGGAAGAGGTGAAGAGAAAAGAACAGTCACCCAGTTCCACTACATGTCCTGGTCTAAGAAGGAAGTTCCCGTGGACTACACCACTCTCCTTGACTTTGTTGAAGCTGTTCTCCATCACCACACCACAATGCCTCTATCTAAAAGGAACAGACCAATGCTTGTACATTGCAGGTTAGTATGCATCCAACTGTCCTCTTCACAGCTTACTTTTACTCGTCAGCAACCATCCCAGGCCCTCTTTTTAGATGGTGCCTCTTTTAAGGTATAAGACAATGTTGAATAAGAGATGCGTTTAGCGTGCAAGAAGAATAATTGGGCATGAATGCATTACTTCACTAAACAAAGTAAGTTTTTGTTTTTGTTTTTTACTTTTGCATATACAATGACAAATAATACAGTGAACAAAAGCATAATTTTCCCTTTTTCAGTATTTCTTTTGCAATGAATCACAAGAGGGTTTCTTGTAGTTTATCCAAGAATTCTGTTTTCACATCTTGATTCATCAAATACTGACGTAGACTGATAGAAGCTTGTAATAACTTAAGAAAACTTGCATTGAATTTCTCAAATACCTGATTTGCTTGGTTGAGAGCTAGAGCTCGAGTGTGTTGCCTACAATTAACGAGTGGCTCATGTTCTTTTGTACTGACATAACTATTATGGTTTTTCTGTATTTTCCTGTAAAAGGAAAATTCTGTCTTCCTTAAATTTTGCTTGGTTTGGAAAACAGCTAGTTTGCTGTTTATGGCCTACAGATTTGTCATTTGTTGAATATACCAGTGGCTAAATACGACATCATTAGCTTTTTTGATGTTACTTATCTGTGTCTTTACTGCAGCGCTGGAGCAGGAAGAACAGGTACCTTCCTCACCCTCTATAACATGCTGTTTATGATGCGAGAGACTGGAAAGGTGGACATCTTTGGCTTTGTCAACCAGATGAGGGAAAACCGTATCAAGATGGTAGACACACAGGCAAGGACATGCGATTCATTTTGACTTCTCCTGTGTAACCCTGACCTTGAAAAATACTTGCGCCGCTTTCAAGCCTTCCTTGATATTCTCTTCAGGCAGTATAATTGCTCTTAGATGACTAATGATTATTGAGATATAATGTACATATTCAAATGAAGCATGAACCTGAATATGGCATGTTCTTCATACTTCGAGAGCTTTCAAAATTAAACTCACGTGCAATAGTGTGATCATAGAGTATGTACAATAGAAATAATATTTGTACACTATTATCAATACATTATTAAAGTTACTCAAGAGAAAGTTTGAAATGCATTAATTGATTCTTTGTTCACAAACATGATTATTATGCAGATGTATAGTGTTGCACTTCTAGAGAAAACTGAACATAATAGCTTTCAGGAAATGTGTGAATTTTCATATGCATGAATTGCTACAGCGCCTGCATTATATATTAGTTTTGACACAAGTACCAAAAAAAAAAATCAATATATAATTATGCTTTGTGATCTTCAGTCACTTGGATTTATCAAATAAGAATGCTATATGTTTTCAAAATATTCTGTTGATTTTCAAGGAAAGATACCTATTTCAAACATTGCTTTGTTCGATGTAAAATTTTTCTCAAACATACTCTGACGAAATAAAGAGTCAAACAATGTTGTCAGAAATATACACACATATATAATTTTAACTCATCTGCATCATTATCTTTGTAGACAATGACAGGTTTCTCAAATCTTGTTTTGAATATGATTTGGAAAGTCTGCAGGAGGGCGAGAAGGTAAAAAAAAAAATCTTGCAACCACTACTTCGTTATATCGATGTAGATTTTGATTCATCCAGGTAGTAAGCTAAAATCGTGTAAATCAAATCTGTTCGACTGAACTTACTTGTGAAAATCACGGAGAGAACAGTTTCGTGACTCGTCCGAGTCACTTCTTCAGCTCTGTCTGGCTGGGCGATGTTACTGCCTTTATTGTCTGTACGTCGAGGAATTTTGCGGATCACCGACTTGTATGTTGGTGAAATGTTGCGTCGGAGTCCCCCTCCCCTGTTGAGTGAAGGATTTTCCGCATTCACATACACATCTTCACGGACTCCTCTTTCAAACCATCTGGTCTCCTCTCGCTACTTCGTTACAATTTCAACCCTCCCTTTTCAGGATCAGTATCTGTTCATCTACCATGCTCTTCTTGAGGTCTACTTGTTGGGCCAGACCAACATTCCTGTGTCACAGTTCAAGAAGAGGGTATTTACTCTGAACAGGGTGGACCCAAAGACAAAGAAAACCAACATTCAACTTGAATATGAGGTGAGAAAAAATAGTAGTACCAATGCCAGTGCACACACCTAGACGTTTGTTCATGACTTGCTGTATAAAATTTAGGGAAAAGTATTTTGTTTTACCTTAGGGAAAAAAACAACCAGGAAATAAAAGAAATATTCCTGTAAGATCTACGTCAATACAGTTCTGTTGTTGTGGAATGTTGTATAAACATGATGTACAGTGATTGGCTGACGTGATAAAAGGCGTTTATTGTCACAGTGGTAATTTAACATTGCACTCACAAAAGCCATGTTAGATACAAAAACACCCGTTACATTTCTTCCAAGGACAATTTAGAGAGAGCTCTTTTAACATGACAGAATGATTTATCGCTTGCAGTTGCTTGACTCTCTGGCACCAGTTCCTCCTAGCAACGCCTTCAGAGGAGGAGAGATGCCTCAGAACAAGAACAAGAACAGATTCCCAGACATCTTGCCGTGTGAGTCAATGCAGCTAAGTGTTGGAACTTTTGAAATATTGGAAGTGTTGGAAAATAATTTGAATTATTTCGGAACTTATATTTTTGTCTTTTTCTTGCTCAGTATTAGTAACAGAAGAGAAATTCCCCTTCAAAGAAATGATGTGAGCAAGACAAACTAAGAACTACATAATTTCACATTAACAGCTTGAGATAAATTTTAATTTCTATAATATATATAATTTTTATATTTCTTTTTCTCAGGTATATCTCGTCCTTCTTCTCTTGTAACCTTACATATTAAATGGTTACAGATATGAAATGTGTAATGACAATAGATGGGGTAAGAATTTGTTTAATCACGTTAAAGAAAGCAAGATATTCTAAAATGTACGTTCTCAAAATTACAAATTGTGGACAGATCACTGTAGTCCGTGACACAGCTGCCACTGGCACACGTCTCTTTTTTCCCCGAAATATAGTATGACACATCATAATAATATTATGTTAGATAATCAACAGTTCTTCTGCAAAGGAATTCACCGATGCTATTCATCATAGACATCCTTCTCACTCCTGTATTGATGTCTGAAGCATTTTTGTTGCTGAAAACATGGGATTGATACATAGAGAAAAAGGGGGAGTACCCTGCATTCTGCTCATATACATATAATACATATCATCGTGTGCCGTCTGTCTTCTTTTGCCTCAAGTGGACACCAAGAGACCTTGTCTTTTCTCAGAGGGACTTGAAGATTCTACTGATTACATCAATGCATCGCTTATGAATGTGAGTATAGAGTGATGACCTCACGCACCTTTGTTAGGAGTTCATTCAAGGCTTATTGGTTCCCATTACAGAAATAGGAAAACAAGATGGAGGTTATGAAGAAAATGTCATCTCCGTTTATAAACTGACCTGTATGTTAAGAGTTGCTGACGTTTTTGCCCACCCTGCATACAAGAAGATTTGTTTGTATCTCCTAAAAAGATGGGTTATGTAGTGGATTTCATTTGCACAGTGATCTCTTCAATAGCTGGAATGGAGGACTTACAATTCCATTGCAACTACAAAGATGGAATTATCAGCCCAACCAACCATTCGATCGCTCATCAGCAATCCATTTATGATTGTGTCACATATATCAGTGTCAAAGCTAGCTGCTGACTTTTATTAAAGGTTCTGGAGGAATTTAAAGGGATTTATAGTCTTGGTTGAGACCTAACTTCAGGTTTGTAACATTTTGGGGTAAGATAATGAGAAAAAAAAGTTTACATAGACTAGAGGATTTATACATAATCGACCTATTCCAAAACCTCAAATTCAGATTTTAAAAAAAGGTAACCCCATCAAAACATCCATTAAAAAAAAACATACTACATGTACTACTACTACTACTACTACTACTACTACTACTACAACTACTACCTGCTGTCACTTACATGCTGTAACCACTACTTCTCTACCAGCAGTACCTGGTGCATGAAGTCATGCTGTTATTATTTTTGTCTTCTAAGTTTGCTTTTACCACTGCAACTATTACTCTGCTTCAGTGTTTGCTACTGGGTATTTTTTCAGACCTTCACAGAAGAGGGTGTCTTTGTAGTTACCCAGGCTCCCTTGCCCAATACAGTAGTGGACATATGGCGGCTTGTCTTTGACTGGAAGTGTCCTGTCATTGTCATGCTCAATGAGCTTGACCCATCCGATGGGGTAAGTGGACACTCCAAAGAAGCAGCAGACAACATCCAATGCAATGCATCTTGTGAAAAACTTGTAAACATCTATTGACAAGATAGGGGTATGTATCTTTCTACAAATTTTCAACTCTGTGTTCTGAGTGATTTCCTGATATACCCTATAACTCTAAGCTCACCTGAGCAAAAGGCTAAAGTGAGCAATTGTAGTTATTAGTCATCCAGCGTGCGGCGTTTGTCAATTCAATTCCATTCCATTTGATTCCATCCATGGTTTATTCAATTATTGTTGCAGCTAGTAACCTGCATTGTTGTAGTTGTAAACTATGATATAACATAAGTAATGTAATGCTTTGCCATTAAGATTCCAGTCATTGTCATTATTCCTTCCTGAACATTTCTTGGGAATGTTGACTTTCACTGGTTCATCTTCAGAGCAAGAGATGGCCGGCTGTGGGATGGGATCCTTGCCTCTCTTCTCTCCCTTCTTGTATTTCATAGGTGTAAAACTGAATTTCATGTTAAAAGACAAGTTCACCATCATAGACATGTGGATTGAGTGAATGAAGAGATATTATGAGAAGATATCGGTGAAAGTTTGAGGAAAATCGGACAATCCATTCAAAAGTTATGAATTTTCGAAGTTTCTGCTCGCTCACTGCTCAATAAGAGGACTACTACAGCTTGTGATGTCACATGTGTAGAAAGATTTAAAGAAAATGCACAGAAAATCTAACATGGTTTTACTTTTCTAGCGTAATAAAAGAACAATTGACTTGCCTCATTCGGAAGACAGGGGGAATAATATTACCCTTAGCATACGTCACTGACTAGCCGAGGAAAATTCACTTTTTTTTTTTCAAAAAATAACATTTGGTGAAATTGTCTTTATATTTTCCTTATATCGTTCTATGCATGTGACATCACACATTGTAGTAGTCCTCTCATCCAGTAGTGACTGCGCAGATACTTTAAAAAAAAATCATAACTTTTGAACTGATTGTCAGATTTTCCCCAAATCTCCACTAATGAGTTCTAGTAATATTGCTACATTTATTTAAACCTTATGTGTATGAAGGTGGACTTGTCCTTTAAGGTTACCAGCCTACACTTTGCAACCTTTGGATTTTTTCGTGTCTTGACAGTAAATGTCCGCAATGGCTTTGAAGCAATGTGCTGACTTAAACCATGTTGAATTCTTATCCCTTTGTTTTCTGCTCCACTATTTCAGACATGTCCTCAGTATTGGCCCAATGAGGGCACCCTTCAGATGGGATCTCTAAACGTTGCACGAGTAGGATCTTCAAGTGGATTGCACTTTGTCCGCGACACATTCACTGTCTCAAGGAAGGGGGAGGTTTGTATAAACTTTGAAAGTAAAACAAGATTTCAGTGTTACTTTATTGCACAGGGAAGAAATGTGTGTGTGTGTGTGTGTGTGTGTGTGTGTGTGTGTGTGTGTGTGCATTTCCACAGAAAGTTAAGACACTGTTGGAGAACTTACAATGACATTGGATTTTTGTGTATAAGTAGATTTGTTTTTCCAGTGTCACGAATAGACAAGAGATACAAATCCAGTGATGCACTAGCTACAAAAGTGTGCGTGTGAGTGAATGGAGATACATGTGGATGAATCGAGAGACTAAATAAGAATAATGCACTTGTGCTTTATGATCTGACATAAAGGTAACAGTTATTCATAATTTCATAAATCATTAAGAGGTAATTGACAGATGTGAATGATGCAAGCATCATACCATCACATGAACTCCGGAGTATTCACTGCAGGCATGAGCTGTAAAATGATTTTTACAAAAGGCACGTCTTGTCATTTTATAATATTGGTACAATACACAATGAAAGGAAAATAAATAGTCTTGATCATGTAATTATGAAAATCAGTTATAGCAACATCAGTTGAGATTTCTATAAGATGGGGATGGTGTAGAAAATTTGCCTTTGCCATATTTTTTTTTTGTCACAACCAGAGTGTGAGTGTGACCCAATTCAGACTGTTTGGATGGAGTGCTGCAAGCAACAAGCTAAGATCTCCAATGTCTCTCATTCACCTTGTGAGGGCAGTACAGGAAGCGGTCAAGACTGTCTACACCTCAGGCCCAGTTATCGTCCACTGCATGTAAGTATTACCATTAGTCTAACTTCTGACTTGGTACACCATTTGATAGCTCCAATATTGCCCAACAGCTGCCTCTTTACCAAAATTAGATGACCTCCATGTTTGATAAACCACAACATTGTTGTTTGTTTGTTTTTTCTTCATGTTTTAATAGCAATTACCAATAATTCTACTAAATAGCTATGTAACAAGTGTACAATCAAAGAAAAAAACATCAATGAACCGACCTTCTATTAAATACAACCCTTCTCAGAACATAAATACGAAATGAATTTCTCATTTCCCTGTCATATCATTGCAAACCAGGGCCCCATTGATATGAAGTTTTAAACGCAACTCGTAACAAAACAAAACAAAAAAAAAAATCAAACGCAAGTCCCCCAAATGGCACGCAAGTGCGTTGCGAAAAGGACTTGCGTTTGATTTCATACACAATTCTCTTTTATCAACGGAACACAGGGATCAAACGTCGATTTGTCAATTTGCTGGCGATACTTGAGTTTGATGTGAAGTTGAGTTTTCAATCGTAAGTCGAGTTTCTAGCAACGGGACCCAGATACCCTACATAGATAGGATGGATCAGTCGGAATGACCCACTGTTAAACAATGCTGTAGGTGTTGTTGAAGTCAAATTTGAAACTTCTATTATGGTGGAAACATTACAGGACACCAGGCAATTGGTTTCCATGGATGTTAAGATGCTAGTGTCATAACAAACGCCGGAAGATTTTGCATGTGAAAAATGAGAACTTTCTAATACCTTATTGTGTAATATAAGTAGATATTTCATTACACTTCAGACTTTTTATGCCCCCCCCCCCTTCCTCCTTACTGCATATATACAGATCTTTTTAGCAATCTAGGTAGATTTTACTGTGATTGTATGGTGTCAAGTCTAGTGGCTTACTAGTATCATGCCGGTTCCACAAACAGATGTGAAGAGTACAAGCAGGCACTTCTTACCCACACATATCCCTCTGGATTTAATTCATGAAATTCACTAAACTTTCGATACTACGGTTATATGAGTAAATGTAACGAATGCAAGATAACGCCCATCACACCTATGTATTTAAAAGAATATACAACCGATATGATTTACATCATCGCTCACATTTTACATGAATTGGAAAATGGTCATGGTTTTATATGGGTATGACCTTTCATCCTTCACAGAAATGGGACGGGTTGGAGTGGAGTATTCTGTGCTTTGTGGTCTGTAATTGACAAATGCCAGAGAAAGAACACAGTAGACATCTTCCACGCAGTGAAGAATCTGCGTGCCAACAGACCCAACATGGTGGAATCACTTGTAAGTGTCTTATCAAGGATGCATGTATTATGCCAATATGACATTCTCTGTACAAGGTGCCTATGTGACGTGAAAGATCTTATTACACTAAAAACCGTGATGGTTGAAACGTCTCCCTGTCGCATAATGTGTTTGCTAGTAATTCCAGTACAATATATAAGGTTTCAAATAATACTTAAAATTTTGTTCTTATTCTGGCAGTATGTAGCACGTCACAACACTGGCTACTTATATGTGATTCACATAGGCCTACTGTGTGACGAAAAGCTGGTAATTAGCACACTGCAAAACCATGATAACCATGATGTAACACTTATGACAGCCATTCTGTCATTGTAACCATTTATAGTCATAAACATATACAAAACAAAAGCAAGGGAGAATTGTTTAGAAAAGGATATCTAGATTCAATGGTATGAAAATTTTGTCTTCAATGTATATTAAAAAAAAAAAAAAACCCTCTCACTCTTTATGGAAAGATGCCGTTATTCAACAAGGTCCATTTCACTTTCTCTGTTTACACAATTATCTGTTTCCTGGAAATATTGTTAATGTACGTGACTTTATTATATTGTGCTCTTTACATAAACTCAAATAGTACATACAGCTCATGTGATAGATCGTGACATTGCCAGTCCAATTCTTTCTGTCTTGGAGAATTTTTCAACCAAGCAATAATTGAACAGATTGCAGGAGTTGTAGACCTGAGAGTGTATGTTGTGCAGCTCAAAATAATCCTTTTTCAATTCTAATCCACTTCAATTGGCACTTTAAAGAATCTCCCTGATCCCTCCTTGACAAACAGTTTGAAACATCCATCCTGATGTTACATGTAGGTACAAGTATAGCAGTTTGTGCCTAACATTTATGCATGGGATGATATAGTTGGAATGTTTTGTTTTGTTTTTTTTTTTCAATATTGTGTTATCTGCAGGACCAGTACAAACTGTGCTACGATGCCATGAGCAAATATCTAGAGAGTCAACAGGAGAGTGCATACATGAACATGGATACTTTTACTGGTCATGCTGAATGCTAGATTGAGGAAACCTAGTCAAACATAAAAGTCCCAAGTTACAGTAGAAACTGTGAAATAATGCATTCTGAGCTTGACATTGTACCTTTTATTGTGCAGAAGTAATATTTCAAGTCCGAATTGATAGTATGAAATTCGCTTGACAATTAGATTATTATTAATGATGTAGGAATGATCAAGTAGATTTGTTGACAGGGATCAGTAGTTTGTGATTCTGTGTTTTTGTGTATAACGAGTATGTGTCCTTTATGTGTTGTGTGAATGCACTGCATGTGTGTGTTTGATTGAATATGAAGTGTCATGGTAGGTACCATGAGGGGATCATATTCAGCTTACAGCTTTGATAATAAAGATGAAGTTAACATTCCCTGGGGTTACAAACATTCTTTTACCCCAGTACTGGTAATTGGTAGACTGATGTCCCTCAACTTGTAGTTTGCAATCATTACTTGCTAATTAGCGCTGCACAGTCAGTCACAGGATTCTGTTGTACTAGAAGTGACATTGCAAAATGATGTCTTTTGTATATCTAAGTAAGATCACAGGTTATGGGTAGATACATGCACATATCCCTCTCTAATTTGTTTCCAGATTTTTTTTTTTTTTTTTTTTTTTTTACAAGGGCTGAAAGCGGACAGAGAGCTAGGACATTCAGTGTCCACAGAATGAAGCAATAATTGCAGTTGGAATATCATGTGGACTCTTCTTTGGTCACCCCCACCATAACGCATGCCTATTTTAATAGTTCAAGACTTTATAGTCGACAGCTAATGGAACCAATAAGATTTCACTGACTCTTACATTCACAAACAAAAGCATTGATTAATGTGTTGAAGTTGTCAGAATTAGCACAATTACACAAGCAAGTAAAGATTTAACGTTGATTGATGCATTCTCAATTTGTGAATTAGACGAAAGAATGGATGGTGATGCACTCTCAATTTCTGAAGTAGACAAAAAGATTTAATAATGATGCATTCTCAGTTTGTAAAGTAGACAGAAAAGTTTAATGATTACGCATTCTCAATTTGTTAAGTAGGAGAAGTATTTAATAATGATGCATTCTCAGTTTGTGTGGAAGACAAAAAATAGATAATGATGATGCATTCTCGCAATTTGTGAAGTAGACGAAAAATTTAACATTGATGAATTCTCAGTTTGAACAGTAGACAAAAGGTTATCATGTTGATGTATTTGCAGTTTATAAAGTAGACAAAAAGACTAAATTTTGATGCATTCTTAGTTTGTGACGTACACACAAATATTGAATGTTGATGCTTTCTTACCTTGTAAAGTTGACAAAATACTTAATGTTGGTGCATTTTTAGATTGTGAAGTAGACGAAAGATTTAATGTTTTTGCTTTCTCTGTGAAGGAGAAGAAAAAAATTAACGCTGATGCATTCTCAGTTTGTAAAGTAGACATAATATTTAATGTTGACAAACTCTCAGTCTACAAAATTGGCAAAAAAAAATGTTGACACATTCGCAAATTGTAAGGTAGAACAGATTTACGTTGATGCATTTTCAGTTTATAAAGTAGACAAAATGACAAGATTTTGATGCGTTCTCAGTTTGTGACGTACACAGAAATATTCAATGTTGATGTATTCTCATTTTGTAAAGTTGACAAAAATACTTAATGTTGATGCATTTTTAGTTTGTGAAGAAGACGAACTATTTAATGTTTTTTTAATTCTTAGTTTGTGACTTACACAAAAATATTTAATGCTGACACATTCTCAGTTTGTGAAGCAGATAAAAAGATTTAATGTTCAGTTCAGTTCAGTTCAGTTTAGTTTCATTTATTTTCCACCCGACTTCCAACTAAAAGTACAACAAAATACAAGTGTGCATTAAACGATCATATTATTTGATCACTTTCAAAAAGGAAATTCATAACGCAATATGAATCTTAAGCTATGATAAGATATGAAATGTAGAACAAAGTAAAATAACTGAGAACATCAATGCATATTTTGAAGAGTTAACTAAAAGGATGAGAAACGAATGATCCACTAAAAAGCATGGCTTATAATACGTGGATCGATCGCTCAAAACGTACAGTAATGTGTCAGTAAACAACATCATTATAAACAGTAGTCATTAAGTTAAAAAAAAAAAAGTTCCGACTAATATTACAATGTTACAACTTGATCCATACACCTTTCGCTGAGCCCTGTGTACAGAACAGATAAATGATGGAGAAGAATAAAAAACATACACACACACAATAGTATATTCATACATACACACATACTCGTGCGCCCAGTTTCAGTTTATGAAGAAGACAAGCACTAAAGATTAAGTCAAAAAGATTCACTTATAATGTTGATGCATTCTCATTTGTGAAGTAGACAAAAAGATTTAATGCTGATTCATTTTCAGTTTGTGAAGTAGACAAACATGGCAAGAGAATTTTTTTGTATCCTTAGTTTGTGAAGGAGACAAAAATATTTAATATTGATGCACTTTTAGTTTGTGAAGTAGACGAAATATTTAATGTTGATGTATTCTCAGTTTGTGAAGTGGACAAAAAGATTTCATGTTGATGCCTTCTCAATTTGTGAAGTTGACAAACAAGATTTAATGCTGAATAATTTTCAGTTTATGAAGTAGATAAGCACTACAAAAAGATTAATGTTTTTGCATTCTCAGTTTGTGAAGTAGACATAAGATTTAGTATGGATGCATTCCCAGTTTCTGTAATAGACAAAAAGATGTAATGTTGATGCATTCTAAGTTTGTGTAAAAGACAAAAAGATTTAATGTTGTTGCATTCTCAATTTGTGAAATAGAAAGATTTAATGTTGATGCGTTCTCAGTTTGTGAAGTGGAAAGAAAAAAGATTTAATTTTACTGCATTCTCAATATGTGAAGTAGACAGTAAGATTCAATGCCTGCTCATTTTCAGTTTTTTAAGTATAAAAAGATTTAATGTTGATACAATCTCAGTTTGTGAAGCAGACAAAATGAATTAATGCAGTTTTTGAAGTGGACAAAAAACATTTCATGTTACTGCATTCTCAATTTGTGAAGCATACAGTAAGATTTAATGCTCGTTCATTTCCAGTTTTTGAAGTAGATAAAAACATTTAATATTGATGCAATTTCAATTTGTGAAGTAGACAAAAAGATTTGATACTGATGCCTTCTCAGTTTGAAATGAAGGTAAAAATATTTAATGCTGACACCTTTTTTACTCTGTGACGCAGACAAAAAAAAAAACTAATGTTAATGCGTTCTCACTTTGTGAAGTAGACAAAAAGATGTAATGTTTATGCAATTTCAGTTTGTGAAGTGGACAAAAAGATTAATATTGATGCATTCCCAGTTTGTGAAGTTAACAAAAGGATTAAATGTTTATGCCATTTCAGTTTGTGAAGTAAACAAAAAGATTTAATGTTTTTGCATTCTTAGTTTGTTAAGGAGATTTAATGCTGATGCGTAGAGTTGGATAGATTTGCATGTGCCCATGGATTGACAAGCAGTAGGCTCTTGATGGCGTGCACATCTGTGAACAGTGCTGAATAATTTTGCACAAGTCACTAGAAACAATGACTGTATGTTATTAGGATATCTTATATGTTGCTTTAAACCTGTTCTGGGTATTTCTTACAGACCAATCTAGTCTTCACTACATTTTATAGATGGTTGGAAGTGGTCAGAAATAATTTTGTGTTCCGGGTATCCATTCAAATCAGCTCTTTCCTGATTCTATGTAGATGTAGAATTCAGTGATCAATTTTTTTTTTTCCAAGTAAGGTAATGTAAGAGTATGTTCTTAAACTTAATTTTGTGAATTTCAGTTTGTAGCTTGCTGCATAAATGGCTATGAGAACACCTCAGTCGGAGACATTTCTGTGTAATGTATGTAGATTCATACCGC
Source organism: Diadema setosum (assembly GCF_964275005.1). Taxonomy (NCBI): domain Eukaryota; kingdom Metazoa; phylum Echinodermata; class Echinoidea; order Diadematoida; family Diadematidae; genus Diadema; species Diadema setosum. The sequence goes on from NC_092685.1 coordinate 48,881,903, forward strand.
CCTACTTATAAAATGGCAAATAAAAAAAGTACAAGTCGCATCACGTCACTCATGTGCGCATCGTGACTCCTTTATTGCTGATGGTCAAGTAAATGCATAATGCAGGTCAATGGTAGTCAGTTTGTGTGTTTTTTCAGACCTGTGTTTCCAGTCTGTGTTTTCAGACCTTACTGATGTTAGTCTCTCACTGTGAGTGTAATTTAAAGCAGTATATGAAGACATGCTTAAACTCTGAATGTAGATGTAGATATTATAAACCTTACATTCCATTTTCGAATTAAGAATAATGAACCTCATTTTATTTTCACATGAAGAAAACTTTGGAATAACAAACCTTATTTAGTTGTTGGATTAATTAAACTTTGGAATTATGAACCCTCTTTGAACAATGAACATTCAGAACATTGAATTGTAACCGATGTGTCTTGTACGCATGATTAAACAATAGCGGGGAGGGGGAGCATAATGACTTTTATGCACATCCACAGATGCCCAGAAATAATAATGTATTTAGTGTGTAATGGTTAGTTTATGACAGCCACTTTTTTCTTTTTACACCATAAATTCATCAGCTTGGTTTTGAAATTGTGTTTATTGCATCTAAATCGTACCATCTGCACAACATTAAATAGTAAGGTGCTTAAATTGTCTCAAGATATTCCCTAAAGGGTCACATAGGGATTGCAATACACTAGAATACTCCGTAACTTGCATCCCTTGGTAATGTTTTCCATCAATGAACTCTGCAACTTTGAATAATTGTCATCAATTGTTGATAGCCAATACCGTTTGATTGTTTATAGTTTCAATATTTTTAATAGAAACAATTAATTTTCAGGTCTTAAGTGGATAAAGGGAAAGAAGCTAGAGCATGTATTCAGTCTGGATTCCACTTCACTTTCTGCATGAAATGAATGTGGACGTAGATAAGAAGAATTTTCCTTTTTTGTAATCCTATAAGGCCTAACTAATCTTGCAAATTCATTGTGAGTATAAGATGCGTGGTTACAAGGTATTTGATACCACAAGATAATAAGTGTGTATAGTATCATGCATTTACCATTACGCTTGATCCTACCTGGTGGTACAGGTACACAATAGTATGCCTAAAGCCCATCGTACTTTTACAGTGACTCGCGAAGAAGATGATTTGGTATTAGAAATGTATTTGGTAAGGTAAAGGTTGACTAACTTGGCCCATGACTAAAATTTTATCTATCAATCGCTGGAACATTCAGGGGTCATTTTGCCAAATAAGATAGGGGATGTCATGCACTATGTGCTGCCATGTAAATAGAAAGAAGAGTGTCTGATATTTTTTTCATAATTCTAGAGGTTGGTCACTTATTGCGACACCAATATAACTCTTGTATACGGAAATATGTCCCACTCCCTGATCCATCTTCATTCACATCACATTCACATCTCTGCAACTTTGAATAATTGTCATCAATTGTTGATAGCCAATACCGTTTGATTGTTTATAGTTTCAATATTTTTAATAGAAACAATTAATTTTCAGGTCTTAAGTGGATAAAGGGAAAGAAGCTAGAGCATGTATTCAGTCTGGATTCCACTTCACTTTCTGCATGAAATGAATGTGGACGTAGATAAGAAGAATTTTCCTTTTTTGTAATCCTATAAGGCCTAACTAATCTTGCAAATTCATTGTGAGTATAAGATGCGTGGTTACAAGGTATTTGATACCACAAGATAATAAGTGTGTATAGTATCATGCATTTACCATTACGCTTGATCCTACCTGGTGGTACAGGTACACAATAGTATGCCTAAAGCCCATCGTACTTTTACAGTGACTCGCGAAGAAGATGATTTGGTATTAGAAATGTATTTGGTAAGGTAAAGGTTGACTAACTTGGCCCATGACTAAAATTTTATCTATCAATCGCTGGAACATTCAGGGGTCATTTTGCCAAATAAGATAGTGGATGTCATGCACTATGTGCTGCCATGTAAATAGAAAGAAGAGTGTCTGATATTTTTTTCATAATTCTAGAGGTTGGTCACTTATTGCGACACCAATATAACTCTTGTATACGGAAATATGTCCCACTCCCTGATCCATCTTCATTCACATCACATTCACATCTCATGAAACTGTCTTGCGTCATCAAACCAGAATGTGAATTCATGATTTTCCCTCTCAAACTACAGTATACAGTTGAATCATGTAAGACCTATTTGGGGAGGAAATGCGGTATCCTTGTACATGTATCACAATGCCTTAAATAGTGACTCACACTTACTTGTTTACATTATTATCAATTTCTGTCAGTGTAATTGTATGCTGACACTACACTTTAATAGTGTAATATTTGTTAAAGTACACTGGTGAAAACATATCATTTAAACACTGCATATGAATGAATCCTGATATAGTTACATTATGGTGGAACACCCTTCACCCTCATGTTTTGCCAAACTAGAAATGATTAATATGGAGATTTGAACTTCAAAATGTGGTTTTGCGCCGGAGCAGTATTTTAAGTCAAAATGTATAAGAGACAATCCCCAAACCATGCATGCTGTGTCGGGTGATATTCGTCATTCCGAAAGTTCGTTAATCCGAACTTTAGTGACGCTATTCCGACGGTTCATTATTCCGAAGGTTCGTAATTCTGAAAATGAGATGAGGAAATTCGTTTTTCTGAAGGTCTGTTAATCCGAAATTGAAATAAATTTCGTTATTCCGAGGGTTTGTTAATCCGAAGATGAAAAATAAGGTTCGTCTTCCAAAGGTTCGTTGATCAAAAAATGAAATAAAGTTTGTTATTCCGAAGGTCTCTTTATCCGAAAATGAATATACGATTCATTATTACAAAGGTTCGTTAATCCGGAAAATGAAATAAAGTTCTGAAAGGGACTGGTTTTGAAATGGCTGAGATATCAAAAAAGAGGGATTCTAATAAAGTGTGGGAGTACGATCGCTTTGTTTTACTTTGTTTTTGGATGTTTCAGTCATGCCAAACCCGATTTTCATCAAATAAACTTTAAAATCCTCTTAAAATGGTATGCTCTGTACTATTTCATAAGTGTTTTCTCGGTATCTCGCTAAAACTTAAAAGCCCAAATCTCATCTCCACCAATGCTGTACCATCCCTTTAATTCTAAAGGTTCTGTAGTGTGCACCTTTATTCATTCTTGTTTGGATTAACGAACATCTTTTTCATTTTCAAATCAGCGAACCTTCAGAGTAACGAACCTTGTATCATTTTAAGAATTGCAGAATCTTTGGAATAACGAACCTTCGGAATAACGCCATGCATGATAAAATGTTGGGATTAACGAACCTCATTTTTTCATTTTCGAATTAACGATTAACATCTAGACTATATAGGTATACAGACTTTTTGTGTATTTTGAAAAAAAGGACCATATCTTATTTTAGGATTAAAAAGCGATCAGAATGATGAATATCACCAAGATCACATCATACAACTCATCAACAGTTGGTTTGACCTCTTCAGTTTTGATTGGACGAGAGTATAATTGAATCCGTCTGCACTTTCTCGAAGTATATACACAGGTATGGTATTACCGGACAGCATGGTTATTCCGGACGCGCACATTTTTGCGTACTAATGTCATATTAGGGAGCTTTAGGTTTTCGCGACGGGAACGTTCAGAGGAAAAAAAAAACCCAACATAATCTTATTCTGAGCATGATGAGCAGAATCGCGCGTCAAGTCAATCTATTTTTAGCTTGCGTCGCCTGAGTTTTTCACTACGCGTACCGGGCTATTTTTACGTCCGCACAGTTTGCAACGTAGAGAACTACTTCATGCACCGATCATATGGGGGCGCCATTTTATTTTTTATACGTTACGTCCCAGCGTTTCAGCACGACGCAGGGGATAGGAGAACGTCCAGCGCAAGCGTCGTCTCAAACGTCCGCGCGTCAAAATCTAAAGCTCCCTATTAATACGCGCAGGACTTCGTAGATTGATTAGCCTCACAGAGCGTTGTATGGACCGAAATTGCCCCCCCCCCCCCACCAAAAAAAAAAAAAAAGTGACATGAAAATGTACTAACAATGAGAAATTCACATTTCACCTCAGATTTAGAAGAAAATGTTGATTTATCACAAGGTTTAATGGCGTGAACTGTTCGAAATGTACAAGTTAAACATTTTACCGTAAAATACGAAATTTGAGAATCATTTGCCGATTTTTTCTTTGTCGTCCGCTCGGTAAGAATGTGTACGGTGAATCGCTGGTATGAATTGTGATTCTGGTGTACCGACAAGGTGCGAAAGACGTCGATTATTCCATTACGAAAATCGTGTCCGGAATTATAATCCTATTTTACACCGCGCAAAGGGACACCTTTTTTGGAGAGGGGTATATTTGAAGTCTATTTTCCAAAAATCGGAGCGAATAATTTTCACAATTTTGCTGAATTTGTATTTTTCAGGACTTTCTGAATATCAATTGATACTACTTTTTGCCGAAATTTCAAGTACGAAATTCAGAGCCACGGGGAAAAAAAAAAGTGTCTGGTGATACGGTCCACTCTCCTACATGACAGTGTATGTCAGCACTTTCCTTGTGTGTGTGTGTGTGTGTGTGTGTGTGTGTGTGTGTGTGTGTGTGTGTGTGTGTGTGTGTTTTTTTTTTTTTAATGTATAAGTTCCACGCTGCATTGCTGGCTTTATTAACACTGCATGGATTAAATCAGAAAAACATAATCAAATAGTAGCAGTCTCATCAAAAGGCAGAGGAACACTATGAACTTTATGGTTCTTTCTTGACATGCATGCAGTGGCAAAGAGGTGTTCTACTCTCTGTAGCATCTAAACATGATATTTTGGACAGATTCTTATAAAACCATGTGCTATTAGTCCTTCCCTTCAAGTATTCTACTTGAAACTGTTTTACAGTAAAGAATGTCCTTTTTCTTGGCAACACCGAAACCAGGTGCAAGAGTATATTAATGCGTTTGACTTATTTCATTCTTCATGTAAAAAAAAAAAAAATACACACACACACACACACAAAATTAAATAAAATGTGAAAAGCCAATGACACTCAATGCAAAATTATGAGTAATACAACTGTATGCATGGTGACATAATTATATGGAGATATAAAACTATCCGATCAGCCTTCAGCTAACAGCTTCATAAAATGGAGCTGTGCCTATCTCCTATCTACATAGAGATTATTGAAGCATGCCAAAATACATTGTTTTAAATTAAACTTATCATGACAGACTAAGATCAATGGTTAATAAGTTCTGCAAACGCAGACTGACTATATACAAGTAACATGGCTTCCTACATAATCCATTCAGTGGATTGACCATCAGTGACAAAGGAATCAGGATGCACACAAGAGGGACGTGATGCTATAATTGTGTTGCTTTATTTGCCATTCCATAAGTACATTGCAGTGTGAATCTACAAACATTACACAGTAAATGTCTTCAAGAGAGGTGATCTCATAGCCACAGTGTACGAGACAAATCACAAGCTGAACATTAACAAAGTTATTAAGCTTAAGCACATGCTCATATATTACCTAACTAGAAAATTGATCACTGTATCTACATCTACACACAATTTGGAGAGAGATGATTTGAATGGAAACTCGAAACACAAAATGTCTTCTGACAGTGAAGACTAGATTGGTCTGTAAGATTGGTCTAGAATATTTTTAAAGTAACCCGTGTAGGATATCCTGGTAACACTCTGTCATTGTTTCTAGTGAATTGTGCAATATCGCTCACGGTTGTTCACAGATATATACACACCATCAAGATAAATGCCAGTCCATCCATGGAGTCATGTAGCTCTATCTTGATTATGCACGGAGATTTGTAATTGCATGTTGACATCACCGCCGGCGCCACGTTTTCAAAAGTGGGGGGGGGGGGCACTTCCGGGTTTCTTCGAGCTGACAAGCAAAAAAACAAAACAAAACAACAACAACAAAAACAAAGGGTCCACACACAAAGGCTTCAGTTCACCTTTCACTTCCGGGTTTCTTCAGCTGACAAGTAAAAAAACAAAACAAAAAAAGGTCTTCAAAAACAAAGCCTTACCGCGCTCACACTTTAAGGTTTCTATCTATTTCCTTCTAGTGTCACTTACGCACTTCCGGGGTAAAAAAAAAAAAAAAGTGGGGGCCAAAGTGGTGATACCTTATGCATTCCTTTGTATGGTGATGTAAAAAGCAGTTGTAAGCATTGTACATGTGTTATGATATACAGCATAGCGAAGATGTCTCTCCTATATACTTCACAACTTCATTGCAACTATTTAAGAAACGTGTACGACTACATCAATCTCTCATTTGATATGAACACTTTGCACCAGCTTAGTAGTTAGATATCATAGTACTATTTATTTCATTTTCTCCGCTCTTTTATGCTCTTTCGCATGTGTTTTATGCCGTTACCATCCAATTGTTTGTTGACTGTAACATATCTATTTTTGTTGTGTTCTCATTTTGTATTGTGCGCTCATGTAATGTAAAGTTGGATTTCGACGCATGGTTCTCTTGTAAAGCAGGCATTTGTGGTTCTTAATGGGACTACTCTGCTTTTAACCCTATAAAGCCCTATGGGGGGGGGGGCACATTGTGCCCCCTACCATATTTTCGTTTACCACTCCTACACCCTTTACCCGATCTCAACCAAATTTGGTGACTTTTCCTAAAATCTTATTGCAAACATTTTGATATATAACTTAGCTATGTCTGATATTGCTGGTTGCCATGGCAACCGTAAACTGACAACCATGTTCGTCAGATTTTGCATGATTTTCTGTTTCAATTTCACCTTACACTATAATAATGGATGGAATGGGGGTTTTCTTGGCTCTAATTCGCTGAAGGACCAAAATGTGAAGTAGTTAGATGGTTGTGAATTACCCTGAAATGGTCTTATTATTTCTTTATTTTTATATGACAGAGGCATCACACAATAGATATAATAGAAATAATCGAAAATACAACATTTTTCAAAGACTAACCTTTTATTTTGCGTTGTCTTCACACAAGCTTTGCTTGTAATATCATTTGTTCATCATATGAACAAACTTAAAATTCAATATTTTGAAAATATGAAATGTGATGCCAATATATATACCCATTCCAAGCAATATGTCATAGGTTTCATTATATTTCTTTACATTGTAATGAATAGCGCCCCCACATGTTGACCTTGAGAAATTTCAACCATAACTAATAGTCAACGTTGACTTGCTTTTCCTTTGTGGTAAATATGAAAATGATTGATATAAAATAAAAACATATATACTGGGGATAAAGAAATAAAGAGAAAAAACATGATTTTAGCATATTTCCTATGTATTTCTCTATATTTTGGTAAATAGCGCCCTCAGTGGACGACCTTGAGAAATTTCAAAAGTTGGGTCTTGTAGAGTATGAGTTGCTCTACCCATGTGCCAAATATGACGGTCATACATCATATAATAAAGAAGTTGTATAGGGGGGAACATGTTTCGGTCATTGTTGTACGTGCTCCCCATCTCAATCTCAAACTCGATTTTAACTGGGACCTACGCTCAACAAGCTCGCTTTTAAGTAGGTTCCTTCATATTTCTTTAGCATTCATTCACAGACTCCAAACCTAACAGATCGACCACTATTATGTTTTACATAATCATTTGCAACATTCTATGTATGTCTCCAACTGGATATCATGTATTTCATTGAATTTTGTTATATTTGATGTATTTTTTCATCGAGGAATATGAAAATAAATTGAAATTGAAATTGAAATTGAAACAATGTGCCCCCCCCCCCCTTGGGCCTGGAAGGGGTCAAAATAGCTTGGGCTTTGTAGGGTTAAGGAAGACTTCACAATACATAGTTAAACTAGATGCGTCAATATCCTTTTTCCACTTCACAAACTGGGAATGCATAAACATTAAATTTTTTTGTCTACTTTACAAACTGAGAATGCATCAACAATAAATCCCTATTTTGTTTTTGTGTAATTGTGCTAGTTCTGACAACTTCAAGACATTCATATGTCGTATGTTTCGTATGTTTCAGTGAAATAGTAGTCGTCGACTTAACTGACATTCATCATGGTGGACGTGAAAAACAGGGTCCACATGATATAAACATTCTAACTGCGGATACTGTATGTAACAACTCTATGTTCACTTTCAATACTCGCAAAGATATCTGGAAAAAAGAGGGCGATATATGGATCTATCCGCAATCAGCATCATTTCTAAAGTCGTCCACCTATCCACCATACTTAGATAATGTGTATAAATATGACATCCAATTGGTATCAAAATCTCACAGGAAAATTGATTTGTGAGTACATTCCCCGGTACATTTACGCATAAAGTGCACAAAGAGCTAAAGACCAAGAATGACTACACAATGATAATGAACACAAAACATTAGAGAAGAAATTGTAGAATACATTAAACTACTGGTGCAGATCTTAAGGTGACATACGATAAGCATTACAGTACATGTATACCTTCACATAGATTCCCAAACAACTCGTAATAATTCCCTCCATATCTCCCAGTTTTTTTAATCCCATAGGTTGTCAGCATTCCATAAGTCGGAAATGTATGCTCTTTCCTGTATGTACTCCACTTCTAAGCATTATGACTTCCAACCAATAAATGTCCACCAATGGTCTGTAATAGTACGAGTTTTCTAACTACTTAATAATCTTACAAATGGTATGAAGATACCATTTTGCCTTGGCACTTTTAGTACAACAGAATCCTGTGACTTGGCTTTAAAAAAGGGAAGTATAGAATAATAGTTTGTTTTAGGACATGAAATTATGGCTAGAATGTGTCAATTGATTTACATTGCTGTGGCCAGTTTCAGAATAACCTTAAAATCAACTTTCAGCCCATTACTGTCCCCCACTCTTCACTTTTTGCCCTCCTTACAAGCCTCATATGTCGCTTCCTTCTTCAATTCTCCTCTTTCTAGGCTCTTCTTCTGCCAAGCAACGATCCGGTTAAGGACTACATGTAACATTGTGTTACCACAAACCTTTCTCCCTCATCTACTTCACCATGCAAACCTTCAAATAACACATATTCTTAAAATCTGTTCTTAATGACTACTTTGAGGTTCTAAATGCACAGTCTAGTCAAAGTAAAGAGCAAGTCAAGGCAGACAAATGGAAATTTGACCTCGCAACAACATATCCTAAAATTTTTTCAATGAAAATTCATAGAAGCTGCGTTTTCCATCACTTTCTTTTTTCATCTAATTTCTAATGAGTTACACATGAAGTTGAGAATCGAGGAGGTTTCCATGGACAATGGGTACAGTCATTCAAGCATGTTCTGTTAATTAGTAACTAATAATTGCTAGTTATAAGTTGATGGTCATCATTCTACTACACCTTGTATTGACCAGTACTAGTGTGGAATAAAGGTTTGTAACCAAAGACAATGCTCACTTCCCCCTCATTATCAAAACTGTGAGCTGAATATGATCCCCTCAAGGCACCTATCATAACACTTCATTGGCGTTATTTAATCAAACACACACGTACAATGCATACACAAGACGCATACACAGCATATAGGTACACATATAAATTAAGAATCAGAATTAATAACTTACTGACCCCTTCTACAAGCACAAAATTAAAAAATAGTATTCCTACATCATTCTCGTCGATTTAACATCATAAATCTGTACTATCAATTCAGTGAATTGCAGTGATACTTCTAGTTAAAGAAAATATGCAATAAAGCACAGACTCAGTATACATGTACGTAAAAATAGAACTGGTACTGCAACTTGTAAATTGCGATGTTTGACTACGTTTCCTCAATCTAGCATTCAGCATGACCGGTAAAAGTATTCATGTTCATGTACGCACTCTCCTGTTGACTCTCTAGATATCTGCTCATGGCATCGTAGCACAGTTTGTACTGTTCCTGCAGATAACACAATATTGAAGAAAAAAATACACAACAACACCACATTAAAAACTAAATCATTCCATACATTAATGTTAGGCACAAAACGCCAACACTGGTACCTATATGTAACATCAGAATGAATACAAGTTGTTTGTGTATGAGGGATATGGGATACTATTTATGGCACTGGATATGTTTGGATTATTTTGAAGCTCAACTGCATACAATTTCAGCTCTCCAACTCTTGTAGTGTCTTCAGTTATTTCTTGGGCGCCATGTTTTGTTTGATAGATACTCTACTTTCTGCAAATCAATATACATAAGTTACATAATCATGAACATGTGGGAAACATACAAAGTATATCTAAAACAGAGTCGTTTGACTTGCATAAACAACGATACAAAAGGAAATTAATGATATAATATACAGTATGCATGTCTATGCAGCAGGGATAAGAAATAACAATTATAGTTAAGCGATTATGCAGAGGGCCGCCAATGTAAGCATTGCTTGAAAAGATGGCTGGCCCGAGGAAAAGGTAGGGACGTACTAGATTCGTAACAATACAAATTCTGCTGCGAAGATAGTAGGGGAAAATAAACTGATGTGTGATGGTGGTGAATGTGCGTGCAAGTACTTGTTCTCTAAGACAGAAAAAAAAATGGATTGGCAATGCTCTCTGGTGCCAAAATGAAGACCAAATCGAAATTATATCATTCGAAAACATGTAGGTCTACTGGACTTATGAGCTTAGGATGTATGCAAAATGAAGACCTTTCAAACCATTACAGTTTTCAGCGAAATAAAACTTGCCACGTCACTTACAACACCTTGTAGGAGAATGTCAGAATCACATATACATGCATGCTTGATGAGACACTTACAAGTGATTCCACCATGTTGGGTCTGTTGGCACGCAGATTCTTCACTGCATGGAAGATGTCTACTGTGTTCTTTCTCTCGAACTTGTCAATTACAGACCACAAAGCACAGAACACTCCACTCCAACCTGTTCCATTTCTATGAAAGATGAAAGGTCATAGCCATAATAAAAACCATATATACCGTTTTGCAATTCATGCAAAATGTGAGTGATGATGTATGACCAGTAAAATTGGTTTATATATTCCTATTCTGGACATTATCTTTCATTAATAATGTTTGCTTATCAGAAAGACCATTGTATCGAAAGTTCAGTGAATTTCATAAATTGAATCCAGAGGGATGTGTGTGGGTAAGAAGTGCCTGCTTGTACTTTTCACATCTGTTTATAAAACTTTTTTTTTTGTGAAACAAAATTTAGCCACACTGTCCAAAAGACCTGTGTATGCATAAAAAAAAATGGGGAGCATGAAAAGGCCTATCTACTTTATATGACATAATAATAGAAAGTTCTCATTATTTTCTCCTCTGTAAAATCTTCCAGCATTTGTTTGAAAATAGCATCAGTTAATACATAGATACCAACTGCCTGGTCTCCTGTATTCTCTGCACCATTAAAAGATTTTTCAAACTTGACTTCAAAAACACCTATACAGCATTGTACTAAAGAGGTTCTTTCCAAACAATCCATCCTATCTATGTAGAGCATTTGGTTTGTAATACATGTAATATGACAGGAAAATAAGAAATTCATGGTATATTTGTGCTCTGAGAAGGACATTATTTAGAAAAGGTCATGTCATTGATGAATAAACATTTTTTTGACTGTACATTTGTTACTTAGATATTAGGCAGAAATATGGCCTTCTGACAAAAAAGAAAGAAAGAAAGGAAACAAAAGTTTGTACCTGGCTAAATACCAAAGCTATCCCATTTTAGTAAAGAGACAGTTTTCTATTGGAATCATCAATGCTGTACCTAGTCAGAAGTTAGAGTAGGGGTTTTTACTCACATGCAGTGGACGATAACTGGGCCTGAGGTGTAGACAGTCTTGACCGCTTCCTGTACTGCCCTCACAAGGTGGATGAGAGACATTGGAGATCTTAGCTTGTTGCTTGCAGCACTCCATCCAAACAGTCTGAATTGGGTCACAGTCAAACTCTGGTTGTGACAAAAAAATGCCAGCTGAGAAATCCTTACTATCTGTTTAAGGTTAAACTTAAATTACTACCACACCCATCTCACCAATCTAAACTGATGCTGCTGTTACTGATTTTTATATCTTATTGATCAAGACTCTTTACTTTCTGTTCATTTTGTATTATAGCGATCTTTGAAGATGATAAGACTTGCCTTGTGCAAAAATAACTTAATAATTCATGCCCAGAGTGAGTTTCGGTAGTTCGGATTTTATATGTTGGTATGATGGCTGTATCATTTTAACATCTGTCAATTACCGTGTAATGATTTTATGCAAAATGCAGTAATAGACCATAAACTTCCATGTCATTATAAAGTCACATGGTTTTTAATTCAGTCTTTTGATTCATTCATACGTTTCTCCATCCACTCACACACTAAGTTAGAGCATTAATGGACTTGCAGCTTTGTCTCTTTGATATGATACTGACAAAATCATAATTACGCACGAAAATCCAATGCCATTCTAAGCTCTTCCACAGTGCATTAAAGGTATTGTTTACCTTTGGCAGCAATGATTTTAAAAAAATCAAGATATGACATTTGATGCATATGTGTAGGTCTGTTGTATCACAAGACATCCTATCATATAGCTTTTTTTTTTTGCAATAAAGCCTGAAATACAAGGAGATATCAGTATTTTTCCCATTAAACCGTTACTGTACACCGTTTAGTCTGGAAACATTTTATTATAACTATTGTTTACATTTTGTGCATTTAACAATACTTAACATCATTTATATGGATTGAAATTTTTACGTAGGTTGTTTCTATTCCCAACTCACATTTTGGAACTATTTTGAAGAACTAATGCTGGGTTTTTGTTTCTTCTGCAAATGGTAAATTATGCCTTTAACTGGCAATGGATACATACACATACACACAGATAGAAACAGACATGTTTTCCCAAAACAGCATAGAACTGCTATGCATGAGAAAAGAGAAAGTACGGTATCAGTAAAATCTAGTTTTGTTTTCAAAGTTTACACAAACCTCTCCATTGTTAGAGACAGTGAAGGTGTCGCGGGCAAAGTGCGGTCCACTCGAAGATCCTACTCGTGCAATGTTTAGAGATCCCATCTGAATAGTGCCCTCATTGGGCCAGTACTGAGGACATGTCTGAAATAGAGGAAGAGAACAATGAAGGGATACAAATTACTCATGGGTAATGTTAACACATTGCCTCAGGGAACATGATGATCCCTTTACAATGCTTATACGACAATTTGAGATTCTCTAGAAAGCTTGTGTCCACCAAGGTGCAGACAAAATGCAGAACGAAAATTTAGTTAATCTGGCAACTAAATAACATAATTCCCGGTTTTTTTCTTTGCACCTTCGGAAGAGAGCTAAATTTCCCATTAAAATTTTCAAAATTCTGACACGGAAGTGAACATTCTGACATCGCCAGCACTCCATCGTCGTCAGGACAGATCGCATTTGGGGGAGAGGAGGCCAGGCAATATCCAATGATTTATGTATGCTACCTGCCAAGTGAAATGAAAATCTATCATCTCTAAATTTATGGAGTTAACACATGAAGCACACCGGAACACACATCGCACACTGGACAATTAATAATTGCAATTGCTCACTTTCGCCAGGTGAGCCAAAATGTCATAAAATATATCAAGAAATCACTCAGAACGTAGAGTTGAAAGTTTGTAAAAAAAAAAACAAATACAGGTCCCTATCTTGTCAACAACCGTTTACAAGTAAGATGTACCACATGGCGTGTTGTATGCTGGTTCTTCGGAGTGTCCACTTACCCCATCGGTTGGGTCAAGCTTATTGAGCATGACAATGATAGGACACTTCCAGTCAAAGACAAGCCGCCATATGTCCACTACTGTATTGGGCAAGGGAGCCTGGGTAACTACAAAGACACCCTCTTCTGTGAAGGTCTGCAAAGAAAAATAATAGCTTTGAAGCAGAGTAATAGCTGCAGTGGTAAAATAAAAATAGAAGAAATAAATAACAGTGTAACCTATTACAATAGGCAGTACTGACAGTAGTACATGTATAGTAACAGCAGTGACAGCAGTAAGTACTAGTAAAAGTAATCTACGTTTTGTTTCTGCCTGCTCCGTTGAAGCATTCAAGAAGTGGGAATCTTTCAGTGGCCGTGCTTAATCATATGATGGACACAGCATCAACTGCAATGATTTTTTTATTTTAAAAAAGCATGGCTTTGATGGAGGTTACCATTTTTTTATAATTTAAATTTGATGTTTCAAAGCAGTAAATTATGTTTAAGTCGTGTATAGTTTCTTTAAACTCTTTTCTGTCATCTATTTGATTTTGTCTGTTTTCAACACGTCATGGGAACCTATGACTTTGAATGAACTCCTAGCGAGTATGATGTATTCATCAATACTCACATCCATTAGCGATGCATTGATGTAATCAGTGGAATCTGCAAGTCCCTCTGAGACAAGACAGGGTCTCTTTGTCTCCACTTGACATGCAAAGAAGAAATGTTATGTATTATAATAATGCATGATTGAGCAGAATACAAGATACCCCTATCCCCCCAACTAAAGCAGGGCAGGCACGGGGGGGGGGGGGGGGGGGGCAGACCTCCCCCCCCCCACACACACACACACACACACTTTTTTTTTCAGAATACATAGGGTCTAACCACTTGGGCCTCACTTTCTTTCTTTTCTCTCCTGAAAGTGGCACCAGAAATTGTGGTTGAGCTCTTTTTTTCCTTTTCTTTTTTTTGCCCATTAACCCCTGGAAGCTGTACCATCAATATAATTGCCACTAAAGGCTTTTGTTTGTTTGTGTTTTTTTTTATTGTTTGTTTGTTTGTGAAGTTATGAAATCCGGAAGTAGCAGGAGAAAAGTGCAGGTAAGACTTTTTTTGTTGCTTGTCAGCTGATCAAACTGTAAGTGGCACAAAAAATATAAACTTCCCTCCCCCACTTTTAAAAATGCAGCCCCGGCCCTGTTCTTAACCCTGTCTTATTGACATCATCTCCTAGACATTATCTCTTCGAAGAGGAATTTATTTTCTCCTAACAATACTGAAATACAGAAATATAAGTGGAGAAATTATTTAGATAATTTTCTTATTTAGAAGTGCAAGTTCCATCAGTTGGATACAGTGACTCACAGGGCAAGATGTCTGGGAATCTGTTCTTGTTCTTGTTCTGAGGCATCTTTCCTCCTTTAAAGGCGTTGCTAGGAGGAACTGGTGCCAGAGAGTCGAGCAACTGTAACAGATCAATCATTCCGTCAGATTAAAAGAGCTCTCTCTAAATTGTCCTCTGAAGAAAAGCAATGGGTAATTCTTTATCTACCTTGACATTAGTGAGTGCAATGTGAAGTGATCACTGTGACAATAGATGCCCTTTGCCAAGCCAGCTGATCTCTGTAGGGCTATATCATATTTATGCAACATTCCACCACAACAGATTTGCCTTGCAGGAATGTTTCTCTCATTTCCATGTTTCGTTGGGTTTTTTCTCCAAGGTAAAAGAGAATACATATACTTTTTCAAAATCTTATTCAGCCAGTCATGAACAAAAGTCTAGCTGTGTGCACTGTCATTGGTGTTGCTCTTATTCTTACCTCATATTCAAGCTGAATGTTGATTTTCTTTGTCTTTGGGTCCACTCTGTTCAGAGTAGATAACTTCTTCTTGAAGTGTGCCACAGGAATGTTGGTCTGGTCCAGCAAGTAGACCTCAAGAAGAGCATTGTATATGAACAGATACTGATCCTGAAAGAGGAGGAGGGTTTAGATACTGATTAGCTGTCTTTCCAAGAGTGTTTTTTTTAAACAACATGATCAGAGAATATTAAGAAAGGCTTGTAACCTGGTCCAGTAGCTTTCAGGGTGACACAAAATGAGGGATTGATAGGAGGGTCAAAATAAATCGCATGTTCTTGCCTGTGTGTGTACCAGCTTGATACGGTTTTCCCTCATCTGGTTAACAAAGCCAAAGATGTCCACCTTTCCAGTCTCTCGCATCATAAACAGCATGTTATAGAGGGTGAGGAAGGTGCCTGTTCTTCCTGCTCCAGCGCTGCAGGAAAGGCACAGAGACAAGACAAGTAACATCATAAAGCAAATGATGCCATATTCAGTCACTGGTACAGTGTATATTCAGCAAATGACAAAATCTGTAGGCCATCAACAACAGCAAGCTAGCGGTTTTCCAAACCAAGCAAAGGAAAACAGAATTTTCAAGAATTTGAAGAGGGAAAATGTGCAAGAACTATTTAAGAGTTATGTCAATAGCATAGAATATGAACCACTTGTGAATTGTAGGGCAACATAATAGAGTTTTAAAACTCTCAAACTGATTCGATTGAGTGTTTGGGAGATTAATCAATTACAAACCCCTAAACGTCTATAGCAGTATTTGAAATCAAAATGTGAAAACACAGTTGAAGGGGTCGGTGCAATATAGTGCTAACCCACACTTTTGTCAAAATTGAGTTACATGCATTTTCATAATCCTTATCCTTCACTCTAACCTCCTTAAAAATATCATATTTGAATTCAACCAATAAGATGGTAAAAAATCCATGCATTCATGTTTTATCAATGTACAATGTATGGACTTTCCAAACATTCAACAGCGATTATCTCAAAATGACTATTGTGTGGGTTAGCACTATATTGCACCGACCCCTTCAGTTATTGGATGAACTACAAAATCAAAAATCAAAAGCCTTTTGTAATTCATTTGTTGTTGTTTGTTTTTTTCTTTGGGGGGATAAGCAAAACAAAAGAAATTCACTTTTTAGTGAAAGAACGTATTTCTGCCCAAATATTCTTTTCATGCTAAACACATCTCCTGTAGAATGACTTAAGTCAGAAATTAAAAGTAATTTGGGAAGAGGACAGAGCAAAGGTTGATTCATACTAACCTGCAATGTACAAGCATTGGTCTGTTCCTTTCAGATAGAGGCATTGTGGTGTGGTGACGAAGCACAACTTCAACAAAGTCAAGGAGAGTTGTGTAGTCCTCAGGGACTTCCCTCTTAGACCAGGACATGTAGTGGAACTGGGTGACTGTTCTTTTCTCTTCACCTCTTCCCTGCAAATTGAATAATATATTGGTGAAAGTGGACTTTAAGGTTTGCATCTCGAGAGGTGTTGATGGTGGTGGGGGGGGAGGAAGGCTGAAATCTGAAAGTGAAACAAGCCTTTAGGAATTAAAAACAAAGCGGGCCACGGCAATTTGCAATTATCAGGTCATTCTAATCGTTATAACTTTGTGATGTTGCTGTTTATTCCACAAGTTCATTAAAATCAAACAAATCGATACAAAGCTAACTTCAACATTTTTTTTTTCGGGGAGTGGGGTGGAGGGAGGAGGGGCACACTGCAGATTGTCCCAAAAGCCTAAGTATCTACTGTGCAGCAAAATGAACTTCTAACCGAGTGACTGTCCTCTTTTACTTTTTTTTTTTAGGGGGACGGGGTTATTTAAGATGATGAAACTTGCTTGCTAAGTTATATCCAATTGAAGATCTATAATAGATCTTCAATTGGATATAACGTAGCAAGCAAGTTTCATCACACGCACATTTCAAGTTCAAGAGAATACATCTTACCATATTAACGTCCAACTCCCTGATGGCATGATCAGAGAATGTGTGTTCCTCAGACAAGAAGATGGAGAAGTTTCCAATGTTGATGGATCGTGACTCCTCTGGCCAATATTGCGTGCATTGGTCCTTAAAAAAAAGAGATGCTTTACATTGCAGGAACAGGTTTATCATGGTAGATATCAAGCAGGATAGTCCATATATTTGATCAGTTATCATTAACAATGCCAATGAACCATTCAAAATATGTTACATCGTCTGAGCTCTTGCAAAGTCACTTGGAAGTACCATAAAACGTTGTTCTGTGGCAGAGGCATAGAAGGTGCAACAGTTTGCTTTGATTTTTTTTTTTATTGCCTAGAATTGATTTTATCAAGCAGTTTTGTGGTCATCTTTGTAATGCATGCATGGTCACAATCAAAGACCGAACCGTACACTCATTTCCTTATTGATGAACACTGTTTCAAAAGAAAGTGATACCTTTCCATTCTGAGTCAAAGTTGTCACCATGACAACGGTCTCAACATTTTCCTGCCATATCATCCTCCAGAAATCAGTCAGTGATGCCTCGTTTGGTGCTACACAACAAAGTAATCGAAGGCAATAAATAAGATTCGCACAGTTACATTAGTTACATTATACCGTGCAAAAGATAAAAGTGGCGTTGCAGAGCCACATTTTATTGGGGATGTGCGCCGGGGAAGACATTGATTGCAAGGGGGTAACTATCATGGAAATAGAACATATTCAAAACTGGTGTTTGATTTCATGTCCTTACAAGAAAAAATCACGCATCAGAAGCTACCAGTCTTTCCTATACAATCTATACATATCTTTTTTAATTATAGTGATTATGATCAATTTGTGGTATTGAGTTAACATATGCACATCAAAGGACAGAAAAAAATCCACATTCAGCTAAAATTTACAGAATGCAAAGTTCGAACAGATCATTTAATGGTGATGGTTGAAATTTTAAAGCATTAAGATTTCATTATCTATATAAAAAAAAAACAACAAACAATCTTGAACATGATATCAGACACAATTGATAGGAATTGCAACTTTTGAAATACATTCCCGCAACATTGCGAGGTTGGTATAAAAATTAAATGGTGTCAAAAAATCCCCATTTCACGCGTTGCATCATTTACTATTTTGAAATTGCAATTGAAGTTCTCGCATATCAACTGCAATCAGGTTTCATATCAACACAAGTACTGGAGGTTGACAATTCTTTCATTACTCATTTCTTGCATCAACAGTTAAACAAAACTGATAAATCATAACTCATAGATATTCATTAAAGATTGTGTACTTTCTCCTACATCTTGCTTTTCCTTTCAAAACAATACTTTGTTCAGTACCAGTAATTTAAATACTTCTGTCTACTAAATATGTGGAGCACACACATGACGGCTAGTTTGCCCTTTTCTGTAGGCTTTTGTTGTCTTCAATTTGGTAGATTGTGACATAAGAGCAATAATTTTTTATCATAGTGAATTGCAAAGCGGTCTGCTTTTGAGATCCCAGCAGTGGTATAGAAAAGAGATTTGTAGTTGTTTGAAATGGTGATGCAGTACTTCGAGAAATATGTTGAATCCATTCGTCTATAATTGTCAACATCATTTTCAGGGCGAAGAACACTACAAATCACCCCCCCCCCCCCCCAAAAAAAAAAAATGTAAATATGCACATTGGTAGCACTCATATTCTAATGTCGCTACTTTGATATTTACCCTCATTTTTAGTTAACCTTCTTTAAAAATGCATGTCACATAAATTTCATATGCACAAAACTCAATATAAAATAAAGGAATAGTAACAAATCTAAAAACAAAATTACATACACCACATGTAATTGCATCCTGTATATTTAGTAGTTTCTTACCTTGTGATGCAATAATCACCTTTTCTCCTCTGAAATTCTGTTGGAAAAAATAATATGAATTTTAAGTAGTGGCCTGTCCATGATGATAATATATGAGACTGTTTATTTTTGCCAAAAGGATTTAAATGTTTACTTTAACCATGAGTAAACTGTCTTTAACTCTTCAAGTGAAATTCTATGAGAAATACATCTGATTTAATTTGTCTCATATCGCCCATTTCATAAGCCATAATGGAGAGAAGGCAGTGAGCTACAGAGTGACAACTTGAAACACCACACGAATGCACTTACTGGTCTATAACTGGCTTTTGTAGATATTTCCTGAAATAACTTATAATTGTGATCGAAACATTCTCCTCTTTCACGGAGAATATATTCTAATGTTTGCTTGATGCCACACTCTATACTACACCTTTGAAGAAATTTTTAGTCATGGAATGAATATGATACTCACATGGATGTAGTTAGCATTGTAATAATCTGAATGGGGATCACCATCCACAGTCTTCAGAACAACTCTGGAATGATCGTCTGTCAAACAACCACAAAATAAACATGTTTTTATAGGATATACGTTGCTGGCAATGTGCAAATAATCACTTGTCATACAACATAGCCATTGCAGGCTTCCATTGTTGCAACAAATAATGCAAAATCTTTCACTTCTGACAAATGCAGGATTTATTTTGCACTTTAAAATACATGACTTTGATACATGATAAAGGTTACCGCTAATAAAATTTTCATCATTCAGAACAAATTTGCTTCTAAGCTTGCTTCTAAGTAGGTTCCATCATATTTCTTTAACATTCATTCTCAGATTCCAACTTTCATAGATTGACCACTATGTTCTATATGTTTGCAATAGTCTTTTATGTCTCCAGCTCGATATCATGTATTATTTCATTTTGCAATATTATGTCTCTTAGCTGGACATCAATTATAATTCAATTTTGTTATACGTGATGTATTTTTAGAGAAATAAGAAAATAATTTGAAATTGAAATTGAAATCAAATTAAAATTAAAAGTGTGAAACACAAAACCCATTTCTATAAGTACGCCTTTATGAAATTATACCGTCAATTGTGGTCTACAGCTAACGCCATGTTGTGACTGCTGAAACATTATATATAATATACCATCTGTACTGTAATTGCTGAGTCTCATTCAGTCAGTAGGTACACTGAGGTCTATACACATATTTTGTATTCACAACACTAATAAGTGCATTCATAAACACAGTAATCCAGAATAGGAAACAGGACAATTGTTGGAAGAAGTTGTTTTGCACGGTGACAAATACAAGCAGTTTGCTACAGCATTGATTACAAATAAAACACATCAATCCTTCTTATGCAAGTGCACAACAAACAAGACTTACAAAAAAATTCGTGTTATATGTCATGTGATTTCACATAAACTGCCAAATATTTCAAAATGTATTGGCACATTTTGAACAAATGTTAATATCTCTGAATTCAGAAGTAACTGCAAAACAACAAGTGTATGCGGAAGTCAACATGTTGTGTTCAACCGTACCGGAGTTAGAGGCACTTAAGACATAGACATTACATTGACCAAACTAGACTAGTATCTAATTCCAATACCTTGATACTTTCAGTAACCGAGATCAGACATGTATGTGAAACACATGGAAATTAGTCTATGGTCAAGTGCAAGATCTAAAAGCTTAGTCAAATTTAGGTCCAAGCAAATTAGCATCTAAATAGTGAAAAATGCATAAACAGCCTAGGCCTATTCTTTTTTAAATAATCATCCTTTCTATCAAAGATAGAACATTTTTAGCTAATTAGCATGAAATTGTTTGAGAGACTCACATGCTATGATGGTCTTGAAGCGATTTTTGGCCTTGTTCCGTTCCTTTGATGCTACATTCCATGGGTGGAGCTGGCTGCTCTTCAGCATCTGAACAATAAAAACAGGTTGTTGTTTTTTTTTTTTAAAGATACAATGTATAATCCATTTGTGCTCCCACTAAAAACAAACAAAAAGATCGATGAACATATCGGTAAAATCGGCATCAATGCAACAACAAAAAGTTCACAAAAGTTCATTCACACAGGCATTTTATTCAGCGATCTTCTTTTAATTGAGCCCATAGTCTGTTTTGTACAATCAATTATCCACAGTCGGTTTGTTTCTTGAATTTGTACACTAATATAGTGTACTAGTAGGGTGCCTATTGATTTCTGTACTGAAGGGCTTTTAAAAACACATTGTTCATCGGTTGAGGAAATAAAGTGCACACAATGGCAATATTTACCTGGTATTCCTGGACGAGTCCATTGCCTTCCTTTGCCTTTTTGTGCGCAATGTACGCCTGGAGCTCATGGACAGGTATAGGACCAGGAACTGCAAGATCCTGGTAGATATTATCCTCATTGTTTTCCTTCATCATTGGCTCTTCATAAAGGTTGTCATGACTACCACTGCATTTCTTGCTACAACTGGGGGAGCCACGCCCCTTGAAGGTACTCATCTCTCTATTCCCACCCTCATCCTTCTGAAACATCCGGTAGCTGGGGTAGTACCTGGGATTCAGAGATTCTTTGCGTTCCGGGTTAGAGAAGGCTGAAGTCAGTTCAATGACTGGAACATCTTTAAAACCTTCATACAGGTGTTCTTCTGGTACACCATCATTAACATTTTCACGCAAAACAATATATTGGCCTTGATCTGTGGCAGAACCTATAATTACAGGATTAAAAAATGGATGAGAACACCAGGATTAACAAATACAGAATATGTATCACAATTGTGACATTACATCAAAAAAGATTTTTAGTTAAAAATCAAAAGTAGAATAAGGAGAGCGACAAAATCTTGTAAATAGTGATACTTAACTGATCAGAATGGGGTGTTTCCAGTTCACCAAAATAAGTAATGGAAAGGCCAAAAACGATAGAATTCCGATTTTGAGAAAAGTGGTCAAGGAGCAAAGTTTGATTTGATCTGTAGTCTTGTGTCTCGAACGTTAGCGTTTAAATGTACATCGCCCGATGTGGAATTCTTTTATTGTTTGATCTCAAATTTTGGAGATGTACAGCATGTTACACAGAAAAAAACAACAACAGATGAATAGATAGACATTGGAGGGGTCATCCTTGCGTATTTCCATCACAGAATATTACTTACAATATAATTCAAGTCAGATAACAAATGAAGTCAGCGTCTTTACGGAGTGGCGGGAATGACAGGCACCGTTCTTCGATGATTAGCTATCTTGTATCAACAATCAATATTTTAGTTTCCTGCTGTGTTAAAGAATATTTCTAGGGTGAATTATGTGTCTAAATGTTTCTCTAATTTTCAAAATAATAATGAAACAGATACCCGTTCATTTTAAAATTCTGTCATCACCATAAAGTGCCACAAAGACAGTTCTACTGGTCAAGCTGATTAAAAGGAATTATGCCTAATTGCCTCCTGAAATGATTAGACAGATTAACAATCAATATTGGTATCAAACTTTGATATGGTATTGAACATCCACGTGATAACAGGAATACAGTGTAAAATGAATTATCATTAGTATATGATAAAGAATAGCATTTGCAAATTTGCGAATTTGGTTTTCACTCATCAGCTGTCATTTGTGTAACTGATGCCAAATACATTTGTGGAAAATCATCCTGTTCTTATGTGAGGTTGCATAGTTTTTTAATCATTTATTTCTCTATATACCCCTTTTCAGAATTCTTGACATGACTTGGGTTTTGTTTTCTTCTTGTATGCGTAATTTACTAGTAAAGGGGTAGATTATATATAATATCTTTACAGACACTCCGTTTTGGTACAACGAAATAAGCATTTTACGTCTACGAAGAGTTGTGTTGAAGATATTTCTCACCATCTGTGCCATTAAGCTGCTTTTGGTCTTGGTTCCTGAACAGATAAACATAAATTATACACAGCAAATTACATTGATGTGTGACGATCTGCAAAACGGGAATGAAGAAATGGATATAGAGTATTGCTATTTTTTGTGCAACATTTTCCTGGTCATATTTGTATGTGTATGTGTGTGTGTGTGTGTTCTCAAACATCTTTATCTAAGCTAATGGAGCCTTTTTTTACCAGTCTGTTCTATCAAAACTTTTTATAAACTGTTTTCGATTAACATGGACATCTCAAAAAGGAAATGCTGAATTGCCCTCTATATAACATTACGAATTAAACGGATCAACAACCTTTGAGTCTTGACAAATTTCAAAGTCTAGTTAGTGTAGACCCTACATGCTGGATAGTCTTCTGTGGCTGTTTGTTTGTTTGTTTGTTTGTTTGTTTGTTTTATTAATTTTAATCATGGTGTTAAAAAGCGCTCTGTCAGTCTTCAGGCTGTTTTCAGAGAAGCCTTGAAGAACATAACAGTTGATATGAACAGAACCATACGAAGATTGAAAGATCCGAAACAAAACAAAACAAAATCTAGACTGTTCGGTAGATACATAGATATTAATTGCCTCTTGTTTTTCAGTTAGTGAAAGTTCTTGGCATATATTTGTCCAAGCAAACAGGCAACTATACATACTCAGACCACTCGAGCCTCCTACATTTTAGAATACATTTGACGCATGCACTTTGGTTTTAAAGGTATGTATTCATATGTAATCCTTGTAATTCTATTTTATTTACTGTCTTTAGAATGTGATATTACCTCCGCCAAATAAGGAAGGTTAGTGATCATCGGTGTTGATTTGTCTGTTTGCAAAATAACTCAAAAAGTGGTGAAATTTAAATGAAACAGGTGAATTTTATTAAATACCTCGGCTTTATTGTTGATAACAAACTGAAATGAGTTAAAGCACCTATGGAGAATATATGCAAAAAAAAAAAAAAAACTGGGAAGTTAGTGAAATATTTAGGCAGATTTCAACAGTTACTCAATGAAAGTAATCTAAAAGCAATCTACCAGTCCATTGTTTCGCCATTTTTGTTTCTCTTATACTGATATACTTGATTCAAGTGATAAGAACTATACAAATCCATTCAAATTCTTCAAAATTCCGCTGGGAGGTTATCATGAAATTAAATCCTTACGAATATCGTGTGTAACTGACAAATCCATTCTGTGTTAGATCAGTCATCCTTTGAGTCTAGGCGTATAGGAAGCATTAAAACGCATTCGTATTTAGATTGATCGGTTATAGTATTTCTGATATTTTGTAAATGTTTGTGTAACAATAATACATTCCGCTTTTATTTTCTTTCTGTATTCCTGAGTACTTTTGTTTGTGTAGGTTTATATGCTACTTTTAACGATTGACGTTTATTATTATTATTGTATTTAATTTTCATCTGAAATATAAATCTCAATGTATGTACCTTTTTATCATATAAGTGTATATTCTGTTTCTTTATATTTCTCATCTGAGGGACCACTTTGTAAAACAGCGCTGTGATAGCAGGGTAATAGTTGGGCTATACGTCCGTTAAACCAAGGAGATTCAAGAGAATGGAGTCACAACTGTCTATTTCCTTTACTAGATGTTCGATGCCGCCGCTCAGAAACATTTGAAGCATGTGCCAAACAAGATCTGCCACGCAGATAAGGGCGGACGTCCACTTGGGCGCGGACAAGCCCCGGAAGGGTTGCGGAAGCAAATTTTGTTATTTCGGCATCCTGTCCGCGACAGACGCGGAATAACTTTGTGAATCGGCTTGTCCTGGGACATTCCTAGGACTGTCCGCGGACTGTCCGCGGACTGTCCGCGGACTGACTGCGGACATTCCTAGGAATCACTCCGGAAGAGCGCGAAATACCTCGGAATATGCTAATCGTAGCCGGGCAGCGCGGAAACATTTAGGATTACACCAGGAATTAACGCGGACAATCAGGATGCCTTCCGGACAACAAAAGTTAGGCATGCGGACAAACTGCGGACAATACCAGGAAAATGGAAAGGTATAAATTTGGCGCTGACTTTGACTTTTCCTCATTTGACTGCTCACTGATGCTCATTGCTGTGCTTCAGTAGTAGCGGCTGATATTATATTAATATGATTGGTCAATATTATTTGATAAATGTGACCACCAAAAGTCGAAGAATAGGATTGTTTGCATGTCGGCTGACGACTCATTTTTTTTTTTATTTGTCTCATCTGGGAGAACAATTTTTTCTCTGCCTACAGTCACATGGATGATATTCATAAACTTTTTGAACCATGCATATATATATATATATTATATATATATAATATACATAAAAATGCAAATGTAAATATGTATATAGTCATGTTGATAAGGTAGTTCACGTGTGGGCAAGATAAAAAGATAAGTAACAAAACTGCAACAAAGTTCATGCTGTATTCACCAACGATTTATTTCTTCACAAGAAATAAACCGTTAGTGAATACAGCATGATCTTTGTTGCAGTTTTGTTACTTATAGTACTAACTGTTACTTATGTTACTATATATATATATATATAAATGTATATATATATTTATTTATAAATGTATTATATATATAACATATATATATATATATATATATACAGGGTGTATACATTGTTTATTCCCTTTTTTTTAGACATGTGCTTTATCCATCGTGAAGTATCTACATGTTTTGTCTGATACTTGCCAAATTGATCCTAATCATTAAATTTTTCTTTCTCTGATTTTTACCCTTGTGCATCTCTAACCCTCTCTTATTTTGATCACTTTTGAACATTTCCAAGCTTAGAGCTTACTAGCCTATTGTCAATGAAGTGTAAAAATAGGGAAATATTTGTAACCTACTTTAATTCACTTTTTTTTTGGGGGGGGGGGTCAGCTGGGCTGTCAAATTGGACAATCGAGTTTATTTGAAACTAAAACAAAAAGAGAAGAAAAAAATATTAGGTAATAACAACTACGAAAATCATTCAGGTAAAGAATGTTTCTGAAATGATTTGTGATGCTTAATGTGTACTTAAATATATACACTCAGCAAAAAAAAACAAAGCAAAAGAAAGACAGAACTTTTCACTTTTTCGAGTTCATGATCTTTTGCTCTTTCTCTCATTTCACTTGAATTTTGAAGCCAGAAAATTCTTCATTTTCCTTCATCATCTTTAGCTTTCATTGTAATTTTGGGCTTCAAAAATATTACATTGTCATGAGACCACATAACAGGTATTTCTTTGCAATTGAATTCATGCTTTTTAGTGTGATGAATTTGTCTTTTGTTCTAATATGTTGTATCATTAGAAAGCATTTACGTATGAATAACAACTTGTTCATGTTTATATAATACATTAACATTTAGCCAAAAATTCTATGCTTTTTTACTGAGTGTACTTCCCCCTACTTTTGTTATTTTTCAGCTGGGCTGTCACATGGAACAACCTAGTTTGTTTGCAAATAAAATACGAAAACAACATAAAGGAAAATGTAGTATAGTAAGTAATAGAAACCAGGAAAGTCACTCAGATGAAAAATAATTTCTGAAAAGATCAAATTAAAACAAACTTACTAGGAAGTTAGGGGGCTGATTTCACTTCTTTCTGGTTGCTTTTGGAGCAGTCTCTACTACCTTCTTCTTTGCCTTCTGGGACCGGAAATTCCTTAGATTTACCTGTTCTTCATAGCTAGACGAAAGGTGTGCCTGTGATGGGGATATTTGCATGGGGGCTTCGCCTCCCTTCTTGCTCATTTTGCGTTTCATTGACATGACGCTCGCGGAAAGTGTCGACATTTTCGTGTCTGGATCACAAAATTTCCGCATCGGTTCCGGACACTTGCATATATAGATCCGCATCGGCTCCGCGCTGTCCTAAAACATTCCTGGTGTCTTCCGCTTTCATTCGGGAAGCTTCCCCACACCGCGGGATTCTTTCCGGAGCGTGTGCGGAAGGAGCGGAAGGGTTCCGGACAAGCGGGACATCCTCAGGACATCGTCAGGACAAGTCGCCGAAGGTGTCAGGAAGTTCATTTCCGCGTCCAAATTTTGGTCTCGATCAAAATTTGGACGCGGAAATTTTTCTCTCTCCCGAAGGTGCGGAAACACCCGGACATGTTTAGGACAGTGAGCGGACACGTTCAGGAACGTGCGGACAGGTTCCCGAAGGAGTGCGGAATACCAAATTTGCATTCCGGGGCTTGTCCGCGTCTTGTCCGCGCCCTAGTGGACGCCTGGTCTAAGAAGACAATTGACTCGTGTCTCATTGCATAATCACCAGCCACTTTCTACGGAAGATATGTCTTTGTGATGGTAATTACTTTTCGCTATCACTTCCTATACAAGGTAGGTGGTACAGACACGAGGATGTGCGAATAGAAATTGCGCAAAAAATGCTGAAATAAAGATGAAAATTACTCGACTGGGCATACCCGGGCACTAATCTGATATATCTATCAATAAAGAATTATATTTGAAGATTATTCCAGGTCAGTTTTATTTGTCGGAATTAAGCGGAAAAGTGATAAAACCGACTTTCCAGGATGGTACAGTATTAAACATTTTCACATGATACAGCTCTGATTTACACTTTTGCACAAATTTCTGCACGGGATTGATTTTTGTTTTACATGCTTTTACCATTAAGTGAAATTTCATTTCATTTGATAGATAAATAAGCAAAGTATGGCCAATATTATGTTAACGTTCAAAATGAATCTTCAGATTGCTCAGCAAGACGGCGGCTTCGAACATCGATCATCAAAGGCACAAATGCACCTGTGAAATTCTTTTGTATATCAATAGAAATCTGACAACTGTTTGAATAATTACAGCCAGTTGGAACTCCAACTCTTAAACCTCCTTGGTTAAACGAAGTATCCATTTTCATCTAATATATCTTTCTTTGTATGTATATCTTTTGTATGATGGGAAATAAAATTTAATAGAATACAATACAATTCACTGTAAAATTGTAAATCCTTAATCACTCATTGCCAATTCGTATTATGAGATACCCTGGTGATTATCATTTGTTATTAATCAATGCACCAATAATGACATGTCTTGGAATTTAAAGAACAAATATGAAATTGTATATACCATTCAAAAATAAACAACAAACAAGTAGTCCGGAAAGTTTGTAGACTTATTGAACAGTTAACTGGTGACAATGTGCCTAATGCTGTTGTGTTGGTTGCTAAGAGGCAATTTTAGGTTGGCAAACCTTATTAACTCTGAAGTGGCATGGTTATCAAATTACTGGTTGCATACTTTCACTATGTTAAATAATGTGAAGAACACACAACTTTACAGCAGTAAGCAAAATGCATTGATGGCTTTCATAAAACATACTCCTGATAAAACATACCTTCTGCAGAAAAAGAAGCCGGCAACCACACCCACAATAATGATGATGAAACCACCACCAGCAGCGACACCACCAGCTAAAACACCAATCGCAGCAGGTGCTCCTGTATTTAACACACAGAATAGAGTGAGATGTGATGTACATGGGACCAATTACATACATGTATACATAACTGCAAAGTGGCAGGTAAGTTTGTGCAAGGGGAATAATGCACACATTCACACTACACCATGAACCCTTTGCATGCATTATGCATACAGGAATGTGCTTCTGTGCAGACAGTTGCAACAACCACACGGTTACGAGCACACATGTAATAAACATCCCTTACAAGTCTCCTTGATGTGTTACTATATAATAATATGGGCCTTTACTTTCTACTGTAAATCTCTGTATTCATGGCAATCTATATACCTTAGTGATGCGAGGTTCGAAACATTACAGGCACGCACAATTCATTGCCATTGTGGTAAAGGACGTTGGCGCATTGCACTTTGTGTGCTAAAAGTTCCCAAACCAGGGTGTAATTCCAAGAAATTATAGATTGCCTTCATATTGTCATGAAGTGTCAGTGTTATCATCTGCATCCACTATGAATCAGCACAAAAACATCCATATAATATTACAATGTAAATCAATCCAACTGCAAGTTTGTTAGCAACGTACTTTTTGTTTCACCAGTGGCGATAGGTGACCAGTCGCTTTCACCGGCACGATTGACAGTGCGAACCTGTGGAATAGAAAGTTTATAAATACGAAATGTACATGTTTATAGGAGACATACAAGCCTCGATAAGTGGTCCATTCTTTACATTTCCTTATGTTTGTTACTGAATGAAAATTTGTTACATTGCTTCATCGTTTTCAGAATTCTTACTTGCAGTAGAACAGTACAGTCTTGGGACTTCTTACGATTTTTTCTTGGTTTCCTAGGCCAACATATTGTCTTACCGTTTTATAGACTTCATACAGAGTCCGTGATATCTGATTGCTCTATAAGTTTCACTCCTGCGAACATAGATGATTTAATTTGTGGCACTGCAGAGTCAGAGTTAACGCATGTGGGAACAAGGAGTAAAACAAATTATTCAGTTCAACACCTCATAGCAACACCAATAACAATCTAACACATACAAATCGGATGTTCCTATCCCACAAAATCAAATTGTTGTTGCCAACTGTCTTAAAACTTTATGAGGGTTTTATTTGCTGTTGTCACACTATCTAACAATGAAAAAAAACAACAACGAAATCTACAAAGAAGAAAAACTGACTTTAAAAGTATGCATGTATTTAGAAATACGGTTGAGTTGTGTTTGAAATCTTATAATAACTTAACGGTGAGAAACGATCCCCCCCCCCTTTTTTTTTGTCCTTTAATGTCGAGACCATAATGTGTCATAATCATAATGCCATATTGGATCGAATGAAACCTACAAGCACAGTACACACAAACTGAATGAGTACTTGTCTTGATTCATGTGAACGTATCTCTAACTAAAATTCTGAATTTAGAAATAGAGTAAAACATGTAAATAAAATGAAATCACCCAACACAAAATATCGAGGAATAGTCCAAAATACATAATTTCAGGCCTTTATGAATGACGTTGTGTATTTAGTGTGGTACCATTCCGTATTAGCTCGTACAATATTAAAAGCATCTTCAGAAAGGGTCATTTGACAAATTCACAAAGTCATGGTTGTATCTGTGATTGTTATGAGTGAAACAATGAACGAAGGCTCTCTCTGTTTGAGTTTATGACAAGTAAAATCAAATAGGCACGAAACATACCTGTACTGAATACATACTCTCAGCTGAGAGATCAAGAATCTGATACTTCATATCAAACTGTACTTCAGTGACATTGGCGAGAATGTAGTAATCATCCATTTCTGGTGCCGTACGGCGATACTGCAGCTTGTACGCCCGAATTTCTCCATTACGGTGTATAGGAGTGGCTGCAGACCACGTCACAATGAGAGAATTCTGGGTACTGTTGAATATATCTACATTAACTGGTACAGGTGGAGCTGATAGAAAGAACAAGTAAAGATATTCAGGAGTGTCTTAAAAGAAATTTAATACACCCAGGTAGAGGATACTAGGTAGATATTTAAAAGCAAGGTGAGGGTGAAGACTATGCATAGTGGTCTCAACCATACAGTGCATGGCATGTCACAATTCAAGTTCATTTTCTATTTACTTAATACTTCATATCAGGTTATACATTGAAAATTATGAGAACTAATCTGCTAATTGTCGTATTTTGTCAATAGTTACGGAACAAAACCTTCATATACATTGATATATGTGTGTGACTGTGTGTGTATAGATAATAATGTACACATGTGTGTGTACGCGGTGCGTGTGTTCACAAATTGAAATAGTTTTGATAATATTGGTCAATATCTAAACTCAGAGTTCAGATTTACAATTTAAAGAAGTTTTAGGGGCGCAAGTTTGCTTGGCTGTAAGCCCTTATCAGTGGTTTTGAATAAAAACAGAGTATAATTATATAAGAAAGCTTAGATCAGAGCAAATAGTAGTACCAAATAAAGAGAATGAGGAATACCCCAATAATTCAAACTTAAGGTGAACGACTATGAAAATTTTCATTTGAATACAAAATAGGATGTGATTTTTGTAATATCTGTCTACTTTGACTTGCAAAGGACTGTTACTGAAACTACAAGTATTCAGCATAAACGCGCGCTCGCGCGCGTACACACACACACACACACACACACCCAGTTGAATGGGCAACTATGGAGCCATTAGGCGCCCGACGTTTTAGTATAATAGTGGAGATGAGGAGTGGGATTTCGGCGAGATACCGAGAAACCACCCATGAAATATCTAGAGTATGCCATCCAATTCAAAGTTTATTAAATGAAAATCGGTTTTGGAATGGCTGAGACATCCTAAAATAAAGAAAAATAAAGTGATCTAATAAAAAAAAAAAGTGGTTCCCACCTTTATAATCACATGGATTGCTCTGTTTTGGATATCTCGGCCATTTCAAAATAACATATATTTCATATTTTACTAGGTTTCTCATTTTCTCACCAAAATGTGTTAGAAACCTAAAGTTAGGTCTCAACCAAAACCATACAACCTTTTAAACTCTAGCTACAACGCTACAGTGCTTTTGGAGCGCATCAGCGTGTTGACAAGCATTGAATATACGACAATGTCATATGAAACAATACTGTGTAAATCTATTCAAAAAGAATTCTTTCAATTTGCGTTCAAACGAATGTAAAAAGGAACAGCGTGTTACGTAACGGGTAAGAATTTTTTTTTCATTTTCTGGGCGCTGTATACATCGGTGTTGTTAGTCTAGCGGGCGACGTATTTTTAGCCTGAATCAGTCTTTCATTGGCAGTCAATAGAGGGCGCGACGATGTGGAAGTCAAGTTGACTAAAAATACGTCTAGTAAGAAACCTCCGAATAGAGGCGTGGAACCGGGCGTGGCATGACAGTTGCCAGTCTTCAATATCGAAGTTTCATTGGCTGAGCATCAATGTCAATCAAAATACATTACAGAACCCAAAGGAATCCTAGTCTACTCTCCTAGATATAATACATTATTGTCTTTTAGGGACAATAGAATTTCCCTGTCTCTTTCACATTAATAGTATTTTGCCATTCTTTCCCATTCATTTTGAGATGTATAATATCTTCTCTTACTTCAAATAAGAGAATGATAGAAGTCAATGCGACTACATGCATTTGAAAATTCACGAGGGTTCTGCACATGGAAACTACTCCAAAATTACTGCCGAATGCAAACCTCTCACTGTTGTTGCTCGTCTACGAGATATTCAATGTCATTATCGGTTTTGAAAGTGTGATTTATGAATGTTTTCCACTGGTATGTTTTTCACTTTAGAATACTTTATTTTTTTTTTCATATCAAATCTCCTAAGATATTTGCTAAATTTCAATTAAATCTGCCGTCAAGACAACTAATAACTATTGCCAAGCACCATCTACATTAAACAGACATTTCGTGGGTGATTACTCTGTTATAGGAAAACCCGTCCGTGGTACATTTCCTGTGAAAGGGGAAAGAGAAGATCTGCGACACAAAAGGATTCCTGCAAAACCAAAGGCCCGGGGAAACACAGTGCATTCTTTGCAATACGTAATTAAGAGACGTCAGTCTAACAGATGGCGGTACAGTTATAGTGAAGGGAAGTCGATGCTGATGGACATTCTCTATACGCAAATAATTATGGAGATGAGGACATCTTTTTGTGTGTGTCCATTCGGAATGCATGCTTATGCAGAAAAACGTGAAGCTCAATTGAGTAGCACCAACAAGTTTGTGGATGATGCACACACACAAAAAAAACCCGACATGTTGGGAAAATGGGGCGCAACACGCAAAATCTATGACTGAGTCCAAAGCACCCTTCAAGATCCGTGTGGCTCAACAGAAGCGTTTGGCACCTTTTTCACCAGAAGTATCTCGTTTAGAGGAAAGCTATTGTGGATTACGTAGAGGCACTAATTTTTTTAGATCTGTCAGAAATAAACTTTTCCCATCTTTCTCGACATGATTTTATTAATACTGTGTTCTTTCATTTTCTTTGTCGAAGGTATTCCAAGGATCGTTAATTCGAAAACGAAATAAAGTTCAAATTCCGAAAATGAAGTGAACTTGTTTAAGAGACAAAACACAAAAGACTGTAATAATTTTTTTTTTGGTTACTCCAAGGTTCCGCAATTATTTTTATTTTCTCAATTTACTTTGTTTTGATTATGCAACCTTATTCACTGTTACCAAAAAGTTAAATGTTCATGATCTTTTCGAAAAATGAAATAAAATTCGAATTAATTTGAACATAACAAAATGTGTGATAGTCCTATTACGCAATGAAAATTGAACAAGAACAGAGAGAGAGAGGGGGGGGGGAGGGAGAGAGATGGAAAATACACAAACTCCCCGAAACACTCACTGGCGAACTGGAATACAATCGTACAATTTGCAAATTGCATTTTTCATGGAAACATGAACAATAATTTATCCCTCTCCGCCGTATGCTCCCATAGTCATCTATGGCATCATTATGATGACCATGCATGACGTATTATTATAGAAACAAATATTACAAGAGGCCACCTAAGGGCTCTCCCCCCCCCCCCCAAAAAAAAAAAAGTCACGCATGTGTGTACTGATGATACCCTCTGAAAGACTACTGTATACACCCTTGACCATTATCAGCCCCCTCCCACCCTCAAATAACTAATCTACAGAAACAATGGCCCTCCCTCTTCTCGACAGTAACAGCTTCTCCACAAATGGATATAGTGTTCGGATAAACGAACCTTCATTGTTGGATTGACGAAGCTTAATTCATGCAGGGATTAACAAACCTTTTTACATTTTGAATAAACGAATCACTGGAAAACCGGACCTTGTTTCATTTTCGTGTTAACGAACCTTCTTAAAAACAAACGCAATTTCATTTCAGGCCATCACACCTTCGGAATATCAACCCATATATCATTTTAGCTCAACAAATAAACTTTATGAATTATGAGCCTTATTTCATTTTAGGTATATCGAAAGGGTCTATAAACACTTTATTATAGCAATATTCTGGATGAAACTGATTTTGTCAGCCTCATGTGAAGGGTTTGAGTTCAAACAGGGTAAGATCCCAAAAGTATGATTTTACGACAGTGATAATGCTCAAGTAGTTGTAATATAACTTGCATACCAGTTAATTATTGCACGTTCTCAATGTGGGACATCACGAAGTTTCCACCAAGAGACATGTGTTATTGGTTAGAGGAATCAAATTCATGAGACACGAAAAAGGTGAAAACGGTGACGTCAGATCCGAAACTTAAATTTCATGTTAATTCGAGGTTCCTTTGTTACCATCGCTCATTAGGAAGAGTGGAAATCAGATACAAATGTTAGTGCACCAATATAAAGGACGAAACTGCTTTCGTCATCCGTGCCGGCCTGCTCTCGAAAGTCTAAAGCTGTCCTTCTGCTACCCAATGGGAAATGTCAATTCTGAGCGTTGATGAAATGATTTATCGAATGGAGATTATTTCTTGTTATTACCTATCAAAACCGTACATCCTTGGAGCTATGACAATACTCCTTCAGTTCGCCATATTCTGGGAAACATTATTTCCTCGCGAAATTTCTCCTAAAGTCCGGAAACAATCTTATTATAACTACTGTTCACGTTTTGTATATTTAACAATACTTAACTCTGATTTTACTGATTCAAATTTTTACTGTTGTTGTTTCGATCCCTAACTCACATTTTAAAACTATTTTAAGCACTAATGCTAAGTTATTGTTTCATCTGCAAATGGTAAATTATGCCTTTAATGAAACTTGGCAGCCATGTATATGTATGAGTTGGTGACGTTATGCCTATCAACTGTCAACTTTTGGGCACACGTGCTCAAGGTCAAAGGTCAAAAAGGTCAAATGCCAAAAAATTAACTACAGTATTTCCCCCATATCTATGCAATGCCTGAAGGTACTTCTTGAAATTTCGTGTATACATGAACTACGACCAAATGAAGAATCTCCAGAGAGTTTTGTGTCGTGAGGTCAAAGGTCAAGGTTCAAGTGAAAATGTTAACTTAGATTTCACTTTCTCTCCATATCTCACAAATGGTTCAAGACATCTTCATGGAACTTATGCATGCACTGACTGGCAGTGATTATGTAGGGAATGTATGGGTCATGGGTCAGAGGTCAAGGTCATATACTCTAAATTTCAATATTTTCCTCTTATCACCCCAGATGCGATGCTTGCAGGATTTTTCTTGAAACTTAATGTATGCAAGTATTACCCAAAGAGATTCTGTTGGAAGTACCTGGCCATGAGGTCAAAGGTCAAAAGGTTCAAGGTGTAGTGAAAGCGCTAAATGTCACTCTTTCCCTTAACTTATATGAAAGGATCAAAAGTTAAGTAAAAATCCTCGAATCTTTAAATACACGCGCTTTTAGACAATAACAGCCATTCATCCAATCAAAGCTATTTCAACGAAAGTGAGCATTCAGCACATTTGTGACAAACCTGTCATTTGAATGTTTTCTGATAGGTATTATGTGAAACTGTCATCACACGTCAAGACATTGTACATGTACTCTAAACTTACAAGGTAATCCATGCATTATGGCGCAAACATACCAGTCGTCATAGCAGCATTTCTATGTGTGTGTGTGTGTGTGTGTGTTTTATTTTGTTTTAGGTGGCTTCTTAATGCAATAATTGTTTCCACAAATGGCTCATCCTGATGATGGGTATACAGAGGAGAGGATAAAAATACCTAATTTTTATTTATAATACAATTTACAAAATACGATTGTATTCCGGTTCGCCAATGAGTTTGTGTATCGGTAGCGTTTGTATGTTTTTAAATACATGTGCGTGTGTGTATGTGTGTGCGTGTAAGTGTTGGGTACTTGACCATGTTTTTGTTTAATTTTCACTGCGTAATATCCTGTCCTTCCTTGTTATATCGACATAACCATTGTCACTAAAGACAGCTTAGTTTACTTCATCTTCGGAATTACGAACCCTATTTTGTCTTCCGATCAACGATCTTTCGAACAACTTCGGAAAGTACATCAAGAAACACAATTCTTAATTCACAGTTCTGGAATCTTGGCATAAAAGGCAGACAGTGTTTATCTCTGACAGATCTAAACTAATTTGTATATAATATGTTATCAACAATTCATGGCTTTCCTCTAAACGAGATGTTTCTCATGAAAATGGTACCAGCCATTTCATTCGAACCATGCATGGGTCTTTTCTGTCATAGATTTTGTGCGTTGTGCTCTAGTTTCGTAACATATCGTGTTTTTGCTCATTATGTGTGTGTGTGTGTGTGTTTACACCATTCACATAGGATAGCTCGTTAATGCTATTTCATTTTTTCAGCTTCACATTTTCTACATAGGCAAGCATTTCGAATTGCCAGGAGAGATGTCCTTATCTACATTTGAGTTGTAAATGTTAATCAGTACTTGTATAATTAAGTCATCTGTGAGACTGGCGTCTCGTAATTTCATGATTGCAAAGAATGCACCATATTCCCCTGGCACTTTGGCTTAGCAGGAATCCTTTTGTGTCGCAGATCCTCTCTTTCCCTTTTCACAGGAAATGTACCACGGACGGATTTTCCTATGACAGTGTGATCACCCACGAAATGCCTGTTTAATGTAGATGGTGCTTGGCAATAGTGATTAGTTATCTTGACGACAGATTTAATTGATATTTAGCAAATATCTTAGGAGATTTAATATGAAAATATAAAGTATTTTAACATGAAAATTGCCAATGGGAAAAATTCTTAAATCACACTTTCAAAACCGATAATGACAGTGAATATCTCGTAGACTTTACAACAACAGTGAGAGGTTTGCATTAGGCAATAATTTTGGAGTAGTTTCCATGTGCAGAACCCTCATGAATTTTCAAATGCATGTAGTCGCATTGACTGCTATCATTCTCTTATTTGAATTAAGATAAGATTTTATACACCTCAAAATGAATGGGAAAGAATGGCAAAATACTATGATAATGTGAAAGAGACAGGGAAATTCTATATTCCCTAAAAGACAATAATGTATTATACCTAGGAGAGTAGACTAGGATTGCTTTGGGTTCTGTAATGTATTTTGATTGACATTGATGCTCAGCCAATGAAACTTCGATATTGAAGACTGGCAACTGTCATGCCACGCCCGGTTCCACGCCTCTATTCGGAGGTTTCTTACTAGACGTATTTTTAGTCAACTTGACTTCCACATCGTCGCGCCCTCTATTGACTGCCAATGAAAGACTGATTCAGGCTAAAAATACGTCGCCCGCTAGACTACGGTGTTGTTTGTTTTAGTTTACATGTTATAATAGTGCGAAAACGTACGAGAGCATTCAAAGTTATAATGTTTGGTTTATTCTGCTGGAATACATGGATGTTGTAAGACATTAGGCATATTATCACAAACAAAACCATAAACATTTCTTACCTTCTTCTAGTGTCCTCACAGTTACATCACTACTTGCTGCACTTTCTGAATCGTTTCTGACAGCAGTCACGGTGATGGTGTATTGTAGATATGGTTCTAGGTCTGTCAAGGTGTACCGTAGATATGGTTCTAGTTCTGTCTGGGTGACCTCAGAATTATTCAGCATTTCTGATCCAGAGAAGTTAGTGTTTTCTGTTGTGTAATGGAATGTGTAGTTGGTATAGCCAGTGCTGCACTTTTTTGTTCCATTGGGGCGTGCCTGGAAAATTATTAGAAGGATCAAATTATTAAGAATTACATATGACAATGATCTGACATGGAAAAAAAATAATACACAAGGGTACAACTCATAAACGTAATCTTCAGATTTTTTTTTTTTTTGGGGGGGGGGGGATGATATACTACATGTGAACATGCAGTGTCATCTACATGGTGGCAACTTCATTTAGAAATATAGTCTGAGAACATTTGAGACACAATAGCAATTATTTAATCATTTATCATGTTTAAAAAGGCTTCTGAGTTACGCGATTATCTTTTCATCAAAAGCTTGAGCAAGCTATATCAGACCTATTTTTTTTTTTCTCTACACTAGCCAGTCTGGAGATCTCCAAGTACAAAACTCGGTGACGCGACGTCTCTTCCTGCAACAATTGCTCCGGTTTTAATTTCTCAAAGGAATTTTATAGGGTTAAGGTTAGGGTTGTGATAGGGTTTCAGGTTTCGCTTAACGTGAAGATTAGGATATCCATACGGTTAGGTTTATGTTTGTGGGTAGAATTTATGTTTAGCTAGTAGCGTGCAGATACTTCATTGGAGTACTTTTTCGCAGGAGCAAATGTCATGGAACCTTCTACTCAATCAACATATAGCAGAACGACTTGGGTCAGCTAATTCATGCCAAATCATGCTGTGGCCATGCCTTATGCTAAAACGTACATGTGTAGATACTGGACAGAACCTTCCTTCATTCGGCAACAAGTCAACAAAATATGTAAAATTA
Organism: Diadema setosum; assembly: GCF_964275005.1. Taxonomy (NCBI): domain Eukaryota; kingdom Metazoa; phylum Echinodermata; class Echinoidea; order Diadematoida; family Diadematidae; genus Diadema; species Diadema setosum. Next base: position 48,920,661 of record NC_092685.1, read on the forward strand.
CTTGATAGGTACATAGTTTGTAACAGCCATCAAAGGACTTGCAGATTATCATAATCATGTTAACCGTACTTAGTGGAGAAGATTGGCACTGATGCCTGCAAGGTTGATTTATTGTGTTTCAGGTAAAATTAATGTCGAGGCAAAGCGCTACCGATTTAAATGAACTGACAGGATTTGCTCCTTTTAAAATTGCCAAAGAAAAGCGTAGTAAAACGGGTTCTTTTTTCCCCATTTTTTTTTCCTCTGGAAGGGCATAGTTCTTCACGCAAAACTGTTTCATCCACTTACTTCTTCTAGACACATATTACAAAGTAGCATATGTTTGTTTGTTTGTTTTTTCAATCCCTTTTCTGGATGTTACCTTTCTGAGCAGTGGCAAAATTTTGATTAGCCTCATTTTGGACTCCCCTATTCAGAGAAACCCTGATTTACCATTGTTTGCATTTGCACAATTTGTACGAAAATAAACTTTTTATTCTTATGTCTCAGTTCATAGACTCTTAACTTAGTGTAAAAAATACAACTCATGACTTTAATATCTTAATAAATTCTTCCCCATAGCCTACTTGGAAAAGAAAAAACCTGTTGAAAGATTGAATTATGTAAATCCTTTCTAAAGTTGTCCTTTTATTTATAAGGGAGATCCTTTGTTGAAAAAGCAAAAGTGACAATTCAGGAAGACTTTTGACAAAGAAAAAGTTGATAATTATTCAATAATATCAACAAGCACAGCGAACTCTGTTCTCGATTGATGATATTCTTTATAATAGCACTGTAATATCTTTAAATGTCCGACTTTCTTACTATGTCGATGGAACAATATACTTGAAATAATCATATCTTATTCAGGACATTGCTTTCAATCCACAAAATCCTTATTATATAATTTAACATACAAATAAAAAATGCATGGGAACTCTTCAGAATCGAAATACACGAAAAGAGATATAACTGGTATATTTGAGAGTCAGCGTGAGGAGACGCATCGAACATACTTAGAAGTAGGGTAAGACCTTGGTGGGTTTTTTTTTTTTTATTCAAAGTTTAAAATTGTTTGTTTCCTAAAACACTGGTAATCTACACGGGGTTTGAATACATGTATAGTCCCCATACAGCAGAATCTATTTACATGATATAATGACAACCATATACAATTAGCATAGATAGTGTGGAATGTATTCTTCAACTATATCTACATCTACGTAACACAAAGAGATGTATCATAGCTTTGTTTGCCTTTTTTAAGTATATCAAGTCACAGTATAAATCACATACCTGCCATGTCACAGTGATTTGTCTGGGTACATTTGGTGTTGCGGAGACAAGGACTGGGGCGCTAAGATCTGAACATAAATGAACAGAGAAGAATTAACTTCGGACAAATGACTCATGTACATAATTTGCAATTTGAGGGGCTGAAAATGGATGAATCTATTAAGCTGCTAGTACGTATCATCAGATATTGATTAATTGATTATGACAATTGATTGCTTTCAATTGGCTGACGCTCTTCAGGTTGGCATGGTTCGGATGCCAGTCATGACACTTTTAGTTCGTACAACTATCGTCAGTTCCTTAAACTGCAGCTGATCTTTCAGGCGTACTAATAGAAGCAAATGTCACACACACAAAAGTTTCCCTTATTTGCGTCACAAAAGAATACAAGAAGATGATTCATCCTTTTAAACAGTGCAAGAATTAAAAACATTAATCCCTTGAGGATATGGTCACATGATCCTGGTAGCTGTACATTGTGGGTTGGTAGTCCATATCACCTTACATCACATGAATTTGATAACGATATTCGAAGGTCATAATTTTCTTAATCTTTGTCCACGTTCACTGCGGTTAACACTTCATAATCATGTTGCTCATGTTTCACAACTCCCAACATTTTTATTCAGCCCTTCATAGGATAATTTTTTGAAATGAATTAACAATTAGCCCTCACATTCCTTAACAAATGCCAATTTTAAAAGGGAAATGTCTAAAAAAGAAATCTTGGCATTTGGTACTGATCGAATTTTCACATGATGTTGACTTCAGCTTTGACAATGAATCTGATTCAACTAGTTTTCACAAATCTTATGAGTGATTTGGCCTTTCATCCATCACTAGTGTTAAAAGAAATGTTCAATGATATCTGGGTATTTTGCATTTTGAATCACAATCCTCAGTGTTATTCAATTCAATTCAATTCATTTATTTCATTCTGCTTTTTCTTCCAACCAGACACAACACAAAGTAAATAAGGAATTCTATCATAAGTATTTGTACATTACAAAGCACGAAAAATAAACAAGTCAACAAATTAATAAAGATAAATTATGCAGTTATAACTGCAATCATTGAAAAATTGTAAAAACTGTGTTACTCTATAATGTATGTACAATCCTGGTAGTATTTACTAGATGAAGCTTACGGATGCTGAAAACAAGATCTTACTTGCACACTTCGTCACTATTGTTAGCGAATCAGATTTGGGTCCGGTCCCTCCAGGGCCTTCCCTGATCGCTGCTACACTGATTTCGTACTTGGTGTCTGGATCTAGACCACCTAATACAGCAGATGTCATCGAAGCTGCTACTTTTGGTCCATCAATCCAGGTTCCATTAAGAATCCTATAGTAGGTTATGTATTCTGTTAAGGGTGGGTCTCCAATATCATCAGACTGCTCATTCCAAGCCATCCACTCAATGGTAAGAGAGGTGGATGTTGATGCATTCACTGTTAGGGCAGCTTCCATTACAGGCAAAACTATGGAAGACATAGCATCAAAATAAGAAAAGAAATTAACCAAAATACCAGTAATAAACTTCATATATGTATGTCACGCTGCGCATACATGTACGTATCTTGCATGTATAGTTCTAATGTAAGTTAGGATAAACAATACACGGGTTGCAAAATAGATTTCGTGTTTTTTTTTACCCAAATCTTAAGTAGATAAATCCTGCTAAAGCTCTATTGTCCAAAGAAATCTGTCAACTTCATAAAACACTGACCAGTCACACAACCACCAGTATTACGTGTTCCTAGTGACATGGATACTTACTCAAAACTAAATTTGTATTCATATTCAAAGTTAAGTGCCGTCATTTTAAATGAGTTCACGAAGAGTTATGCATCATTTTGTGATAGGTGTAGTTATACAAGTTTGTGAAGCTTTAATTCACGAACATGACAGTGGTACATAACAACCTTCAATCAGTATTTACCAAAGATGGTGCTATATATTTTTTGTCATTATTGATAATTGAGCTATTTATGAAATGGCATTATCGCTTCCTTCTTCCTTAACTAAACACTGCAAACACAAACTGCCTTACATTGTACTTGCAAATTGCTCTAACATTAAAAAAATACACCCACTCACAACCAAATGTGTAGTGTTATAGTCTGTATCATACTTCCGATTGGATCGTAGCCTACATAATTATGAGACCACTTATATACGGAAGGTGTAAAATATACCATTTTCTACGAAACTATCCAGATCTCATGTGATCCACAAACTACCTCATCTATGAATACTACCTAAAGCTACAAAACAAATACATACATGCATAACTTAAGAAAAACAAGTCACACTAACAGGTCTTTTTGCAGAAATACAACAATGTTTGGTAACTACGAACCTGCGGGGATATGACTCATACTTATTCATATATAAGGGTGTATAAATAGTGGAGACCTATCTATGAACACATCTATGATGCTTGATGCCATAACGTAAACCAAATAAATGGTACTTCACACCAAATCCAAACTGTCAGATTATGTTTGCAACCGCAGTAATGTACAAAAAACACCTGAGCAAAATCCACAAACCATACATCTTTTGGTATTACCAATGCACAAAACTCCATTGCAGAACCCTGAACAAACATTAACTTAAAAATATGATGCATATCCAACCATAGTTTACATATCTCAGAACGTTTGTCTTACTATAAGTCACTGCATCAACAAAGAGGCTAGATCGGTTTCCGTATAAAGCGCATTCATATTTTCCAGAAATCATGTGATCCACTTTGAAGACTATGGAACGGTTTGTTCCAGATGCATCCAAAGAACTCTGATTCTGATTGATACCGGAATCATCACGCACACCATCCCTGAGCCGGTAGAGGCTGACATTTGTTGCATTAGGTGGTGGGTCTCCTTCAACAACACAGGTGAAGGATGAAGGTTGGTTTGGATTTACTTTGGCATTCATGGAGACATCAGCAATTCCTGAAAGGAATGAAAGTATCAGGTGCTTCATGAACATGACGATAACTCACGATCTTTTGTAGTATCATCGTTTTAATAAACATTTTCTTTTATAACCTGCTGTCATATGTTCTATTTCAAAAGCTTTTAGAGAGTACAAAAGTGTATTTTTACACAGCCACGTGTCTTCAAGACTGATTCAATTACATTTTCAACAAATCCTAGGAGAGATAATAGTGCTATATTGGCCTTTCATCGTTCATACATGTCCTATTAAAGTTCAATGAAATGTTCAATGACTTCTGAAGTTTTTGCACTGTGTTAAAGTTTAATCCCAACTCTCAAAGTTTTTAACAGCGCTAAAAACAACATAACATGCAAAACTATTATATTATATTACGATAAATTTTTGCTCACAGGCATGTTTATATAATAACATGTTGCTGAATTCAATTTCTGATTGGTTGACAATTAGTTTCTTCTAAATGGCAATATTTTCCGTCTTATCAGAATTAGGTGGTTTGCAAAATACAGCTTTAGTCTTATGTGTCTTTGGAAGAAGAGATTACTGAGGTCAAACAATCTTCATAGGGTGGAAGTGAGCATGAGCAAAGGAACGAAAATTACATTGCTAGTTGTACTGTACATGGATTTACGGATTACTATATCAAACGATATCCCCTAGTGTGAGTATCAGTGCAGTATCATTCTTGTTATCTTATCATTTCATATTGTTAGCAATACATAGCAGCAAGAATGATCTGCATTGTAAAAACTGTTATTCTACAATCCTGGTAGTATCGATTTCTGAGTTCTTACTTGGACAGTTGGTCACTGTTGCAAATGAGTTGGAATTGGGTCCGGTCCCTCCTGGGCCTTCCCTGACCGCTGCTACACTGACCTCGTACTTAGTGCATTGATCTAGACCACTTAATACAGCAGATGTCATTGAGGCTGCTACTTTTGGTCCATCAATCCAGTTTTCATCAGGAATCCTGTAGTAGATGATGTAGTCTGTTACAGGTGGGTCTCCGATATCACTCTGCTCATTCCAAGCTATCCACCCAATGGTAAGAGAGGTGAATGTTGATGCAGTCACTGTTGGGGCAGCTTCCATTACAGGCAAAACTACGAAAAACATATCATAAAAACAAGAAAAAGGAATCAGCAAAAAAACCAGTCTAATAAACGTTGTATGCCACGATGAACATCGATCTGCATTTATCTTGTGAGCGATTATGACATTGTAAGTTTGCATATTAATATCATACACGAGGCCACAAACTGGATTTTGTGGCTTTTACTATGACAAATTTTAATAAAGAATAGATAAAGTGCTTTCGACTAAAGGTGCTGAGCGAAATGAATTGAAAATTCCTGCTGCAACTCTGATGTCCAAAAGAATTCATGAAACATTAACCAGTTACACTATCACCAGCATCGCTTGCTCCTATTTAAAAACAAGGCAAGTGCCAAATTGTGTCTCGCCCATTCGCGTACAAGGAATTAATACTTTTTATAACTCCCAGAAGTTAATTGACCTGTTTATGACCTTTGACCTTGTGGTGACCTTCAACACCCCAAGGGACATTTACCATCCAAGTTTGGTCACAAACGGACAAAGGGATCAAAAGTAATGAGCTATAATCGAAATGCGCCATAAAAACTTAACATTGGGCCCTAAAAATTTGTTGACCCCTTTTTGTGACCTTTGACCTTGTGATGACCTTAAACTCCCCAAGGGACATCTACCGTCCAATTTTGGTCACAAACGGACATAGGGATCAAAAGTTATGAGCCACAATCAAAATGCGCCCTAAAAACATAACATTGGGCCCTAAAAGTTTGTTGACCCCTGTATGTGACCTTTGACCTTGTGACGACCTTCACCTCCCCAAGGGACATCTTCCATCCAAGTTTGGTCTCAAACGGACAAAGGGATTAAATTTTATGAGCCATAAACGAAATGCGCCCTAAAAACTTAACATTGGGCCCTAAAAGTTCGTTGACCCCTGTCTGTGACCTTTGACCTTGTGGTAACCTTCAACTTCCCAAGAGACATCTACCATCACCCAAGTTTGATTGCCACTGTAGCAACATGTGCTGAGTTACGTGTGATAAGAGAATCTTGCAAGTAAACTTTAACATATGACCTCAAACGACCTTTGACCTTATCATGTGACCTCTTACGGCACCATAACATGAAGGTATTCCCAGTGCATCCATCACCCAAGTTTGATTGTCATTGTAGCAACATGTGTCGAGTTATGTGTGATAAGAGTCTTGCAAGTAAACTTTAACGTATGACCTCAAATGACCTTTGACCTTATCCTGTGACCTCCAACGGCACCATAACATGAAGGTACCCCCAGTGCGTCTATGACCCAAGTTAGGTTGTAATCCAAGCAACATATGTGAAGTTATTTGTCAAAAGAGAGTCTTGCAGGTAAACTTTAACATAGAAAAGAGAGTCTTGCACATACTCTTTAATATATATGACCTCAAATGACCTTTGACATCATCACATGACCTCCGACAACACCATTAACATGAAGATACCCCTAGTGCTTCTATCACCCAAGTGTGGGTGCCATTGCTGTAACAGTTGCCAAGTTATGCATCATAAGAGAGTCTTGCAGGTAAACTTTAAAGATAATAAAAAGTTTTGGTACCTCAAAAGTTTCCCTGAATTTCCTTGTCTTGGTTTGTGTTCCACGTTAAAGTACGTTGTCTGTGAGAATTACTCGCCCCAAAGTCCTCTCATGTCTTAGTAATCATGCAATAATGGTTTCGTACCAGAGCCGTCGCCGTACAGCGCCGATAGATATTGACTGTACGAAACCACTGACTGCGACCAGCAGCGTGCAGCCCATTGTACGCATAGCTAACTGCGACCAGCAGCCCCATACGCATAGCGTAATGGGGCTTCGCATCGTAACATTCAGGATCATGACAGAATTAGTATCGCGGGTAAATGTCAATTTAAAATCCCAAAATTTCTTCGATTTGAAGACTTACCAATTAAGTTGAAGTATTGAAAACAGGCTTCGAACAACGTTTGGTTCTGCCAATAGTCCCTTTCTTTTCGAATTGATGACTGAATGTGACTCGGTCGAGAGGACCTTGGGAGAGCTACATACACCATGGACCGATGCATACACTGACTACTACGGCCAGCGCATGCGCACACAAACATCTTATCCGTTGATATGGGATTTTAAATTTGTGCGCATGTGATGTGTTCGCATGCACTGGCTGTAGTATTCAGTGTACATGGTGTATGTAGCTCTCCCAAGGTCCTCTCGGCCGAGTCACATTCAGTCATCAATTCGAACAGAAAGGGACTATAGGCAGAACTAAACGTTGCCCGAACCCTGTTTTCAATACTTCACCTTAATTGGTAAGTCTTCAAATTGAAGAATTTTTGGGATTTTAAGTTAACATTTATCCAGCGATACTAAATCTGTCATGATTCTGAATGCTACAATGCGAAGCCCGATTACACTATGCGTATGGGACTGCTGGTCGCTATGCGTATGGGGCTGCTGGTCGCAGTTAATTGCATGATTACTAAGACATGAGAGCACTTTGGGGCGAGTAAGTCTCACAGTGTTAGTTATATGAAAGGTACTTTAACCTGAAACACAAACTAAGACAAGGAAATTTTTGAGGTACCAAAACTTTTTATCTTTAACATTTGTGACGGACGACGGACGGACGACGGACGGACGACGGACGGACGCCATTTGGATCCCTTAGTCTCGCCTTCACCTCCGGTGATGGGCTTCACCTCCGGTGGGCGAGACAAAAATGAGATTGAAACCTACTCAAAACTGATATGACTGAATTTGTATTCTTTTGCAAAATTAGGCCTGTAAGTGAGTTCATGAAGGGGTATGCATAATAATATGAAAGTTGCATTAATAATGTCATCATTTGACACGTTTGAGGTAAATTCAGCAGCAACTTAATTTAAAGTGATATTGTGAAGATTTTATTCGCATGAAAACAGCAGTGGTACAAATCCTTCAATTAGCATTTAGTGCCATAAATGTTGCTATTCCTGGTCAAATAATTACGCTGTTTATGAGACGACATTATTGCTTTTTCATTCCTCCACTTGAGACTGTAAAACCAAATCAGGCCAATTATCCCCAGGACAATTACCACACGGCTAATTACTGTTAGTGATAAGGATAGAGTATAAAGATTAGGGTTAAGGTTAGCTTTAGGGTTACATCGAGTTTGGGTTAGGATTAGGATTAGGTTTGTCACTCGTGTTTTGACTTCACGGGATTGGTATTTTGTTTGTGCGAGCGGCACACCTGTGTCGAGCAGGCTGGAATGGCTTGCACCGGGGAAGCAGTAGGTGCGAGGTAAAATGCTAAAGGACTGATTTAAATGTTATTGGGTTGCTAGGATATGGGGGAATTTGGTCTGGGGATTGGATGAAATTTTGGCGCGGTAAGCTGACCGAGGTGTTGTGGAAGGTCCAAACACTAAATCTGGGCAGTCTACATCAGATAATTTGAAAAGAGTGGTGGAGCTAGTAGCGCTCTTCCGTGTGGACGGGGCAGAGCTGTGCACGAGAGAGAGAGAGAGAGAGAGAGAGAGAGACATAGAGAGGAGCCGAGGACCTCTCACTGGCAAGCAATTTAGGCTGGCAGGCTAGTCTCATCAGAAGGCTTCCCACTGTGCACCCCCGGACCCACACGAACAAGCTTCAATATATCCGAGACGCCAGTTCCGGACGCATCTGACGTGAAAGGTGACGCCGCCGGACCGGCAGTCCATGTCTCCGCTGGTATATGACCTCCGAACGCCACCTCGACGTCCCGGACGTCACTGACCCCGCTTCCCATAAGGCCGGTGTGACGCACTCCGGTGGACGCCGTGGTTGGACTGGTACCCTCACAGGGGGACCCTGCAGAGTACTGCATCTCGCCGGACGCACCACGTCCGCGACGACCTCGCCAACCTCGCCGACCTCCGCCGACCTCGCACTCAGCCGTCGTAGGGCTCTACCCCAGCTGTACTACAGGAACGTTCCGCGCGCGGTTTGAAGTATTTTGCCAATTAATTACTGGGTTAACTGTATAGCTTTTGTAGTGTGTGCGGGCTTCAGTAGTGTAAGAAACCTCCGATATTCGGAAATACTTGTTTTGTTCTTTTTTGTTTTTTCACTTGCTTTGTGTTCTGATTGACAAGATAAATTACAAAATTAAATTGATTTAGTTGAAAAGTATTCAAGGGAGTCACCGTGCATTGTGTCGTAGTTCATGGTATTCTTCCGTGGGCAACGCCCTTGTGACAAGGTTCAGGAAAAGGCTTAGGGTTAGGGTCAGAAGAAGGGTCCGGGGTGATTGCCCAGGGGGCAATTGCACTAGACCCCTGTAAAACACAAGCTATCATATCTACACTCCTATGTATTTTCAAATTGCTCTTACATAATTAATACACTCACCCAAAAACATATTTTGGTATGAATGATAAATCCATGTCATACTTCCAACTTGGATGCTATCATTATTATGGAACCACTTAATTGAACGGTGTAAATACGTCACCAGCTGTCTAAGAAACAAAGAACTTTCACTTATTCAGACCTCAGCTGATCCACAAACTACCTCAGCTATAAATGCTATCTAGCAACAAAACAAATACATGTATAACTTAAACAAAAAGACACTATCACACTAAACATGTCCTTTTTTGCCAGAAATTGAACAATGCTAGCAAATATAACAACAGGCGGGAGTATAATAATGACAATTTGTTTTTCCAAGAAGGGTGTCTAAATTATTATCAAATTTTGAAGACCTCTTGTCTGTATAAACACCTATACAATGCTTGATAATATAAAGGAAATAAAATCCAACCACTATTATGATACCTACCCCAAAACCTGAGCTTTAAATCCTAAATGTACATCTCTTGGTATCACCAAAGCAGAAAACACCATTGTAGAGCCCTGTCACAGATGCACTGTGGGGTAGCTTGGTGGATATGTCACTTCTGATTGTCTAGAGCATGTCTATATGTATGTATACATGTCATGCAATGTGATCAGTGTAAGCATTTTGTTCGTTAATTCTAATTCTTTTTCCAGTAACAGGTAACAGTAACAGGTACTTCACCGATTTGACATATTCCTTTGGTATCTATCATTTTCTTTCCCTCTCCTTTTTTTTCTATCCTCCTTGAGAAACATTGTATTGGGTGCGCTACAATCATTGTTATCATTATTTCCGATTGAGTGAAGGGGCCGAGGAGGAGGGTAGGATCTAGCACAGGCGTATTTTTAGTTCTATACAGGTCTGGGCCACGATAGCACCCACTCGTGCAACTTGATTTCCCATTGTCCTATGTTCAATTCCTTCAAAGTTTAGAAGAACAACTAATAGCTTTCAAGGCTTTTGGCTCACGTGAACTGCAAATGCCAGCATAACACAAACATTTACTTAAAAACATGATGCACATCCATCCGTACTTCATATTTCGGAACATGTATTGTCTTACCATAAGTCACTGCATCAACAGTGAGGTTAGCTCGGTTACCATATAAGGCACATACATATCGTCCGGACGCCATCTGATCCACTCTGAAGTTTATCAAACGCTTTACTCCAGATGCATCCAAGGAAGTCTGGGTTTGACTGATGCCAGAATCATCAGGCACACCATCCCCGAGCCGGTAGAGGCTGACATCTGCTGCATTAGGTGGTGGGTCTCCTTCAACAACACAGGTGAAGGATGAAGGCTGGTTTGGATTCACTGTGACATTCATGGAGACATTAGTAATTCCTGAAACGAAAGAAAATATCAGGTGCTTCATTAACAAGACGTTAACTCACGATCTCTTGCTGCATCACCGTTTAATAAACATTCTATTTAAGCAGTCTATTCAAAGTTGAATCCCAATTCTCAATGTTTTTAACAGCGTTAAAAAAAAAACTAAGGCATGCAAAATTACTGTATTACACTAAGAGGAATTTTTGCTCACAGGCATGTTGATATAATAACATGTTGCTGAATTTGATGTCTAATTGTTTGACAAGTTCTTCTAAATGGCAATATTGTCTTTCTTATCAGAATTCGGTGGTTTGCAAAATACAGCTGTAGGCTCAGGTGTCTTCGGAAGAAGAGATTACTGAGGTCAAACAATTTTCAGAGGGTGGATATGAGCATGAGCAAAGGAATGAAAATTACATTGCTAGTTGTATTGTACACTGATTTACGGATTACTATGTCAAACGATACGCCCTAGTGTAAGTATCATTCTTGTTATCTTATCATTTCATATTAGCAATACATAGCAGCAAGAATAATCTGCATTGTAAAATACTGTTCTTCTACAATCCTGGTAGTATCTACTATACCAAGCATACGATTTCTGACAACAAGATCTTACTTGGACACTCGGTCACTGTTGCAAATGAGTTGGATTTGGGTCCGGTCCCTCCTGGGCCTTCTCTGACCGCTGCTACACTAACCTCGTACTTAGTGCATTGATCTAGATCACTTAATACAGCAGATGTCATTGAGGCTGCTACTTTTGGTCCATCAATCCAGTCTCCATCAGGAATCCTGTAGTAGGTGATGTATTCTGTTAAGGGTGAGTCACTCTGCTCACTCCAAGCCATCCACTCAATAGTAAGAGAAGTGAATGTTGATGCAGCCACTGTAGGGGCAGCTTCTATTACAGGCAAAACTACGAAAGACATATCATAAAAACAAGAAAAGGAATCATGAGTTCATGAAGGGGTATGCATAATTTTAGGAAAGTTTCATCAATAATTAACTTCATCATTCTATTTTGAGGAAAATTCAGCAGCAACTTCATTTGATGCGATATTGTGAAGATTTTATTCGCATGAAAACGGCGGCGGTACAAAAACTTCAATTAGCATTTAGGGCCATAAATGTTGCTATTCCTGGTCAAGTAGTTACGCTGTTTATGAAATGACATTATTGCTTTTTTATTCCTCCACTTCACACTGTAAAACCATATCAGGGCAATTATCCCTGAGGACAATACCCCACGGCTAAATACTTGTTAGTAATAAGGTTGGAGTATTAGAGTATAAAGATTAGGGTTAGGCTTAGCTTAAGGGTTACATCGAGTTTGGTTTAGGGTTAAGATTAGGTTCAGGAAAAGGCTTAAGGTTAAGGTCAGAAGAAGGGTCAGGGGTTATTACCCAGGGGCAATTGCTCTAGACCCCCGTAAAACACAAGCTATCATACTCCTATGTATTTGCAAATCGCCCTTACATTATTGATACACTCACCCAAAACCTTATATGGTATGAATGATAAATCCATGTCATACTTCCAACTTGGCTGCTATTATTATGGAACCACTTATATGAACGGTGTAAATACGTCAACCAGCTGTCTAAGAAACAAAGAACTTCAACTAATTCAGACTTCAGCTGATCCACAAACTACGTCAGCTATAAATGCTATCTACCAACAAAACAAATACATGTATAACTTAATCAAAAAGAAACTGTCAGGGCGCCGGAAGAGGGGGGCACTTGCCCCCCCCCCCCTTTTTTTTTTTTTTTTTTTTGGAGGGGGGGGGGCAAAACGAGGATTTCACACCGTCACATATTGTTGCCCCGTCGAGATTTTGCCCCCCCCCCCCCCAAGAAGAAAAAAATTGAACAATGTTAGCAAATCTAACAACACGCCGAAGTATATGACAATTTTTTTTTCATAGAAGGATGTATAAATTATTATTAAATTTTGAAGACCTCCCATCAGATATGAAAATAAGTCCCATACAATGCTTGATGTATAAATAGATAGAATACAACCACTATTATGATACATACCCCAAATCCTGGGCTTTAAATCCTAAATGTACATCTCTTGGTATCACCAAAGCAGAAAACGCCATTGTAGAGCCCTGTCACAGATGGACTGTGGGGAAGCTTGGTGGATATGTCACTTCTGATTGTCTAGAGCATGTCTATATGTATGTATACATGCCATGCAATATGATCAGTGTGGACATTCCATCGGTTTGAATTAAGTATAAGAAGACTTAACACTTCCTCAAATTGAATAATTTGCGGTCATGAAAGCCACCGGTTGCCACTGCAAAGCTGCAATATGCACTTCGTATGATTATAATTATAAGTAAAGAATAGAACATTTGGCAGACTCAAGAAGGTTTGTAAGTGCCTGAGAAATCTCTGGTTTACTTGATGCAATTGTACAAGACTGGAGCTCAATGCCATGTAATACTCATTGACTAACTTGGGCAGGTCTGGCGGAAGAAGTGCAACCAGCACAAAAAAAAAAAGGTGAAATTTTCTCATAATTGGAAAGAGAGGACCTTTGGCTTCATTGGCTGCCAATACAGAAAAGCAACGCCTTCAAAATCCTCCTCCTTGTCTACAAAGCTTGTTTTCACCCAAAGTCTGAAATGATCTTTCCGCACTTGTCATGTAGTCAAAAGTTCTTCTCTACTTAATTTCAAACAAAAACTCAAATTAATGCTCCTAAATTAGTATAACTTGCCAGAGTAGAATCAGTTAATCTGTTATTTTACATTATCCTCTTTCATTGCGTGGCGGATCAATTTGAAGTGTACGCTTGCTACTGAAATACCTCTGGTTTCAGCGTTCATGCTCCCATAAACTCATTGCACTAGTACATACTTTACCTCGTTAGGAGCTTGATTGTAGATTATGTATGCTCGTATACTTGTGTATTTGTATGCTATTTTCTCACTCAGTTCTAATTACTTTTATTTTTCTATCTCTTCTAATTTAATTCTTCTACCCTTTGTACCTGGCTATTTTAGCTTTCATATAGTTTTGTCGTCAGTACTTTGTGTTCTATCTTCACTGCAAAACGAATACGTATACATTGGTATTTTTCTTTTTCCTGGGACCCGTGGTAACAAGGTTAGCTTTTTGCTGTTCCTTTATATTTTATATGTTATTGAGAATTGTCTTTTATATACAGATGCTGACACATTTTCTAGTCATGACCCACTTTGTGACATATTTTGAATCTTGTTTGTAAGCTTGTTTTTGCTTTTTGCTTTTGTTTTGTTTTGTTTTGTTTTTTACTTAGTTTCTGTATAGATGTCAAATGAATTATGAAAATAAATGTGCTGGAACGTCTTCTGCATGTCGACGTCTATACGTTCCCATGCTCCTGCTAAAGCGACTGCTGCGCGGACCTCAAGACACGGTATGGAGAACGCTCTTTCACAGTTAACATGACGACATCAACCATATTAGTACTTTATAATATATTTAAAAACATTTGTCTTACCATAAGTCACTGCATCAACAGAGAGGTAAGCTCGGTTTCCATATAAGGCACATTCATATTGTCCGGACGTCACCTGATCCACTCTGAAGATGATGGAACGGTTTGCTCCAGATGCATCCAAGGAAGTCTGGGTTTGAGTGATACCAGAATCATCACGCACACCATCCCTGAGCCTGTAGAGGCTGACATCTGCTGCATCAGGTGGTGGGTTTCCTTCAACAATACAGGTGAAAGATGAAGGCTGGTTTGGATTCACTTTGACATCCATGGAGACATTAGTAATTCCTGAAAGGGAAGAAAATAACAGGTACTAAATTCACATGACTACAACTCGCAGACCCTTCTTGAAATAATTATTTGAATAGTTTTCTTTATACCCTGGTGTCACTATGTTATATTTCAAAATTCATTTAAGAACATTTTTACACAGTCACTATTTAAAAGTTTCTCAATTACTTCCCATTGTAAAAATATGAACACAATTTAGCTGAACGGACCACCATGGACCTAATTGAACGGGTTTCTTCCTTTCCACAATATTCAAATAAGAATTTAGCATCAAGACCAAGTTGATTTTTTCCATTCTTTGACAAAAAAAAATATATCAATAAAAGTTCAATATTATATTTTGTAATGGCAACTGATGCACTGGCTTTAAAAAAAAAGAAGATCTTTTTAAGAACTCGAATTGCAATTCTGTCACTACTTGTAATGCCTATGATAATGATATTCATAATGACACTATTATCGAACATTCTTCTCCTAAAAGCAATGATTATGCTAGAGATAATGATTATGTTCTTATTTACCGGTCGAGGGAATCCTCTTTAGTACGGTTGCCTCAGCTCGAACAGAACGCCCAACTATCTGAAACTGCTGGGTACCCATTTAAAACATCAATCAACATGGTCAAGAGCAACATTGTGAAGAAAACAAAGTCCTTGGTAAGGGTTAAATGCACTAGGCTATTTAAACCACGCACCTTACGTTCAAAGTCTAGAATTGTGTCTAAACACCAAACTGTTATCATCAAAACGATGTACAATCTAACTGAAGTTGCATTCTCCACGCTACCTGTTTGACAGTCCCTCTCCATCCAGTTTGGTAGACACTGTCCTCTACAGATTCCTGACACTTTGTCACAGGTGCCTTCATCACAGTGGCATGGCTCTGCACAATCAAGGCCGTAGAATGCTCCAGGGCATTCTGTTGCATTAAATGCAAAGAGATGACAATGGATCCACAAAAAGTCTGTTTAATTTATTGATAACAAACTTAGAACAATGAAAGAAAGATATTTGCATTATCAGTCAATAGGCCCTACGAAGCTTTAGATTTTCGCGACGAGGACGTTCAGAGGAAAAAAAAACATGTTCTGAGCATGCGCAAAATCGCGCGTAAAGTCGATCTATTTATTGCTTGCGTCGTCTGAGTTTTTCATTACGCGTTCTGGGCTATTTTTACGTCCGCGTAGAGAGCTAGTGTACTTCATGCAACTAATTTAATATGGGGGCACCATTTTATTTTTTATACGTTGCGCCCCAGCGTACAAACTAAAGCTACTTTTCAGCACGACGCAGGGAGAGAGGAGAACGTCCAGCTCAAGCGTGGTCTCAAGCGTCCGCGCTGCAAATCTAAATCTCCCCAATAGCACAAGGATGACGGATTGATAACTTTCCCGATATTTTCAAATAGATTTGGCAAAGATCAAATAGATACTTGTGTCACATTATGCAGTGACGATATTCCAAATATCTTTGTTTATACAAATTGATTTCTACATACAGCCATTTTTAAGGAGCCGATGAGAAACATAACAGACATTATTAACTTGCAAAAGCCAGAAGCAAGAATGTCATCAATTTGCTCAATTTAATGATAGCAATAATAAAGGACATTTATATTTACTGCGCAGTTACTATAGTGTTATGTCACTCTGCTGCGCATTAAAAAGCAATAATCATAAGATGCATAATTCAAACAGAAATAACATTGTTCAAAAGGTCAGTTTTAAACCTGGTTTTAAATTCATTAGCTGTGGATGCTTGTTTTACAAACAGAGGAAGATTATTCCGTTATTTCGGTGCATCATACAAGAACGCCCTGTCACCAACAGTAGATTTTGATTTCCCTGATGGATATTTCAACAGTGTTTGATCCCGTGAACTTCGGAGATAAAGCTAATGTTTGATATGATTATTTTCACTCTACAAGTTCCTTTATGTACATTGTTGCTGTACCATGAATACCTCTATATAAATCATATACAATCAACAAAGTTTTCAATATGACTCTCTGCTTTACAGACAACCAATGTAATGGACTACAATGAGAAAAACGAGGAAAACTGCAAACTAATCTAGCACAATCCCATGCATTTTGCACCCTTTGAAATATACCTAATTGATTGTCTAACCACAGAATATGCAGTTTGTTGTATTAGAGAAAAGACGTACTGTTCTGCGCAGGTATATAACGTTGACGAATGGGTCTCTTTTCGTGTGTTCAGTAAAAGCCATTGGAAAATTAAGAAAACCATGAAACCACATTATGTTATCACCTTGGCAGTTCACTCCATCATAGATGTTGAAGAAAAGAGCACACTGCCGATTTGGACACTCTCCTGTTATCTTGTCACACGGTGCATCATTTAAACAGTGGCATTTATCTGTGCAGTCAGTTCCGTAGTAACCATCATCACAAACATCTGGGACTGATGAAAGAATAGACAAAATGGAACTTAGACATATCAAATCTGTCTGACAAACATCACAACCATCCTGGCTCTAAATACACACTTGCTGCCAGTTACTTTGGAAGACACTAGTGATCATGGGCTCATTGTAAGTTCAGATCTTTCCTGTTCTGAAGCACTATGCCGCCTTATATTATGTACCCTATATAGCATTATCTTCCAGGTGAACAAACTTTGTAATACAGTAGCGTCCACTTTATCAGTAGATTGTATTCAAACTTGCCTTACATTGCAGTATTTTTCCCAGTTTTTAATGAGATGGTTGTTTACTTTATTTAATTGTTTTTCCCAGCACTAGTTCAAACCACACATCACATACAATTACAGCAAACTGAGCAATAACTTGGATTCTTGTTTGTCAACATTTCCTTTAAAGAAGAAATCCAATCCAAAATTGTATCAATTCCGTAAGAATGTGAAAGAAATTCCCCTAGAACAGTGTAAATATGATCAAAATCAGATAAGAAATAAGGAAGTTCTGACATCCTGAAATGCTAAAATTTTCCGGAAAACACTCCTCGATCAGTCTTTGTGAATAGTGAAATCAGCAAGATGATAATGTCATGCTATGACAATTTCTTATTGATTTCATGTACAGAAATGAAAATACAATCACATATTTCAGCTGCATCGTAATGTCAATCTTGCCTTGAAAGTAACAATAATGACACTAAAAATAATCCAGAACAAATGTTCAATCTGATATATTTTAGTATGGGAATATAAATGAAATATGTTTTACCGGTATTAGCTATAAATAAAAATAAAAGTTTTCTGAATTTCATATATAACATACATGAAAAATTATGAGGGCATGACATCATAACTCCCCTCAATGGAATATTCATAATGACTGATCAAGAATTTTTTTCCGGAAAAAAAAAAACGTGAAATTTCAAAATGTCAAATCTTCCTTATTTTTTAATCGATTTTTGTTATTGTTTGAACCTTCTGTATGGATTTTTTTCTCTTTTTTCGGAGGTTTTTTATTTGGGGGGGTGGATTACCTCTTTTACACTAGGCTGTGGATTCTAATAAGACTACAAATGAAAGGCGGAGGAACTTTCAGTACTCACTCTGACAATTTTCACCAGACCAGCCTGTCTCACAGTCAGAAGATTCTAGACAGACTCCAGAATATCTGTTACAAAGGCCTGACTGACAGTGACATGTTTGACTGCATCCCGCTCCATAGTTTCCGCTGGTACAATCTTTATTAATGATTGGCAGGAAAGATGTTAAAACAAAAGCCGTGGAATATCATGTAGAGGAACGAAAAATTCATCAAATACAAATAAACTGAATCAATTTGAGGGCGCTGGTCTTGTGGCGACCAGGGATTTTCACTTCTCACCATTTTATTGTCACCTTCAGAGATTGATTTTGGCTTTTCATCTGCGTCAGCGTGATTATTGTATAGTGGTGAATATGTTTATCAAATTTTTAAACGTTGTGTCGGTTTGTTTGGTACTACTTCTGGTTGTTTTATCTCCGGCTTAGTCCTATAGCCCAATTACATATGACCAACGTGTACTACATGAACTCACTGCGTGTCACCCCGATAGATTTGTCTACATTGGTACCAACGAGAAATGACTCCTAAACGAAGCCACCGGATCAGCGTAGAAACAGACGCCGTGGTAGGTCCGAGTTCCGAGAGAAGTCCGAGAGACGGCAGTAAACTTTGTTTCACCAAAACCTCGCTATCAAATCATAGTCTACAGCGAGTTGGGGGGGGGGGGGGCTGAGACTGGGAAGTTTATGTTCTAATTATAGTGTCAATTGATTGATTTGTGTCCTGCTCTTATACGATATTATCTTTCCAATTTGTTTTGTTGTTGTTGTTGTTGTTGTTGTTGTTGTTTTGCATGTACAGGTATTTATTCATGATGTATACTATTTCGCATTCTCGACGTTTGTAACAATCATTCATGTATGTACAAATCTCGCTTTTAATTTCCTGTAATATTTTTGTTGGACAATCAAGATGAATTGCATTGCATTGTTATTGAATCTGAAGCTCTTATAATGAGCTGTTTGTGCTCTGTTCAATATGTGCATTTCATCATAAGATATGTCACATCAACCAGTTGGTTTCAGTACCCTATAATACATGTATCTAATTCACTTGTACTCGTTGCTATTCATCAGTCAAATTACCTTCCATCATAAAACATTTTATATTAAACAAGCAGCATAAGTTGTAACAGGCTTGAATAAACTAACAGGTGAATGGTTCCTACCTGTATCACAGTTGATTCCTTGTCTTCCTGTGTCACAAGAACACCCGAATGGATCAGGCAGGCAGAACTGTAAAGGACTACACCGGTCAGGTGGATCAGTGCTATATGTACACCTAAACTCACATTTTGGTCCAAATCGATTTCCACCGTTGGGTCTGCAGACTAAGGAGAAATCAGTAACACACCAGTGCAGTTTGTGTCTATTTAGAACTCTTTTCCAAAGTTCATGATTCAATAAATATTTAGTTTAAACAACTGTCTTAAAACCAATATGGAACCACTGGTGTCCACTCTGTAATATGTATACATGTATGCATTCACCTAAGTGTAGTAAAGTCAACAAAAATGTGTCTGCAAAGATTCATAGTTCAGAATCAACCGTATGCACTACGTGTAGTATCAGTTTACGCAGAATTTGATTAATCTGTACATATAGACTGACACGTCTATAATACATAGTGCGCTTGTTAGACATTTTCAAGTAGCCTTTACACCACAAGGGCCTTGTAGGTTGTATACCTTCAGCAATATGAGATCTACCCCATATTGGAGGGTAAATTTATATTCATTGCAACTGTACACATAACATGAATGAATACAGTGGATAAACAGAAAATAGATAGGGCAATAGATAATGCAAAATACCCTATGCACCCTATTCACCCTATGCACATCCCAATCGAAATGTGTGATGTCAGTGCCCTGTGTCTGTGCTTGTGCAATATCCTCCATATTTTTAAACTAAGGATTTTGAAGATATTTGTCAGAACCTGTTTTGCCACGACTACAATAAGGACAGCGGAACCTCTCGATTTGACTTTTGAAGGAATCTTTGCTTAGGATTGCAAAGATTTTAATGGATACTTTTTAACGCAGTGACATTTGTCTGAAGGATCCAATTATCACTCATGTACCCACATAAAGTTTCTTGTTGAACATACAGTTGGTACACAAATGAAACAACGTCACCCTTGTCCCACAATAAGTTTCATTTTGGATGGGCTTATGCTGCACGGAGATTGATTGTTGTACTAACTTGTGGCATGATAAATAGAGTAAACTCTTTATTTGTCAAGCAGCAATACGATTATCTGATTATATTAGTCTGATTTCATCAAACTGCTGTTTGAGTCTGAGAGGACATGTATTAAAAGTTCACTCATGTATACTAGTATGTTGTCATTATGCCTAGCTTTCTTTTAAATTTTAGATTGCTTTGCTTGCAATTGTTTGTAGCTTCTATCATCAACACACATGTACATCAATTTGGGCGCATCACATCAGATTGCAAATCATGTTGCAAAACACCTATATCACCCCGTGAGATGATGAACTTGCAAATGAATGGCAAACGATCTGTGTATCAATACACCTTCAAAATTACTTTTGAGATCCCAAGAGTAATTATTCCAGCTGGTTTTAGCCCTCTAAAAAAAGGAATATATAACAGGAATATTTATGATTGGAATAATAATCATAAATAGGAATCCCTATATGTCAACACTTGCCGCCAATCGATTTAGGAATTGTCAGAACACTATAATGCACCGTAAAGGGCATACTCTTCTTTACTTGAGATTTATCCTGCTATCTGCAGTTCTTCTTTGTGCAGTACTTGCCTATTGCGTATTTTGTTCATGCGTGCATTTCTGTTATTTATCTGGGTTTTTTTTTTTTTTGTGTGTGTGTGTGTGTGTGGTTTTTTGTGACCACATGGGTGTATTCTATTTTGTTTACCATATTTTCCTGGTACACAGGGCCAAATGAATACTGTCATGTTACTTTGAGTTTGTATTTCGTTTGTATTCTAAAACAAGTAGGACCTTCTGTCAATATCATGTTTTGTATTATAAGCATCATAATATATATATATATATATATATATATATACATATATATATATATATGTATATATATACATATATACATATTATATATATATATATATATATATATATATATGTATATATATATATATATATATAATGATATATATAATGACATATATATTTATATATATATAATGATATATATAAAATGATCCATTGGTAAATATAGTTCAAGTTAGCATAAACATGTGTTATTGATATATGTTGGTGTTGTTGTTGTTATTTGTTTTCTTTCAAAGTGATCCTAAAAGCGTTGCTTTTTAGTGGTACACTATAGCAAGTCCAAAATCTGATCGTACATTCCCGGTTCGATTACATTGCAAATGCATTCTGATTATAGACCGCGTTTGTCAAATTTGGGCCCAGACCTCATAGAAATGTGCAGGTAAGCTTTCCTCAGCAAGTAAAATGTGCAATTTTGTGATACCTTATCATTTATTGTAACCAGAAAAATACTTTACAAGCCAACTATTCTGTATGTAACCTACGCTTTAGGTTTATTAGTTGAATAGAATATTGGAGGGGAAATCTGCATTTGAATGGACTTTACAAGGAGGGTATTGTCCAACGAAAAGAAGATTTATAGTTACACAGATCTCTGCCATTTAAGTTTAACATGTTTTGTGAAAAACTATGTCAATCAGAATCATGATTCCAAACGAGACATAGTAAAGATGCCATCATCTCATTTTCTCTCATTACAATTGATAGGCCTACATTCTAAACTCGTTATTTGTGTGTATTCATTAGAAAATACACCCCTTCATTTCCTTCTAATTGTTGTCATAGGTGTATCATAACTTTAAACATGTTTTGTGTGAACCATGAAATCTTTTTAATTATAACAATCACTTCAAAAAGAAAATTCAATGAAATTCAGCTTTGTGCAAGCAAATAACCAATGTCATTGTTCATCACTTACACTGCTAGGTGTAAGCTTAATTCCTTGCGATTCCATTAGTAGATCTCCTTTGTCCAGTTAGAATTCGAGTAATGGCTCGTTTCTTTATCTGATTCTATCATTAAAAAGTCATTTGGCCATAGAATTTGCTTCAACCTAGACACACAATTCATTCTTAAGATACCATCAGCATTGTCCATTTACGTCTAAGTCCAGACTAAAGTCATGTCTTCCATACAAAGTATGTATTTTATCTTAATTAGGTGTATACCATACACTTACTCTCTAAGCAATTTGGTCCTTTAAAATTGTTTGGACATACGCATCTGCCAGTATGGTCATCACAAACTCCACCATTGTAGCATTTGTCACAGATTCTGACGCAGTTAGGGGGGGCCCATTTACCAGCTGGACAATCTACATAGAAGTGAGAGAGAGAAAAAAAAAAGAATCATGCATGTCGCATCATCACATAACTTTGTTCTAAAGAATATCCTTACTGCAGTATATAAGGTCATATTAAAGTTAAATATCATATTAAATGCTATAAATTCATTATCATTTTTCGACTGTTCATCGTTAAAACATTCCAAAATTAAACGGGTGGATTTCCCTATCCTGGTGTATCTTTGTTTGCCTGGTCTTTTTTCTAATGTTGTTGTTGTTGTAGTCGATGTTAGAAAAGAAGTCAGATAAATTCGGTCCGTCCATTGTGTTACACCACAATGTGACATTCGGCTTCCCTTTTGGCTACGGAAATGAACGTATTTCATTTTACTGGAATTTGATGCATGTAGGGATTGTCAATGTTCATTGAGATGAAACTGATCTTGGAATCGCAGATGATTATTGTTATAACGTAATTCAACATGGTTAAATTACAAGCCTCAAGTGGCCTGCAAGGCAAAAGAACTCAAATTCAAACATATTATGCCAAAGTGTTTGAAATCTTATTGGTTTCGGTCTGTTAAGGGGGAACAAAACACAAGCAATTGTACATGGTCGACAAACGTATTGATATAGACTGATTGGCAACATGACAAACAAGTGCCTGTACATTTCTTTATGGAAGGGTATGGATAATTTGCAACTTAGTCCAAAGTTAAGATTATGTTTCATTATCCAAGTACTTATCACTGCAATCACACAGAACAACTTAAGGCTCAAACTTCAGACTTTTCGGATTTCCCATTTTACATAGATTACATTTATACGTCAGTGTCCAGTCAAATGCGTTTGTCGGTATGTTTTGAGAAATTTATGTAGGTAGTAGAAATGGAGTTTTTCTGTTCTTCAGATATGCATGAACTGGAGATGAAGGTACTGTGTAACTTTGATCTTAATCAAACAGTGACGCAAGGTTAAGTTCTGACACAGAAGCAGACAGAACAAGAAACATTGAAAATCTAACATTTCATATCTAATTCTATTGTGATTTTTTTTTTCATACATGTACATTAAAACCTATCTTGGCTCAACTGACGTACCTCGAACAATAAGTCTGTACAAGGCTCCCCTTCCTTGACTTCGCATGCCACTGTAGTAAATCTCATAGATGCCTTCATCCTCAGCCACGATTGGATCAGGAAACATGAACGTGGTGTTTGTCTGTCCTGTCACGGGGTCTCCTCCATCCTTTCTCCACACAGGGTTTCCAAGAGAGTTATTACTGGTAGCTCTCATTTCAATCATCACTCCTGTGTCATTTACATTCACTGTACGGGTGAATTTCCCATCCACAGGCTCAAAGTAGGCTAAATGCACAGACATTGTGAAGAATGCTTTTTATGATTATCATAATATAAATATATATATTACAGTGCACACCCATTATAACGAACACAGTTATAACAAATTCCGCTAACAACGAAATAAAAATGCATGCCGCAACATAACCCGTTCTATGTTTTTCATCGTTTATTTGTTCGGTTATAACGATATTTCGATATAACGAAAGAAAACTGCCGGTCCCGAAAACGTCGTTATATTCTAACGAGGGTCCACCGTACACAATACACGTCGTCTAGATCTATGTATATGCTCCTTCTACCCCATGCCGCTAGTCCTCCAGGTATTCTTAGGATCACTATAATTTTTTGACATGATTATGTTTAGTTTTTCCCGCCAGATTTCGTCAAGAGTTGCACTCGATTTAAAGTTCCGATCATTCATTCATTTTTGAGTAAATTTGAATAATCACCAAGATCAACATTCAAAAAGCCAACTAGTCCAATTGAATCAATTATATAGGTATGCAATTTCCTAGTGCTCTTATACATGATCTCGCGTCCAAATTAAAAAGGCACGTGAAATGCATTCAAATCCGCAAGAGCAATGCTGTGACGAACGTTGGGGAATTCAAATAAATTCACGAATAGGCGATCATTTACAGAATTTGGGGAGTGATTTTCGTTGCTGCTTATATTTCGTTGCTCTTTATGTGTTAGAAAAAAATTTTGCACACCTAATAAACATTGAAATGAGGCCTTAGCCTTCTCATTCCTCTGAAACTGTCACCAATGCAACAGCTCGTATAATGCCACTGTCATACAAATAAATTCATGACATAAGCCTACACGACCATTGCGGCGACTCGAGGAGAGTAGGGGAGACCGGGCCTAGCTGTTATGACTTTTACGTTCGTTCGTCTATTAACCAAACAAATAGAGAAAGTTACTTCATTTTCTCTGTGAGAATACCTTATATGTTTGATCTATCAAAGGCCATGTTTACCTATGGGCGCAGAGATTTAAAAAAAAAATGTAAGATATCAAATTTGATGCACACGTGTAGGTCTGTTGTTTCACAAAACATCCTACAAAATGTTTGCAATAAAGCCTAAACCACTGTGTAAACTGTAAGGAGATATCAGTGCTTTTCTCAATAAACCAATAACTGTAGACGGTTATTCTGGAAACATTTTTATTATAACTATAGGCCTATTGTTCACATTCTGTGTATTCAACAACATTTAACATCGATTACACGGATTCAAATCTTTACAGTATAGTTGTTTTATATCCCTAACTCACATTTTAGAACTATTTTAAAGCACTAATGTTGTTTTTTGTTTCATCTGCAAATTATTTGCATTATCTGCATTTATGCCTTTTACTGAATTTACTATAAAAAAAAAAAAAAAAAAACTTTGTCAGCGAAGGAAACATGAATATTTTACTGTATAAATAACACATATTTGTGCCACTGCTGAGGTATGTTGTGACATTATACACTGGGGTACTTTGTTGCAATGTAGAACGTATATATAAATCGGGTAAAAGCAGATCTGATAATGAATATATGTTAATGAATAATTGTGTACCTGTCTATGTGTGTGAGTGTGTGTGTGTGTGTGTGCATGTGTATGTGTGTGTGTCTGTGTGTTTTGTGTCTGTCTGTGAGAGTGTGTGTGCACGATTGTGCATTAATATATATTCTAATGGGATGCCATCTCTACATTATGCAGTTTCATTTTATCCCCTTAATACTATATGGATGTAACAATTAC